>NC_050450.1:85009914-85627796 GCF_903995425.1 Onychomys torridus
GCTTGTGAGCCTGGGGTGCAGGGAGATAGGCAGGGACTGAAGTAGAGTCACAGCGGCGGGGAGGCTTTCTGGGAAACCTACAGCGGAACTAGCCAAGGAGGCAACAAAGACGGATCGAACCAAGGGGGGCGGCCGGAGAGGAAGCAGCAATGAGAGGAGGACTGGAAACAGCACAACCTGGGGAGATGCATCAGTGTACAGTAGAAACTGGGGTGGCCTGGAAATGGGCTCTCTGGGGACAGCACTGAGTGTGATTGTCATAGTGGCTTGTGAGCCTGGGGTGCAGGGAGATAGGCAGGGACTGAAGTAGAGTCACAGGGCGGCGGGGAGGCTTTCTGGAAACCCCCTGTCTGTGAGGCTTGAGCTAGACCCCTTCACATCCTCTTCCTGCAGACAGGCCAGGGTAAGGGAGCAGCTTTCCAATGAGGACCCAAGGTTTTGTATGGCAGGGAGACAAGAGCTTTTGTGGGCAGTTGCTGCCCTGGTTCTGAAATCAGCAGAGCCTGTAATTCCCTAGGGGAGCCAGCTAAGAAGCTGGGAATGGGGAGTGGGTGTGAGGTGAAGAAGAGGAGGAGGGAGCCTTCTTCCCAACCCTTCTCTGATGGGGACAGGCCTCTTTCTGCTTGTCCAGTGACCAGCCTGACCTCTCTCTTCAGTGGTTCCCTTGTGACTGACAGACAGACAAAGACAGAGCTGCAGACAATCGACTGAAGGAGGCCCCCACAGAAAGGCCCCTCCCCACTCACCACCCCCTGGGGAGAGGCCCCAGGCCAGCTAGGGCCAGAGCTGTCTTCAGGTGACGGGGCTGACTAGGATTTTTGGGATTCTGTCTGTGCCTCTTGGAAACCAGAACTTCCCAGCCAGCTGCCTCCAAGGGAAGAAAGGGGGCCGCCCCAGCAGCAATAGCCAGGCAGAGCCTACTGTTGTTTGCTAGCTGTGGGGTCTAAGGCCAACTAGAATACCTTTCTGGGCCTCAGTTTCTCATCCATAACATGAAGGATTATTCTGAATTTGGAAGGAGCGTAACAGCTCTAACATGAAGATCCTTAGTAGGCTCCAGAGAGCCCTGAGAGGCACATTTCTCCTGCTTAAGGCCACAGGCAAACAAACATTGGAAGGAGGCTGGCTTTGGGGACACTGTGGGAGTATTAAAAGGTATTCATGTTTTCCTGCATCAATAATGCCTCTGGAACATGCGTGTTTCTGCTTTAAATCACTCCAAGGGGCCCTTCCCTTTAAGCAAAACTGTTTTTTGGTTTGTTTGTTTGTTTTTCTTTTCTTCAACTACCTTGGGTTTCCTGATTCGTGATTTAGGGTGGGATGTGGCCTCTGCTCTTGGAATTTCGCGTCCCTGCCCGTCCTCTGCTTTCATACTGCTCCCACATCTCCAAGCTCCTTGGGGCTGTCTTGCCCATGGCCCCTGTTTTTTACCCTGTGTCTCCTGAAATCAGGGATGTTTGGGAAGGAGATTTATGTTTGAGGTCTTGCAACTAAACCCCAGAGTCTCAAGGAGGAGGACCTCTAGCTGTCGTGGACTTCCCAGGTGAAAGGCTGCTCCTAGTTGGGCACAACTACATAATCCTTCTTGGGAAGACATATTGGGAGTCCTCTCCGCGAAGCCCTTTGGTAAACTGCTACCAAGAGTCTGGTTCCAGTGGGCTTTTGCAGGTGCGTTGAACGGCCCCGGGTCACCCTCATCTTCGTCAAAGCGCACCAAGCTAGGAGAGGCATGCATCACAGGAGTGCCTGGCTTTACCTCCAAGCCATTTCTCCAATCCATCCACGTCTCTGCTCTCTATGTTACACATGTGACAAGAGAAGATCGTCAGTGAGCATTCATAAGCCCTCGAAGGAGGAGCTAGATAGACGCTGGAGCGTGTGTGTTACTTGCGCGCTCGTTAGTGCGCATATGACGTTGAGCAAATAGCTCACTCGATGAGCAAACCCATATTCTCTGAATGCGCATCGTCGTCTGCGATTGTACGCTTGCGCGCGTCCGTCCCGTCTACTGATGTGGGTGATGAAGAAAATAATTGCCACTTTGCTTCTCTCTGTCCTGGCTGATCACGTTTGAGTGATTCGCGAGCTCAGAAACGGGGCTGGAGCATCCAAGGGTATCGAACATGGGTATACTCTTTGCTGGCGCAAAAGAATCAAAAGTATTATAGTACACCAGCATAAGTAATAAATAAAAATCCCAACAACCCCCTCCAGCTTTAGTCGACCACAATCCATTAGCCGACCACACAGTGCGTGGGCTAGCTTCACTCCACTAGGTGATTCGTGAGAAAGCGCTCAAGACTTTGGGGTGTTAACTCGTTGAAATACACAAGGTCCTCAGGGATCTACTTGATTAATATGTTACGTCCAAGCTAGGTTGGTTCAATTATATGTCTCTAAGTATGGTGTCACTTCTGCTCTCATAAGCAACTGGAAGAGTGACATGTTTACTCCAAAGGCGCAAGCGTAATGCTGCGCAGGTAGCACACCTCTATTGAAATGTTCTGCGCATGTGTATGAGCGATGTCTAGCCGACTCGGGTGATAGGAGTATGTCCTCCCTTGCTTGCTGGAGCTACTGGCGCAGGGCCTGGTTTTTGCTGGACCAATTGGGAGTGGCACTCTATCTGAAGATAGCCTCTAAAGATACGCCTTTACATCAGATAGCAATACCCTCGCATTGTTTCCAAGAAGAGAAAACAAGCGAGGAGGATAAACAAGAGGCTGGAAGAGATACTTGAGGTCAGATGGGCGAATAGAGCGCAGTCTGGCCCAAGGCCATGGGCTTAGAGCACGAAGGCCTGTGTTGGTGCCGATTCCTCGTAGTCGAAAAGAAGCGAAGAGAACCGAAGCCAAGTTAGAGACCAAGACGATAATATCACAAGTAGTTTCATCACGATGGCACTCTCACCATTCATATCTCTACTCACACACAACACAAATATGCACCCGCACACATCTTGAAAACTCCGGACAAAGTAGAGTTCTGAAATGCGATAGAGCAAAATACACGAGAGCACAACACACACAACAAACAACCAAACAAACCAACAACACAACCAAACAATACAACCCAACACGAACATCTATTAGAGCATTACACAACGGAAGAGTCACACCACTCTGCAGTCTATGTGTGACAAGAGCTCTCAGACACAAAGCGGAGAAATGTAATATCTCTGCATAGACATTGACCAGACCAGCGGGCCGGATTTTCTACTTCTTGCGTGGCAGGAACCCACAATTGGGTATAATACACATATCTTTAGTACTCCCAAATCTCAGTGGGCCGCGGAGGACATCGCGAGACCTCCTTCCGAGCTGTGTAGTGCTAATTGTCGCTTGGTGCGCTCTTTAAGCCAGGAGAAATGTGGTCCGATACAGGCGCATTCTGTCTGGGAGGAGCCTCTCCTTACGCTTAAGGACTTCATGTTATAGCTGTTAAACAGCTCTCACCTCTCCCCAAAGATCTACAGGAGAATAAGAGTACAACATCTCACTGAGTGTCAATCATAAAAGAGGAATTGGCGAGTCACACGTGACGTGCCGCAAGCAGACAAAGAGGCCTTGGTAGTGTAAGGTCATTGTGTAAGAAGCTGCACTTGAGGCACCGCCATACAGATCGAAGCTAGCAGAAGGCAAACTATCCCAACAGCTCTCAGTGGTGTCATCTCCCTCCTGACTCTCGTGGTTTGTGGCTGGACCGCAGCGCGAGTCACCTCCCTCTCATCTTTCTCGTATGGGGACGGCCTCCCTGTGTGGCTGGGAAGTTCTGGTTTTCTGGAAGAGGACATGCGATGCACCGAGGAATCCGCACAATACAGTGCTGGCTAGGTTCAGACCTGCCTACCTCTCAAGACAGCTTCTCGGCCCCATAGAGACAGTAGGCCATAGGCGAGCCTGCGTGCCAATCACGCAGGGTTGGTGAGATAGTTGCGTGGAAGAGCGGTCTTGCGATGGATGTGGAGAGGCCTAAACTCTACTAGTTCAAGAAATATATCCTGCAGGCCTACTGTTCCAGTGTTGCGGCTGATACTGAGTCTCACGTGCTAGCAACACACTGGGGGACGCCCCTACTCGACGAAAGGAGCTCCTGAGGGTTGGCCTCAAATGTGACAAGTCCCAAGAGCCGTCATCCCCATCAGAGTAGCGGAGTTTGGGTTCACAGAAAGAGACTCTCGCTCTCCTCTGCTCAATACTTCCTCAACTCCTCCACAATAGAACCTCATATGCGTACCCAACCTATCTCCGCAGGACTTCGGTCTAGACGCTAGGTGGGCATCTCCTGTTGAGGCTGTTACATAAGTCTACAGCCTCTGCTCCTTGACAGGAGTAGTGTGATCAGAGACTCCACGAGCGGGACAGCGAGCAAAGCTTGAACCCAGACACAAAACACAAAGCTCTTGATCTTCCCTGCCATACACATAATCCCTTTCGGAAAGGTAACACCTCCTTATTAGGACAAAACGACAATCAGAGCATACAAACCAACAAACCATTTCTACCTCGCTGGCCTGTGCTGCAGGTGAGGAGAGAGAGCGAGCTGCAAGGAGGGTGTGGCTACTGCATCAAAGACCTGTCAATCTGAGATCACAGGGAGGCAGTTTGCCCTATCCGTAGGACTGCCTCCCCGCCGCACCGTTTGCTACTCTTACTTACCAGTTTTTCCTCTATAGCCTATCTCCCTGCACCCCCAGGGCTCACAAGGACCAGACTGACTGACAGATCACACTCGCAGTGCCGTGTCACACACAGACGCGAGACTCCCTCCCACAAATAATTCCATGGCTCATCCCCTCCACGAGACGCGCTTCTACCATATGAGTACACTGACGCTTGATGTCGAGTAGCTTGTCCGCACAGGTTCGATGCTGTTTTCTCAGAGTCTCCCCTAGCTCCACCGTGCTGACACTCAAATTTGAAATAAACTCTTATCTCCCACAGAGGTCAATTACATATACTCCTCGCTCCTTTTCCCTACACTTTCCCCACCACTCCCTTCAAAAAAAAGAAAAGAAACACCTCTTCTGCCTCTCGTTACCTACTGTGATGCGGGAATGGGGAAGTCGAGAATTCAATTCGCCCAGAAAGTCCCTCGCTGGGTTTCTCTAGGGTCTCCCCACAACAGTGATTACGCTTATACCGCATGCGCTTAAGACGCCACATTAATTAGCACATTTTGTCTGACTTTCTGAAGCTCAGCTCTGTGTCATCCAGACCGCATCTCCGCGCCCGTTCTCTTCTCGGTTCAATCACCATGAGCGCGCTAGGATATTCTGACTCTCTCTCCCCTCACTGGAGGTTACAGCATAGGTTTTTGACGATTTGCAGGCCTGTCTGCGATTATATTGACTATCTCGATCAGAGGCGAGAGCGAGAGGGTAGGCTCCCCTACTCACTCAGAAGTATGCTGCCGTTTCTCAAGAGCTCCCCCTCAGTGTCCCCCTGGGTGGTAGGGGCACGCGGGAGCAGTAGGCGCAGAACCTTTCTAGTGTGAAGTCTCGCATGCTGCACTCCAGGACCCTGGGACAGCCGTTGGCCCTGCTACAAAGAGAGAGAGAACAGGTGTCAGTCTGGGCTTGAATAAGAAGCAAAGAGTTAAGAAAGAAACGACAGGACGTCCTCTACCGGAAAGACGCAGTGAGGGAAGGAGGAGATTGAGCGATCTATCTTGCTCACTTTGCAAGGTGAAAGGTAGGTCTGTCGAACTGTGAACAGTGATGTCGCCTCTGTGTATGACCCTCTCCAGCACACTGCCCCGTCGAAGTAGTCTCAATACCCTTGTCGACAGTTACGGCGGCAAAAGGTCTCTGGGAGGCCATCTTGCATGGTGCGATCGCTGCAGAGAATTAGATTACACATTAAAAACTGGGGGAGCGCTTAGGTAGCGACTCGCTGAGAAGTTGACGCCCGAGAGATACTTAATTGCTGCACCTTCTCGTTCCTCCTTGCTAGGTCTGCCTCTTGAAAGCACCTGAGCTTCAAGCCTGTGTTCGAGGGTCCCCGGAGCGACCACATTCTTGGTGGGACGCTCGTGGTGTCTCTGCACCTCCCCACGCCCCCTGCATAGCTTGCTGTTCTGTCTCATTTTTGCGTCCTCCTGCTTATTTCTCCTTCATTGCTCCCTCTTTTTTTTGTTCTTTCCTCCTCTGTTCTATCCCTCTCCTTTTAGCTTCCGCCAGACAGCTAGTATTTCCTCACTACTTTTTATAGGAGATTAAGCCGCTAGAGCGTCAATAAGTCTTTCGCGATCCCCAATTGCAAACTACAGAAGGGCATAATTCGGAGTCTCATAAGAAGCTGCTCACTCGGGCTCTCTGCCTGTATCAAATTTTATTTTTCACTCATGCTGTTTTAGTGGAGTGTTTCGTGACGAGGCATAACGCGACTGAACGAGAGCTCTATTGCTATGGCCTTTCTCTACCCACATTGGAAATCCTCTCGTGTCTTTCTGTGAAACTAAGAGCATCCACGACACGCTGCCCAATCTCTAGGTCATCAGTGGTATAAGACTGCGAGAGCTGGTCTGTGTATAGAATCTTTGTACTTCAAAGCCAGGACGGGTCTGTCACATCGCCTCGCATTCTCCTAGCACGAGGAGGCCCTAGACTGTTGCTGTCCAGCAAGTCCCTCGAGTACTTGCGCGAAGGCGTTTCATATTAACCCTCATCGTCTGGGAAGCCACAATTTCTGCGTAGATTCATCAATATAGCCATCAGATAGTGGGTTAATCCTGAGTTCGCTACCCTCGGGAATCTTCTACATCGTGGTCAGGCTGTGACAGGTAATTTGTTGGCAATCTCAGGCAGTGTGAGGAAACCGCAGCTTGAAATCACATAGTTTACGACTGTAAATTAACTAGTACTTTATCTTAAAAGTAAACTGGAAAATGATAATTTAACGAGTTGAACCATCAACAAATCCTGCGCTTCAGCCGTGTGCGTGCATTTCAAAAATAATATTACACCGACACAGAAGAAGAGGGATATATGCATGGGCGTCTGCTGGCGTGATACAAAACTCCACTCGCGAGTGCTCTTTCCGTGTACAGCATCACCCACCACTCCTCAGAGCATCAACCGCATCAGTCTACAGTCCGTGCAATTTTGGTCCACCCGTAATGGAGGCCATCTGTGCTGGCCCTAGGAGAAGAACTTAGACTAGGTGCCATCGAGAGGCTCACACTGAACACTGGAATTACTGGAACAAGCCCGAAGGGAGAGCTTTGGAGCATGGGACCCAAAGCTAGACGCAGCTGGAATTGTGGTGGACAGGTGTGGTCTTGTGAGTTCTGCGAGGTGGTGTGCAGAGGGGAGGTCCGCGTTAAGGTGTCAGACAGGCTTTTGGACCCCTTAGGCATTCACCTTTGGGGAATATTCGCCAGGCCTCGACACCCTCGATTCCTATAGGAACGGGCCCCTTTTTTGCATTTGTTTTCTGTTGACCGCAGGCGCCGCAATTCGCGGACGAGCAGATTGCGAGTTTCTTGCCTTCAGCGCCTTGGGAATAATTTCACAGTTGTCATCTCAGCCTTGAGTTGAACCAAATGGATGGACTTACTGGACCCTTCTCCACCTAGTCGAACTTGGGTTTCAGCGAGGTGGGCACAAGAACGATGTGCACATAGGTAATTGAGTGGAAGCAGAACTACTGCGCTTATTGGCGACAAGCGAGCCTAGGCAACACTTGCATATTTAGGCTCCACAGTCCACTTTCTTTTGAAGGAGACGATGCTGGATGGGGTAGAGTGGGAGGGAGATGAGGAGGGGGGAGATACGCTCTCTCGTACTGCGAGTCCTCGTCTCTTCGTGAACGGCGTCCTCTCTCTCTGCTTGTATTGTATTTTGCGTAGAAACAATTGAGATATACATAATTTTTAAGTGAGAAATTAGAATAAAGAGATAATAATAATACAGTGGTGAGTACCACTTCGGTTCTTCTGCTTGAGCCAAATTCGATTGTGGACCTTTCCTATGGCGTGGCATTATTGCCCTGAGACTAAGAGCGATCAATGTGTCTTTAAACTTCCTCTTTCATTCTACTGATGTATTGTTTCCACCTGTGTGTCTCATTGTCCTCCTCTGTATAGTCTAGTGGATTTTAAAGAAGTGTCTGTGTCGTGACCACTGAACTAAGGTTATCTCCGCTTGCTAGCGGTTTCTGGTTAAGCTCCTTTTGGTCTTTGTGAACTGCATTATAATTGTTTCCTTGTTCAGAACCAGAAAAGGCTAGGCTGGCAGTCGAAACTCAGACAAGCGAGCTATATTATTTCATACATCACCGTCCCAGATTTCCTTGACTCTCTTGCCTTCTATTTTGTCTCACTCACTGAGGATGCATAGAGTGCATCGAATAAAGTCATGCGAGGTGGTTGGTCATTCAACATCACCTAACTCTTGTTGCCATGGCGTGCTAGGAGGAGAATTGCTGATACTCTAGAACCATCAGTTTTTTGATATTTTTATTTTTTTCTCTTTCTCACGATAAGGGATCTGAACACGACGCAGCGCGCCCAACTGTGTCCCCATCTCTAGGTAGAGTTTTAGAGAGTTAGTGTGTACCACCACCCATGGGGTCAGCAGCCTGCATGGACAGAGTTTGGGTTGACGGCCTAGGCTGTGGGTATTTAGACAGATCAGCTCTCTACCCAAATGGTAGATAGGCCTGTTTCTTTGAAGATGTACCCCTGCTTAGGAGAGCAGATATCTCAGAAACTCACATCTTCTCACACATGTTCTTCTCCAGAGAAAGAAAGAAGCAAAAAGATGGGCCGGTGAGATGGCCCAGTGGGTAAAGGTGCTGCGTTTGACCCCCAGGCAGGACCATATGGTGGAAGGAGAAAATGAAGTCCTGTGAATTGTTCTCTGACCTCAACAGTTATGGCATTGCATGTGCAGGTATACACACACACACACACACACACACACACACACACACACAATCTAGAATGAAAGAAAGGGAGAGAGAGAGAAGAGCAAAGAGAAGGTTTTGTTTTGTTTTGTTTTTTTCCAAAACCTAAAGAAAAGTTAGGCAGGAAATAAAAACCCAGGGCAGACACTGCATCCTTGTGCAGCTGTGTCTGTGAGTCAGTAGTGCAGAGCTACACTTACACAACCAAGCTCTGTGTAAGCAAGGAACCAAGGCTCATTATCAACCTTGTCTTGCTGAGGCCTGGAGTCATGAAGGAGTTTCCAGAGGTTTCTGGAGAGCGTTGTAGAAATACACGCTAGGAAGGTTTATGAGACACAGTGCCGGGCTCCAAAGGTTTTTAGTCACTGCTGCATCTTGTGTCCTCTTCCACGTTCAGTTTCCCACACACAATGGTCTCTCTGCCAGGAATTATGCTCCCCACCCTGACAATCCACTTTCTTGGGCTAACCTTTACCTATCTCAAAGCCACAGCCAAGCCTTTGCTTCCTTATTTCTTTTCGTATTTACTATTTATTTGTTTATTATGTGTCTGAGTGTTTTGTCTGCATGTATGTCTGTGCACCATGTGCATTGGAAGCCAGGAGAGGATATCCGATACCCTGGACTGGAGTTAGACACTTGTGAGCTACGGTGTGGTGCTGAGAATGGAACCCGGGTCTTCTGCAAGGCCAGCAATGCTCTAACCACTGAGCAATCTCTCCAGCTCAAGCCTTCATTTCTTTGGGATGCTACCTTTGTCCCCTCTGTCCAAATCCAATATCCACCAACCCAACAACCCCTCTTCCAATACCCCTCACCTCAACATCCTCTATCCCAACATCCCTCCTATCCCCAAGTCCCCCTATTCCAATTCCCAACCAGTATCCCAATTTCAGCCTCCCTCCCCCCCATGCCAATGTCCTATCCAATACCCCATGCCAATATTCCTATCTCCAAATTTCCCTTTCCCAACATCACCCATCCCCATATCCACCCCACACCAGTATCCTCCAATGCAACATTTCCCTGCTCTAACATCCTCTCTTCTCAAATTCCCACTATGGAAACACCCCAAATCCCAACATCTTCCTTATCCCATCATCTCCCCTATCCAAAATCCTCTTGTTATTGATTGGGCTATCTGACTTTCTCATAACCTCTGTAAGCCTTAAAGGATCAAGGATCATGTCCATTTCACTCACTGATGCAAAGGTTCAATTCCCAGCACCCATATGGTGGCTCACAATCATCTGACTGTAACTCCAGTTCCAGGGGACCCAACACCCTCTTCTGACCTCCCCAGGTACCATGCTACAAGGGGTGTACAGATAAACATACATGTAGGCAAGACACCCATGCATTAAATAAATTAGTTTTTCGAGACAGGGTTTGCCTATGTAATAGCCCTGGTTGTCCTGAAACTTGCTTTGTAGACCAAGCTGACCTCAAACTCACAGAGATCCTCCTACCTCTGCCTCCCAGGTACTGAGATTAAAGACATGTCACTTGCCTGGCTCTGACCTAATATGTTTTTTATTTTTATTTATTTATTTTTTCTTTTGCCAGAGCTGAGGACGGAACCCAGGGCCTTGCGATTGCTAGGCAAGCGCTCTACCACTGAGCTAAATCCCCAACTCTAATATGTTTTTTTAAAAAGAGAAGTTTTTAGCTCTTACATTTTGGCAGATTTGGTGAATTGGACTATCGCGGAAGCATCCTGTTTCACTCAAAACTGGTCTGCTTCTCTGACTTTGAGTAATAGGTTCTGGTCAGGGGTATGCTGGCAATGGCCATTCCCTGGGTTGCCATAGATAAGCCGTGGTGTGCTATTTGCCCATTTCACAGTGTTAAACTCTCCCAGCGAAGGCCATTTTCAGCTGGTGGTCAGTCCCACCCTTTGAAAATAAGGCAGACCTGGGTATATAGCTCAATGATAGAGTACTTGCTTAGCAGATGCATGCTTGAGGCCCTGGGTTCCCATCCCCAGTCACACACACACACACACACACACACACACACACACACACACACACGGCCTTGCTTATGCTTGGCCGCTGAGGTACATCTCCAGCCCTTTTTCTTTTGAGACAGTTTTACTAAGTTGCTTGCTCAGTCTAGCTCTGAACTCTGGGCAGGTCTTGAACTCTCCCTCCCTCCTGCTTCAGTCTCTGGAGCAGCTGGGATTACAGACCTCTGCCAGTGTGCCTGGCTCTTCATGGAGGGTGACTCCCCAGACTTAAAAAACAAACTTTTTTTTCTTGTTGAAATGTATTTAATGTCATTTAATCACATTAATATCTCCTCACCCCATCCTCTTCCTCTTCCCAAATTTCCTCCCTTGTACTTCCACACCTCTGGTTTGTTTTTTGTTGTTGTTGTTGTTGTTGTTGTTTTGTTTTTCGAGACAGGGTTTCTCTGTGTAGTTTTGGTGCCTGTCCTGGATCTCACTCTGTAGACCAGGCTGTCCTCAGACTCACAGAGATCCACCTAGCTCTGCCTCCCACATGCTGGGATCAAAGGCATGCGCCACCACCTCCTGGCCACACCTCTGGTTCTCAACCTAGATTCTTCGTGAAAACACGCCGTATTCTGGCTCATTCCATTTCACACAGTGCTCTCTAGTTCCTCCCGTGCAAATGTCCTAGTTTTGTTCCCATGAACAAATGAACGAACGAAGTTCTCTGGTGTATCCTCTACATTTCCTTAGCCACTCCCAAGCGTCTAGGCTACATGTGGCTATTGGAACCACAGATGTGCAGGTGTCTCTATGCTGACTTGGCCTCCTGCAGGCGTGTGGGAGTGGGATCGCTGGATCGTACACTGGCTCTATTTCCATCTTGGTGGAACCTCGGCTCTGATTTCCAGAGTGGCTGCATTAATTTACCTCCCACCAGCAGCGAACAAGGCTTTTCAAGGAGCCCCACTCATGTTCCATCCAAGGCTAGGAGGAGCCAGGAAACATGTTCTTCTCCCCCAAATCTGTCTCCCATTCCCAAAATCAACCCTTGGGTGATCTTGGTATGTGTTAGGGGCCCAGGAGGGGCTGGGGCAGATTCAACCCGTCTAGACGACCCAGGACTGATGACTTCCGCAGCTGTTGAATTTTCTCCCTGAGTAAGGAGCAAGGTGGGAGGGCCATGAGGAGGAGGGTGGAGAGGAAGAGGTTGGTAAGGAGGAAGGTGGTAAGGAGGAGGGTGGTGAGAAGGGAGGGCCAGAAGGAGGGTGGTGAGGAGGAGGGAGGGTGGTAAGGAGGAGGGTGGTGAGAAGGGAGGGCCAGGAGGAGGGTGGTGAGGAGGAGGGTGGTGAGGAGGAGGGTGGTGAGGAGGAGGGTGGTGAGGAGGAGGGTGGTGAGGAGGAGGGTGGTGAGGAGGAGGGTGGTGAGGAGGAGGGTGGTGAGGAGGAAGGCGGTTCAGTGCTAACGGGAGGACTGAGTCTGTTAGAGTCCTGGATTCTGGTTCTGGCCCAGCTACTCATTAGGGCATGTCTACCCTTCTCTTCGGCCTCAGTTTCCCCAGATGTACAGTGAAAGCCTAGGACTGCTGTTGTCCAGCATCTGCTACCCGCACCCCGTTTCCTATCTTTTGTGTGTGTGATATTCAGACATGCATGTACACACATGTACACGCATGTTGAAGCTGGAGGTGGATGTTGCGTGTCTTCCTTGATCACTCTCTCTCATAGAACTCGCTCTGTGGACCAGGCTGGCCTCGAACTCACAGAGATCCACCTGGCTCTGCCTCCCGAGTGCTGGGGTTAAAGGTGAGCGCCACCATGCCTGGCTCCCCTTCCTCTTTTAAGTAAGATTTTTTAGATTCATTTTTATCATATCTTGCATATATGGTGTGTCTGTGTGTAGGTATGTGTATGTGCCCACAGGGTTAGAGGAGCGGGTCAGATCCCTTGGAACTAGAGTTAAAGATGGTTGTGAACCACCCGACATGAGTGCTAGGAGCTGAACTCCGGTCCTCTGCAAGAACAGCATGTAATTTTTTTTTAAGATTTTATTTTTATTATTTTAATTACGTGTGTGTGTGTGTGTGTGTGTGTGTGTGTGTGTGTGTGTGTGTGTGTATGGGTATATATACATGTGTCCACAGATGTCTGAAGTGTCAGATGCCCCTGGAGTTGGGGTTATAGGCAATTGTAAGCCGCTTGATGTGGGTGCTGGGAATCAAACTCAGATCCTCAAGAAAGCACTGAGCCATCTCTCCAGCCCCTACAACAGCATGTGATCTCAACCACTGAGCCGTTTCTGCCTCTCTCTTTTTTGTTAATCTTTTATGTGTGTTCATGCGTGCATGCATGTGTGTGTGTGTGTGTGTGTGTGTGTGTGTGTGTGTGTGCACGCGCATACTTGGGAAAGCCAGAGGACAATCTCCTACGCCAACTTCAGGAACACAGTTCCCCTCTTTTGAGACAGGTCTCCCATTGGCTGGAGTTCACCAATTAGGTTAGACTGCTTGGCTAGCCAGCCTGAGACCCTCTGTCTCCATGTTCCCAGAGGTGGGAGTACAAGTGTACACCACCAACCTGATGTGGGTGCTGAGGATCAAATCCAGGTCTTCATGTTTGCAAGGCAAGCGTTTTACCATGTGAGCCACCCCCACAGTGCCTGTTGGTGTATCTGTCTGTCCTCTCTCCCTGTCTCTGTCTCTCTCTCTCTCTCTAACACAGGGTCTTGCTATGGACCCCAGGCTGGCCTAGAATTCAACATATAGCTAGAACTGGCATGGAATTGTGATCCTGCTGTCCCAGGCTCCTCAGTGCTAAGATTACAGGCCTGTGCCACCATGCCTGGCCCCTTCTTTTAAAATTCCAGTTAGGCAAAGGGCAGATACTTGTAATCCCAGCAGTTGGAAGACAGAAGAATTGAGAATTCAAGACCAATCTTAGCTATATAGTATATTTAAGGACAGCTGCTTAACACATTGTCTCAAAAAAATAAAAAATAAAAAGAAAGGAAAAACCAACATGATCTGGGCATAGTGGCACATGCCTTTAAACTCCTTTAAACCTCCTTAATCCCAGAACTCAGGAGGCAGAGGCAGGTGGGTCTCTGTGAGTTCAAGGCCAGCCTGGGCTACAGAGTGAGTTCCAGGCCAGCCAGAGCTACACAGTGAGACCCTATCTCAAGAAAACAAAACAAAACTAGAAAAGAAAAAAAAAATAGGGAAAGAAACAGAACTCCAGTAACCATGCTGTAAGGAACCCACCATGAAACCCGCCTTTGTTTCTTAGCCCTGTCTCCTACAGGCTTCTACAAGCGCCTCTTCCTTGCGCCTCTGAAGATGCTCCCTGACCTACAGACAATGCTCCCTCGTCACTGTGGCCCCCTCCCTCCAGGGTCTCTCTGCATGTGGTCGGGAGACATGAAGTCTCTCAGGCCACACGTGGGACTGCCCCAGCCAGGCAGCTGGTCTGTTTCCTGGTGCTTCTTTGTGCCTGTGAGTCTCCCCCTGGAGCCTGGGTAACCGCACCCAGGAGATGGAATGAGAGGGGGGTCATCTTTCTTCCCAGCTCCTGCCTATCTCATCCCAGTCTGGTTTTGCAGGGATGGCCGCATGGTGACAAAGGCTCCTTTGCCTCCCAGGCCTTCAGGGTCCTCCTTTCCACACGAGGAAAATGGGTCACACTCAACAAGGGCCTGTTATTGCCACCCTGGGCCTGCCACTGCCTGAGAGAGCCCCGCCCTCCCCCGCCAGATCTCATTAAGGGGTCGCTGCTTATGCTTCCCAGCCGCCCCCCATCCATCTTTGACCACAGATGACAGACTGAGCCCGGGGGTTGATGTCCAGCAGGTGACAGGGTTAATGGCAGAAGAGGGCAGAGGGCAGAGGGTAGAGGGCAGAGGGCAGCAAACTCACAGTGGTAGGAGGGCAGTCTCTGGAGGCCCCCGGTTCATTCCAGTTGGGCAGCCCCTCAAATTACAGCACCTGGGGGCAGGGGGAGCCCCAGACCGTCCATCCCCCAGGGAAGGAAAGCAGGCAGGACCTACCATCTTGGGAGCAGATGGCGGAAGACCATGTTAGCCCAGGATGAAGAGGAGGGAAGAAAGGCTGGGAAGAAGGATTCCTTGTGTTTATGAACTCAGTTGAGCCTATTAGATCCCCACATGCTCCTTGGCAAGCAACACCTATATTAGAAATGTGTAGAAAGTCAGCCTTGTGTTTTGAGATGTCTACCCACGACTATTCTGTCTGTCCCTCCTACCCCTCACTCCCAGCTGGGTGCCTAGCATAGTGGCCTAGCACTGAGGTTAGGAGACGTTTCTAGAATCCACATTGTGGATTGAACTCTAGTTCGGCTGTGTGACCCCAGGTAAGGTACTGAACCACTCTGAGCAGATTCTCTCCATCTGTACAGTTTGCTTGGTTCTTAGCTCCTGGGAAGATAAAAATAACACGGCACATGGATAGCATAACATCTGCATACAGTGAAGTTTCCTTCAGCAGCAGCATCCTTTCCGACGGGATATCACCTTTGCTGACTCTGTCCCAGGCCCAACCTTTCCTTCTGGGCTTCCTTCCTTTTCCTAGCCTCCTCCGTGCCCAGGACCCCTCTGGGATCTGCTCAGTTGACTGGCAGGGCCTGCTGAGTGCTGCCTGGTGGTGGGAAGTGGTGGTCGTGGTTCCTGGAAGGGAGGCCCACCATGGCAAGGGTTAGTCACTTCCGGCCTTTGAAGTCAGAGAGTGGCAGGGATGTGCTCCCTGTCCTCCTGCCCTGCCTGAGGGGACTTTGCACACCCAACACTGTGGGAGGAGGGCTTAGGAACAATAGGTGTGGAGGGCTGGCTTCAGTGCTAGCCAACTGACAGGCAAGCCGGAAGGAGGGAGGAGAGCCCTCCCTCCTCCCTAGCCCTCTCCCCAACCTGAAAAGAGGAGCCAGCCATGGCCAGTTCTTTCTAAAGGTACCCGAGACATTTCAAGTTTTCTGTGGAGAGGGACTGCTGCCATGAAGCCTCTGGAACTGAAATTGTCTAGAGTGCCAGTGTGTGTGTGTGTGTGTGTGTGTGTGTGTGTGTGTGTGTGTGTGCACGTGCACGCTGGGAACCCCTCCTCAGTTCAGTTCCAGGGATCCCTTCAAGAGCACCCCCACTTCAAGGTGGGCTCAGGAGCCATCTAGCATGCTCTGCCCTCCTCAGCCTGGATGGAGAGGCTCCCCCAGGGTGCTGATTGCCTCCATTAGGTCCTCAATCTTGCGAGGATAATGCATGGCCTGGTGGGCTAGGGGAGGAGGCCCCGCTGGTAGGGGAGCCAGGAGGCAGGACAGAACTCCGGCAAGCCTGTCCCTGAGAAGAATACCAAGTAGCCCTCAACCTGGACCAGGCAAGCCATGGGGCCGTTGGTCCCTGCCCTCTGCTGATGCTCCATCCTTCTGTGCTCGCCTGCTAACACACTGCTTCCGACTCTCAGGTGGATGTGGCTGAACCTTTTTGGTCTCATTTTCCAGCTCTGTGTGGTGCCAGGGACCCAGGGAGCACGAACCAGCAGCAGCCACCCTTTCAGTAGACAGAGGCCCCTGTTGAAATGCTGTTGCCGCCATCACCTCGGAACACAGCGTGATCCCGCGAGATCAGAGCCAGCCATATCCTTGGTAGAGGGGGGAAGACCCAGAAGAGCAGACACCTAACCCTTCTATTGTATAGTCACAACTGCCAAAGAAAGAAAGTGTACATACATTTATTTTTTGTTTGTTTGTTTATTGAGGATGGGGGGGGGGTTGTTTTTGAGGCAAGGTCTAATCATATAATCCAGACTGGCCTTGAACTCGTAACCCTGCCTCTGCTTCTCCAGTGCTGAGATTATAGAAATGTGACACTATGCCTGCTGAATGAATTCTTTAATTGTTTTTAATTAAAAATATAGGCTAATATACAAAGCAATGGGTTTCATCATGGTGTCTTTATACATATGTGTCTTTGAAAGTATTTTTATGTTGTGCTGAAGGATGGAACCCAGGACCTAATACTTTCTAAGCAGGCACTTTACCACCAAGCTATACCCCTCTACCTGAAAACATCTTTTTTTTTTTTTTTTTTTTTTTGAGACTAGGTTTCATGACAGCCCAGGCTGTCCTTGAACTCACTATGTAGCCAGGGCTGGCCTTGAACTCTAGATCCTGCCTCTAACTCCTAAGTGCTGGAATTAGAGGGGTCTGCCACCACACCCAACTGAAGCATGTTTCTTAATTGCTCAAGATCTGAGCATCCGAAACAATTAAATTAGCATTTATTAAATTATCATACAAATTGGCATTTAATTAAATAGTTAAATTAGCATCATATCCAGTGGGCTGGAGAAATAGTTTAGAAGTTTAGAGCAGAAGTCCTAGGTTCAGTTCCCAGTGCCCACGTCATGTGGCTCACAACATGTGCCTGTTAAGTCGAACTCCAAGGATAGCCATTGTCCTCTTCTGGCCTCCATGGGCACCCAAACACACATGGCACACATTCAGACACACACACGTACACCTAAATACAAAATAAAAATAAGTCTCTTTTTAAAATCCATAAAAGTTGGCATGGTGGTTCTTGTCGATAATCCAAGCATTCTGAAGCCTGAGACCCTCTAATTCCATACTATTTATAGAGAACCCTGGAAGAAATCAAACAGAGTCTATGAAATGAGATGGTGTAATAAAGTAGTCAGTGCAGAGTCTGGCACACTACAAAAGATTAAAAATCATCAAAGGAAAAGGAAGTTTTAAAGTTTTCTGTTTTGTCCGGGTTCTGGTGGCGCACACCTTTTATCCCAGCATTTGGAGGCAGAGGCAGGCGGATCTCTCTGAGTTCAGGACCAGCCTGGTCTACAGAGTGAGTTCCAGGACAGCAGAGCTACACAGAGAAACCCTGTCTCAAACAAACAAACAAACAAACAAACAAACAAACAAACAATAAATCTATTCTGAGGCCTGGAGAGATGGCTCAGCAGGTAAGATCACTTCCTGCTCTTCCAGAGGTCACAGATTCGGTTCTCAATACCCGAGTGAGTGGCTTACAACTACCAGTCCCAATTCTTCCCTCCAGCGGGACAGTGTGGAAAGCTTTGTAGTTGTGGGGGCAGCGACTAGAGTTCAAGGTCTCTAATTCACTGGTGATCAGCTGTAGAGGAGGCGCCGGGATGAGGACATTAATAACCGTGCACCGGAAACAGGCAGGGGACGCTGGAATAAAGCGGTCGGTTGCAGCGGTGGTGGTTATGTTCTCCCTTCAGGAGCAAATGGGGCCACAGAGGAGGGCATTAAATGATCTCTGGAAATGATGCCGGTAATAAGTCAGGCAGATCAGAAGCACTGTTGGCATCGCCTACCGGACCACCTCTGCTGACCTTTCCAACGCGTCTTTTGCCTTGTCCTGTTCTGTACCAGGCCAGTTCCTCCCTTCTGGGCTAGCTGTGTTCATCATTTAGAGCCTCAGTCTACAAGGACAAAATGGGCATTTTTCCCGTCATCCACCAAGAATGATTGTGTAAGCAACGTGGTGGTGGTGCATGCCTTTAATCCCAGCACTTGGGAGGCAGAGGCAGGTGGATCTCTGTAAATCTGAGGCCAGCCTGGTCTACAGAGTGAGTTCCAGGACAGGCTCCAAAGCTACACAGAGAAACCCTGTCTCGAAAAAACCCTAAGAATGATTGTGTATTATTTTTTATCAGAAATCAGAATGTGCACCCAGCATAGGAGGAAGAGGAATTTGTAGGGAAAAGGTTTGGAATATTTGTAATGAGCTCTGTTCTGAAAAATCAGATCCATAGAGTCTTGATGATAATAAATCAGTACAACTACTGACACTCCCATGGCATGGCTGGTGGCCCGGTTCTTTGCTGAGTGCTTTTCCGGGTGGGAGCCTGGATCCTCTCACCCTAGGCAGTAGGTACGCCTCTAACCTGAGGGGCACAACACTCACAGCCAGGAGTGAGTGAGGAGCCTGGAGTGTGGTTCGGCCAGGCTGGCTGACTGCTGGTCTGTTTCCACCCACTAGATGGTCTGGAATAGTCTTCTCTAGGGAGGGAATCTTATCTGTCTGTAATTACCAGGAAAGCCCTGGCTTGATTGACAATATGAAGAAGCATCAGAGCTCCTTCCTGGGGGCATCGCTCAGTAGATGGAAGTGTACCTCCACTCCATGCACCAGGCCATGCACATCCACATATCCATACACACAAACACAGAATATGGAAAAATATAATTTAAAATGCTTTTAATTTACTTTTAAAAAACCTATGTGCCATGTGTGTCTGTCTGTCTGTAGTGAGCATGAGCGTGTCAGTGCCCATGGAGGCCAGAGGTGTGGGATCTCCCTAGAGCTATAGAGTTACAGGCAGTTGGGAGCTGCCTGATTGAGGTAATAGGAAGTGAACTCAGACTTTCTGGGAGAGCACTAAGTGTTCTTAACTGTTGAGCCATCTTTCCAGCTCCAAATTTATTATTTTTTTAAAGATTTGTTTATTTATTATGTATACAGAAGAGGGTGCCAGATCTCCTTACAGATGGTTGTGAGCCACCATGTGGTTGCTGGGAATTGAACTCTGGACCTCTGGAAGAGCAGTTGATGCTCTTAACCTCTGAGCCATCTCTCCAACCCTTATTATTATTATTATTATTATTATTATTATTATTATTATTATTATTTTAAAAAGAACTTCCTGACTGACTGCTGCAGCTGAGGAGACCTGTGTCTCTCGGCAAGGTGAGCACTGTGAGGCACTGGCTTGTACATCAGTACACTAACCATGTGTGACTGTCATTCCCGAATGTAGATGAGCATGTCAGGGCGTCTCAAGCCAGGTATTGCTGAAGTGAAACTCCAGACCACAGGGATGCAGAAAGTTAGGGCATCTTCACCGGAAACCAAATTAGCAGTCCCGTTGATAACATCCCTGAAATCCTCAACAGGAGACCCTCCCCAAGGCCATGGGCATAACCTGCTCTGTTGCTAGTGTAGCTATTCTTGAGAAAAGTTCTTATGTAGCCCAGGCTGGCCTCAAACTTGTTAAGTAGCCTAGGCTGACCTTGAACTCCTGATCCTCCTGCCTCCACCTCCCAAGTGCTGGAATTACAGGCATGTGCCACTCTGCTTAGCTACTTTAACGTTTTTTCCTTAAAATATTTCTCTACTTAAAGATAGATGGCCTCTGCATGGGCAGCCTTTACAGTGAATGCTAATAAATCTGGTTTTAGCCGGTAGGAGGCTTCAACCAGAGTCTGGATCCAGAGCTCCTCTCCTTCTCCATGTCCTTATGTTTTCCTCTATCTTTTTATCCTGCCTCAAGAGCAAGCAAAGCCCAGCTTCAAAGGCAGGGCGGATGCCACTAACCCTTTACAGTTCCTCCACTTCCGGGCCAAGATTTTATGATTCTCATAGCTCAGGCTTCAACTTGACCAGACTCCAGGAGTTTAATTAACTATTTCTGTGATGCCTGGACTCCTGAGGATGGGATTCCGGGGCTCTGAGACCCAGCCTGAGAGAGGCAGAGACAAGGGAGGCTCACAAGGAGTCATTTAATTCTACATTAAAAGAGCAAGTCCCCTCCCCCCACATCCCTCTCCCTCCCTCCCTGCCCCAGCTCCCTTCCAATCTCACAGCAGAGACCCCAGAGGGGGCTTGACCTCTGTCCTCCGGGGAGGTCAGCTGGGGTGACCCTGCCTGTGTGTAGGATCCCGTGAGAGAGGCCCAGCTGCAGGCCCCGGAGGGCTAAAGCACACCCGGAAACGGGCTGGGGTCACTGAGGGCGGCCTAGGCAGAGGGAGGGGATCCCCTGCCCCTTTGTGAGCTGAGGAACAGGAGGAGATTAGTTCCAGAGGCAGTGCCTGTGTCTCCAGAGAAAAGGGCTATTATGGACCGGCTGAAAATACAGGGCATAACCCACCCCACCTCCTCTTTTATTGCCATGGAGATGAGGGGTGGGCACTGGGTGGTAAAGAGCCAAAAGACGGGAAAAGAAAGGCAGGTAAAGCGGGGGAGGGGAGGTTGGGGGAATGGGGAGGTAGGAGGGTGGGGGGGAGATTAGAGGGAAAATCCGGAATGGGGGGGTGCGGACACGACTGATACTCCTGCCTACCCTTCTCAACTAGAGTGGTTGGTGGGGGTCTCCAAGGTTCCCCTCCACATCCTGCCTGCTGGGTCAGACACTGCCTGGAGCCTGCCAGGGCAAAGAACAGTTTGCTCACTCTCCTGGAGCTGGGCCTGTGACCTTCGAGGATGAAGGGTCTGACTCTCTGGAAGTTAATTGCAAGATGGTGACATGGAGGACAGCTGGGGAACAGCTGCTGGGCTCCACCCAGCTCCTAGAAACACCAAGTGTCCCAAATCATCGACTCTTCAAGGCCTTTGACTTACCCGCTCATCTTCTGGGTATCCAGCAAATATTGATAGGATGTCAGCCTAAGTGTGCTTACCCGTGCCTTTGTGAGGCACCTTTGGCTGTTAGAATGTCCTTCCACTAGGTGGAAATATGTCTCCCTCTGAGAGTCACATGAACCCACGGGGCCTGCAGAGCGGGATGAGCTAGACATCAACACTATAGAAAACGGCCAAAGTCTGACAGTTCTTGAAATATTTGAAAAAGGCTGCTGGGGAAGACAACGAGGGGGGATAGGGATCATAATTCATCATTTCGAAAATATCTAAAGGTTAGTGAACGTCCCAGAATGGGAAGTGATTATGGCTACTGAACACTGGGTGGGCCACAGGTCAGCTATCTGAAGATGCCCGGATCTTGGGTACTGTTTCAGTATGAACACTGAAGGTTCTGCACAGGGACCTTGTGCATCTCACCAACTGGGAAATGTGCAGCCCAACAAACAGGGAAGAAATCCAGTTAGCATTTGCCAGAGGATCATGGCTGCTCTGTGGTTCTAATGCCTCAGTCAGTAGCCCTGTTGCAAGTTAGAGAAGTTTCCTCCATTTCTTTCTTTCTTTCTTTCTTTTTTTTTCCCCCGAGACAGGGTTTCTCTGTGTAGCTTTGTGCCTTTCCTGGAACTCACTGTGTAGCCCAGGCTGGCCTCGAACTCACAGAGATCCGCCTGCCTCTGCCTCCCGAGTGCTGGGATTAAAGGCCTGCGCCACCACAACCCAGAACCATTTCTACTGGATGCTCTTGGAAGTACAGCCTGGCTAGCATCTGACTTTTTCCTCTTATTGGAGGTAGAAAAAGAGGAGATGGTGATGCTCAGGGTTATATTTGGGATGTCCTTGTTTGGAGGTGTTCAAGGATTCAGAGGTGATGATGGTCTTTCACTGGCAAGATGACAAATTCCTGCCCACTCTCTGGGAAGCCTCTGGCACCCCCATAAGACTTTGTGGCAAGGTGGGTCAAGCTGGAGCATAGAATGTAGGAGAGGAAAAGGTGGGTAAACCTCAAGTTGGAGGAAAACATTCGATCCCTGTTCCCTCTGTTCCTTCCCCAAGTCCCACTGTCTGGAGAGGCCTGGGAAGCTGGCTCCCAGGGCAGAACAGGTGTCCTGTAGGTACCAGAGGAACAAGAGGTGAGCTGACACCTGCCATTGCAGGACAAACGGCTGCATCTCATGCTCAGGAATGGGGGAGGGGGGGGCTTCAGAGCACCAGGTGTCAGCAGGTGTTGGGGAGGCCTTTCTTGCATCTGGAGATGAGGTAAGGCCATGGCTCCCAGGCTGTCAAGAAAGGCAGGCAGCCCCACTGTTTGCCTCTTCTCATTTACCGCCGAGCCTTCTGCCCAAACGCTAGTGTCCAGGTTGTATTTATGACTGTTTTAAGAAGGAGTGACAAGGCTTTTAATATCCCTGACAGCCCAGGATGTTTTAATGGATGGTGGAGCCGAGCTTCAGGAGCTAAGAAAAGAGAGCGGAGCTGTCAGGCCCAGTTTCTATGACAGAGTCACTGATGGACTCAACGACAAAATAAAATACGGGGCCATGTCTCTCCTTGGCTCCGTCAGGGTGACAGACAGTCCGTCACCATTGTATGTCATCTTTTCACCCCCTAATCACTCAGGCTTAGGGGAAACCCGTGTTTACCAGGGAGTTCCTCCTACAGTATCTCCTCCCTAAACCAACAGCAGACTTCTCTTTCAAACCACACCCCCTACCCCGAGTTCCACTTGGCATTTTTATTTTTTTTGGATTTCAAACAGGTCACTCTTCTATAGAGAGCCTTGACTCAGTGCTGGGGTTGAGCCGAGGGCCTCTGGCCTGCTAGGCAAGGCCTCTGCGTTGTGCTGAAGTATAGCCCCAACCCTTGGGTGCAGTGTTTGTGAGAGCTGATTATAGGCTGGGCAGGACAGCTGGACATTCTGAAAAGGCAGAGGGAACAGTGGTAATGGCTGCATGGTCGTGCGGATGCCATTGACCTGAATGGCCATGGAGAGTTAAACGACGTTTCATATTATGTACAACTTACATCAGAACATAAGCCCACAGACAGAATAAATAACAAAGAGATATCTGGGGCCTTCAGTCCCTCTCAGTGTCTGCAACTGGCCGTCTGCGCCTGTGACCTGTGTAGCCTGTAACACGGCCTTCCCAGGGCCTCTGCTAGAGACATACTCAAATCCTCTGCCCACTGCTCCCCGCCGCCCATTCCTCACATGCCTGGTTAATAGAATAGGCCTCAAGGCTAGTTTTAGAGTTATGGACTGGGAGGTTTTTATGTTTTTTGTTTTCCCCGAGACAGGGTTTTTCTGTGTAGCTTTGGAGGCTGTCCTGGAACTCACTCTGTTGCCCAGGCTGGCCTTGAACTCACAGAAGCAGATCCTCCTGCCTCTGCCTCCCGAGTGCTGGGATTAAAGGCGTGTGACACCACCACCCAGCTCATACTGGGAGGTTTTACTTGCCTCTTTCTAGAATCAGGTTTGGAGTTGGTCTGGTTAGCAACTAACTCAGCCATGTTGGCTAAAGCCACCTTCGCCCACTCCCAGCATGCTCTTAAGATCAGGGTTAGTGATTACCTTAACCTTTTTTTTTTTGGTAATTTTTGGTGGAGGGAAAGGATGCCAGCAAACCCATCAGCCAGTGGCAGTTCTTTCTTGAGCGTCTGAAACAAACTCAAAGAACAGCTGGGTTCTCCCCTCTGGTGAGTTAGGGTGAGTTGGCAGGGGTCTGCTCTCCTCATGCCTGCCTCGCAAGGCAACTGAGACACCAGCAACTACAGAAGAGACATCCCGGCCACTGGCACCAGGCAGGGCCCTGCGTTCAAGTCCCCTGCCAGGAGAGAGTTAAGGGCTTGGGTTTAATTTGCCCGTTAATCACAGTTAAAAGAAGTAATGAGCGTCTCCCCAAAGCCTGGGTGTTTCTCTGCAGATTAAGCAGCAATTTGCATAGTCCCTTTATTCATTCCCACCTTCCCCTGTGGGGCGGCTTGTCCTTTCAGACACAGCCAAGCGCAGCCGGCGGCGGGATCAGTTTGACAAATGGCTTTGCTGTGCGCCATGGTTTGGGGAAGAGGGAGGGAGGGGGCACCAGAGGAGAGGGCAGCCCCAGACAGTAATGGATAGCTGGGGAGTTAAATAGTGCAGAACTTTTTATTAGACACACAGGAGAAGTTTAAATATTCAAACTGGTTTTCTTTGGAGCCTGGGGAAGGAGAGGAGGGTGGCAGGGTGGCGAAGGCAGTTTACTCAGGGCCAGTCTATTCAGAGGCTCGACCCTGTCACCGGAGAGGAAGGGCATCTGGAGGACACAGGCAGGATCTGGGTCAGCTGGTACTCCTGGGCGCCTCAGTCCTGCGGCAGCCAGCCGACACTCCTCAGGGTTAGACACTCCCCCTGCTGCGCTCTGAGGAGTGAGGCCCCAAGCTGTCTTCATGTGGCCATCCTGCCAGGCAGAGCCCAGCGCAGCAGGCAGCCAGTCCAAAGCCCAGGGTGTGGGTGGCACTCGTGAGGCCCAGGCTGCTAGCCAAACTGGGCCTATGTCATCAGCGCAACGGTATTGCCAGAATAAAGCGACAGCCCTTTGCTCTCCTCACATGGGGGAGGGGTGGAGAGACCTGCCCTGAGGGTCCTCAGGGGCCATGTTCTCTTCCCTACTGGTGATGGGAGTTCAATCTAGTTCGTATTTCTTTGGTTTGTGTGTTGTTGTGGGTTGGTGGGGGTGTTGAGACAGGGTTTCACTATATAGTCTAAGCTGGTCAATGAGGCCATTCCATGTATTTTTCCTAGTGCTGGGGATGGAACATGTTAGGCGAGAATGCCATTATTGAGCCCTTGCCCTGTGGGAGACCTGCGCCCACTTTTACCCCAGGGCACTTTTTTTTTTTTTTTTTTTTTTTTTTTAGTTTTTTCGAGACAGGGTTTCTCCGTGTAGCTTTGTGCCTTTCCTGGAACTCACTTTATAGACCAGTCTGGCCTTGAACTCACAGAGATCCGCCTGCCTCTGCCTCCTGAGTGCTGGGATTAAAAGTGTGTGCCACCACCGCCAGGCCAGGGTACTCTTGAGGAGGGAGAAGTGAGAAATATTTAGATAGAAATATAGAGTGGGAGAGAAACAGATAGAAACACAGGATAGCTCGGGAGGGCCTAGGTCCTTATCCACCGGCCCTTTCTGTCTCTTCTAAAGGGCTATTTATAGGAGTGCCAAGGGGTGGAGCCAAGACCTCCCCCTCGCTCAGCCAGGTGCAGACCCTTCCAATCACCTAGTAACCATGGCCAAGCAATCCTCTAATGCAGCCCTGCTGGGTAAAGCAAGCTCAGATCTCACTAGGAAACCTCTGTGGGTCTCCACATTGCCCATGATCAGCCTTTTCTCTTCATTTTTTTTCTCACTATGTGAACCTGGCTGATTTGGAACTCATAGAGATCTGTCTGTCTCTGCCTCTAGAACGTTGGGACTAATGGCACTACCACCATGCCTAGGCCTCTCCCATATTCCTAACTCTTGGAGACAAGGTCTCCTTATGTAGTCGGGGTAGTCCTTGAACTCATGGTCTTTCTGCCTCAGTTAAAGTGGACAGAAGTTAAAGTGGGTGGAATATAAATCCAAAGTATGAGGTCATACACCTGTAATCCCAGACTGTGGGAAGCTGAGGCAGGAGAGTCTGAACAGGGCAGCAAAGGCAAAGGGGGCCATGATAACAGAAAAGGCACAGTTGAAAGGAAAAACCACCGACTGGAAGGAGACAGGGAATACCAGAGGAGTATGGATGGGCTAACGGACTTAGGTGGGCCCAGGACTAGACGCAAGGTGCCAGCTTTAGTCTAGGATACTCCTACCCGATGCCACTGGCACACGCTGACAGCTGACATTTGGGTTTTACTGTGTCAGGTCTGTTCAGAGTGCTGTGTGCACTCACCACACCCTAAGGTCAGCAGCGACTTTTCCTTGTTTACAGAAGGAAATGAGGCCCAGATGGGCCGAGGAACTGATCTGTTCACAGAAGCAGCAAGAACTGAACTTAAGCCAAGAGCTCAGTCCACAGCCACATTCACTGCGTTGTCATTATAGTTTTGTGTTTTGAGACAAGATCTGGCATAGCTCAGACTGGTCTCAGACTTTCTCTATAGCCAAGGATGCCAACAATTACCTTGAACTTCTGATCGTTCTGCCTCCATCTCCCAAGCGCCACCCAAGTATTACAGGCATGTGCCACCATACCCAATTCATGCTATTTCATGCTGTCTTCTGCACACAGGTAACAGCTATATCATGGAGCTGTCTCCCAGTGCCTTCCCATTATTATTAGATTAAATGTGCTTGTACTGGAGTGGGGAGAGAACACATATATGGTGGTCAAGAGATGAGATACACGTTAGTAACAGGACATGTTGGCTGAGTGCACGCGAGTGAGTGCGGCCACAGTCCCAGGCTCCACTCTCCAGGCTGGCTGTGTTTTTCCTTTGTCCTGGGCTCTAGGCCCTGTTGCGGAGCAGGTGACTGCATTCTTTGGATGGTGAGTTTGTGTTTGGTCTGAATAATGCAGATCGTTCCTGCCCTGTTCTGGCAAAGGGAACAAATGGGTTCCACTTGAGCAGGAGTCCACCTACCCCCTGACAAGCCCTCAGTGCGAATGGGGATGTGGCTGCTGCGCTGAGCTCACAGAACTGATGGACAGTCCTTAGCATTCCACTTAGCTGGTGCTCACAAGGCAGCCAGCAGGTAGAGGTGCAAAGGATTCTGGAAAGGGAGGCTCTATTTTCTTATGTGAATCAGGGAGACAGGGCTAAGCAGAGAGGCAACAGGAGAAAGCGTCAACCTCAAACTATGCTATGCCCTTGGCAATAAATTCCCATCCAACTAAGGCTGCTGAGGACGGAACTTGGCCTGTGGCCCTCCTTCTTTCCCCGAATGTCTTTTACAACTCTAACAGCTGACTGCTGGGAACTTGGTCTTCAAGTTTGCAAGGAGCCCTTGCTTCTCCCTTCCAAGAAGACAGGTCAGGCCAAGAAGAGCTCTCTGCAGTGCCTACCATGTAAAGAAGGCTAGGAGCTCATGGTGTCAAGCAAGTCCCAAGAGCACTGCGCAGCTCGATTCATTAACCCTTAGGACAACCCTGTGCCATTCTGAGGAAAACAAGCATGGACCCAAACATCCAAGAATGAAGTTAAAGGGGTTCAGAAGTTGGCCCCAAGTCAATCAGACCTGCTCCCAGAGCCCGCCAGGTGGGTTTGGTGTCTCTGGCCTGGCTGCGAGGGGTGGCCCGGAAGGTAGCGGAGCCAAAGGCAAAGGTCAGGCCTTGAGGAAACCACCTACCTCAGCCTAGGAGTAGGAAGAGCCTCCTCTTTACCAGGCAGGAAAACAGGCCTAATCCCCAAGGAAGAATAGTGCCCAAACCCCTCTGCTCACCACACTGTGTTCTCATCTGTTCAAAGACCCTTCAACCCAAACCGCTTCCCTTCCTGGGGAACTGAAAGGCCAGAAAATACCATTTCCCCACTGGCCAGAGGTCAGGCGCTCAGGTCTGGCAGGAACTGGAGCCTCTGAGGCCAAATCCAGCCTGGCACAGTCACAGGATCCTCTGGACTTCTCCCCACTGCCTGGGCCTTGTAAGCAGTGGCGTCTGTAACAGCTGGTGACTAGGCAGGGCCATTAGACCGGGCAGGGCTGGCATGCCTCAGTGAGCTGATGGCTGCTGTGCTGACTAGCCAGACAGCCCTTGGTGCAGATGACCAGTTGGGGTGGGAGGTGGCAGGTATGTGCTCAGACTTCTGGATGGGAACCAAGAGGAGCAGCCAGGCCCCAGGACTTGGGCATCCAGGGTTACTGCAGACAGGATGCAGCCTACTCACACTTCTCTAGGTCCTTGCCTTCTTAGGACAGTTTCCTGACACCAGAATCTTCCCTTTCTCAATTCCTCCGGAAGGAGGTGACCAGGCAAAGACTAGGGGGAAGTGGTGGTTGACAGTAATCGATAGGAGCGTCTCCGAGCAGTTCATGCGGCCTTATCTCTCTCTCCTTTGGATAGCGTGTGTCCGCCGGAGTCCGCGGGGTCGGTGATTAATAGGGGCCATCACTCACTGTCCTGGACGGCTGAAAGGCGGCAGGGAGGGGCGGCCCCCCCAGAACTGAGATAACAAGCAGCAGGAATAACGAGGGGTGTCACTCCACTTTTCATTCTGATGGAAAGTCATTAGGGGAGTCAACGGCAGCAACAAAGAGCCATGAATCAACTGCTCTGCTATGAAATTAAAATCGAATTGCCGGCCACCCCCAGCCCTATCCTTCCTGGGAAACAGGGATGGGTAGGTGGCTCGGGAGACGGCTGCTATCCTGGGGTGGGCTCTACCCAATCCCAGAGCAGGCGGTTGTGGGCAGGAAGTGGACAGGCAGCTAGGAAAGGTGACAACTCCTGTCTCCACCTTGTTTATCAGACCTGCCTTCCCAAACCACATATCCCCTCTGCCTAGAAGGTAAGCTGTGATTAAGAGAATACAACTCTGCTGGTTCCCACAGGCCTGACTGCTCTCCTTGGGCTGCTGGCGGGGGTGGGGACAGCATGGGCCTGGTTACATCGGGGGCAAGGCTGCACTGGCCACCCCAAGGCCCCTTGCCAAACCATTTGTCAATACTTATGGGGGGCTACCACAGGAAGCAAGGAGAGGTCTCTAACCCGGGACTCTACAGCCGCTGAAGGCCTCCTGGATCAAGACTCCAGCAAAACATGTGCTCAGCTTCAGGGGCGAGCAGGCCCAGGGAAGAGGTGCGAGGGACCACCAGCAATGAAGTCTTTTCCTTTTTTATTAAGCCTCGCTTGATAACTAGAAGGAGAAGCTGTGGCTCCAGGCTGACAGGCCACAGAGCCACAGGCCAGAGAACCACTCAAGACAACTTACAGAGATCATAGTGAATGCCAGCGTCACCATTCAGGTGACGATTCATGCTCAGTCCCCGGGTGTGCCTGGCTTCTTGCTGGTGAGGCCCAGTAACACCGGCCTGGGCTGTCCCACCTCCACAGGAAGCTGGTAGCGTGTCACAGAGAGGTTCCCATCAGGTTCACAGGACGGCCACTGTACCTCTTGGAGATGTCAGCTTCAATCTGAGAGACAGGGAGCAGAGTGGGCAGGGAGCAGACAGGCAGGGGCAGGGCCTTGGCCTGTGGCAGCTGGGGCATCCCCCCCCCCGGGGGTGGTGGTGGCTAGCCAGGCTCCTAGTGAGTCTCACCAGCTTCTGCAGCTCCCTGGTCTTCTCCAGCAGCAGGTCCAGCTTGGGTTCCAGAGCGGCCTGCTCCTGAAGCGCCTCCTGCTGCTTCTCCACCATGAGCTCTTTCTTCAAAGCCAACAGCTGTGACTGCTTCAGCTTTTGCTGAAGGAGCTCTGTCACTCGGTCCACATACCTGTGCAGGGCACCCTGTGAGGCTGGCTGCCATTTAACTGCTGGCTCGGGTAAGGCTCAGGAAACCAACTCCCAGGCTGGCCTCCCCTCCCCCACTCCCCTTCCCTCCTTCGGTCCTTTTTCTGGTAAGGAATAGAAACCATTCTGGATTCCTACCTACTTGGGAAGCAGATTCTGTCTGTGGACATTAATCGACCCTCTCCTGCCCCAAGAGAAGCCCTATTCCCAGGAGGGAGCCATGTCCATAGGAAGAGGGAGTCATGGAGGAGGAAGAAGACAACATGGAGAAACACAGATCAGGAAAGCCAACCTTGGTGAGGCCAGAATCATAAACAAGTGCTGCATTCGGAGACTGGTGAGCCGGCCAATCAGATCCTGCAGTGTGGACACCAGGCTGAGCATCTTCTCTTTGGTCTGACCCTGAAGGATGGCAGGGGCCAGCTGGAACTGGCTCACGGACAGGATATCGGCCTCCTCGCTCATCTCCACGGCTCTCTGGGACAAGAAGATCTCGAGCTGAGGAGGAAAGGAATTGGTTCACACCAAGACAAGGCCTCCGAAGCTGAGCCTCCAACAGGAGAGCCAGACTCTGAGGAGACAGGCTGTCCCCTCTGCACACCCTATTGCTGGACACCGCTCGTCTACAGCATGTCACTGTAGCCGCCCTGGCGACCCGTGTCTGCTTAGCCCTCGCTCTCCATCCTTCTGCCCCAGCCTCTGGTCACACCAGTGAGACTCCCAGGGCAGGTGCCGAGTTTCTCTCCATGGGAGGAGTAAGAGTGAGAGTGGGAATCATGCTTGAGAAAGCCTGGATTAGGAAAAGTCTAGAAAGATTACGAGCTGCAGCCATATCTCTGACACGCAGTCTCTGTGAGTAAGTTAATCTTGGCCTGGGCAGCTAGCCTGACAAGAACCTGATAACCTGGGTTCGATCCCCAGAACCCACATGGTGAAAGGTGAGAAGCCACAGTTGTCCACCTGTGCTGTATTACAAATGTGCACGTATGCACACACAAATAAGTAAGGTCAAATTCTAGAGGAGAAAACCTAACTTACTATGTTATGAAAACTGGCTATTGTTTACCCCTCTCCCCATGCAGCTACAGGAGAAAGGAGAGGAAACCAGGCAGGCACCGAATTTCCAGGAGGCTTGCCATGTAGCTAAGGATGACCCTGAAGTTCTAATCCTCCTGTCTCTACCTCCCAAGTGCTGGACTGCAGCCACACTGCGGGAGTAACCACTACACCCAGTTTGTGTGGTGCTGAGGACTAAACCCAGAGCCTCCTGAATGCTAGGCACACTCGACCAACTGAGCCTCCTTGCTTCCCGGCGGCCTGAGGTGCCCAGTACCATCTGATGTAGGGCACACTCACTCGCTCCTTATCTGCTCTTCCTGTTGGAATCTAAGCACCCCAGAGGAAGAGCTCTGAAAGTCTTCTTCACTGCTCCTTCTCCATTGCCAAGGAAAGCCATTACTTAGGAGATGTATCGTAAACACGAGGGGGGTGGTGGTGGGTTCCTAACTTGGGAGGCTCTGCTCTAGGAGGTTGGCATTTGCCAGTACTCTTCCCAGAGCAGGATGGGATTAGAGGTGATGATGTCACCTGTGTCAGAGTCTGGTCACCCCTGACGCCTCCCAGAAGACAGTACCTCCATCAGCTCATCAATGAACTGATTCCGGGTCTCAGGGTATTCCAGAAGAGTCAGAGCGTCTGGGCCCCTAGCAACGCCTTCTGGAGCTGGGAGAGAGACACAGGGACGTGAGGATGGAGCTGAGGACTAGGGAAAGAAGACTCTCGAGTTTGAGCAGCCTGGGGATTACTAAGAACACAGGCTCACCTCACTAAAGACTTCTCGGCCTCACGCAGTGGGGACACTACCCTTTTCCACATCTCAGTCCTACTCAGGTTGGCCTGCATACTCCCAGGCAGCCCCAGAGGCAGCTGGTGGCAGGAGGAGGTAAAGTGTCATCCTACACTGCCCTCTAGTGACATAAGTGGCTGCTACAGCCTCTCTGCAGACTTGGGAGGGGGTGGGGGTCAGCTCAGACCCAGAGCCCAACAACTCCTAAACAGTTTACCAAAAGGACTGGTCCGTAGTCAGTCTCTAGAACAGACCAGAGTTGGTGGGACATGGTGCACACGCCTTTAATCTCAGCACTGGGGAGGCAGAAGCAGGCAGATCTCTATGAGTTTGAGGCCAGCCTGGTTGGTCTACACAGAGAGTTCCAGGCCAGCCAGGGCTACACAGTGATACTCTGTCTCAAAAACCCAAAAACAAGACAAAACAAATCCAAACCAAAGAAGGGAGCTCAGTTTCTAAAATGTATACTTAGCTAGCCCTCTCTAGTCACTTCCATTCACATCCTTGTCAAGATTGATTCTAATTTTTATGAGACAGGATCTCGCGTGGCCCAGGCCTTAAACTCCTGAGGGCTCCACTCTTGAGGGCTGTAGGGGGCAGGGCACTCACCTTCCGTTCCGGTCTCCAGCACGGTGATCTCCGCAGCAGCAGCAGCAGCAGCAGTGTCAACACCCCAGTCTATCCTGTCACCCCCAGCATCCTGGATGGACAGCAAAGCCTCAGCAATGTCGGAACTGGTTCCCTAGCCCAGGGAGCCAGAACAGACCAAAGGCCCTGAAAAGTTCAGTGATTACACCCCCCGTGGAGCAAGGGCTACAGGCCTGTGCACGGGCAAGCTCGGTGGTGTGGGCTTTGATGATGCCACCCTCCTTCCTGCTTGGTGAGGTTATCAGCTGTTTGTATGCATACACCCCAAACCCCAGGAGAAAAGCCCATTCTAAACGGATGACCCATTTTTGTGACTCTGCCTCCCTCAGGAAGCACCTAGCCTTAGAACCGTGAGCTGTCACATACACAGCTCTTTTCCAGGGCTGCAGCAGGACCACTCAGGGGACAGGCCTAACCTTTGACTCTGATTCCAGGGAGATGCCCCAGTCTATTCCAGGGGCCTCGGCAGAGACGCCAGAGTCAGAAATGGTCTCCACTCCGAAGTCACCCCAGTCAATCTAAAAGCAAAAGTGATGTCTGTGAACGAGGTCGTGAAGAAAGGGAACGGAGTCTGCCTTTCTGGAGGTCTTGCACCGTGCAGAAAGTCCTCCAGCTGCAAAGAGCTCCAGGTCCCACAACAAAGGGCTGTCTCCCTGAAGACTCCCCAGGTCAACACGAGCCGTGGCTGAGGTTCTTGGCACCTGTCTGTACTCTGGTCTCAAGAAAGCCAGGAAAGTAAGGGGCCTTTGGGTTTTCCCACCTAATCACATGCACACGGCTGCCCTCGTTCTTCACTGTGGTGATTCAGCTCAGGGCTTGGGCTTTGTGTGCATGGGAAGCAGTCCCCCTCAGCAGCTTCCAGGGCCTGTCTTCCTTACCTCATCTTCTTGCACCTGCTCAGGAGGTTCTTCTAGCTGTGGTCGCTCCACCACAGAGGGCTCTGTGCCTGTCCTCCATTCATACACTGTAGTGTTGCCCTTCCTCTTCACGTACCGCAGCATGGGCAGCACCTGCTCTGGGGGGCTTCAAGAGAGCATGCTAACTGAGCCCTCCCACGACCGCTTGGGAAGCTGGCACAGGCTCTATCCTGCACCCACGGTCCAAGGGGCACATCCTCCACGCTCCAAGTGTATGAAACACAGCTGACATGTTAGGTGGGGACAATACAGTGGGGAAGGGCCAGAGGGAAGTCCTTACCTGTCACACACAAACTCCACACAGGCCTGGTACAGGTCAATGGCCTCCCCCAGGGACTGAGCACCTGCTCCTATCTCAGCCAGCTGGCTCGGCAGCTCCTTCACCAGGGCCAGGAGCTCTCTTCGGACATTGTCTCCCTAGAGATGAGAAAAGGAAAGAATTAAGTCACACACGGTGGGAGGTGGAAATCATCAAGTCAAAGAAAACATCTAAAGCTGGGCAGTGGTGGCGCACGCCTTTAATCCCAGCACTCCAGAGGCAGAGGCAGGCGGATCTCTGTGAGTTCAAGGCCAGCCTGGTCTACAGAGTGAATTCCAGGACAGGCTCCAAAGCTACACAGAGACACTGTCTCTAAAAACAAAACAAAAAAAAAAACAAAAAAAAAAAAAAAGAAAGAAAGAAAACATCCAAAGACTGCAGGAAGATGGGACTGACCCAGGACGGCACAACCCAGCTGAGAAGGAAGCCTAGCCTGCCTGCTGCAGAGGACTTCCCCACTGGGATGGCACCCACTCACTAGATGGCGCCCACTCACCGTGATGCCATACTGTTTGCATGACTGGCAGAACTGCTCACGCTTCTCGGCGGCCCCGGCCTGGCCCTCTTCCTCCTTGCGGCTGTACTCCTGTTGCAGCTGCTGGCACTTGGCAATCTGCTTCTTCAGTGAAGGGATCTCATAGTTGACATTCCGAACCAGGAGGCTAGAGAGTTCCACTGAGGAGGGCCCGGCAAGTTTACTGTAGGACAGCCTTGCCCTGAGGTGCACACAGACACCATAGTATGGCGGAGGAGAGGGGGGCTGACTTCTCAACTTCTCCATGCCTAGCTCTGGGACCTGAGACAAGTTGTGTGCCTTCTCCTCTTCGGTCCTCAGCGTCCAAACAGGGTCATGGTGTTTATCACGCGGACCCATATAAAACACCAGCGGGAACCATTTGCACACGAGTGCTTGGCATCGATTAGTTATTACAGTTATTTACTATTCAGATTCACAGTGCAACCTACAACCAGCCCATTAGCTGTTCTCTCTCAGTCTCCCAATGTGGTCTCCAGGATGACCCATACCTCTTCTGCCTACTGAAGAACAGGAATGCAGAGAGAGCGGGCCAGTACATGCTACCCCACCCCAAGGGAGACAGACAGGTCAGACACCTGCTCAGTTGAGCACACCAATGTCCACTTGCTACCTGATCGCCCTTCTCTCCCGGCACCTGAGGAACTGTTTCTCACACCTACAATCAGGCAACATCTGTACTGCACCCCATTTCCTTCTGTGTGCCCCCTAAGCTTGGTGTTTCAGAATCCCAGGCGTGGGCTTCCCCATGGATGCTAGGGCCACGTGAGTCCCCTTACCTAAGTAGGTGTTGTCCTTCTCATACAGGCCTATGATCTCCTGCCAATCCTGACAAGAAGAGAGGAAACGAGACAGAAGCACTCAGCAGCTTCCTCACAGACACTCCCTGCAGAGGAGGATGCCCCAGGCTCCAACCAAACCCAAACTCCTCAGCTTCCTCCAGTTTTAATGGTGGCTGGACCCACCCACATGACTCTGGGGCTGTGACCCTCAACAGTGACTCCCAAAGGTCAAGACATGTAAGGCCAGGTGACAGGTCTACTTTGGTATCAATTATAGGGACAAAGAAAGACCAGGAAATATACTATAAGGGCATTTTGACTTGTTCATCCATGAGACTAGGAGGCTATGGACTGGATGTCCCCAACTGCACATTACCAATCCTTGACCACACTTACCTTCATCCGCTGTGAAGAGTACCGGCCAAAAATATTTTTGGTGGAGGCCTCGGTACCTTTAAGAAGGTCCACTATTCTTAGGCAGTGGAAATAATGGATGTCTAGAAAGCAAGAATGGGGCTTTCAGATTCTACCGTTCCTCCTTTCTTTCTCTGACTACGGCAGGAGCCTGACCCACATACTCCGCTGCCAGTTACTTTGGCATGGAAGGAACCAGCATCAACAAGCCAGAAAAAACCCTCTCTCCCGGGGTCAGCCCTGGTGGTTCAACAAGGGAATGACCTGGTGGACACACAGGGCTCAGAAGGAGGGGTGCCAGAAATACGGCTCCAAGTCACTCACAGGATCCAGAGAGCAGCTGGGCAATCTCCTGGCTCTCTGGCATGTCCTGGATGGCAGTGTTGATCTTCTCCCGGATGGTCAGCACCAGGCTTTGCCATTTTAGGTTACAATGTCTTCTGTCCACCAGCCAATCTGCGTGAGAATCAGTCAGTCACCACAGCCCGCCACACCTCCAACCCCCGCATCAGGAATTCACCAGTTCAAGCATCGCCTACTGGATACTGAGTGGCAGCTGTTTTTGGCTAAGGTGTCAGAGGGAGAAATGGGAGATGAAAAGGCAGACAGACTCAGAGAGGTGCTTGGGCTGAACAAGCTCTGGCGCCCCGACTTTATCCCCAGTATGCGTTTTACAAGGCAACCGCCTCAACACAGGGATAAAGAAAAACTTTAAATTGGTTCTGACATGAAAGTACCACTTTTGACCAGTCGAAAGTCTCCATAATATTTTGCTTCTGTGGGTAATTATATCTTTCTTGTTGACAGAGGGCACTGCTCAACTTCCATTTCCTCGGGGCTGGGATTAACCACGACAATGGAAAACACAAGGTGGCTATGCCAAGTCCCGGATGAATGAACAACTGCAAAGCCCCTAACACCCAAGGACTGGGTAATGTTAGTTGATGGTCTGTTCTTTTTTTTTTTCTTTTGAGACAGGGTCTCTCTATGGAGCCTTGGCTGGCCTTGACCTTACAGAGAGCCTGCCTCTGCCTCTCCAGTGCTGTGACTAAAGGCCTGCTCTATCACCGCCTGGCCTAGTTGCTGGTTTGTTCTCAACACTGAGTACCACTTGACCACTAGACCACCAGTGTAAATGACCTGGTTTGGAGGCCTAAGAGCCATGCTCATTTCCTAAGGAGAGAACTAAGGTTTCAGTTGATGGTCCTGGGGGTCTAATTATCCAGTTTACTTAAAATATTTTTTAAAGATTTGTTATCTATACAATGTTCTGTCTGCATGTATGCCTGTAGGCCAGAAGAGGGCACCAGATCTCATTACAGATGGTTGTGAGCCACCATGGGTGCTGGGAGTTAAATTCAGGACCTCTGGAAGAGCAGCCAATGTGCTTAACCTCTGAGCCATCTCTCCAGCCCTTGAAACAGTTTTTATTAAACATTTAATTATATAGCTGGGTGGTGGCAGCGGCATACCTTTCTTTAATCCCAGCACTCAGGAGGCAGAGCCAAGTGGATCTCTGTGAGTTCGAGGCCAGCCTGGTCTACAGAATGAGTTCCAGGACAGGCTCCAAAGCTACACAGAGAAACCCTGTCTCAAAAAGACCAAATTAATTATATTTGTTTATTTATACATGGTACATGTATATGTGTGTGCACACATGAGCCACAGCTCACAAGTGGAGGTCAGAGAACAACTTCCAGGAGTCAGTTCTCTCCTTCCATCATGTAGGTCCTGATACTGAACTCAGGTCCTTGGGTTTGGCAGCAAGAACATTTACATTAACCTACTGAGTCATCTTGCTGGTTCGCAGTATCAAGTTCCTCAGTCAAGTTTCTTTCTCTCTGTGCCTCAGTTTCCTCACACATAAGGTGATGTGCTGAACACTGTGCCTGTACATAGCAGTGACTCAATAAACCCTAGTGATTTCATGTTAAGCATAACATGGCACCTGGTATAGAGCAAACACTCAGTGAACGGCGTTCCACTGTTCTTCTCGTGACTAGAGGACAAGCTCTTACTCCAGGGAGGGCACATCGGGTGTTCACACCCTGAGAACACATCATGGCCCCAGCTCTTAGCGGGCTAAGTGACCAGTGCCCATCAAAGGACTGAATGCCCCCTCATAGTGGTAAATTTAGAAAGGTGGCCTTGTTGACAAATCTGTCCACTGGTCAAGTATCTCAAGCTTCAATAGTATCAGAAATTCTGTCTCTGCTGTGTTCCTCTACAACTGTAAGAAAGACAAACTAGATGTCAGAACTCCTACAAGGGGCTGAAGTCGTCAAACACTGTCTTAGGGACATGACTGACATTGGACTGAGGAATACGGTGAACATTTAAAGTGCCAGGAGCTGTGCACATGTCCAGAAGTGAAAGAATGAGGGACATGAACAAGGTCAGAGATGGCCTGGCCACTAAAAGTCTTGTCTGTCTTTAGGGTCTTTCCATGTAGTCCCAGCTGTCCTGGAGTTTGCCTCCCGAGTGCTGGGACTAAAGGCTTTTTTTTAAAGGCAGGGAATTGATATTGCTAAGTGTTCCTGGCTAGCCTGGAACTTACTATGTAAAGCAGGTTGCCTGAGAACTGCCAGCAATCCTCCTGCCTCAGCTACCCAAGCGTCATGGTTACCAGCATGAGCCACCATGCCTGGCATAAAAGGTCTGTATCTAAATCTTAGGTCTCTCTTCTCCGTAAATTCAAAAGGGGTTGGAAACTTTTTAAATAAGTGTGTGGGGGGGGTGTTTCCCACCCCCAAATAATGCAAAAAGCATAAAGCCAGAACCAAAGAGACTCGGGTCCAAATGGACAGGCCGTTTGGTAGTTGCCCATCTTTTTTTTTTTTCCTTTTGGTTTTTCGAGACAGGGTTTCTCTGTGTAGCTTTGCGCCTTTCCTGGAACTCGCTTTGGAGACCAGGCTGGCCTTGAACTCACAGAGATCCACCTGGCTCTGCCTCCCGAGTGCTGGGATTAAAGGCGTGTGCACCACCACCGCCTGGCATAGTTGCCCATCTTCAACGCTAGCGACCTGTCCTGTGCGCCAGAAAAGGGTCTGATACTACGTCATAAACGTGAAACACCGAAAACAAGGGGCCAGTACAGACTTCCCGTAGGCTTCCTTCAAACAGGACGGGCCTCCAGAGTAAGGCACCTCAACCCGGGCTGGCATCGCTCCTGGCTGCTGGTGGCAGTGGGCAACTAGCCGGCCTCCCCCGACAGCCGACCGCGCGGGGGCGCCTCTCCTACCGAGCAGCTTGCTGGTCTGGATGTCGATGGGCACGTGCTGGTGGTCCTGGAGGGAAACACGGCAGGGAGCGGGGCGTGAGCGCCGGAAGGCGCTGTGCCTCGCGCGCGTGCGCTCCCTTCACGAACCCAACCGCCACCCTGCAGGGCCAGAGCGCCCGGCGGAGGACAGGAGCAGTTGAGGAGGCCGGGCAGGGGTCCCAGAGTAGACCCCAGCTTCTCCAGCCCCGGTCCCCACACCTGCATCCTCTCTCCACTTCCGCTTCCGGCCAAGACCCCCGGGGCCCGGCCCAGCACCAATCCCGAGCCGGTGTGCCCGAGCCTCAGCTCAGCTACAAACCGGCCTCCTGCGGCCACGTCGTCGTCTTCCGCGGAGCCAATCCGAGCTCACGCTCCGCCCCCCTCTGAAAACCCCGCCCACCACGAAGTTCTGAATGGCTGAGTATCGGGGGGCGGGAGAATAGCGGATAGCCAATGGGAGACGAGAGGCGGGCTCGGGCCCCGTGAGCTTCTGGAAGGGCTGTAGCGCTTGCGCGGTGGCGGCAGGGGGCGCCCAAGAGCCGGCGTAGGCGGCTTTCTCCCCAGCCGAGCGCAGAGCCCCCTGCTGGAGGACGAACAGGTCCGCGGACAGGGTCCTAGCGCCGTCCGGATGGCGGTTTCGAAAGTAGTTGAAATTCCTTTCTTTCACCCTTTACCACCTGCAGAAGATCGTAGGCGCTTGTCACACTTTGTCCTCCCATTTCGTTTATGTGACAGACGTGGGTTTCAAGTACCCGATTCTTGTTGGGAGATTAGGGACGGGAGAGGAAGCAACATTTACACTGAGTATTAGAAGGATGGACGGTGTGTGGAAGGGGTGTTCCCGGTGGAAGAGACAGAACAAAAACTGTACAGGCCACAAACTGCGGGAGGAGTTCAGGAAAAAGACAGGCAGGGAAGACTGGCAACGTATGCGTGGTCCAACACCAAGTGGAACGCGAGATCCCTTGTTTAAAAATTACAGGCTGGAGAGATGGTTCCGCGGTTAAGAGCACTGGCTGCTCTTCCAGAGGACCTGGGTTCGATTCCCAACACCCACATGACAGCTCACAGCTGACTGTAACTCCAGTTCTAGGGCATCTGACACCCTCACACCAATGCACATAAAATAAAGTCTATTTTTAAAAAATTATGTCCATGGGGTTGGCGCAAGGCCCTGGGTTCGGTCCTCAGCTCCGGAAAAAATAATTATGTCCGATTTCAAGAGGACTCTATATAGGTCTCCTACCTATGGCTTATCTTAGGCCCACCGCTATGCAGTAAAAGGTTTAAGCAGGGAATGACCTGAGAGGAGGTTGTAAAATGTAAGGGTCGGGCTGGAGAGATGGCTCAGAGGTTAAGAGCACTGACTGCTCTTCCAGAGGTCCTGAGTTCAATTCCCAGCAACCACATGGTGGCTCACAACCATCTGAAATGAGATCTGGTGCTCTCTTCTGTATACATAATAAATAAATAAATCTTAAAAAAAAGTAAGGGTCATATCAAATAAGGAACTTGGACTTCACCCCTGCAGACATAGAGGAACCACGGAAGGGCTTGCACATGTTAGTTATAATATGGGAGATAAGACTGGAGGCAGAGCAACTAGGCGGCTGAAATGCAGCGGTTGGAGCCGGACCTAGGGCAGAAGGTGTGGGGAGGAGATGGGCAGAATCCAAAAGATGTTTAAGAAGAAAATGGACAGGACTGGGCAATAGATTGGCTGAGTGGGTAAGGAGAGAGACATCAAAAATGACGCTCAAGCCGGGCGGTGGTGGCGCGCACCTTTAATCCCAGCACTCGGGAGGCAGAGCCAGGTGAATTTCTGTGAGTTCAGGATAAAACCCTGTCTCAAAAAAAACAAATGAAACAAGACGACACTCAAGTGTTGAGTGGGAATTCGGCCACCCGAGACGGTGATGAAGGAGGCTGAGCATGTGTTGGAGAAGAGGGGCTTTGAACTTGTGAAGTCGGCACTACTAGGAGAGCATCAAGTGGAAAGTGTGCAGAAGACACTTGGGTCTGTGATTAGACTGCAGTCATCAGACTGGACAGAAAGACAGCCTGGAAAGTTATAACAAAGCCGTCATCATCAAGGTTCGGTGGCAGCCTCATTCCAGGGAGTGCTTCAGATCTGGGTAGAGTCAAGAGAGAGGGTGAGATGAAGGGATGGGGACCTCACAGATCTGGGTATGGCTTCCTAAATGCTGTCTTCCTTCTCCACTCACCCCAATGCAACCCGACACCCAGGGCTTAGAAGATTCTGGACTGAACTGCCTGGTATGATACACGACTGGGTAGACCTAGATTCTGGCCCTGTGAGATTTTGGACAGTTTCCACACTTCTCCGATAGCCACAGTTCTTGCCACGTAGAGATAACACTTAGCCTATCTCAGAGTATTTGTTTAGAGGCTTAAATAAATAAACACACTAAAGGTGCAGAACTCGGGGCAGAGCTAAGTTGATAGAATGTTTGCCTGGGACACATGGGTTCTAGCCCCAGCACCACATAGGACCAGAAATGGTGGCAAGTATCTGTAATCCCAGCACTTGGGAGGTAGAGGCAGGAGGTGATTTTTGAGGCCATCCTGGGATATACAGATCCAGTGAGAGAGAGAGAGAGAGAGACAGAGAGAGAGAGAGACAGAGAGAGAGAGACAGAGAGAGAGAGACAGACAGACAGACAGACAGAGACAGACAGAGAGAGACAGAGAGAAGAAAAAGAGAAAAAGAAAAATTAAGGGGCTGGAGAGATGGTTCAGCAGTTAAGAGCACTGGCTGCTCTTCCAGAGGATCTGAGTTCAATACCACGCAGCCACTCACAAGCACCTGTAACTCCAGTTTCAGGGGAGTCTCACACCCTCTTCTGGCTTCCATGAGCATCAGACACACACATGGTACACAGACATTCACACAGACAAAACATTCATACACCTAAAATAAAAATAATAAAAATATTTTTGAAATGTTTATAGTTGACAACACAGTATAGATATGTAATCTCACACTTTGCGAACTATACATAAATAAAATATTATATACAATCAGCATTACTATAGAATAAATCAACAGGCGTCCCTGGAAACAGCCTATAGAGGAGAACTAAGGGCCTCTTCAGGGCTCTCACAGGAACTTGGCTCCCATTTCAGAGTCCTGACTCAGCCATTGCTAGAACTCCCCGGTGATTAAACAAACACTGGGTTCATATCGTGTGCTGCAAGTTCCCTGGGACATCTCCAAGAAGCCTGGCACTGCCACACCCTCCAAGTATATTTCTCCTCCTTGAACCAACAGGCAGGGCACGGCAGGGCAAGGCCAGTCTGGTAGACCCAGCCCTGGTGAGTCGGTGAAACAGAGACCACCAGTCCTTCCCCTGATGACTCATGGTGTTTGAGAATAGTTCTGCTAGGCTACTGACCCTAGGGGAAAACAAGCCCAGAGAACATAGGCAGGAGGTGTTTGGGTGGCATTCTGCACTTTTCCAAGCTCACAAGGCACTTGAGGCCTCTGGGCAGACTCATGACCAAGTTATCCAAGTCATTAACTCTGCCGACTTGCGGGGACTTTGGTTGTTGGGATCCTAGCAAGGAGAGGATACGGGAAGTTTCTGATCATGAGTCTCTGCTGATTTAGAGGAGGGGGGACAGTACATGCCCGGAGATGGAAAAAGGGACAGAGCCAGAGCTGGGCAGACTTCGCCACAGGGAAGCCCAGAGCCCCATGGTGCAAGTGCCATGCAAGCAGGCTGCCCTGCTCTTCACCATTGTTAGCTTGATTATTAAGTGATAACCACCTGCTGTTTTACAAGCTATCTCTAATTTGATTCTTGTAACAACTCATGGTGTGGATGCTATTATTGGCCAAGTTGAAGGCGAGGGATCCAACACTTCGATTGTTACTTATCCAACATTAGTACAAATGGTGCTGGTGGGGATGTGACTCAGACCCCGGTCATGTCAGGCTGCTCAGCTCCATTCCTGTTCTCTGTGTCACACACCTGTGCCTGCCCCACTGGCAAAGCCACCACCGCCCCCTATCCATCCTTCAGCGGTCTTCAGACTGATTTCCACTTTCTCCCTGGTTGTTATGTCAGACTTGGTACTCTCTCACTCCTGAAGTCCCTCCCCTTACAAAGTCCTTTCTTAACCACACCCAGTTGTGGACCAGCGCCCATGGCTTATCTTGAAATACTCATAAAACGAGGCCTTGCCTTTGACATCCAAATGACCTTATGCATCCTATGTGGATTACTTTATGATCTGAACATTGGTGTGCGTGTGAGTGTGTGTGTGCACGCATGCGCCATCTGAGGGGGTGGGGGAGAGAGAGAGAGAAAGAGAGAGAGAGAGAGAGAGAGAGAGAGAGAGAGAAGATAATCTAATGGCCATCCTGGCTGTTCTCTAAGGAGCAAGGTAGAGGGAGGGAGCTGAGCCAAATACACACAAAAAAGGGTGGCATAATGGGTACAGTGGTACAAGCCCATCAACCTAGCATTTGGGAGATGGAGGCAAGAGCTCAGGGCAGCTTCAGCTGCAGAATAAGAGTGAAGGAGGCAGAGATGTGAGTGGTGTGGCCACAGGCCAGGCAAGCTGAGTGTCACCAAAGCTGAATGAAGCTGGGAGCAGAGCTCCCAGTGAGGAACCCTGATCCTGCCTTGATCTGGCCCTCTTGATCTGGTTCGTACTTGTGATCTCCATCACTATGGGGGAATCAATTTATGAGGTCACATGGGATGACCTCCTCGTGATGGTCAATACAAAGAATAACAGTTGGGCAAAATGCAAGCGGGAGCCAGGCTGGTGGCACACGCCTATAATCCTAGCTACTCTGGGGGCTGAGAGGAGTTCAAATCTCACCCAGACTACTAAAAGAGTTACAGTCAGCCTGCGCAATTTAGTGAGAGCAAAAATTTAAATAAAACATAAAATGAAAGAAAGAAAAAGACAAGATGGCAGGAATGCATTCTCTTCTGGACTCGGCAGAAGAAGGGAGATGAGTAAGAACATCTTTTGGGAAGCATGAAAAAAGCCACAATCATTGTTTGGGTGCTCTGAAGCCCCCCTCTTTCAGAAGCCAGCCTGCGGCAGACAGGGGTCCCCTGACAAGTACAAGAGAAAGTGTAACTGGAGAGCCAAGACTAAGAGACCAAACCCCAGGGACTGGAGACTGAGGCACCCAAAGATGGTCTGTCACAGATTCAGACTCGGACGCGTGAAGGACCAAGACCTAAATCCAAGAGAGCTGCCATTGCAGCATCGGCTTCATCTTGAAGGTTTCGATGATCGGCCACAAAACAAATGTCTGGGTTTCAAAAACTAAAACCAAAGCAACAATAACAAAATCAACAACCAAAAGAACAGTACTGGGGCACTGCTCAGCAGCAGAGGTCCTAGATTCAATCCCTAGTGTGAAAAAAATGTTGAGGGCATGTATATATGGGTATATTATATATATATATATATATATATATATATATATATATATATATATATATATATATATATATATATATATATATATATATCTCATCAGCATACCCTCAGTATGCCCACTAAGAGGCTCTACCTGTGAGCTGTGAGGTGGTGAGAGGATCCAAATTCTCACCTGAGGAGTGGGAGGCATCTAGAAGAGTACTTGAATCTGGTCCTCATTTGTGTTGACTGCTCAGATCCCCATACCTCCTGAAAAAAAAAATTAGAAAGAAACCACTTGTCCTTTGGAGCTCCACTGCCCACCCCAGATCAGAAAGCCTGATGCCAACTTTCCTGCTTCCCAGCTGCCCCTGGTGTGGCCCATCAGATATGGGTCTTTGTCCTCTGTGCTTGTGACCTGGGCTAGGCTAAGCCACCTCAGGATCTCATCCGCTTTCTGTTGTTGGTCACATGGACCAGGCCATGCACGCTCTCAGGAGCTCCACTATCCTAGAAGGGCAATGTTAGGGGTGCAGCTCCCCTCTCCTCTCTGTCGTATAAAATACCCCTGGAAACAATTTCTGTTCCCCGGACAGAGCTCAGGACAAAGGGAAGTCTATGTCTGACTCAGCTCGATTTGGGTTCTAAAGGGGGTCGGTGGCTGTGTGCCCCAACAGGACGCCGAGGTCCTCAGTTCTCTCACAGGTGACCTTTTTTTTTTTTTTTTTAAGATTTATTTATTTATTATGTACACAGAAGAGGGCGCCAGATCTCACTACAGAAGGTTGTGAGCCACCATGTGGGTGCTGGGAATTGAACTCAGGACCTCTAGAAGAGCAGTCAGTGCTCTTAACCTCTGAGCCATCTCTCCAGCCCCACGGGTGATCTTAATGTCAGCAAGGACACATTTCTAAACACACACACCGTAGGCTGTGTGTGGTGCATCATACTTGAACCTAGTATTTGAAGATATGCTTTTTTAAATGCCTTTTTTTTTTTTTTAAACACAGCAATAAAAGAGAGCAGTGATGTCCAGAACTCCCAGTCTGCACCTCCCAGAATAGATGTGTGAAGGCCACAGGTTGGGCCTGGCTTTCAGGCCAGCCCTTTCCAGAAGGAAGGGCCTGCACCTATGTACCTTGCTAAGACAAGCAATCGTGTGTGCCTTACTAGAGACAGGGAGACCTTGCAAAATAACACCCTCAAACTCCCACCACTTGTACACGTGCGCGCGCACACACACACACACATACACACGCACACACACACACACACACGCACACGCACACGCACACGCACACGCACACGCAAGCTAAGCCAAGAGGAAGCCAGCTGCATAGCTGGAACTTCAGAGGTCAGTACCCAGGCTCTCCTCCTCACATACCTAGATGCTCCAGGGAGAGCAGCGCTGAGCACGTGGCTGCTGGAAAGTTGCTGTAGATAAAACATCAATGATGCTTTTCTCAGTAGCGGTTTTAAAGTCCTACTAAGTGCCAGGCATAGTGACGCACACCTTTAATCCCAGCACTCCGGAGGCAGAGGCAGGTGGATCTCTGTGAGTTCGAGGCCAGCCTGGGCTACAGAGTGAGTTCCAGGACAGCCAGGGCTATGCAGAGAAAGCCTGTCTTAAAAAAAAAAAAAAAAACATTAATAATAATAATAGTAAAGTCCTACTATGTGGCAACTGTATTGCTGTTATTGGTGGTATGTCTTCCTGGGTTTAAGGAGCCAAGATTCTATAAGAGAGATTATCACTACAACAGCTTATTATATTCTATTTATTTGTATGTGTGCATATGCATGTACACATAAATCAATCAAGGCATCTGTATCTTACTCAACAAAACTATATGAGCAGCTTCTACGGAGAACAAGAAAACCCTTGCTGTTATGGGAGGTGTAATAATTATTAGTTCATGTTTTGAGGGATGAATAGGAGTTTGGTTTGGAACACTGAGTGTGTGAGAAAGCTATTCCTAGCTCAGAGCACAGCCAGTGCTCCTGAATTCACCTTCCTAAGCACCTTCTGTACCAATATAGGCCGGCAAAGAAGAGCTTGGGTTCAGGAGAGTTGGGCTGGAAGAGTCTGGAAGGCTATACAGTCTCAGCCTTCCTAATGCCGCCACATTTTAGCACAGTTCCTCAGGTTGTGGTGACCCCCCATTATTATTTGTAATGTAAATATCTGATATGTGACCCTCAAAGGGGTCATGACCCATAGGTTGAGAGCCACTGCTATAGAGGTTTCCCTCCTAAGAGAGCCAGGGATGAGGGGACTCCATGGGATGGGAAGCCTTTGAAGGTCTGTCCATCCAAGGCGGGTGGTTATTAGGATAGAGAAGACCTTATAAAGAAGCAAGGTTGTTGATGGCAAAGATTTGAGAGTTGGCTACTTAGAGCCAAACACCATGGGAAGAGAGCCAAGGAAAGAGGGACTTTTATGCTGTTTTGGGCCCCAGTACCTTGCTCTATGCCAGGCACACATACCCAGTCCAGAGAGGAAGGAAGGCAGCTCTGAGTATGTTAGGGACAAGAAGCTTCGAGAACCCTGGCTATGCATCAGCTGTTTTACTCTGGAGAGATGCCCATCTGAAGGATATGCCTCAGAACAACTACCCAACAGCATTCCCCAAGGCCAGCTGCCAGGCTGAGGTGGGTTTGTGGGAGGTGGCTGTGTACACACACATTCTGCCTTTCTGTTTACCTCTTCCTCCTCCTCCTCTTTCTCCTCCTCCTCTTCCTCCTGATCCTCCTTTCTCCCCTCCTCCTCCTCCTCCTGATCCTCCTTTCTCCCCTCCTCCTCCTCCTTTTTCCCCTCCTCCTCCTCCTCCTCCTCCTTTCTCCCCTCCTCCTCCTCCTTTCTTCCCTCCTCTTCCTCTTCCTCCTCCTCCTCCACCTCCACTTTCTCTTTGGGAGTCTGAGAAAAGTTGATGCTTATGCAGAAACCCTCTGCCCATAGGGGATTCTTTTCGTAATTTCAGCATTCTGAGAAAAACTTCTCTATGTAGCCCAGGCTAGCCTCAAACTCATGATTTTCCTACTTCAGCCTCCTGAGCGCTAGGGCTACACTGTACCTGGCTTTGGCATATTATTTTAAGCCCCCTCCTCCTAAATCACCTCTGAGCAGGAGGAGGCTATGTGAGGAGTCTAAAGAGCCTTGCCCACACACCAGACTGCCCCTTTTTCCTCCAGTGAGGTCTTCAGGGGTCCTTCAGGTTAGGGGGGAATCCCAGTCTCCCTGCCTGTAGATGAGCTCTGGGTGGGGGAGAGCCAGCCGACAGCCTGGGAACCGGTCTGCCAACCAGTTCAACAAGAGACTGGTTTCAACTCAGGGAGTTCAAAGGAAGCTGGGATGCCCAGCCCGCTCTGGGAGCAGCGGGCCCTTAACCCTTTCTCTGTAGTGCCCTGGCAATATCCAGGGGGTGGCCCGTGCTGGAGAGGGGTCTGAACCCCTTTGGAAGATAAAATGGGTAGGGGTGGCTTTGGCCATGGCTTCAGAGTACAACCAGACCCTGAGAAGCTAGCAAATGGAGGAGGCAGGCTCCCGGGCTCCCCCATCCCAGATGTCCCTTGAGATTCGGTCCTCCATCCTGGTGATCCCAGGAGGACACTGGCTTCTGGGTGGATGCAGGGGCACTGGGATTGGATTTCTGGGGTGATGAATATTCATCAGCCTGAGCCAGCCTCTGCTTCTGTTTACTTAGCTGGGAGGGGCCGGGTTTCAGGTTCACCTTGACTCCAGGAGCTCCTGCACAGCCGGCAGGTACCTGCTTCTGCACCTGTTTCTCTCACACCTGCCCTGCAGCTGCTCCTACCCACCTCTCCAGGCTGAGTCTGGCCAGCGTGACACCCTGGAGACACCCTCTCCTCCTCCAGGCTCACCTGCAGCTCCTACACTCCTCTAGGGAAAGTCTCTCCTCCAGCACAGAGCAGTCCGGATTACAGGTACAGGCAGCAGAGACTGGTGGGTGGGGAAACTGTGACAGAGACCCCGACCAGGGTTCCCTCCCGCTCCTGCCTCCACGGTGGACAAGCCCAGCAGACCCTGTCTTCATCCAGCCTCACCCCCAAGGGCCTCTGGGAGAATGCCCAGGCCTCCAACAGAATTCCTGCTGAGAAAGTTTCACTATTAACTCTTATGCCACTCAAGACCATCCCCTCGGGCCCACAACCTATGTGTGTCTGACCATCTGGTAGAAACATCTCCCACTTCCTACCCAGTCTCCTTCAGGCTGGTCAAGGGCCATTCAGAACCCTGCAGAGGAGGGGGAGCAGGTTCCACGATGCAGAACTGATACCCTTCCTTCCTGCACCTCCACCTCTAACTCAGTCAATGGTTAACTTGTCCTGCTCAGAAGGAGCTTGGCCCACTCTGGGCAAAACCCTTCAGATAGTGTTCTAGCTGGGGTGATGGGACCTGTCTTGGGCACTTATGTGCATGCCATGGTGCTAGCCACCCGAAGCAAGAGGTGGCAAGTTGTCTTACAAGGCCTTTCATGGGCCCTGAAGCTATACAAACAGCAGAGGTGGAGTTGCCATCCTTGGGGCCTGATTTCCCTCATCCCACGCCTGCAAGGCCCAGGGCAAGAGACCAGGCCTCAACCCGGCATCTCGGGGCCCTGTATAAGCAGACAGCTGGTCCCACCAAATGCTAGATCTGTGTGTCCACTCCCAGGTCCGTCCATCCTGTGTCCGGTCCCCCACCCCCACCCTAACCTCTGGCTTTCCAGGATCATGCACGGGCATGTGACTGGAAACATTTGACTCTTTTTACGACTCTGGAGATCTGGGAAGCTTGTACACCAACCCACTTTTTTTGCTGCTGTTGTTTGTTTGTTCATTTTGTTTATTTTTTGAGACAGGGTCTCACGTGGAGACCAGGCTGAACTAGAGTCTTGCTGGGTAGATCAGGCTGGCTTTGAATTCACTGTGGTATCTTGTCTGAGTTCAGAGATTCCAAGTGTGGACTCCTCCACCTGGCTCATACCACCTGCTCCCGTTTGATTTTAGACAGTTCCTTTTCTTTCTCCTTTTTTGGTTTTTCAAGACAGGATTTCGCTGTGTAGCGCTAGCTGTCCTGGATCTTGCTCTTTAAACTAGGCTGACCTCAAACTCACAGAGATCCACCTGCCTCTGCCTCTCTAGTGCTGGGATTAAAGGCGTGTGCCACCACCGCCAGGCTAGACAGAATATCTTTATGTAGTCCCGACTGACCTGGAGCTCCGTGTGTAGAGTGGGCTAACTTTAAACTCACAAAGATCCTTCTGCCTCCACCTCTTGAGTGCTAGGATTAAAGGTGGATGCCACCACACCAGGGTATATTCTATACTGTTTTTTATGTGCACTAAAGGCCGTTGAGGCTGAGTTATTATGCAAAAGAAAGAATAGTTCATCACTTAATCTGTTTTACAAATTGAGATTTCCATGTATTAGGCTTGCCTCAAGGGACAAACACTAGTTCAGGTGTTTAGGTGTCCTGGGCAGAGAGGACAGGAAGGCCAGCAAAAGCATCCATAAGAGTCCAGGGTCCAAGTCCAGGACACAGGACACCAAGGCAGGCATTAAGCTACTCCCATTAACAATCTTCTAAGCAGTGCCTGTGACCTGTTGCTCCATCAACTTCAAGGAGAGGTAGGCTCTGGGAATGCCACCTTGAGATATAGTACTCTTTTTTGTTTGTTTGTTTGTTTGTTGAGACAGGGTTTCTCTGTATAACTTTGGAACCTTCCCTGGAACTCACTCTGTAGACCAGGCTGGCCTCAAACTCACAGAGATCCACCTGGCTCTGCCTCCCGAGTGCTGGGATTAAAGGGGTGCAACACCATGACCTGGCGAGAGATAGTACCTCTTAAAATGGGTACATTTTAACTGGTATGGGCAGAAGCCTCTCTCCTGCATAGAGCTAGGAAATGGGGTGCTTAGATGCAGGAGCTAGACCAGTCAGCCATCTCTCTATTCCCCCAAGTCTCTGGCAGCTCCAGATGGGCAGTGGTGGGTCGACAAGGCAGCTACTGAGCGGGCACCCTGTCCCTCCTTCCTTGCCCTCCTACAGCTCCTTCCAGTAACCCGCTCTGGAACACCCAGTTCTGTGCAAGGCTGTGCTAAGCCCAGGAGAGGCACACTGCCAAGGCAAACCTCTCAGGCTGTCCCTTGGTGCGCTCAACTCTCCAGGTGCCAGGAAGTACCCCTCCAGCCCTCACCCCCCCCTCCACATGCCCCTGTGTCGTCCTCCCCCCCCCCCCCCCCGCCACCTTCCCCCCTCCTCCCCTTCCCCCCTCCCCGCGGTCTAAGTGGGAGCTTAGAGATCTCCATTAGCTTCTGTTACTTGGACCCAGCTGAGAGGGTAGAGTGGGTAACGGGGGTCTGCTTCATGGACAAAGGAATGGGAGAGTCTGTCTCCTGGGCTGGAGGGGTGGGTAGAGTGTGTGTAAAAGGGGTAGGAGACACCACAAGGGACAGTGGCAAGAGGTGTTCAGCTTGTTTCCAGTCTAGGCCAGTGTCTTGCTTTTGTTTTTTTCTGAATGTGATATGCTCCCCTCACCCCAAATACCCATACACATCATGGAAATTATGGAAATCAGAAAGCCAGAAAGAGAGAAAGCAGCACCCTATATTTCTTCTACTTATTAAAAAAAACAAAACCCCACTGGTACTCAATTCATTTTTTTTTTTTTTTCTTTCTGGTGATTTTAGAAACTGTAATGAAGGCCATCAAGATTTGGAGGGTTTGGTGCTGTGGAGTAAACCCAGAGTTTTGGGTATATTAGGCAAAGGCTCTACCACTTAGCTATGCTCACGACTCCCTCCATCATCAGCTTTTTAAACATTTCATTTCTGATGCCTTTCATCCCAGCACTTGGGAAGCAGAGACAGGTGGATCTCTGTGAGTTTGAGGCTAGCCTGGTCTACAGATCAAGTTCCAGGACAGCCAGGGCTACACAGAGAAACCCTGTCTTGAAAAACAAAAACAAACAAAAAAATATTTTTCGTGTACATAAAGGGGTGTATGCCATGGTTTATTTGGCGAAGTCAGAGGACTTTTGAGAATCAATTCTCTTCTTCCAGCATGTAGGCTCTAGAGATGGAACTGAGGCTCAGGTTTGGTGGTGGGTGCTGGCCACCTCACAAGCCCCACCATCGGCTTTTAAAGGAGGTGACACACGCAGGTCTGGGCTGCCTGGCCACCTAGCTTTCTGGTGTCTGTTAGCTTCTGTGCTCTCCTTCCCCAGTGTCGTCCCAGGGTATGCCTAGGGTCCTAAGACCAGACCTCCAACCTCCCTGGCCCAGAGGGGCCTTTGTACGTCATTCAGCTCCCTCATAGAATTGAATTCCTCTAGGCTTCTGTCCCCTCCACGCTACAGATGTCTCTGTGGCCACAGCGCTCCATTCCCCGGCTTTCCTCTAGCTCATATGTACCTTTGTGGAAATGAATAAAAGATGAGGCCTGGGTAGAGGTGGCTCCACATCAGAGCACACAGCCTGTGAGCTGTGAAGCGTGGGTTTCAACCCCAAATCCCACCTCACACCCTTCGAGAAGGGTGCATACAGTACAACCTGTGGTGGTGACGGCATCTCCCAGGCCCCACCTGACTGCCTTGCAAATTTTTAACTCTCCTTCAAACAGCTGTGCTGTGGCAGCTTGCTGGTGGGGGAAAGACAGTCTGCTAATGATTACTCTATCTCCTAAGTTTTACTTGAAAAGCTGGCCTACCCGTGTAGACAGGCAGTCACGGTTGGGCTGAGTGTTAGGACTAGATGGGACGGATAAGGACACCGAGGCCCAGAGAAGTGACTTGGCCGAAGCCAAGAGTCTAGGCAGAGCTTCCCAGCCCTCTCCCCAGGAAGGGCCCATGCTCCTCACTGTTGGGAACTACAAATGTCTGGAACTATTGCAAATTCTATTTAATTTTGTCATGAGTTCCAAGCAAAACACCCACAATGACCTGTCAATGGCCTGCCCACACTGGGCAGAGGTGGGAAAGACTTGGTCATGATGCCAAAGACCAGGCCATGTGTGACGAGGTAAGGGGTTTCCCTAACCTGTAGCATGAAGACTTGGGAGGAAGGACCTTACATTTCTCTCTACAGCTTTGTAAGACAATGGGGTGGGGTTGTCACATTGTCCTTTACCTGGCTCAGTGGCTTTCCTGTTAATGGCTGCTTTGAAGGCTCATTTCCCAACCCTTCAGTCCTACCTTCAAATTTTTCTTTATATTTATTTGTTTGTTTGTTTTTGAGGCAGGGCCTCACTATGTAGCCCAGGCTAGCCTCCAATTCCCAACCCCCCAGCTCAGCTCAGTGCTAGGATTCTAGGCGTTAACCAGTTCTTAAAACAGCACGTAACTATGAATAAGCCTAGGGAAGGCTGGTCCAAGTATCCATCCACTCCACCTACTGACCTTTGTCTCTCCCACTTGGTCCAGCAGAGAGCCCTGCCTGGGCTTAGGGACCGCCATGACTGAAGTTGGTTGGTGGAAGTTGACTTTCCTCCGGAAAAAGAAATCTACCCCCAAAGTGCTCTATGAAATCCCTGACACCTACACCCAAACGGAGGGAGGTGCTGAGTCGCAGGGCCCCGACCCCGAAGGCCCGCACAGCGACTTTAACACCCGCCTGGAGAAGATTGTGGACAAGAACACCAAAGGCAAACATGTCAAAGTCTCTCACTCTGGCCGCTTTAAGGAAAAGAAAAAAGTCCGGGCCATGTTGGCAGAGAACCCCAGCCTCTTTGATGAGAGGGAAGACAAAGGACAATGAAGGCAGCCCAGGAGGACACTAGCACCTCCCTGCTCCCTGCCACGGGTGGGGTCTGAGGCAGGAGCTTGCCATGCTGGCCTCTTTGGTCATAGCTGAAGCCTGCTGGTTCTTAGGTTTGTATTTATGTGCCCCAGATTTATGCAGGGCCTGGGAGATCCCAGGATCCTCCTCCTCATGATCACATACAAAGGCACTCTGGTCCAGGATGAAAAATGGCCACCTAGAAGTACAACCGTCCTTGGCACAGTGGCTTGGCTCACAGGGAGGCAGCATGGCAGAGAATAGACAGGGAGCCTGACAGACTCCGCCCTCTCCCTGGGCACAGGGTCAAGGGTGAACTTGCATTGCTGTTCCCTCTACTTTCTCTACCTGTGACTTGTTCCCCAGACCAATCCTAGGAGAGCAGAGTTTCCAGAAGTCATGTGATAGCAGTTTCCTTGGTGCCAGAGGCGGAGTTGTTGAACTTGAGATCACCTCTTAATTCAAAGAGTAAACTTCCTGGAACTTTGCTCCCCAGAGTGAAGGGGCAAAGGACACGGCACTCCCTGGGGTGCAACAGAAGGCCAGATCAGAAATCCCTGAGTTATCGCCTCGACTACCACTTGTGTGGGTGCTGAATTACACCCCCAAAGAGAAGCCTCACTGGCCCAAGGGTCCAAACTGGAGGAATGGATGCAGATTTCCTCTACTCGTTCCCAGATAGTATTTAAGATGGATCAGCCCCAGAAGTCAATCCTGGAGTCTTGAATTTTGTTTGAAAAGTAATATGGTAGGTTTTACCTAGTAATAAACAATGCTGCAGAAACAGGTATTTACGCTCTTACCTCACATGTATGGGGATGGCCACATCTCTACCTTCATGTAAGTGAAGTGGGTCTTTGGGCTCTTCAAATTTCAGGAAGGGCCCCCAGGGGTGACGGTGTAGGGGCTGTGTCAGTAATTCAACCACCAAGCTAGGCTTCAGATGGCAGGAGAGAAAGGAAGGAGACAGAGCCCCTGGACAACACAGGCTGGGGGCTCTAAGAGAATGGGGTGGACCTTTGGTGACAGACGCAAAGTCTCTGTAATTCTCAGTGGCTCAGTTTGGGACCAAGATTTAAATTCTGGTGCCACCAATTAATAGCCTGATGAGCTTGGGGACATTTCATAGACTTCTCTGTAAAGCCAGGTCTGAGGGCAAATCCCTGTAATCTCAGCTCTTGCTGAGGCAGGAGGATTGCAGGTTCATAGGTCAGCCTGGGGGTATACAGGAAGGCCCTGTTTCAGGAAACATAACAAAAGCACCTCAGAGGGTTTCCTTCCTTTTCCTTACAGAATGCCACCATGTCCACTGCTTTAGTTTAAGAACCAGGGGAGAGCTCTCACCTGTAATGGTCGGTCTAGTTCATGCCCAAGCCACAGGACCTGAGAACTGAAAAAACAAAAAAACAAAAAAACAAAAAAACCCAACCAAACAAACAAACAAACAAAAAAACTCAGCCAAATCCTTGGAGCTCATGGTGGGAAAGACCAAGATGGCCACTCAGCTATGTGGTCCAGCAGCTTCCAGGTCAGCTCTTCAAAGTCGGCTGGGCCACCCCACCCTAGGGAGCTGTTGCTAAGGAAGTTTATTGCCAAAACAAACAGACCTATACAAGGAGACCTTTGTCAGATGCCTCACCGAGGCCAGGGGAACTCAGGGGATAAGGGAGACAGACCAGGGACTGAAGGGAAAACAGACTCAGGGGCCCTGCCTTTGCCTCAGCCTTTTTTTTGTTGTTGTTGGCTTTTTTGTTTTGTTTTGTTTTGTTTTTTCGAGACAGAGCTTCTCTGCATAGCTTTGCGTCTTTTTCCTGGAACTAGGCTGGCCTGGAACTCACAGAGATCCGCCTGGCTCTGCCTCCGAGTGCTGGGATTATAGGCATGCACCACCGCCCCGTTGCCTCGGTGTTTTGCACCCTTCTTTCTCCCCAGAACTTTCTAGGTCTCACTAGTGACCCAGTTCATAAAGTCTCCTACAAAGAGTTGAGATGTTCCCCGGTCTTACAACCTTGCTGTTAGCTACCACACACACTGCTTACAACAGGCTGTCTGCCTAGCCCCAGCTTCCCATCACAGAGACAGGTGCTGCTGTCAGCTCCATCTTCTAGTTAGCTGAGGGTCAGAGAGGTTAAATCACCAGCCCTTAGTCAGGCTCTTCGTTAAAGTGAGAGCTGGCCTATGTGTGTGAAGCATGATGTCCTGCCCCCAGCACCTTCCATTCATAAACCTCTTCTGTGTGGGTTGGAGTAGTATAGGGAGGAACAGTTATCGTCTGCAGAATGGGACGGGGTGGGTGGGGGTGGAATGAGACAGGACAATGTTTAGGTCTTAGGCCACTGGGAGGTGACTGCCACCAAGGGGAATGTATGTGCAAGCTCTGGAACCAATGGGAGAGAGCCAACCCATTAGCTTAGGGGCTGGGTGTCCTCTAAGACCCATACTGCATGCTGCCCTCACATCAGCTCATCCTGAGCTTACCTAATCCTGGATAGGGAATGAAGATAGGTACTGGGTATAGACTTGTGTTTGATTTTGCTTTTTTCAGACAGGAGCTCACACTGCAGCCCAAGTTGGCTTGGAACTCACTGTGTAGCCCAGGCTGGCCTCAAACTCACTACAATCCTCCTGCTCTAGCCTCCTAAGTGCTGGGATTACAGGCATGAACCCCACCTGGCTTATTTACCCCCGCCCGGTGCTGAGGATTGAATTTACACATGCCAGACAAACACACTCTACTGCTAAACTGTATCCCAAGCACTTCCCAGGTCTCTAAGCCTTTTACAGGTACCACCACAGCCCCAGAATGATCTCTGCAGGAATCTTTCAGGGAGACAGTGCATGTCCCCCTAAACTGGAGGCCTGGCTGGCCCCAGGAAGTCCCAAGCAAGGAAGCTAGGAGGAGGAGGATCCGAGAGTGCTAATATGTGCAGGGCTGGAGAGGCCAAGGTTATCAACCACAGTTTCACTGGGAAGCCACCCAAGCGGAGGAAGGGGGAGGCAGAGGGGGGAGCCAGAAGGGGCCACCTGGAACTGGCCTCCACTGCCCAGTAAGGGTCAACCCTAGCCAGTGGGCTCCCCCTGCTGGACCCAACCTGTCTGGCCAGAAGCAAGGAAGGAGGAAAGTCCTGTAGATTCACACTCCCCAGCTTCCCTGTCTGCGGAGATGCCTCCTTGTGGGGGCCGACAAAATGAAATCAGGTTAAACATTAATATCACACACGACCAACAAGTTTTTATTACACACTTACTTGCATGTTGGAAATGACAGCTGAGCTCACGCTAAAAACTGGGGACACACAACAAGGTGTGGGGTACATACAACAAGGTGTTCTCCTCAACTCATTTGCAAGTACAAATAAAGTCACAGTCCATGGCACAACAGCAAAAGGGGTGAGGTAGGGCGGGGTACCTGGTGGGTGGCCACAGGGTCAATGTCCTTCTAGACCCAGGCGTAAGTGGGGGATTGACACAAGAAAGGATTGCCTTGGGGGAGCCCTTGTCAGTGACACACCCATCAAGTCAAAACAAGTACAGCGTTCAGAGTACTGAGTTCAAGGCCAACCAGAACAAACAGTAGTTTTCTGATCCTGGCTGAGTCACAGCAAACATAGATTGGCCCTGGCTCCTTTCCATGGCTGGTATGCCACGCACCACACACATCTGCAGCCTGATTATTCTGTTGCTGGAAACTAGGCATACCCACTGCTGCTCCCAAGATAGGCTGTTCCAAAAATCACAAGCAAAGCAAAGGGAGATAATTGTGAGATTCTTTGCCATTTGTGACTCTCCGGGACACGAGCACACTCTACTCAGGCTGCTAGATGGCCAGCTGAGTTCAGAGAGCTCACAGGGTGAGTCTTGGGGAGACTTAGATATAAGATTCCCTTAGAGAAGGGAAATAGGAGTTGGGGATTTAGCTCAGTGGTAGAGCACTTGCCTAGCAAGTTCAAGGCCCTGGGTTCAGTCCTCAGCTCCGACAAAAAAAAGAGAGAAGGGAAATAGGTTCAGTTTAAAAGTAAGGACTGGAGCTGGGCCTGGGGTTCAAGCCTGTGATCACTGCTACTCAAAAGTTCCAGCAAGAAGAACTCAAGGTCGAGGGTTGTATGGGATACAGACACAGGGAGTTCAAGGCCAGCCTAGGCAACTTAGTCCCAAAATAAAAGGTTAAGAAAAATTCTGGCACCATAGCTCTGCGGTAGAGTGTTGCCTAGCATGAGCAAGGTCCTAGGTTTAAACCAAGTGCCCCTTCACACAGAGAGAGGTAGACCCCGTTCCCAGTCCTTCACCCTCTCTGAGCAGCCCTCCCCCACTCTCTTTCAGCTGATGATCCCCCAACATTCTGAGTCCAGAGTCAAGGTGCAAGTCTCTCATATACCCAGTCTTCCTCCCCACGGTGGGTCATGGGTCCTAGAGGGGAGTCTCCTGTTGACAGGCCTCGACGGAAGACAATGCGGTCGTGCAGGCGGTTGGTTTGGCCTTGCCAGAACTCCATCACTTGGGGGTACAGGATGTAGCCACCCCTACGGGAAGAAGCAGAGGTTTACTGTACTTCTTCCCTCTCATCCCAAGCTCTCTGGCAGGAAGCTCCTGGGATGCAGCTGATGAGGGCTTCCTGGAGAAGGAGATCTATAACTCCACAGACAGGGCCCCCCGTGTTCCTTTCTGGATGTCCACCAGGCACATGTATCACTTACCAGTATTCTGGTTTAGGCACCTCTTGTTCCTGGTAGAGCTGTTCCAGGTCTTCATTTTTCTTTCTCAGGTACTGTCCAGGGAAGACAGAGAAAGAGCCAGGCATGGGTGATGATTCACTTAAGGACTTAGGGACATAGGCTCCGGAGCAGGACCCAAGCCAGGTATGGGGCACAGAGGTGACCAAGGTAGACTGGGGTAATGGTCAACAGGAGGGCCAGACAGAGGAGGCCTGTGTTCCTCTTCCTTCTCTTCTTCCCTAGGGACATCATCATCCTTTTCTCTCTGCTAGATTGACAGGACTCTGGCATCTCCTGGAGACAGCTTCTGGGGAGGAGCCCAGGGCCTCACTACTCAGGAAGATCATGCAGGAGCCCCACTTACCTCCCGATCGGGGATCACAGAACTTTGGCGACTGACCACAGCCCCAATCTGGCTGCTCTTGGGGCGGGAATGGAAGTAGTTCTCAGCCTCCTTCTTGGGCAGTTTCTTCACAGGACCCTCCACACGCACCTGCTCATGGACGACCCTGGCTGGGTGATGCTTGATTCTGCCAACCTCTCTCACCAGCACGGGCCCTGTATCTCCCTGTTCTCTCCCTGCTGCCCCGCCACCCTTGGCTCCAACCAGACTGAGAGCTGTGTGAGAGGCAGAGTACCCAGGCCTGGGCAGAATATGTGCCTGGTCTGGGAATACCCTCCCCACATTTATAAATTCATCCCCTGCCCACACAGTCCACTGGACGTGATCTTGGGGATGCCCACTCACCTGCCGGTTCAGGGGCTCCCAGTAGAAGACAAGAGAAGCAAAGGGATTAGAGTCCTGGAAACAAGAGAGAAGCCATGGGTACCAGTGGGACAGGAAAATGCTGCTCCTGCATGTAGGAGGAAGGCAGGGGACAGAGGCAGCTTTCCGCAGATGCATTTAAACTCTCAAAGGTGAGCCTCCTGTGACAGATCTGGAGACAGGCTCTAAGGGGCAGAGTGACATGCTCAAGTCCACACACACAGGCAGTGGTAGAGCTGGTTTAACTCCAGAGTGAAGTGTGAGGCCTGGCCATTCCAATCACCAGAGTAGTGGTTTTACATACGTTCATTAGTGTTTGTTTTGGTCTTGTTGTTTTTGAGACAGGGTCCTACTCTGTAGCCCAGGGTGGCTTAAATGTGCCATAATCCTCCTGCCTCAGCCTCCTGAACACTGGGAGGTGTGAGCCACCACACCCAGCTCACTCAGGGAGCTTTGAGGTGATGTGGAATGCACCTCAGGGTGGCATGATCAAATACAAATGAAATGCCAACCCCTGTGCACGTTAGAACAGGTGTTGGGGGTTAAAAAAAAAAAAGACAAAAGTAAAGCTGTGAAGCGTACTGCAGGCCAACAGTGCCATGTGCCAGGGAGCTGACCCGGGGTTAGGTAAGGCAGGCTTTCCTAAAGAGAGACCACGTGGTTGAGACCTAAAGGAATGGCAGCTGATTGGGGAGCAGACGATGGAGGTGGGTGTGGTTCGTTCATTCGTAGTGCCAAGGCCCTGAGGCAGAAGGGAGTCTAAGCAGAGAAAGAAATGGACGCAGCAGGGGAATCTAGAGCAGATCACGTAAGCCAGGGTGGAGGCTAGCCCTGTCATCCCTGGGAAGGACTCAACCCTCACCAGCTCTTTTCCCTTGCGGCTCTCGTAGTTAGTGAAGAAGCGGAAACCATCCTTGCCAAAGCCCTTCAGCAGCAGCATGCGGGCAGAGGGTTTTCCATCTCTAGGGACACACAGCAGAGCGCCAGGTCAGAACCCACTCCAGTGTTCTCACCCCTGAGCAACCCCTTCCTTCAGCCATGCCCTTAGTGAGGCAAATATCAATCGTGTGATCACATAAACAAATGCATAGTCACGAACTGGGGGGAGCAGGGGAGGCAGAGAGTCAAGTTTTGGGGTTCAACACCATCACACAGTGCCCTTGGGAATTTGCGCTGGAGGCAGAAATGTGGTGTCACTGTCTGGGGGCTCCTTGTAGATCAAACAGTATCCCCCAAAGGGATGTACAGCACACAGCATCCCTGACGGCCACTCGCTTTTGGACTTCCAGCCTCCAGAAGTGTAAAAAGTAAACTTTTCTTGCCTGAGCCACCCCGTCCATAGTACTTTGCTGTAACAACTCTGAAAAAGCATGTAAGACTGGAAGAGAATGGGCCAACATCAAAACACTGAACCAACTGATCACTCAAAAGGGACGATGATGACAGTCCTCTGCTCAGAGTTCTGGGTAATACTCGGAGGATGGTGTCAAAGTCCTGTGGTGAACCCTGGTGCTTTAATAAGACGGAACGTGAACAACTGATAAGAGGATAATATAAGAGATCTCTTGCTGGGCAGTGGTAGCGCACCTCTTTAATTCCAGCACTCAGAGGCAGAGGCAGGCAAGAATCTCGGAGTTTGAGGCCAAAGAGAGACAGAGAGACAGAGAGAGAGAGAGAGAGAGAGAGAGAGAGAGAGAGAGAGAGATCTTCAAGGGTAGGACTGATTGGCAATCCTATGCCGGGTTTCAGGAGAGGGAAAGGGCTTGAGCATGAGGGAGACCAGGGGGCATGAGTTGTGAGTGGAGGATACATCAAGGATCAAGATGTATGAGGAATTCATTTTATCACTGAAGAGTAGTTAGTGAGCTGGCTTTTGGTTTACCAGGTGAGGACTGGATTCCTGGGGCTCAGAGAAGATCAGTAACTCAACTGGGCTTTATAACAGAACTGCAGACACACAGCTGAGTGCACTTGTGTAGGTAGTTCTTCCTAAGTCTTAAACTCCACCCACACAGGGGCCCATGGCTGTGCCTACCTGGTGCAGGTAGCCAGACACATAGCATTGGCTTCCCCTATGTCTGGACATTGAACAGCCTCCTCAAACCAGGAGGCAAACTGCTTCATGGGGTCCAGCGAGGTCAGATGAGCCTCCTCAAATGCCTAGGAAGAGAGTTTGACTTCATTTAATGAACACATAATGCTGACTCTGTGCCTGGCATGAGTTGAGGTGCTTTTCAAATGTAAATGTATTTAGTCTTTGTAACAGTGACCTTGAAACAAAAAAGCACCACCAGGAAGTAGGTTCTGCGCCCATTTATAGGCATAAAAACGGCCCAGTAAGTTTCTGCGTCTCCTAATCACAAAGGGATGAACCAGGGTTCGAGGGTGCTGAAATTCCTGCAGGCCACCTCACCATTAGTTCTAAGGTTCCCGAAAACCTACATTTTAGACAAGCACTTCATATACAATCACACTTAGCGGCTGTAGCTCTAGATCTCAATTCCAAAACAGATTTAATCTCTCTGACCTGAGGAGGGAACAGGAAAAGACCCAGGAGGTGCTGAGGGCGGTAAAAACTAAGAACTTCCAGGTTAGCCTTGAACTCACTGGGTAACAACAGAAGAATGAATGACCCTGAACTTTGGACCCACCATGCCTAGTTTATTTTGCACTAAGGCTAAAATCCAGAACCTTTGTGCACCCCAGGAAAGAACTCTACCAACTGAGCGACAGACCCATCCTCCATTTCTTTTTTATTTTTATTATTATTGGTTTTTGATACAGGGTATCTCTCTGTAACAGCCCTAGCTGGCCTGGAACTTGATTTGTAGAACAGGTTGGCCTCTGCCTTCTGAGTACTAGGATTAAAGGCATGTGCTACCACACCCCACCTTCTTTATTATTTTATATCGTATTTTGTGACTGTTTTAAGTACTTTACAAATGCCTAAATACAGGCTGTTGAGATGGCTCAGCAGGTAAAGGCATCTGCCACCAAGCCTGAGGACCTGAGTTCAATCCTGGGTTACCCACATAGTGGAAGAAAAAAACAACTGAAAAAATTGTCCTCTGACCTATACACCACACACACACACACACACACACACACACACACACACACTGAATAAAAATGTAAAAATTAGAGAAACCCTAAATCACCTGGCGGTGGTGGCACACACCTTTAATCCCAACACTCGGGAGGCAGGCGGATCTCTATGAGTTTAAGGCCAGCCTGGTCTACAGAGTCAGATCCAGGACAGGCACCAAAACTACACGGAGAAACCCTGTCTCCAAAACAAAACAATAACAAAAAACCAAACAAACAAAAACAAAAAAACCAAAAAAGAAAGAAAAATCCTAAATCCGCTGCATTATAAAGTAGATATTATCACTTTACAGGTTAGTAAACTGAGGCCCAAAGAAGATAAATTGCCCAAGGTAACATCAGAAAAAGGCTGGGTTCCAACATGGGTGGGTTCTGAAGTCAATACCCTTTACCACTGCAACAGGAGCCTATGAGCACACCTTTATCCAAAGCTTTCCTCCCCAGTTGCTGTCTCTGAAACCTCCTTTTCCCCATCAGGGTGATCCCTAAACCCGGTTGCCCTATAAGTGGCCCCTGAGGCCCCAAGGCGCTCCTCCAACCCCTTGGTAGTTGACTCAGGGGCACCCCCTTTTCGAGCCCCGGCGGCAGCGGCTGCACCTCTCGGTCCCCGCGGTAACTCTTGCGCATCGGTCCCAGGTCCATGACAGCACCCCAACACAGGTGACGGAGGTAACCTGGCCACTTCGACGGTCGCCTGAACGTCACAGTGACGCTCAGCAGCCCGCACGTCATGTAGGCAGCCAGCCACGTGACCCGGCCCCTGGGTTCCTCCGGGTTCGGAACCAATTGCTTAGCCTGGGTGTCTAGCCTGGGAAGAATTTGCTAGTGGCCCAGACAAGCTCACAAGTCCTAAATTCTCGGAGCCAAGGTGCCAGGACAGCCAATAGCTGTCCAGGATCGGAGCAGGGAGACCGACGCGGAGAGCTCATTGGTTTGAGGTTCCAGAAGCGAGACCAATTCGAACCGGGACAGAGGAAGCCAGCAGCCAATGGGCTGCGCCTCCAGGGACGGGAGGCGCGGAGAGGAGGAAATGCTGTCACGCCGTTAGCACGCACGTGGAGGTTTGTTAAAGGTATAGGGACCGCTGCAGCCGAGGCAGGGGGCAGGGCGAAGTCCCGGGAGCTGGGGAGGAGTGGTCTGCATTAAGTGGCTGGGCTACTGAAGAGCATAGGGCAGGAAGCAACCTCCTGGAAGCGGAGGTTGGTAGACTGTGGAAGGAAACATGGCATTGGGGCCCGGACTCGGAAGCAAGGTGATGGGGACACAGAGAAAGAGGGGTTAGTCTGGCTGAAGATTGTGGCTTAAGAGAAGGACAAGTTGAAACGGCTTGTGGACCACGCAGGACAGGTGCTGAGGGCCCCGAGGATGGGTGGTACTCTGGGGGCTGGGAAGATGCTCTGGGGTCATGGAGGAGACTCTGACGTGAGAAGGGAGGCAGCTGAATAGAAAGAAGAGGGAAAACTGGGACCGGGCTACCCCAGACCAGAATGGTCTTCCGTTGTGACTTGGAGCCCACTCTTGCCTCATTTTCCCGAGGGGTGGGCAGGGCTCAGAGCATCCTATCCCTGGGCAATGGAGTTTTACTAGCTACTGCTCTAACAGATGGAAGGGTTGTCCCTTTCCCAGGCCTCTTGTGCCTTGGTTATTTCCCCCTGTCACGTTTTTTCCCTTCCCAAGTAGTGGAGAGGCATAGTTCTTAGTCAACGCCAGCAATAGCCAGCCGAGGATACAGGGGAACGGTCCCGCAAAATGATTTTAGGCTGTGGATGTAGGGCTGAGAAGCAGGTGTGGTGGAGATGACTATAGCCCTGGTGTCTGCCAGCCTCTGGAACGGGAGCCACAAGAGCCATCTAGTCAGGCACCTAGGACTGTGCCAGGTAAGGGAACTTCTTGGCCTGCCTACTGTCTGCAGTGGGGACCTGTCACTGTGTGTTCATAGCTTGAGCCAATGGAGTCTGCTACACAGAAATAAGATGAAGCTTGCTGGGCATTAGTGGTGCATGCCTACAGGTAATCTCAGCACTTGTTAAGGCCAGCCTTAGCTACATAGCAGGTGTGAGGCTAGCCTGGACTCCCATAAAACCCTGTCTCAAAAAAAAAGATAAACCTTAATGTATGGGTCTGCGGGTTCTTTGCCAGTTGGAAGGTTTGGTACCATTCTTGTTTTCTCCCATGAACGTGATGGAGACAGTTTTCTGGCCCTTGCAGGTGTCCTAAGTAATCATCCATGCTCTTTATCCCCTTCCACTCTGGCCTACTGTTACATTGGAGCTGGGGTCTCATAGGTACTAAGACTTTAAAGACAAGAGGTCAGCTGCATATGGTGCTAAACACCTGTGACTTGAGCACTTGGGAGACTGAGGTGAAAGGATCCTGAGATCCAACTCTGTTACATAGTGACCCCTGCCTTTAAAAAAAGAAAAAAAAAAAAGGAAAAAGTGTAATTATGTCCTTAATTACCTCATCAGCCTGCGACGGTGTCCCAGCCTAAAAAGCGGGCATGTCCTCTCTGTGTTCTCTTCTCTTCCCTCCCCCCCACTTTCTGTCCTTCCATATCCCCCCTTCTTCGAGGTTCTCTCTCTCTCTCTCTCCCCCTCTCTCTCTCTCTCTTCCCCCCCCTCTCTTCCCCCTCCCCCCCTCTCTGCCCTCTCAATTAAGCTCTAGAAAGGTAACTATGGCTCGTGACTCTCCTCCAGTACTCTCCTCCGTCGTCATGGAGCCAGGAGCGCCGCCGCTTAACCAACAAAAAGTACCTTGAGATGTGCATTTATGCAGCCTATCCAATCGATAAACGTTTGCTGAAGACTGCCTTTGGATCGGGCATGGAGCCAGCAGGTCTTACAATACCAAAGTGCAGGCAACAGCATGGTTGCTGTTCACAGCGGCAGATCTATGGGCCAGAGAGAATTGTGGGTGGTTAACCTGTTTCGGGTTAGGCAAAGGAAAACAGAACCAGAGGGACAGTTGGTCCGGAAAGGCTTCATCAAGGGAGCCGACAACAGATTTGCCTTAAGGAGTATTTGCCAGATGGGCAGTGGGACAGGTGTTCAGGAAGAGGGGAGGTGGCCGCTAACCGCAGATGCACCCAGGACCTTGGAGCGATGCGATGCTACGGGAGCCAGAGAATGAGAACAGGAGAGATGAGCTGGCAGAGACTTGAGCTCCTGGCTGAAGACCCACTGTGAAGGAAGTGAGGGCCGCCTTTTAGATCCATTGGTTCTAATTTTTTATCTTACAACATTATGGAGCCAAGAGGCTAATTTCATGGTAGGCTTTTGTTTGTTTGTTTGAGACCACTCTGAGAGGGGCAGGTGTGATGAAATGTGCCTGGGAGCCAGCTACCTGGGAGGCTGAGGCAGGAGGATCATGAGTTTGAGGCCGGCCTGAGGGGCTTAGCAAGAATTTGTCCCAAAGGAAGATTTCAAGCTGGGCAGTGGTGGAGCACACCTTTAATCCCAGCATTCCCAGCCTGGTCTACAGAGCGAGTTCCAGGACAGCCAGAGCTACACAGAGAAAGCCTGTCTCAAAAAACCAAGGGGGTGGGGGAGAAAAAGGAAAGAAAGTCTTCATTAAGGGTTAGGGATGCAGCTCAGTGGCAGAGCACTGGTCTCATGCACCAGGCTCTGGATTCCATCGCCAGCACCATAAAAACAAATTTCCCAGAGAAGATGGGGGAAAAAAATCGCTGTTTGATGGCCTCTCCCTTCCTTGACAGTCATCTAAGAAGTTTGCTGTTGACTCCTTTTCTATGTTTTCCCTTTGTCTTGAAGTTAACTAAACAGGCCTGTGTTGTGCTTTTCTGTTAAAAATCTAAGTTGCTAGGTCAATGGGAGAAAATAAAACTGCCTTCTTTTTTCCTGTGGCTCCTATCTGTCCAAGCTATCTGGTGTTTTTCTGCAGGGTGGGGGAAGGTTTGTTCAGTCGCTAGGCAACCTGTGTACAGCTAGATGCCTCTGGTGATAGTTAAAGGGAGATCTGGAACTAGAGGTAAGATTTGGGAAAGGAGGAAGTAAAGCTTAATTGGCACATCTGCCAGGCCTTCTCAAACAGGTGGCCTGGATGCTTAAGTCTGTTCTTAGGGAGTACAGAGGTATCTCTGATAAGGTGCTTTCCTCGATCTGGGGATGCACCTGGCCAGGTGCTGCCAATGACGATAATTGCAGGGAGGCTTGAACTGGGGTTCTGGCTGAGCATAGCTGTCAGTGGACAGAAAGTTATCTAAATATTCCTAGAAGTGGTTAGGTAAGGAGTTAGAGGTCTATAAAGTTAGTAAGGCTGTAAGAAAGGAGGGTTCAAGCTAAATTGTGTAAAGCTATTACTTAACGTCCACCTGACCTAGGCGGTGTCTCCTTGTGGAATTTACCTTAAATCAGGAGAGTTGCATGTGGACTGTTATTACTGTTAGTCCTTGAAAGTGGCTAAGGAAGATATCTAATTTCAGGGGAAGCCTTTCCTGAGGCTGTTCTCCAAAAATACTTCGAATGTGTATGTCCAGAGAGTGATCAGCCCACACTGTTAGACCTTCTTAGGGAAAAATCAATTGGGAAAACTATGAAGGCACACATGATTTTCATAACAGAATACAGCTGATACATAACAAGCCAAATAACACCAAAAGCTCCTTGGAATTTGGCTTCCTCTGAGGGAATTCTTTGATCCCTTCAGGTAGTGACTTTGCCATAACCAGCTGAGTTCTTACATATTCCTGCGGCCCTCAGCAGATGCTCACAGTGAAAGGTTTCCTGAGCTTCCATAGGGACTGCATTGACCTTTATGAGAACTGTTAAGACTTGGCAGTCTTCTAGAGGTGGATTAGATGCATCTTATATTATAGAGGTAGGATGCTATAAAGTGATGTTTGATCACAGTTGATAAGGGTGGTAGTCAACCTTTGCTAACTTGGCTAGATTAAGAATCATGTTCCCAGAGAGGTGGAACTGACGAAGACTAATCCTGGGCTGGGGTCCTCGACTGACTAAAAGTGGGGAAGGAAAGCCAGCGGAGCACTGAGGTTCATCTCTTTCTGCTTCCTAACTATAGGTTCCGCATGACCAGCATCTCACACACCCACCACCATGGCCTCCCTACCATACTCTGTCCTCTCAAATCCTGAGCCAAAAGGTGCTGGAGAGCAGTGGCTGCTCTTGCATAGAACCAGGGTTTAGTTCCCAACACCTACCTGGTGGCTCACAACTGTCAGCCGGAACTCCAGTTCTGGGGATCCAATGCCCTCTTCTGGCTTTTGTGGGCACTGCATGCATGTGGCACAGATACATATATGCAGACAAAATGCTTATGCACATAAAATAAATAAATGTTTTTTAAAAAGAAGCCCGGGGTTGGGGATTTAGCTCAGTGGTGGAGTGCTTGCCTAGCAAGTGCAAGGCCCTGGGTTCAGTCCTCAGCTCTGAGTAAAAAAAACCCAAAAAACCAAAAACGAACAAAAAAAAGAAGCCCAACAGTGGTAGCATATGCCTTTTTTTGTCTCTGTAGTTTTGGTGACTGTTCTGGATCTCACTCTATAGACCAGGCTGGCCTTGAACTCACATAGATCCACCTGGCTCTGCCTCGAGTGCTGGGATTAAAGGGGTAGCAGGAGGATCTCTATGAGTTCAAGACCAGCCTGGTCTACAGAGCTAGTTCCAGGAGAGTCAGGGCTGTTACACAGAGAAACCTTGTCTTGAAAAATAAAAAATAAATAAAAAAGGAGAAGAAAAAAAAGAAGAAAAACAAAACCCCCTGTGTGTGGTGGCTCATGTCTAGAGTCCCCACACTCAGGAGGCTGAGGTTGGAGGATCTTGAGTTCAGGGACCCCTTGAGTACTGTCTAAGATTGTCTCAGAAAGCCCAAAGGAAACAAAACAAAGTGGTCCATTGCTGGGGTTTGCCCTCAGGAAGTAGGTCTTTCCTGCCACTTCTCCAGTCCTAGTGTCTGGGCTAAAGAACCGCAGTGTTGACGGGAGGGGAGCAGAGGCCAGAACTCAAGGGAGAGCTTTGGTAAGATGACCTACGAAGGAACCCGGCAAAGGAACAACCAAGGGTTGAGGGGCCCCTTAAACCTCTGGGTGTGGCTTGAACCTAGTCATCCAGAGCCCCTTCAAACTGGGTGGCAGTGGTAGCACACACCTTTAATCCCAGCACTTGGGAGGCAGAGCCAGGTGGATCTCTGTGAGTTCGAGGCCAGCCTGGGCTACCAAGTGAGTTCCAGGACAGGCTCCAAAGCTACACAGAGAAATCACTGCCCGACTAATGATTTATTTTTAATTTATGTGCCTTAATATCTTGTTTATATGTATGTCTGTATGAGGGTGTCAGGTCCTCTGGAACTAGAGTTCTAGACAGTTGTGAGCTGCCATGGGTCTTAACCATTGAGCCATCTCTCCAGCCCTCCCAGGCTGGCTTTTTATGTGGGACCGAACTCAGGTCCTTAGGCTTACACAGCAAACACTTTACCCACTGAGCCCTCTTCCCAGGTAGGAGTCTTTCTATTCCTTGATCTCATCAGTGCTGGGTAGAACATGTTTTCCTCCTTGTAAAACTCAGGCATCCAGGGGCTGCAGAGGTGGCCCAGGGGTTTAGAGTGCCTGCTGCTCTTCCAGAGGACATGGATTCAGTTTCCAGGCTCCCAACTTGTCTGTAACTCAAGCTCCAGGGGATCCGATGCCTCTGGCCTCTAAGTGCACATGCCCTCATGCAGACACACACCCCTACACATAATTTAAAACAATAAATCTTGAACAAACAAAACACTCTCAGGCATCCCACAAGAGGCATGGGTAGAATGTCACAGCCCTTATATCTTCATGTCTTTCCAAGAAAGGAACTCCTGTATGCCAGCCTGCTCCTTCTAGCTGGGGGTTGGCACCATTTTGTTCACAAAGGAGGCCAAGGAATCAGCTCAACATAAAGTACAGGCCTTGGAGTCAGCCCCCAGGTAATCCTTGTGCCTGTGGCAATGTGTGGTAGAAAGAAGTCAGTTGGTTAATGTTCCCCTTTGCACTAGCTAGGACTCAGGACCCAGGATTCCTTCCCCAGCTGCCAGGGCTACACTGAAATGCAGGCTGATGGGCTAATGAGGCTTCTATGCCAGGGTTGATCCAGCTATCAGTCTAATAATGCCCAAAGGACTTGACAATAGACAGCAAGGGTCTCTCTTTGCTGACAGAGAAGCGATTAAGGGCAGAGAGCCTGCTGGGCAGCGGTGGCACATGCCTTTAATTCCAGCACTCGGAATTTAATCCCAGCACAGAGAAACCCTGTCTTTGGGGGGAGAGGGGAGAGCAGAGAGCCCAGATCCAACTGAGATCCATGGCCTTTTTATTTTTCAGGTATGTGGGAGTTGACTGGCTCTGGGAAAAAGCTGTTGGCCAGTGCAGGCTACAAAGGAAGACTTCTGGGCACTCAGCAGAGCTGCAGTCCTGGCTGGTCGGAGGGTAAGTACAGTGTCCAGTTTTCTACTTGTCTGAGGCAAACGGGCCTCTTCCTCTAGGCTGGCTGCTACTCTTCAGGCCCCAAGGCTTACTAACTCCAGTTTTAAATCTGACTTCTCTGTAGTTCTGTCAAAATGAAAATGTCCCCAACACAATTTCAGATCTGCAGCACTACTGAAACCCAGAGACATGGCCAACCAGCTGTCCTCTCTGAGGGGCTGGGTGAGGGGAGAGAAGAAAAACAGAACCCAAGGCTAGCCAGGGTCCTCTCTCAGGAAAAGCCAGGCTTCTAGCTACTGACCCGGAAGAACCTGCTTGGTCCTCCACTGTGGGAAGAACTCTAGCTCCATGGGAATGATGTTTTGTGAAAACCCAATCTTGTAAAACAAGGTTCTTTTTTTGTTTATTTTGTTTTGTTTTGTGAGACAGTGTCTCTCTGTAGCTTTGGAGCCTGTCCTGGATCTCGCTCTGTAGCCCAGGCTGGCCTCGAACTCACAGAGATCCGCCTGTCTCTGCCTCCCGAGTGCTGGGATTGAAGGTGTGCGCTACTGCTGCCTGGCTCATAAGCCAAGGTTCTTAATTCCTCTGCTAGCTTCTTAGGGACTGGGAGGCAAACGCCTTCCTCCAGGCCTGGGGCATAGAGTAGTTGGTCTGCCAGCTCAGGAAGTCCTTTCTAGTTGTGTCTGGCTGAAGCAAGACTGGTTAGTGGAAGGAGACCCAGAGACATTTGCGTCAGTCTGCAGGCTCCGGAGGTCCCCAGAGGTTCTCTGAGCACTCCTCTGCTTTGCGCCAGGAGGGTAAGTTGAGAGCGCATGGCCCCCTCCTCAGGAGTCCCCTAGGAGACCTCGGAAGTAATAAAGGGTCAGAAGGAGCCCAACTGCCAAGAGCAGACTTTGCCTCGGGCAACTAAATTTATTAGCAAGAAAAATTTTTGTCAGCCCAGCACTGACCAACAAAATACATTGTTAATAAAGGATAACAAATCTGTCACTTAATTAATAAAACATCCTCAAGCAGTTACAACGAAAAATAAAGTTGGATTTTTGTTTAATTTAAAAGCCTCAAAAATAACAAGCAATATGTTTTTTTTAAAACATGTCGTAGACACAATCGTCTATTATACAATATACACTGTACACAGTAGAGCTTGGGCAGGTAGGCTGGTGAGATGAGGGTGTGGAGGGGTCAGAATGGAAGGGGTTTTCATGTGAGTCCAGATCAGAGTTGAAATGCCGTGTTATTTAGAAAAGTATTGTTAGTGAGAAAAAACTCCTATGCTCAGCATTGCCCCCCAAAATCCTAAACTGAACGCAGCGAGGGGGAGGCGGCTAGTAAAGAAAGGAAGAAGGGCGCAATTAAATAAAACGTCTTTAAAGCACACACATACACAGTGTTCATCCTCTGAAGTCTGAGTATAAGGCAACGTTCTCCATAGAAAAAGGAGTGGGGGAGTCCGCCGGCGTCTGACCTTTCGAATAGGAAGTTGGAATGTCTGGAGGAGAGCCGTGGCAGGGTGGGCAGTGGAGTGGAGGCAGCCTCCCAAGCCTCCGCAGAGGTGGGTGCCCATGGGAGGCTGGGTACAGGGTCCCAGGGTGTCCCTAGGGGCTAGGGGAGGAGGTAATTGAGGGGGACAAGGAGGCACAGGATTGGGGGGCACAATGGGACTCCGGCAGTGTTAGGGCAGGGAATGGGTTGGGATAGGGGCTCACTTTGCTCCTCGACGGAGTGAAATGCATGTTTTTCCTTTGGAAATAAGGGTCCCCACGCGTCCTGATTTAGAACGTCTCATTGGGCATGGCCAGTGTGCATAGCCTGGGCAGGCCAGGAGCTCATGATGAGAAGGGAAAGGCCTTTGGAAGGAAGAGAGCACAGGAGAAGAGCCCCTCCCTGTGGGGACACAGCCACAGAACAGGAGTGGGGTAAGGGCCGCCCAGGGCAGTTGTGGGCACCTGTCCACCATCGACCCAGGCCAGTCAGACGGGGGATTCCATCTTCAGGGCCTCCTGCCTCAGTCGGCCTTACAGGTTCTTCGTGACAAGGTGGGTCTTGTAATGCTTGGTGAGGTGGTCACTCCTCATGAAGCGCTTCTGACACTGGGCACACTCAAAGCGCTTGTCCCCTGGGAAGAGGAAAGAACTGTTAGGAAAGAGTCTACGTACAGCACACCACGGCCCCACAAGGAGAAGCACACGTGAGAGAGAGGCCCCACACATGAGAGGTCCTGGGAAAGCCACTGGGCCGTAGCTGCATATTCCGCTAATGGAGTACCTTCCTGCTCTCTATGGACCTCACCTCTCTGCCCCAGCCGTCCCTTCTAACCTACCTGCCTCCAGTCAGGTCCTTGTGCCTTGTCCTGGAGCCTCTGTACACCTGGTTCATCCTGGGCTGTGGGCCTTGGCCTTCAAACTCTGATCAACACCTTCCTCCTCACAGGAGGACATCCTGGACCACGCTGTCAGGGTATTATACTCCTGCCTCTGAGGGGGTATGATCTAGCCGGAAGCTCTAACTTTGGGTCACACGTCCACTACCTCCAGTCTCAGCTCAACAGGGCATCATTCTTCACTACAGCTGTATCTGCACTGGACCCTATGGACACCGGGCATGCCCAGGACAACTTTGGGACACTTTTCTATAGTTTGGCCTGTGGTGGTAGCGATCCTGGTACCAAACCTGTGCTCTCTCAAGGCAGGCAGGCCTTCAGTAGTGTGGGGACAAGCCAGTAACCCCAGCAGTTAGGAGACACGGGCGGTGCCATGAGCTTAAGGTAAGCCTAGACTACACAACAACATCCTGTCTTTAAGGGAAAAGAGAGCTAGGTGTGGTGATTCACACCTATAATCCCACACTTGGAAGGCTGAGGCAATACCCCTGCAAGTTCAAGGGCAGCCTGGAGCACAAAGTAAATCTTATCATCCCTGCTCCACAGCCAAAAAAAAAAAAAAAAAAAAAAAAAGAGGGTTGGGAAGCCAGGTGCTTTAGTTCACGAAGATTCACGCCTGTACCCCAAGCACAGAAGGCCGAGCCCTAAGACAAACTGGTACATCACCAGAACCCATCTCAAAAAAAACAAAACAAAACAAACAAAAAAAAAAGTGGGTTTGGATTGGAACGCATCGAGTCTACCACACGCCACTTCTCCAAGGCTGTACCGGGATTAACTGAAGTTATCGGAAACTGTAAAACACAGTGCCTGGTAAACCTCATCAGTGCTCCATGGGTTTTTCTGATTTATTTTTACTTGTGACACCATCTCTCAGGTTACTCAAGCTGATCCTCCTGCCTCTACCTCTCTACTGATAGGACAGTTGCCCAGCTCAGTGCTTGGTAACCAGCTCCGCAGAAATGACAAGAGGTTGTCACTGCTGTGTAATGCAGCGCCTGACACTGGACGTGCAACAGCTCCTGGAGTGATCTGCATGGCTGTAGTGCTCCTGCCCCGGCAGGGGGATGGCGCTCAAGGCCAGCTGAAGGGTGTGGGGGAACTGACCTGTGTGGGTTCGAGCATGTCGCTGGAGCTCATCACTCCTTGTGAACCTCTTTCCACAGAAGAACCAGTTGCAGACAAAGGGTCTCTCGCCGGTGTGTAGGCGGACATGGGCCCGAAGCAAGGATGTCTTCCGGAAGGTCTTGCCGCAGTCTGGGATGTGGCACACGTGCTTCTTCTTGCCCTGCTCCCCAGACCTGAGGGGTTGGGTTCAGAGTAGGGAGAGGAAATGGGAAGGAAGAAGGGAGAGAATGGACAGAAGCGGTGGGAGGTCGGTCAGCACTCAGGAAAGGTGGGGCAGGAGCTGGCAGCTGCCACTTGACCAAGAGCAGCTGTGGAGCAGGGCATCTGCCGGGCTGCGGTCTGGCCCCCGCCGTGTATTACCTCTTCTCCCCATCCTTGCAGTTGGGACATGTGCAGGCCATGCGCCGCCTCTTCTCCCCGGGCTGGGCCTCTCCTGCTAGGGCCTGCTCCATCTGCAGCTGGATCTGGGTGGGGCTCAGGCCACTAATGGTCAGGTTGTTTCCAGAAACGTTCTGCACTGTCAGCTGCTGCTGCCCTGTGAAAAAGAGAAGGACGTGGTTCAGGAAAGAAAGCCCAGGCCGGACCTTCTCTCCCTCCTGCACAGGTTAAGGATGAGTCATGGCAGCTAATATGCTGGAGAGGAGTGAGAGCCAGAGAGGTCTCTCTGAGATACCGGCAGCACACTCTCCCAAGAACATTTATGGGAAATGTTATGGGAAATCACTCTAGGCTCTTGGTGTCCCCTGAAAGTGGACAAACTAAATGCATACAATTCATTAGGGAGGAAGAAAGCCATGAACTCTCACTACCTTGAAGCTGCCTACTCCCAGGTGCAGAATGAAAACCGCCTCCGCTCTCCCCCTTCCCTATGTTTTTAAAGATTTATTTCCGTATTTTATATATATAGGTGTTCTGTATGCATGTATATCTATATACCAGAAGAGGGTATCAGATGCTATGAACTAATTTTAGACTATTATGAGCCACCATGTGGGTGCTGGGAATCGAACCCAGGCTCTGGAAGAGCAGCCAGTGCTCTTAACCAAGGAGCCATCTCCCCGTCCTTTCCCTCTTATTTTCAAGACACATTTACAGCATGCACCGTCACTGAACTCATGTGCAGTACAAACTGGTCCTACTGTCCAGGATACCCTTCTCTCTCTGCTGCTTGCTCTTTAAGAAGTCTTCCTTAGCTGGGCAGTGATGGCACACGCCTTTGAACCCAGCACTTAGGAGGCAGAGGCAGGCAGATCTCTGAGTTCAAGGCCAGCCTGGTCTACAGAGTGAGTTCCAGGGCAGCCAGAGCTACACAGAGATACCCCATCTCAAAATGTTCATTCCCCCCACCACACACACACACCAAAAAAAAGGGAATCATTCCTTCACTTCCTTTACATGGTATGGCACAGTCACCTGACCTGGACAGGTGACCATCCAAATTAATCTGAGTTTGAATATTACTTAAACACAATCTATTTTCTCCCATCATTATTCAACATCTTCAGTTACTGTATGTGGACATGTGACTTATTATCTCACAATACCACTGTAAGGATCAGGTGTGAAGATATACATGAGCGTGCCCTGAGGCTGGAGCGGACCAGGCAAACACTGGGCATCACCTTGGATGGACAGCATCCACCTCATCATGGTTGATACTGAGAATCCCAGGGGCCTGGCTCAGGATTCCCACAAGCTGAATACAAAGTCCTGCTGCCGACACCCTGGCTGCAGGACTTTCCCTCACCGCCGGTGTTGGTGATGGTGACAGGCACACCCTGGACTTGGACTCCATTGATGTTGATGGTCTGCATGGCCTGAGCAGCTGCTGCCAGCTGTGCAGCATTCAGGCTGATGATGCTCCCAGCAGGTGCAATCTTTGGCAGGGGTCGCTCTTTTCGGAGAATTGCAGCTGAATGCTTTTTGCTGGTACCACTCAGATGGGGAGCTCGGGGTGCAGGGCTGTTACAGGTGGAGGTGGAGGTGGTTGCAGCTGTTGCTGGGGGGCTGTCCTGGACGAGGACTGTCTGCACCTCACCAGAAGGTGTACGAATATAAACCTGGGGGACCAGAGAGAGGAGTACCCTAAGAGACACGGCACCAGCACTTCCACACAGCCCTCCCTGTCCAAGCGGACACCTCCGTCCATCATCCTGTCTTTCCATCAGCCCAAACATGAACACAGACACTCCTGACGTTTAACAGGACACTAATCTGGCACAGCTGGTCACTGACCTGTGACCAAACCTTTACTTTGCTTAGCAAGGAAAAATATAAACTGTTAAATCTCAAAATTTGGAAATTAGAAAAAAAAAAAAAAAAAAAAAGCACACCACCAGTATGGGCTACAAAGTGACACCCAAGTCAGCCTAACCTATATAGCAAAATCATCTTTAAAAGAGGGGGTGGGGTCGCTCAGTGGCTCGGAGCAGCGCTGCTCTTGCGGAGGACCCAGGTTTCTCCTCATCCACATGGCAGCTCACAATCATCTATAACTCCAGTTCTAGAGGATCTGATGCCCTCTTCTGACCTCCTTGGGCACCAGACACTCATAGAGTACACGTACATACACACAGTCAAAACACTCATATACGCCGGGCGGTGGTAGCACACGCCTTTAATCCCAGCACTTGGGAGGCAGAGCCAGGCGGATCTCTGTGAGTTCGAGGCCAGCCTGGGCTACCGAGTGAGTTCCAGGAAAGGCACAAAGCTACATAGAGAAACCCTGTCTTGAAAAACCAAAACCAAACCAAAACAAAACAAAATAAACAAAAGACCACTCATACACATAAAAATAAAATAATCAATCTAAAAATTTTTTAAAGAGAAACAGGGTATTTATCTTATCCCAAAATGTTATCTCTTTTCAAAAAACTGATGAAATACAAAGAGGAAAAAAGTAATTTTTATCATGTGTGTGGGTGGGGGGGGGGGTATATGTGCTCCTGTATGAGAGTATGGGTACACACGTGCGAAAGCACACTTGTGGAAGTCACAGGACAGCCCTGGGTATGAGTCCATACCTTCCACCTCTGTGAGGTGGGGCCTCTTGTCACTGCTGCACATACCAGGCCGCTGGCTCACAGAGCTTCTGGTAGGTCTCCTGTCTCCTTCCACCTCTTTCCTGTGAGCACTGCGATGGCAGATGCAAGCTACTGAATCCAGCTTTATGTGCCTTCTGGGAACACACACTCTGGTCCCCAGAATGCACGGCCTGTGCTTCGCCCACTAAGTGGTAGAGATGTCTCCAGTCACACACACACACACACAAGTAACTACTGAAGTGCGGAAATCTGTCAGGTATTGACACTGTAACCATCCCTAGCAATGCCACAAACGGAAAGCCGGCGCTGCCTCAGAACAGAGCACACATCCACTTTGTGACACCTGAGCAAAAGCATGGCAGCCTGCATCCACTCCTGGGGAAGAAAAAGCACACAAACACAAACTGGAGGACGCTCTACAGAGTAACCAGCCTGCAGCCTTGGAATGTAAGCAAGGTCCTGAGAGTCAAGTTAAAAAGCAAGCGAGCTGGGGATGCAGTTCCAGGGCAGAGGCTAGGACCCACCAAGTCCTGGGTTCATTCCTGGCCCCATGGAGCTGAGCGTGAGGAGGTGTTTCAGAGGAAAAGGACTGTTGACAACTAGGTGGAAGGTGGACACAGTCCTCAGGCCAAGTCCTTAGGAATTACCGACCGGAACACACAGTGAGACCTAATGGAGTCTCCCAGTTATACCAGCATTTCACTGATTTCACAATGAGGTCGCTGTAGTGTGTACAGAAAATGTGCTTGTGTGGGAGAATTAAAGCATTTGGAAGTGAGGAAGAGGATCATGGTGACAATTTATGACAAAGTTTCTTTGTAAAAAAATTCAGCGTGCGTGCGTGCGTGCGTGTGTGTGTGTGTGTGTGTGTGTCTGTATATTTGTTTTTGTTGTTTTGTCTGTGTATCCCTGGCTGTCCTGGAACTCGCTCTGTAGACCAGGCTCTGCTTCCTGAGTGCTGGGATTAAAGGTGTGCACCACCACATCTGGATCAGCTGTGATTTTAACTGGGGTTATTTTTAATTCCTGGATCACTGAAGATGTTTTCAGCTGGATGATAACACATAAACCTGCCATCCCTTAATAAATACATGAATGTCATGTCCCAGTCCCGGTTTTCTAGTATGTATCCCTTTTTAGAATCTTTTGTATTTGGTTCTTTCTTTTGGGAAGTAAACAGGTTGACTGAGTCACTGAAGAGAACCTGCCCACCTTCTGTTATTCTCTTCTCTAGTTTCTGGTACTGAGTCAGGTGAGGGGCTCTCTTCTCCCTTGGATGGTACCAAGTGGATGCTAAGCACGGTTTGATTTTTATTATTATCATCGTACTGTGTGGGTGTTTTGTCGACATGCATGTCTGTTTATCATGTGTATGTATGCCTGGTGCAGATGGAGGTTGTGGGATCCTCTGGGAGTGGAGTTACAGGTGATTGTAAGCCAGTACATGGGTGCTGAGTCCTCTGGAAAAAACCAGCCAGTCTCTCAACCACTAACCTATCTCTCCAGCCCATGCTGAACACTGCTAAAGTCTGCTAAAATCATTGGGCCTGGTGGACTCCTCTGTAATCCCAGCACTCAGGAGGTGAAGGCAGGAAAGTCAGAAGTTCAAGACCATAATCAGCTGCATAGCAAACTCAAAAGCCAGCCTGCTACATAACACTGTTTCAAAACAAATTCTGCTAAATTCTTAATTGGTGTTATGATTTTAAGTTTTTGTTTGTTTTTTGGTGTTTTAAGACAGAATCTCACACTGTAGTCCAGGCTAGATTTGAACTCACATCACTCCCCTGCCTCAGCCTCCTGAATGCTGAGATTACATGACTGAACCACTGTTTAACTTATTTTGAGCACTCCTTCTCATGATCCTTTCCCTGTACATAGCAGGACCCTGGGGAATGGGGCACTTTGATGCCCCATGGCTGCTGGAGTCTCCTTTACTGTCTGGGCTGCCTCCAGCAACATTAGGCTCCAAGAGAGGGTCTCTTTGAGTCGTCTGCTCCTGTCTGCTTTTAGAGCAGCGCAACACAAGAAAGGAGCAGAAGAGGCTGAAAAGTGGTGGGCAGGGTGTCTGCAAAAGTACAGTGACCGGGGCTTGGCAGCGAAGGCAGAGAGAGTCGGTGGAGGACCAGACTTGAGAGCAGCTGGGAAAGCACCTTCCGAAGGGTGGCCTGGACAGAGGCCAGGGCAGTGTGGTCAGAGAGCAGCTAGGAAGGAGAGGTCATCGTGAAGTGAGGCACGGCAGGCAGGCAGACTCGGGAAAACAACACGCCATCTCCCTTATGTGGGATCTAGACTGGAGGGAGAAGGCTCGCACTCACACAGGTGAGCAGAGCAGAAGGGAACCATTCCTGGGGTTGGGGGGAAGAGGCTGAGCACGGGTGGGAAGAAGCAAGTACGGTGGCTAGCACTGTAATCCCAGCACTGAGGTTGAAGCAGGAGGATTGTAAGTTGGAGCCCAGTCTGGGCCCCACAGTGAAGTGGAGCCAACCTGAGATGTCTAGGGAGATCCTGCCTCACAAAGGGAAAGGCCAGCTGCTCCTAGCCTGCTATCTTTCTTGTCAGTAACAGGAGGCGGCAGCAGCAGCTTTTCCTCACGACCACCCCTCCTTCATACCAAATTCTACGGTGCTGACTGGAATCATTCTTGCTGCTCTAACCTTACGACAGGAACACTTTATTCTGAAAGTACTCCATCTACCCTAGTTATACCCAGAGCTACCCCGTAATGAAAGACTCAAACAGGCTAGCTATCTCTGCTCCATCTGATTTCTACAGATCAGGACTACTTGGCCTAAGACCGCAAGAGACCCCAGGGCAGAAGCCATCTCCTGCCTGCCCCAAATGATGGTGATTCCGACTTCCCATCAGATCTGGTGATGATCTGCCTCAGTTTCAAAAGCAAGCTAGAGGGTAAGCAGAGGAGAGGGAAGCCAGGCACAGGGACCGTGGTGCCTACCTGGGTTGGTGCTGATTCAGTTGTCTGGATCTGAAAGTTCTGGGAGGGCTTCTGGGGAACGGTGGGGAGGGTGGCAGAGGCAGCCTGCACCACTCGAAGTGCCTGCTGGGGGATCTGCACCACCTGCTGTTGCTCAGCCTTCGGGGGCACCACTTGGACTTGCTGGACCACAGCTGGCTGGCCCCCACCAGGGCTCTGGACAATCAGCAGGTTGTTTCCTGCCTGGATGATGTTGTCTGCTGTGGTCTCAATCAGCACCGTCTCCACTTGCTCGGCCACAGCCACTGATGGCTGTGAGACAGGAAGGCTCTTCTTCCTGGCCTTTTTGTTAGTCTTAGACAATGGGGTGGGGGGGCTCTCAGTGAGGAGCTGAGTGGGGGTCCCAGCATCACTGGTGTTCACCAGGTTGTTGACCGGCAGGGTGAGCGTCACGTTGCCGCCCCCACCTGTCAGCTTCACCACGTTGGCCCCACTCTGCGTGGAGGTGGTAGTCGTATTTGGCTTCTGGACAGGAGCTGGCTTGATGGGGACAGGCTTATGGCCGGATGGCGAGGGGGTGATGATAGCTTGGTTGGTACCTGGGATGATCTGGATCTGGTTGGTGAGATTGGGCTGCACCTGGATGGTCTGGGAACTGTTCCCTTGAATCTGAGAGACCCCTTGGTACTGTATACTTGCACTTGACCGGCTCCCTTTGTTGATCACGGTGGGGTTCTGGATAGCAAACACCAACTGCCCTCCAGGATAGGAGGCACCCAGCTGCGAGCCCTGAATCTGAAGTATATTTCCTTTAGATGACAAGAGGCCAAAGCTATTCTTGCTGGGACTGAGCGGGAGAGGGGCTGGTTTGATGGGAACCAGTTTCCGTGGGGTGGGCTGGGGGGGGGCAGGAGGTGTCACTGCAGCTTCAACAGCTGGGGGGCCAATTTTGCTACATGTCGCAGCGAGCAGGGCCAAGGGAGACGGCTGGGAGTCCTGCAAAGATCAGCAGAGGACAGGAGTGAGATGGGAGACTGGCTAGACCCTGTCATAGTGACCTTCTCTCCTCCCCACCCTCCTGACAGGACCAGCTCCCTCTCACAGTGCTTCCTGCTCCATGGAGTGAAGGAAAAAGACAGGGAAGGCCTCTCAGGAGATCCCCAGAGGCAGCCCTGGACACTGCTTTCCCACCGGCCTGGCTGGCCTAGTGTTAGCAGGGACAGTGACAGAGCCCAGCTCTGGGGGTGTTCTATGGACTTAGCACAGAGCAGGCACAGGAGAGGAGAGGGGATGGGGAGGGGAGGTCACGCGTGGTGAAGTGCTTCCTGACTGGAGAAGGCGACAATACAGGCGCCGTTCTCTCAAGGGCAGCAGGCTTGGACAGGAAACTCCGAGTTTCTGGTTTGGTTCTGGTGTGTTATGTACATGCATGCGTGTTTATGTGTGTGAACGGGTATGTAGGTACACTTGAGTCTGTATGTGGAGGTCAGGGATTACTGTTAAATTCCTACTCTACTCTCTACCTTGTTCTTCATTATCTTTTGTCTTTGAGTGCTTTACCTCATGTATGTCAGTGTATCACTCAAGTGCCTGATGCTCTCAGAGGCCAGAAAGGGTGTCAGATCCCTTTGGACTGGAGTATGGAGAGTTATGAGCTGCCATATGGGTTCTAGAAATTAATCTGGGTCCTCTGGAAGAACAGCCAGAGCTCTTTACCACCGAGCATCTCTCTAGCCCCTTCACCTTAACTTTTTCTAATTTTTAAACGATTCATTTATTTTTATTTTACATACATTGGTGTTTTGCCTGCATGTACATCTGTGTGAGGGTGTCGGATCCCCTGGAACTGGAGTTACAGACAGTTGTGAGCTGCCGTGTGGGTGCTGGGAATTGAACCCAGTGCTCTTAACTGCTGAGACATCTCTCCAGCTTACCTTATTTTTTGCGACAGAGTCTCTCACTGAATCTGGAACTCACTGCTGAGCAAGACTAGTTGGCCAGTGAAGCCCAGTGGATCCTCTGTCGCTGCCTCTGCAGAGCTAGAACTACAGGCATGTACCACCAGGCCCAGCTTTTTACATGGGTGCCTGGAACCATGCCTGTGCAGCAGGGACTTTACTAACAGCCCTGGCCTCAGGGCCTTAGCCCAGCGGCTGTCTTAGTTCAGAGACTGAGGCCAAGGGAACCTTCTGGGTGTCTGCAGTGACAGTGCGAGGCTTCTGAGTGAGGTGGACAAGGCACTTCAGAGATGAGCGCAGCTCTGGCCCCGGGGGCCCACTGGGCACTTGCCTGGGTAGCAGCGGCAGCAGGCTGCAGGTAGTCGCTGGGACTGACAGCAGCGGTAGCAGCCATGCTCATCTGTGGATCTGTGGGAGGAAGATGGAGCAGTCCGTAAGACCCCTGAAGAGAACCCCAGGCCCCTTGCCTAGGCCTTTCTGTTTGCCCCTCTTGCTGCTTCTCCGAGAAGTTTGGCCCCAGCTGGAGCATCACAGCCCGGGCTTGTCAGGGGTGACCATCTCCTTTGCTCAAACTCAATCTATTTGGGTCAGGCCTGCCTTCACCACATTGTCTCCACAGCGCGGAAGACTGGGAGACTCCAGGACAGAAGGCAGTCCTGGAGCAAGACTGGCTGAGGTGAGTTTGGAGCACCCCCTGGTGGACACTGATGGCTCTCTGACTCTCTCTATTAGGGGCAAAGGATCTCTAGCCAAGGCCTGCTCCATCTGAAGCTAGCAGCTCAATCTAGCTGAAGCAAACCAGTCTGGGAGTGAGGAAAGGCTAAGCCAGCAGCACCCTGAGTAGGCCAAACCTGTCCTTTTCTAAAAGCTGTATGCTCAGACCAGACAAAGACACAAGGGGCCCATGAATCAGTAGATGGCATCTGGGTAATTCCTTTACGTGAATTTACACATCTATATGACCCCTAGGTCATAAACTAGACAGAGCTAAGAACTACATATAAGAATGAACACTGAGGGCTGGAGAGATGGCTGAGAGGTTAAGAGCACTGACTGCTCTTCCAGAGGTCCTGAGTTCAATTCCCAGCAACCACATGGTGGCTCACAACCATCTGTAATGAGATCTGGCACTCTCTTCTGTATACATAATAAATAAATAAATCTTTAAAAAAAAAAAAAGAAAAAAAAGAATGAACACTGAGCAGGGGTGGTGGTGGTGGTGGTGGCGGCGGCGGTGGTGGCACACACCTTTAATCCCAGCACTCAGGAGGCAGAGGCAGAGGCAGGTGGAGTTGGAGGCCAACCTGGGCTACAGAGTGAGTTCCAGGACAGGCTCCAAAGCTACACAGAGAAACCCTGTCTATAAAAACCAAAAAAAAAATAAAAAAATAAAAAAAAATAGAAAAAAGAAGAATGAACACCAAATAAATCCTATTTTTGTGTATATGTAGTTATATCTCCATTGTACCGTATTTTCTCATTTTCCCACAATGATTAGAGTTGGCCTCCATAGCCATAGGTTCTATATCCACAGATTCAACCAATCATGCACCAAAAAATGCTGATTCTACATAACACTCAGATGATTTAAAGTATATAGACAGTGTGTAGCTTATATGCAAACTGTACACTTTATACAAAACTCTTGAACATCTATGGAATCGTTATCTCCAGGGGCTCCTGGAACCAATCCCCTGTGAGTGCTAAGGGACCATTGTACCTCTTGTCATTTTTAAATTTTATTTTTACTTTATTTGAGACAGGGAGGGGTCTTACACCGTATCTCAGATTGGCCTGGAACTCATTCTTCAGCCTCTCCCAGGCTGGGATTACAGGTATGTGCCACCAGGCCCAGCCACTTCCTTTCAATAAAGGAGGAAATAATAAAGGAAATATCTATCTTGAACTTAAGTTTGATTTAAAAGGTAAACAAGACTGGAAGCTGGTGAGATGGCTCAGTGGTTAAGAGCACACTGGCTATTCTTCCAGAAGACCCAGGGTTCCCAGCACCCACATGGTGGCACATAATCCTCTATAACTCCAGTTTCAAGGAATATGATGACGACTTCTGGCCTCCATGGGCATCGTACACACTCATGCTGTGTAAAATATATGTGCAGGAAAGACACTCACATACAGAAAATTTTTAGTAAATAAAGGTAAACAAGAGGCTGCATGTGGTAGTGCAGACCTTTAATCTTAGCACATGGGAGGCAGAGGCAAGTGGATTTCTATGAAGCCAACCTGGTCTGTCTACACAGTCTGGAACTCCAGGTCAGCCAAGGGCTACACACTAGGACTATTTCCAAAAATAAAAGGAAACGGAAGTCCCTAGAGTATAGGGTGAGAGATTGCCTGCCATCACAGAGTGTTCCCCAGTCACTAAGGCAAAGCACGCTGGGCCGAGTCAGGTATGTATCCCAGACAGAATTTGGAAAGGATGTTCCAGGGGACAGAGAGACGGGGAGACTGCTTAGAAGACTCAAGGGACAGGGCTCAGTCACTGAGTCCTTGTCAGGAATCTAGTGAGGACAGAGGTCAGGGAGAGGACACACTTTTTTTCAGTCCTCTGAGGGAACATGCTTCTCGGATGGGAAAAGATAAAGGGTAAAGAGAAACGGACTGGCTGGTCGGAAGGCAACCCAAGGACCTTCGGTGGTCACCAGGCCCCAAGTCCACGAGAATGCTGCAGATGCTGTCAACTGTGAAGGACCAAGGACAGCTCTGGGCAAAGTGGCCATGTAGACCCCAGGCCATTACAGACACAGATGTCTGCAGAGTCATTGCAGCTACCGAGGAACAACCACAAACACAAGCATGCAGTTGCAGAAACCAGTCCTATGATCACTGCTCAGTGCTTTAAAGGTTCCAGATGGAGACCCACCGCTAACATCGAAATGCTCACAACAGTTTCGTGAACAAGGAGGGAAATGAAGGCAGGGTGTTAATACAGTTTGGGGGCTAAGGGTTGGGGAGGTATGAGCCAAGGTATCTCCAACGCAGACTGGGGCTCAGGACCAGGGACCAAAGGCATCTCAGGCCTTTTTACTGTCATGCTCTCCTCAAGGTAATTGCCCTTTTACTTTTTAAAAATTTATTTACCTACATTATGATTCGCAACAAAATAATGTGATGGTCGGGGGTCACCACACCATGAGCAGCTGTATGAAGGTTGAGAACCACTGAGTAAGAGGTTAAACAAAGCCTACTACTGACGTAAGCTGCAGGCTGCTGGTGCTCCTGGCTGCCCTACCTCAGCTCGGTTTCATTCTCCTCCCCAGCAGGCTCCTGAAACACTTCTTCAGTCTAAGAGCACCCTAAGTGCTCTCCTAGGGTCCCCGAGAGCTTTATGTGGCCCCTGGGCTGCAACCTGGTCCATCAAAACAGAGGACCATTTCTCTGCCACTACAGAATTCTACTCTGGAAGGAGGAAGAGAAAAGAGAAGCACTTCCAGCTGGTGTGTGGAAAGGAAAGTGGTTCAGGAGGAGAGCACATCCGTAACAGCAGTTCTCTGGGCAGCCTCACTGAACGTGGAAGCTCGTGTTTAAAATGGGTGATGTGGAGGGAGCCATGCTTAACTTCCCCTCCATACAATCAAAGTGCCGCTAAGTGGGTACGAAGCCCCAGAGGGCCTCTCAGAGGTAATTCTGTAACTGCTTCACACCACTTCCACTGTGGACACATTTTTCTTTTTGTGCTAGGGGTTGGGCCCAGGGCCTCACATATGTGGGGCAATGCTCTACCACTGAGTTCTCTCCAGCACATCCACCATTTTAACAGTACCATTGCCCTCTAACAGCAGCTTCTATTTGGTCATTGAAACCTACATTTATTTAGCAATATGAGCAATAGGGATCACTGCATATCCCTTTTTTATACTGGTTTATCTTGTGTGTATTTGTTCACATGCAGACATGCACAGTGACATGTGAAAGCTCGAGAACAAGTTGGGAATTAGTTCTTTCCATCATGTAGGTTCCAGGGACTGAATTTTGGTCACCAGGCATGGCAGCAATCACCTTATCCACACATTACACACCCTTACTGAATATTCTGAAAGAAAAAAGTACGTATCTCTCAGTGACATCGTTTGGATCTTGTCGTTAATTCATTTCAGCTAAAACTTCCCTGTCTCTAGGCTGATGTCTGCAGAGATCAATGATGCAAGCACAGACCAGTACACCTTAGCTCTAAGGAGAGAGAAGTCCTGAGGGGGTTGGACAAAGCAGCACGGAAGAAGGAGTATCGGGTGACAGAGGGACCAGAACAGAACCCCAAGACTGACAGAAAAGCACCTCACTTCCAGACTCTCACCATCAGCCTCCACCCTCCTTGGCCAAACTTGGTCCCCTCCACACCTCCGTCCATACTCTGTGGGCTGCCTCTACCCAGGTCACCACAGACCCCTTTGCTTCTGAAGCAACAAACCTCTCGATGGTTGCCTCCCCTTGCAGATTCCCGTGGGCTCCTCTTCCTTTGCCACCACTTAAATACAGGCATGCTTCAACAAGAGTCCCTTCTCCTCACCCAAGATCCCTTCCTTGGGGCCTGTGTCCACTTACAGGGCTTCAGACAGTGTCACAGGCAGGTCTGGGCCAGCTCCGCCCCTATGGGCCTTCACCAGGCCAGCCAGACACTCCCAACCTGAGCATCCCCTCCAGGCTTGTTCCTTCTTTGTCCTCCCCAGCCTCCACAGGCCTGCCTTTAAGGGCAGCTTATCTCCACTGCCCTTCCCTTGCTCACTCAGGGCCGGTTCAAGCAAATGCTTTGACAGCCATCTTGTAACAGGTATAGCATGTCCATGGGGTCCTTTCCAGACTGAGATGAAGTCAGGTTCTTTGCTAGCAGCAGCACCCCTTATGGCGATCATGGGCCTAAGGTATGGTAGCAAGGCCCTGCTCTTCAGTAAGCAGTGTCTGCACCGAGCCGCTGCTCCCAGGACCGGTCCTGTACAGGGACACTGCAGTTCCTGGGGAGAGGCTAAGAGCACAGGAATCTTCGGAATGTAGCTTCTTTCTGGCAGGTCCATTCACAGCAGAGCCCTGCGCATCCATCTCCTGCTGGGGAGCTAGGTCCTTCTGACTCCTCTCCTCCATTGAAGTCTCTCTCCTTTCTCCTCACTAGCCCCATGCCCTGGTCCTGGCTTCAATCACCCTCCCTCAGCCTGAACTCCTACCCACAGCCTCCAGGGTAGCTTCCAGCCTCTGGCCCCCTTCCTTTACCCTGCCTGTACACTTCTGGAAGACTACCTTTGTGAACCCAGAATCCTATCCAGCCCCTCCCCTGGCTACACCCTCCCATGGTTTCCAAAAGCTCTTTTGGTAAGTTTAGAGGAACCAAGCACTGAGCCTCCTCCCTGTCCCTCCCTCCTCCCTGTCCCTCCCTCCTCTCTCCCATTCTTTCTCTTCCTGGGAGCCTGAAGCCTGAGCTCTCCTTTGGCCATTTCTAATCTCTAGAGGTTGTTTCTCACTTACTCTCTAGAAGCAGATGACCTTGCTGAGTGCCAGTGTACACTCCCTGTAGCACCCTTGGCAACGCTGGCCTCACCACAGGGTAGGGAGTGTAGCTCTATCCTGGGGTCAGGGTGTCTGTCTTTTTCTGGCTTGGGACAGCATGATCTAACAGGAAGGACCCTAGCGCCCTGGTTATCAGGCTGTCCCAGGCTAGAAGAGGCTCAAAGTCCACACCCAGCCCCTAGGCTGTTGGGTTTTGGTTTGTTTTTTTTTAAACCTTCACAGCTATGGCTTCCTTGGCCCTCTGCTATGGCACTTCCCCAGCAGGAATCTCACTCTGTGCAAACAGTCCCTCTGGTGGCTATTTTGGTCAGCCTGACTGGGCCAGAAGCCAGTAATGCAGTTTCTAAGGCCAGGCTTTCCCCGTTGTCTAGCCTGGAAGAATTCGGAGCTGGTAAGGGAAAAGCGAACCATGGCTGGTTTTCAAGAACAGAACTGGACCTCCGGGAAAACTGAAGAGTTAGCCTGTATAAAGGGTGCAGGGAGCAAGCTGGGCTGTGACAGACTCCAAACTGCCAGAACAACTGATCACCCAGCAGCCACAACACAGGAAACTGACGTTCATGCCTGACACTGCAGAGCAGCTCTGGGAAGAGGATGCTAATGCCACAGGCCAAAGGAGAGAACGGAGATCTTCTCCACCCTTGCTCTGAGCCCAACTGAGCCATGACCCTAAGATGTACACTCGACTTTATCGAGAAGTTACACTTCAGGGCTGGAGAGATGGCTCAGAGGTTAAGAGCACTGACTGCTCTCCCAGAGGTCCTGAGTTCAATGCCCAGCAACCACATGGTGGCTCACAACCATCTGTAATGAGATCTGGTGCCCTCTTCTGTATACATAATAAATAAATCTTAAAAAAAAAATGTAAAAAAAAAAGGAAGTTACACTTCCTTTCTGAGCTGGGATTCCTAACCTCTTCTCTCAAACAAAACTCCTCAGTCACCGTGTACAGACAGCTCCTTACTTCTATGGTTCAACTTAACACATTTTTTTCCACATTTCAATAATATTTTATTTGTATATACATGTGTGCACATTTGTGTATAGCTACGCACATGCCATGGTTAACATGTGGAGGTTCTCTCCTTCCATCATGTGGGTCCTGGGGATTGAACTCGGGTTGCCAGACTAACCCTGACATGACAGGCACTGGGCAAACACCTCCAGGCACTGAGCTAACCTGTAGGCCTCCAACAACTTTTCAACGTCATATAGTACATGAAAGCATACTCATAATTATGTTTTCTACTTTTAGTACAGTACTCAATAAGTTACATGATAGTCAACATTTCATTAAAAAATACTTTGTGCCAGGAGGTGGTGGCACACACCTTTAATCCCAGCACTCAGGAGGCAGAGTCAGGAGGATCTCTCTGAGTTCGAGGCCAGCCTGGGCTACAGAGTGAGTTCCAGGAAAGGTGCAAAACTACAAAGAGAAGGGCTGGAGAGATGGCTCAGAGGTTAAGAGCACCGACTGTTCTTCCAGAGGTCCTGAGTTCAATTCCCAGCAACCACATGGTGGCTCACAACCATCTGTAATGAGATCTGGTGCCCTCTTCTGGCCTAAAGGGATACATGCAAGCAGAACACTGTACACATAATAGATAGATAGATAGATAGATAGATAGATAAATCTTTAAAAAAAAAAAACTACACAAAACAATATAACAACAAAAAACAAAACAAAACAAAAAAACTGTGGTAAGTGATTTTGTCTAACTCTCAGCAAACCTAAGAGGTCTTTCTTTTTTGAGACAGGTTGTACTCATGTAGTCCGGGTTCAAATTCACTATGGAGCCAAGGATGACCTTGAACTCCAGGTCCTCCTGTCTCCACCTCTAGAGCGCTGTGAATATGGATGTGTGGTGACTACGCCCTAGTTTCCTTTATTTTTTGCCCTTTGTTTTGTAGACAGGGTTTCTCTGTGTAGCCCTGGCTGTCCTGGAACTCACTCTGTAGACCAGGCTGGCCTCGAACTCACAGAGATCCGCCTGCCTCTGCTTCCCCAGTGCTGGGATTAAAGGCGTGCACCACAGCTGGAGGAGTTCCTGCAGATTTCTGCAGTTGTTTTGATTCCAGGAGTGTTAGCACCTAACTTTGACCTACCTGCCTTTTACGATTGCTACTTCCTGTCTCTGGAACCTTCTGTTTGAAGTCTTATCTGAGTTTCCTAGGGGTTCAAAGCCCATGCAAAACTTGGTTGGGGGAGAACTGTATGTCTTGTAACTGGGAATTTGCATTTGGATTTGTCCCTTTGGGGGGCTTAGAGGTTTTGGTATAGGAACGAATTGTGTAACAATAAAAGGTCCTTTGCTAAGCTACAGTGAGTTAGTCCATAAGAGACTGATCTCCCTGCAACTGGAAAGTCTAAAATTTTCGTCCTTAGAGTGTCTCTATGCCTTTTTTCCACGGAACCACATGAACCCCCACCATATATACAACACGCCACCACCGTGCTGCACGCCAGGTTTTCAAACCCAGGGCTTCATTCATGCTAGGTGATAGATAATTACATGTCCACATGGTTGGGCTTGCCCGGCAGACCGCCTGACTATTTCCGGTTCAGAATAGCCATCTCCGGGTCAGACATCTCGCAGGACTGGGACTCTGTGGCTTTACGTGAAGTTCCTGTACACATGCGCGGCCCAACCTTTAAAAAGCCGGTGCCATCTTGCATGAATCTCTCAGCCTCCCCCCCCCCCCCCCACCTCTCTCCTTATCTCCTCACCCACGTGTGTTTCACGCAGGCCTGTCACCTCTGTCCTTTTTAATAAAACTCTCCCGTGGTCTTGTCGTGTTCGGGACGTGTTCCTAGCGCCAAAATAAATAGCGCCGCTTAAATACTAACACTAGGCAAGCATTCTTCCAATGGAACAACACCCCCACTATAATATCTGGAAGGTTGGGTATATTAAAATGCGTGTGGGTTGGGGATTTAGCTCAGTGGTAGAGCGCTTGCCTAGCAAGCACAAGGCCCTGGGTTCGATCCTCAGCTCAAAAAAAAAAAGAGAGATTAGTGTATTAAAATGTGTGTTTGGGGAGGCTGGAGAGATGGCTCAGAGGTTAAGAGCACCAACTGTTCTTCCAAAGGTCCTGAGTTCAATTCCCAGCAACCACATGGTGGCTCACAACCATCTGTAATGAGTTCTGATGCCCTCTTCTGTATACATAAATAAATAAATCTTTAAAAAAAATGTGTGTTTGACCTCCACTCTTTTCAACTCACTACATATTTATCCAACAAACCACCTCATCCTAAGCCGAGGAGGGTCTGTACTTGCTGTTCCTAATTACTCCCAATAGTCTTTCTTGAACTTGTCTTGAACTAGAACCAGGTTGTACCACCCCATTCATGCTACCAAAATTGCTAATGCTACCAGACCTCATGCTACCAAATCTAACTACTGACTCCTAGACCTGAGCCCCCATCTTCTGGGATCTGACAGCTAACTGTTCTTGCTTCTGGAAACATTCTTTGATGGATTCCCAGTCAGCCTCCTACCTTGCAGGCTACTTCTAAGTCCCTGATGTCTCCTTCGACTTCTCAACAGTTAGGCCACCCAGACTCCACTCCAGGACTTGTATTTCTTCTTTCTCTATTTTCTAGGTGATTTCGTCTACTCACATGGCTTTCAAAACCAAGATAATGATGACGCCTGAGTTTGTTTGCAGACTTTGCCTCCTGCGTACTGCTGACACCTTCTCTTGGATGTATTAGAGGGTATCTTGAATCTAAGCGGCCCTGAATAGTGTTGCTGATAGCTTCTAATTCCGTGTTTCCTTCAAACACTGCTGGCTCCATCCTTGCAGCTGCCCAGTCCTAAAACCTTGGAATTCTCCTTGACTTTCATTTTTCTCACACACAAGGGCAAACACTCCTAGCTCTAACTTCAGAACACACTCCAAATATGACTGCGTTCACCACCTGCTGCTGTCATCACCTAGAGCCATGTCTGTACCTAGTCAACTGAGAAGGCCACTGAGCTGTCCTAACCTTGACCCTGTCAGTCCATTCTCAACACATCAAACATAAATGAAGCCACATCACTCTTCTGTTCAGAGGCCTCAACAGCAGCATCCCATCAGAGAGCCAAAGCTCCAGCCCTCACACAGGCCTGTGTCACCTGACTTCCTGCCCTCCCTTCCTCCCTCCCTTCCTCCCTCCCTCACTTTAGCCACACTGTCTTCCCCAAAGTTCCTGGTGCTCTTCCTTGCCAGGTCCTTCCTTCTGCTTGAGTTCACCGCCTCCCCTCACTCTAGACAGAACCAGTTCAACCTCTTCACCCTTTTAGGGTTTCATAAAGTCACTTTCTCCTAACACCCTGTGTAAACTGCCTCTCCCACACATATTCCCTACCCTCTCTCTTCTATTTTTAATCTTTAGACTTACCACTTTTCAACAAGTACTTATTAGCCACTTAATTACTGTCTCATTAAGAATGCAAATTTCCTAAAGGCAAGGGTTTTTCTTTTACTCACTGATGTAACTATGTAACCTAGCACACAGTTGGAGCTTTACAGACTTGTTTAATAAATTCATGAATTAAATGAATCCTGAAGGAATTCAGAGAAAGAGAGACTAAGTGGAGTTTAAGAACCAAAGGAGGAGCCGGGTGGTGGTGCACACCTTTAATCCCAGCACCCGGGAGGCAGAGTCAGGCGGATCTCTGTGAGTTTAAGGCCAGCCTGGGCTACAGAGCAACTTCCAGGATAGCCAGGGCTACACAGAGAAACCCTGTCTGGAAAACAAAAAAATAAGCAGACAAAAGAAAAGCCAAAGGAGGACTGGGGTGTGGTTCAGTTGCTAGAGTGCTCTCCTAGCATGCTCCAAGCCCGGGTTCCGTCCCCAGTACCCAGTAAAACAAGTGTGATGGTGCCCGTGTGAGCTGGAACAGGTCACACACTTCAGGGAAGCCAGTCAACTCCACAGATGACATTACAGCTCCAAGCTACACTCTGATACCCTTTCCAGTTAGCACATGCATGGACATTCGTGAAGACCATGAGGGCACCATGATGCACACTCCTGGTCTGTCCAGTTCTGATTCTTCTTCTCCATGCAGGACTACGGTCACTCCCAGTTTGCTTATTGCCTGGGTCGTAGGGAATCGATGTGGAGGCAACAGGGGATGGCAGGACCACTTCAGCATGATGAAAGCAGTCCCAGGAAACCATGCACAGCTTTTCTGCTTAAGATTATTAGGACTCTAGGCTGGAGAGATGGCTCAGAGGCTAGGACTGGCTGCTCTTCAGAGGTCCTGAGTTCAATTCCCAGAAACCACAGTAACCATCTGTAATGAGATCTGGTGCCCTCTTATGGCCTGCAGCCATAGATGCAAGCAGAACACTGTATACATGATAAATAAATAAATCTTGAGGGGAAAACAAAAGAATACTGATCTCAGAACTCTGTTGCAGCAAACAGAAGAAATGCAAGCAACACCCCCCCCCACACACACACACACCCCAAGAATTTCCTGATGCACAGCTTGCTGCCTTCTCTGCTTTGGCATGTATTTGTGAGTCATTCTCGGAGCTCTCCCAGGCTAGGATTAGCTTCTGAAATGAGTAGTGACTTCATTTCCCTGGAGAAGAGAGGGAGGTTGGCTTGCTGCTTGCTCTTCTAAAGCCTGGGAAATGTCTTCATTTGATTTTTGGTTTTTCTTTCTCTAATTTCCAAATTAAATATAAACCAGAAGCAGAAATATTTCACTTCCAATCACATGACCTGGCTAGCTGTCTCATAATCCCTATTCACAGTCTCAGGAGCCGCTCTGGGATTTTACCAAATCCTAGGAGAGGTGACAACCCCATGAGAAAGTTCTAGAAAGACATTTAGAAATGTGCACTGACTCCTGACTCTTCCTGAGCCACTTCTGTCCTGTGGCTGAGACGAATGGCACCTGAAGAGACTAAATCACCACAAAGAGGCAAACTGGCATCTCAGAGGACTTAGCCTTGGCCACCCAACTAAACCTCTGCACAACACAGCAGCTGCTGGCTGGACACAGCAAGGCAAAGAGATGCCGTCTGTCACCCAACTCCACTGGCTGGCCTTACGACGAGCAGGCTTGTGCTGTACTGTGACAGCCTGGACACCTCAGCACTGCTTGGAGCAAAGCACCATGCAGAGTCCCTGTGCTAAGCACTGGCTCACCTCACTAGAGCACGCTGGCCTGGGCACATTGACACCAGTGACTGACAGTGACAGAGCTTCCCACACATGTCCTGAAAGGTCTGGCTGCCCCCAGATGCTCTCAGCTTGCTCTGATGCTGGCTGTGTTTCCCTTCAGGATCCCACGAAGCAGCAGAAAAATGTCCTATCTCACCATTTGTCAACAGGAACAATCCACCATGACATGGGGGCGTCTCCTCAAGAATGAGCCCCCCAATCCATTCCTACTGAGCCTTACTGTCATACTCAACCTCCTCTTTGCCTTCCCACCAGGTCCCAAGAGTTCTGATGAAAATGTGAAACCCCTCTGCCCTGGGGCCCTCAGGAAAGCTGCTCAGGAAAACATCTGTCAGTCATGGAGACGGCACCTTAGGAGACAGACCTGCGCCACAGCTGAGAACCAAGACCTGAGCTCTGGCTGAGGAGGGGGAGAAAGAACTACGGGAGGGAGATCAGCCATGCGGGAACACTCATGACAAAAGCCACCAAGAGCTTGTGACACGCCACATTTCTCAACCTAGAAACACTTACTTGGTCTACCCTGTAGGTAAAATTTCCTTGTTTTCATTTCTATTTTTTTGAGACAAGGTCTTGCTATATATATAGCCCAGGCTAGCCTGCAACTCACTAAGTAGCCTAGGGTGGACTCAAACTCTCAATCTTCCGACCTCAGCCTCCCCTGTGGTAGGATTAGGGGTGCATCACCACACCCAGCCTGGGTTCTGGGTTTAGAATAAGCTGGGAAGAAACTCACAAATCCTTTAAGTCACCCAAAAAGACAGTCCAGACACGCCACCCAATAAACACACAAGGAAGTAGATGACCTTCTCCAAACAGATTACTCCAAGTTTGCAGCCCATAGGCTTAAAATTAGGCCGAGTAATCCTATCAACTCAGACGTGTTCACTTTAGAACACGCCAATCTTTACAGAGATGTCTCTCTGCCTCTTTCACTCTACGGCCATTATCCACCTGACCCAAACAATTACTATTTTCAGTGTCTGGAAGTAGTTTCCCTGTAGATGAAACAGAGATGGAATAAAGGTAACTTAGAAAAAGATGGCCCATTTCTAGCACAGAAATGGGAGGGGTCAGGGTCTAGAAAACTGCTGAGCCCACATAAATACCAGAATCTACTGGCTGGCTGCAAGAAGCTTTAAAAGTTGTTGTAAGGACCATGGTTAGGCAATACTTGCTTAAAGTAAGCTTGGGGATTGCCACATACCTATGGTCAAGGACTGGTCACTGCTTAGTACAAGAGACTATAACTTCTCCTAAACACTTACGCACCAGAACAACTAAGATGTTCAAGACCCAAATACTAACTTCCCTACCTGCTGGAAAGGCTTGGGCTTTTAACCCAAACATCTGCCATAATCTTTTTACTGCTTCTCTCCTCTTTGACAGGCTTCCACAGGCCCAAACTCAGCAGGGGGGGGGGGGGGGGGGGAGGCACTACTCCTCCCTCTCCCTCTCTCCCGTGTGTGTGTGTGTGTGTGTGTGTGTGTGTGTGTGTGTGTGTGTGTGTACACGCACGTGCGCGCTGTAGAAGTTGTTTCTCTCCTTCCACTAGGTGAGACCCAAGGACCCAAGGATGAGCTCTGGCAGCAATTACCTTTTACCCACTCCATTATCTCACTGATCCAGGCCCAAACTTTAAACCAGATCTAAGGAGAACCAGTCTCTGTGATGTCTGCAGGGATGCCAGAGCCAGGGGAAGACACAGTTATGAGCAAACCCTAGATAGCTCTCTCTGGCTAGAAGCTTTGTCTTTAGCAGCTAGCTCAGGGCTCACAATTGGTGTCAGACCAGCTTGTTTCCCCTGTTGCTGTTGCTTTTGACCAAAGAGAAAGTTTCTGTACCACCAAGTAGAAGAACTAGAATTAGACAACTCACCAACTACCTCAGCCAAAGAGAATTCACATTAATGGGGACTGATGTCTGTTTGGTCACTGGAAACCAAGCAAATTGGCACACACCTATAACCCCAGCACTTGGGAGGCTGAGGCATGAGTATCTCAATTTCAAGGCTCACACAGATTACAGTATGATTACAAGCCAGCCAGGGCTTCATAGCAAGACCAAGTTTCCACCCCCTCCCACCCTCCTACCCCTCATCCCCAAAAGAAGCCACTGGAAAACTAACATCAACCCCACTGATTGGTTTTGAGATCTGCTCCTTTCATTTGTCATCAAGAATGTAAAAGAAAACAAGACACTGATGAATACATCACTATAGACAATGGATTCTTTGTGTCAGTAATGGAAGTTGCTGCTGTGATCTGGGCTCCATCATTCCCTCTTCTAATTCACTGTGTGCTGGCTAACACCCTAACCTTTCTAGCCTTCAAAACCCTATCCAAGACAGCTCCAGGCTGCAGATACAGTGGTTAGGAGGTGCCTGTCTAACACTTGTGAGGATCTAGATTCAACCTAGAGCACAACAGGGGTGGGTGCCTACTATGGCACAGCATGAAACAGCTGTAGACAGTGCATGCCAGTACACACAGAAACATCAATCGCCTTTCTGCAATGAAATCTGAATAAGGGGAACTTTGGGCCAATTCATGGCTCACAGATCACTGGCCTTTCTCCATGAAGCAACAATTAACCCCCTAAAAGGGAAAAGTTCAGGAGAAAAGCCAAACGGAGCCATTACGAAACAATTAAACATGACAGACTATTAGAATCCAAACCAAGGAATGCAGTTTGAGGACAGGTTTCTCAATTGCCCATGGCAGAAGAAACACTTCCTCTCATTCTAAAATTAGAAAGGCACCGGGAAAGAAACCTAAGAAGGAAGGGAAGAAGCTGAGCACCATTAAGTCAGCAACGAGGAAGAAAGCGACTATTTTACTTCTCGGGTGCTCTCTTAAGAACGATAGCGCCTACGCATTCTTGGATTTCAGTGCATTTTTGCCCCCCGCACGGGGCATAGGGCAATAGTCTGGGAGCTCTGTCAGCAAGTTCTCAAACTTCTCAGAATTCCAAGAGCTTGCAGATACCTAGTCGCAGGTACAAACAGTAAAATTCTGTTTTCACTCGGCAGTCATTAGCTGCCTAGGGAGTGCCTGGCACCGTCTGGGACTGCGGTGCAGCAGGCTGCAGGAGGCAGGAGGCAGCAGGCTGCAGGAGGCTGCAGGCTGCAGGAGGCAGCAGGCTGCAGCCTAGGCCAGTCTGGTTGGCACCACCTGGATCTCAAGCGTTGCCTGCCCACAGGGCGAGCCCGAGCGGGCTTCGGCCGCCTGCGTGGAACAGACTCGGGCGCAGTCTGAGGGCCCGGCGCCCCCTGGGCCAAGAGGGCGTAGGGGGTTCCAGGACCGCCTAGCTGCCCGCACCGCCTGCCAGCCCCGGAAGCGCCTACCTCCCGCCCGGGGCTCCGAGGGGCGGGGAGTCTAACGCCCCCTTCCGGGTGCCTCCGCCCGGCCGGCCAGCCGCGCTCCTCCTCCGGGCGGGAATCCTTCCTCCCCCGCCCCTCCCGTAGCCGGGCCCCGGCGCTAGGCCCAGTCCCAGGGGGGCACCCCCGGCTCCGGCTTCCCCTCCCCGAGGTCTCTGCCCGTCTTCCCGACCCTTGAGGGCCGGGAAGACCCCGCCGGCAGAGGCCAGGACCCACCGCTCATTACGACATCTTCCTCCCTGGCCTCCGCCGCCTCCGCCGCCACCGAGAGCCTGACACCGCCCGCCTAGCACCCGCCAATCCCGGAGCCCGCCACCGCCCGAGCGACGGCGGCGCTCACCAATAAACGCTCGGTACATTGGGGACCGACAGCATTTTCAACCAATCGTCGGGAAGCATCTAGAGTGACGTTGGTCTGGCCAATAGAGCTGCGAAATGTCACTGATAGACGGTAGTAGTCACCAACCGGAAATCAACTGAGGAATGAACGACGTTTCCATTAGCCAACTGGCGGGAAGCAAAGTCCCGCCTGCTTAGGAGGTTGATGGACAGCAACAGGAAGCGGGATGGGGAGGGGTTTAGCCGAGAAGTGATTCTGTATTGGTCGTGGTTGACCTTCCACCCACCTCTAGCCCAGAAGATGAGTGATAGATCTGCCCTAAAGCCAATCAGAAGTGCGTAGTGTGAGGCCGAGCAATGCCCCGTAAAGAGCTTGTACATCAGTCTTAGTACAGGTGGCGTGGGGAGCTCCAGTGTAGCGCTCGCTCTCCGGTGCCGTGTGAGCGTACGGCCTTCGCCTCAGCCCCTCGGCCCCTCGGCCGCTGTCGCCTGTGGAGATTCGATGCCCTGGCGGGGGTTGGTTACTTAGCACTTCCTAGCGGGGGACTGTCATTATCTCATGTCAAGGCCCTGTTCGTTTTCTGCCCTGTGTTGCAGAGCCGCCCTGATCCACGCGGCTCCAGACGGGCTCACCGGAATCGTCTGAGCCGTTTCCAAAAGCAGATTCCCAGGGTCGTCCCTAATCACATTTGCTACTCCCCAGGCATGCCCAGAATCTGCATTTTAGCCCTGCGCCCGTGGTGGGCAGAATTGCACACTGGAATCCGAGCGCCCCTGCTTGGTCCTTGCCTCATTTCCTCCTGAAGGAGGTACTGCTCTTGGTAGGCATCCCAGGTAGGTGTATCTTCCTCTCCCAAGCCCTCCTCTGGGAACGGCTAACTTGGGCAGGCGGCATGGCATCGAGAGGGAATTCACGTTGGCTTAAGATTACCAGCGTGGGCCGGAAACATACACACCCCATCTGCTGTGGAACCTTAGACTCCTGTTGAAGCCAGACTGCTCACACCTACACCTCAAGGGAGTGCCTTTTTTTTTTTTTTCACCCACAGTGAGAAAAATGTTTTACCTCCTGTAAACTAACATACGTGAGTATATAACAAGGCTTACAAAATCATTGCTTGAGAGAGACTCTGATCATAGGTAGATATAACATACATACACTTTTGCTGGGGTCTCATACAGACCTTTTGTGATGCTGAGGATGAACCCCAAACACTGAGCATGAACTTTATCGTTGAGTTATGCCCCCAGCTCTCAATACAATTTCTCTTAGCCTCTTCTGTCTTCCTTTCCCTTCCTTCTTCCTGTCACTGTGAAGGAGAGGTTGCTGAGATACAGTGATAGAAAAATAAAGAGCCAAATACTTTTGAATTACCAGTCTACCCCTCTCTCTGGTTAGCTTTTGAAAAACAAAACACTGGATGCTGTCACTCCTGTAGCTAAAAGCCTTCACTGGGGGCTAGGCAGGTGTCACTTCCTGCTCAAGCATTAGAGATGTGAGTTCATATTCCCAGAACTCATGTAAAAAGCTGGAGCCCAGCATCTGAAACGCCGTCATTCACTGCGAGGTTCGGCACAGACTAGAGGATGACGGTGCTTTGCTGGCTGCCCCCCTAGCTCCAGGCTTTGTGAGACACAGCAGGAGCAGAGCAAGACCCCCAACATCCTGCTCTGGCCTCTGAGTCACGTGTATCCCATACACCGTGCCTTCACTGGAACTCCGCCATGTACAAAGTCAAAGCTTTCTACCTAAACCAGCAGGTCCTTCACACCTGGACCACCAACGCCCTCCACACTCTATACCTCCTACTTTGTGTAGTCTTTTCTCTCAAGGAAAGGTGTCACAGTCCCTAAACACATAGGTCTCTTCCTAACTAGTCCCCTTTCCCCTTAGGTAAGCCTGGTAAGCTCAGGTTTAAAGGCCCTGATCAAAATCTCTTCTCAAGCCGGGCAGTGATGGCACACGCCTTTGATCCCAGCACTCAGGAGGCAGAGGCGGGCGGATCTCTATGAGTTCGAGGCCAGCCTGGGCTACCGAGTGAGATCCAGGACAGCCAAGACTATACAGAGAAACCCTGTCTCAAAAAAACAAAACAAAACAAAACAAAAAAAAACCACTCTTCATCAGGCTCATGTAAAGGGCATCCCTCTCACACTGTCTGCTGCTGTCTGTCTGTCTGTTTTGGTGCTAGGGATTAAACTCAGGGCCTCCCACATGCGAGGCAGTCTTTACCACAGAGCTCCACTCTCCCTCATGACGGCCCTAAGACACTGAGCTATAGTGGAAGGGCTGAAGCTCCCAAACAAGACGATCAGGAAATTAATTCAGAGTTCAGGAAGGACCGTCCGCATGCACTCACATCTGCATACGACCTGTTTAGCCCAATGTTCTGTTCCCAGGCCAGTTTCCAGTTTGGCTTGCTTCATGGAGTAGCTGAGGACTCCACCCGGGTTCTGTGAGTCAGCTGCATTAGGGTACAGGGGTTTTGGTGGGGAGGTGGGGTTGACTATCCTGCTGGGTGGCTGTCAGGCCACTTCTGGGACAAAAATTGAAGGTAGTCACCTATGTCCTACCTAGAGGCCCTACGAAGAGCCTGTGAGACATGTGGGTGAGGGACAGTGAGAAAACCTAGAATTCACCAGTGGTTGGTTGGTTGGTGTTTTCTTTCTGAGACAGGGTCTCAAGTAGCTCAGCCTTGCCTGAAACTCATGATGCTCCAGCCCCCATCTCCCAAGAGCTGGGATTATAGGCATGGGCCACCAGACACAACTTGCACCAGCAGTGGTTTTTTTGTTGTTGATTGTTTGGTTTTGGAGACAAGGTTTCTCTGTGTAGCCCTGGCTGTCCTGGAACTCACTCTGTAGCCCAGGCTGGCCTGAACTCACAGAGATCTGCCTGCCTCTGCCTCCTGAGTGCTGGGATTAAAGGTGTGTGCCACCGCTGCCTGGTGCACCTGTAGTTTTGAACTGAAGGATTCTGCCCTTTTAAAGCCTGTTGATTGTTTGTTTCATTTGGGGCTTATTACTCTTACTAAAAAGGCGCAAAGACGGGAACACTTTTGAGTGTGTGTCCCTTGTACTGGAGATTGAATCCAGGGCTTCATGCATGCTAGACCAGTGCTCCACTGAACCATATCAATGGAGTCTTTGAAAAATTCACTCATAAGCCCCCCCAGACTACCACACAAATTCTTTTCTCGCAGATCTCTTTTTCCAAGCTGTCCCCTCTCTTCCAAGTGAGGGAAGAGGCTAGGCTCCAAAGTGCTGGATTTCTCCCTGGCCACGGTTTATTTTTGCCATGCATGGGAGCAAACACAGAGCCTTGTGCATGCTGGGTAAGTGCTCTACCTCTGAGCTACAGCTCCGGTCTCCTGAGCATACTTCAGACTCAGCAGAAAGCCTTTCTCCAGTTCTGAAGTTGGGCTCCTGTCCTGTCCCAGGAAGTCAGTCCCTAGGATGGAGCCAGGCGTCTGTATGAAGAAGATACTCAGATCATTCGTGTGTGTGTGTGTGTGTGTGTGTGTGTGTGTGTGTGTGTGTGTGTGCAAGGCACACACTCCTTCACCAAAGACCGTCAGCCAACCCACTCCGACCCTTCCATCCCTGACTAGCTCCTTGGCCCACCCTACCTGCAGTGGTATTTGAAGAGCAAAGGTGCTCAGCTGGTTCCCGTCGGGTCTTCCCAGGTCACCCAGGGCGCCATCTTGTCCCTGATGGGCCTGGAGGCAAGTGGTATCAGTGCTGGTTCCCTTCTTGACTCCAGCTGCTTTCAGCCTCTTCCCAGTCCAAGTTGTCACTCTGTCCCCATTTTTAGTGTACAAAGTTACTCGCTCTCCCTGCTTCCAGTCCCATGTTCATCTCCATCTCCACTGCACACTCCCCACTCCCAGCATAGTGCCTGTGGCAGGTGCACAGGTGTCACTGCACATCTCACAGCCTTACCCGATTCTCATTCAGGCTCAGCTTCCTCTATGTCCACTTTCACATTCCCCTGCCCCCCCATAACCCCCTTTCAGCCTCCTGTTAAGCCCCCTTTATGCTTTTCCTACTTCCCAGCCCTCCTTGTTCGCCTCTGCATGTGGCTGCCTTGGTCTATCCAGGGTCCCCAAGGATGCCAAACACACTGAAGGAGGTACACGGAGTCACAGTCTCTGTCCCCAGGAAGCTGCCGACAGCTTCAGGGGCAGCTTCTAGAGAGATCCACAAGGCTCGACAATGCTTGTGGCCTTCAGTCTAGAAGAAGCATAGCCTTTGTAAGAGGGCAGCCTTGGGCTCCACACTGGTTCACACCCCCTCCTATAGCCCAAGCTTGACAGGATAGTTGTTCAATTACAGGTGCCTCAGCCTTCTGAGGGTGCTGACTTTTGCCTTAAGGATCTCCCCATAGCCTCTGCCTTTTCCTCCTCTGGTTTTCTCTCTCTGCATCCTCTCTCTGTCTGTGGGAATGAAGACTTTCCCAGCCTGCCCTGCTTCCGTGATACACAAACCCTGACAGTGGCCTGATGGGAAAACTCTTGGTTTGAGTGAACCATGGTTCCCCCACATAGGTTCCTCCATGATTTCTGTGGTCTCAGCCACTCCAGTCTTCCAGGAATGCTAAAAGTAGATTCCCTGTTATGTTTTAGCTGTCCCCACTCTGCATCCTAGTGCATACATACAGCCACCAACCGCCCTGTCACAGACCCAGGGATACCACTCCTGTCTGCCCCATGCCCTGACTCCCCAACTCCTCTTGGCTTTCCTGCCCAGGTGATGGCTGCTGGCCAACTGCCACAGAATCTCCCAGCAAAGACATTCCAGCCATCCTCCCATAGGGTTCTTCCTCTTTGCTAGCCCTCCTGGGTGGGATCTGCACAACTTCCCGAAGGGCAGAGAGAAGATGCTCTCTGGACGGGTATTGGTCCCCTGCAGCCCTTCATGTTCTTGCCACCAGAGGGCGCCCAAGGCATTTCCAGAAGCCCGTGACCATGGTTTAACCTGACAGCCACAGGAGGCCCAGGTAACCTGGTATTATTAGGACCTACTGTTGGCCAGCCTAGGCCCTGCTTGACCCCCATCCATCCCAACCCCTGCTGTGAGAGTATTCGGGCCCCCTACAAAGAGACTCTGTAAGAAGAGTCACTTGCCTCCTCAGGAAAGCACATTGTCACCAACAGCCTCTCAGTGTCCCAGAGAACAGCATCCCAGTCCACCTCGGGGCTCCTACACTTCACCTCCTACTGGCCCTCTCTTAACCATGGCCATACATATCTCCACAGAGCTGCTAGTCTTTTCCCGACTTCCCATAGCAGACTGGAGGCGTCCCCAGGATAGAAAGGACTTAGGCATACAATGAGCAAGCTTGGCATCCTCCCCGGCCCCTCTCACCTGGACCTCTTGCCCTCTCCATAAAGCCACACTGGAATAGCCTCCCAAGGGGTCCCCTGAGACTCTTGAGTGTGGAGAGTGGGGGGGGGGTCACAGAGGCCATTGGCAGAGTTCCTTCACCTGGAAGCACGACCCAGCTGGCAGAGACTCGGGAAGTGGGCGATGATAGTGATAACAATAATAATAATCATATTAATAATACCATCGGGGCCACAAAATGGCTGTGAAATACCCTCTAATGATCCCTTGTATTTATAGATCTCCTTCTCTTCAGAGCCATTGCCCAATTAACCCTCCCAGCTTCCCTAGAAGGGACAATTAATACCATATTTTATGACCAGGGGAAACCGAGGCCTGAGAAGGTGCTGGAGTTGGCTGAGGTCACAGTGAATTGGCGATAGAAGAATTTCTAGAGTAGCACGCTTGTCCTTTTCTCTGTACCCAGACCCACACGCACGCACATACATGTACTCACTACCCATACCAGCTCTGCCTAGCCGGGCATCTCAATGCCTGGGAAAACTCAGGACTTGGGCAAAGGATAGCTGCTTGCAGTGATGAGCACAGCGGCCTTAGTTAAAGAGGGCTTGGCCAGGGGCAGTGGGGGCTCTGAAGACATGCTCATTTCTGACGGGCATGCCTCCCAGTCTTTCATGGCCCCAGTCAAGACTGTTGAGAAAAGGAAGCTAGGGTCTTGGGATGCCCCCACACAGCATCTCCCTACAAAAAAAGGCACAAGGATATGCTTTTCTGTGGGCATATGTGTGGTGTGAGCACTGGCACATGCATATCCTATGCATATGTTTGTGTGTGGCGACAAGAAGTTGACTCCTTGGTCGTTCCATCGGTTCTTTTTTTAGAGACAGGGTTTCTCTGTACAACAGTCCTGGCTGTCCTGGAACTCGATCTGTAGACCACACTGGCCTTGACATCAGAGATCCACTTCCCAAGTGCTGGGACTAAAAGTGGGCGCACCACCACCTGGCTTCCACCTCATTTCTTCTTCTCCTTCTTCTTCTCCTTCTTTTTATGATTTTTTATGATTTATTTATTTATTTGCGTTGGTGCATCTGTGTAAGGATGTTGGATCCCCTGGAACTGGAGTTACAGAGAGTAGTGAGCTACCATGTGGGTGCTGGGAATTGAACGCAGGTCCTCTGGAAGAGCCGCCAGTGCTCCCAACTGCTGAGCCATCCCTCCAGCCCACCCCCCACCCCCAGTTCTTGACACCGAGTGTCTCACTGAACCTGGAATCTGGAGATTCAGCTAGACTGGGGCCTGCAAACCCAGGGATTCTCCTGTCTCCAGCTCCCCACACCTGGACTACAGAGGTGCAACCACTGCACTCGGTGTTTGGCTTGGGGGCCGGGGATTTGAACCTGGGTCCTCATGCTTGTGTAGCAACCATTTCATCAGACAAGTCATCTCCCAGGCCCCCAGTGATACGTCCTTAAGAGCAGATGTCCACCCTGACACTCCAGTCAAATCTTCCATGCCACAGTACTAGAAGACAGCGAGGCCATTCCTAAGAAGGAAGGGGAGAGACAGGCAGACCTTAGAGAGGTGAAGGTAGGGGAAGCAAGAATACCTCTTGAGAGGGCTGGACAGTCACCTGTAACTCACACGTGTGAGGCACAGATACATAGGCAAGACACCAATGCACGGAAAGGAAATAAAATAAGAAAATTTCTGGTTGAATATTTAGCTCAGTGGTAGAGCACTTGCCTAGCAAGCACAAGGCCCTGGGTTTGATCCTCAGCTCAAAAAAAAAAAAAAAAAGTAGAATATTTTAAAGTTGACCTTTTGAAGGCTAAGAGCAATCACGTGGCCTACCTGGGAGGGCTCCAAGCACAAGAAAGAATGAGGGGCAGGGCTGGGACCCAGGCCTGAACTTCAGCTTTAGGTTTTCATCTTAAAAGTGGAGAAGAAATAGGAAAGTCCCACATGGTGGTGCACACCTAACATCCCAATACTCAGGCAACTGAGGCCAAAGGACCATGAGTTTCAGGCTAACCTGTGCTACATAAGGAGACCGATCTCAAAAGTGAGAAAGGACGCTGGGCCTGGGAAATAAAGGGAGAACTTTTTTCCCCAGGCCTGGGAAGCAGGATCATGGTGTTGTTTGCAGCAGAGAGAACAAAGGTCACCTGAGCTAAGAACTGGCTGTCATGAAAAGGAGTTCTGATAACCGAAAGGGACAGTGATGTAAGAGCAGGGTGGCATTTGTCTGTCACACTCTGGCCTGGAGAGAGGCTCCTGTTTGGCTTTGGCCACTAAGGTTGTTGGGGTCTCTGTATTAAAAGAACAGCAGCACCAATCAGAGTAGCCTTTAAATTGATGTTCCTGGCCTAGTCCACCCCCAACCCCCACGCGCCTCCCCCACCAGCCCACACCTGCCCCAGGCTTCCACTCTCCCTCTGGCTTCTGACCCCTGCAGCCCCAGCCTGGGATGGGCTCTCTCCTGGTTCCTAGTTTCACCTCTGAAACGCCAAGGCTCCACATTGCTGAGATTTTACTAGGGCTCCCAGCTGGGTCCCACCTTTGATCTGGCTTCAAAAAATCAAGAGCCCTAACAGGAGAGTAATTTTCCCTCGACCTGCTGGGGAGGAAGGCAGGCTGGAGGCAGGTCCTGACCAGCCCGGTCCACTCTAGTGAGAAGCTGGTGGCAGGGGTGGGGGCCATGGGAGCAAAGCCACCTTTCCTCCCTACCTTCCTTTTCTGTCAGAGTGCAGACCCACTTACAGCAGGAGGAAAGCCCAGGTAGGTGCCTTCAGCACCTTGTCCCCACACTGGGCTTTTCCCCATTGCACCCTGCTGGGCTGGGTTACTACTGAACCTCTCTGTCTTTTCCCTACAGTCCCCCTGACCTGTCCCCGGGGAGTGGCCACTGACCACACAGGGTGGGGCCTGACAGTGGGCAAGTCCACCCAATCAGGTGAGCACTTGAGACGTGACTCAGGTCGCTGTCCCCACAGCAGTGGGACTCTCTTAGAAGTCTGGACTCAGATAGGAAGAAAAAGTCAAGCTGGGAAAAGGAGGGACCAGCTTCATAGTGGCACCCCCCCCACCCCACCCCACCCCAGGCTGCAAGCCCTGGCCCACAGTTTCCGTCATCCTCAGACAGAGGCCCCACCCTTTTCTGTTCAAAGCTCTCGGTCCTCACCTGTTGGAAAGATGCTCACCTGCCTTTTTAAGTGGTTAGCAGTGTGTGTGCATCCTCCATCCCCAGCTGAGGTCCTGGGCTTCTCAATGCAGGTACGGACGGAGCCTGGAAGGTGGCAAAGCTCTCTACCAGTTCAGTTGCCTGCAGGACAGACAAGGGCGGACAGTGGATAGCCTCCTTAAGTGTGGAAAGAGTAGGGGTCATCCTAGGAGAAGCCCGGCAGCCCAGTTTAATTGAATAAGAGTTAAAAGTAAGGGACCAGGGAGAATCCTTTTGCAGCGTTTTGACCCTGACACTCAACACCAGGAGTTTTGTACATTTTCGTGACCATATTTTGCCATCTGCATCTGAGTCCAGACTTCTAAGAGAGTCCCCCCTTCCCCCTTTGTTGCCTAAATATTGGGGACTCTCCTAGGATTGTCTAGACCGGTGTGTACTGCCTCACACACACAATCTGGGGACATGTGGGGAACAGGGCCGTGACTGTCGGGTAAACATGAGCCCAGAAGCTCGGGTTACCTGCCTGGCCACAGACCCCTCTGAAAGTGGCCCCTCTATGCTCTCCTCCACCTTGCCCTAAGTACCTCTCCCTGACCTGGGGGCAGAGAAGAGAGTCCAGGGAATGGAGGAAGTTGGGAGCCACCTAGTCTCCAGGGGGCGGGATCCCAAATAGAGTGATAGCTATCTTTCTGGCAGCTCCAACCTGTTCTATCAGGTGAGTAAGTTTTTTTTCCTAGAGGAGAAAGGTGAAGGCCTTGGTGGGGAGCTGTTCTGACTCTGAAGTGGCCCTGCAGCTCCTTGGCCTCTCCAGGCCTTGTGCAAGCCAGATCTGTAAATCTCTCACCACCCACAGGCTGGGGGGTGGTGCTGATCCTCTGCTGCAGACTTTCATGTCAGGGAGGTTTTATGCATGTGTTACTTCTGGCAGGCTCCATGGCTCCTGCCTGGGGCCTCTCCCCAGCCAGTAAAAATCCAGCCCCATAAATCTTCGCTGCCCCTCTGAGGGCCACGCTGGATCCCTCCCACTCCATACTCCACCGGCAAGGCTTCGTCCCCCCAAGATCCTACAGAGCAGTGGTAGGGAACAGAGGCCCGAGGACTTTGAGGAGAGACCCTCTCTGCCCAGCTCCTTTGGTCTCTGCCACTGCCACACTGGCCTTCGGACCTGTGACTGATGCTGGTTTGTTTCCACCCGCCAGCGTTGGAGGGGCTTCTGGGGGTCTCTAGCGGCGAGGTGCCAGCATCCACCTGAGCCTCCTGAGACAGGTGGTATTCTGCCTGCCAAGCCCCCAGGTGCAGTGGAGGGTGGCCAACAGCCCAGAGACTAGGCTGCTTTTCTGGATCCAAGAAGGGAACCCAAAGAGTGGGGAAGACAGTAAGGGGGGGCGCTTTAGGGGGGAACTGAGACGGCAGCCCCAAATGAGGCATGTTCTCATAATAGGCTCAGCGATGAAACAGTTCTTCGTGTTTTGTTTTGAGCCCACCTTTTATGTAGCCCAGGCTGGCTTCAATCTTGTGTCAATCTAGCCTCAGCCTCCCAAGTGCCAGGTTACAAGGTGAGTACCACCACACCTGTCAGAAGCACGGTTCTTAACTTCCCAGTCTGATGGGGAAGACGGGACACTCACCCTGGATGGGGCAGGGGTCAAGTGCTGGGTTTAACCCCAGGCCAGTGCAGGCATGAGAGAAATGGGGTTGCACCCCAGTGCCATTCTGGGGAAGGCAGGGAGAGAAGCAGAGAGGAGAGCCGGGCGTCTCCAGAGTTGGGAACACTGTGTTCAAAGGGAAGAAGATGCAACCTGGACAGGAGAGGTAAGAAGGTGGCTGGTGCCTGGCTCTGCCCTTCCTGGAACCAGGGATGGAAAGGCAAGAGTGCTTTATATGCTGAAGGCCAGGAGAGATAGAGTAGTCTGTGGAAAAGAGGGTTCCGCAGGCGAAGGGACAGGAGGCAGATGTGGCCCCAGGGGCTCCCTGTCAGAAGAGAGGATGCTGGGAAACTCCAGTCTCTGAGCCGGAAGTCATCTCACACCTCACCACCACACCACCCCTGCCATGCCCTGCTCAGTTGACCTACATCCTGGTGCCTCACTCCCACGGCAGCTCAAGTCAGCGCAGATGAGGGCTGCAGCAGTAGCTCCGTGGAGCCAGGGTCCGCCATTTATTGCTGAGCGCCTGCGGCATGTGAGACACCTGCTCCAAAGATTCCACGTGCATCTACCTTCTCAGTCCCACTCACCCTCAGGTCACAGGGGAGGCTGAGGCGCGGTGACTTTGAGTAAGGATCACATCACAGAAGTCAGGACTCCCAGCAGTCAGCCGGCTCCAGAGCCTGCTCCGGCCTTCCGCCCTTCACTGCACGAAGTTCTACAAGCTCTCGGGAAAGAGCTTCCACTGCATACCTCTTCTCACCTCCTACAGAAGCCAACAGGGGCGGCCCTGGGCATTTGAGAAGCCTGCCAACCTGTGCTCTTTGAGCATCCGGGGAGCTTCCCACCTCTCTGGCGCTTCCGCTAGTGCCCAGCCACCAGCAGGGACCCCGCAAGAGCAAAAGTGAAGCTGACTCAGCCGGTTTCCGCCCCCGCCCAGGGAAACGGGGAGCAGCCTCGGCTGGACAACAACCAATTAGGCACTTTTTATTGCCCACGCTGTCATAATCCTCGGAGCTTGGCTGGGAGGAACAAGAGGAAATGGGATAGGACGGAATTCCAAGATACCTTCCAGTTTGTCCCAGCCACTCTCCTGCTGCTGGGCCAGGCAGCCCAGATGCCATTCACAAGAAGGTCTCAGAGAGAGAGCTGGGTTCTAGAGGTCCATAGGCCTTGGCACATACTGCATGGAAGAGCTCTGCGGTGTCCTTTGCAACCCAGGAAGAATTGTCTCAATTTATTTCCAGGATAGGGCTGGGACAGTTAGAATCACAGTTAAAGAGGTGGTGGCACAGGCCTTTAATCACAGCATCTCTATGAGTTCGAGGCCAGCCTGGGCTACAGAGTGAGATCCATGACAGGCTCCAAAACTACACAGAGAAACCCTGTCTGGAAAACACACACACACACACACACACACACACACACACACACACACACACTCACACACACGGCCTCTAAACCAGGCAGTGGTGATGCCTATCTTTAATCCCAGCACTCAGGAGGCAGAGCCAGGCAGGATCTCTGTGAGTTCGAGGTCAGCCTGGTCTACAGAGCGAGCTCCAGGATGGGCACCAAAACTATACAGAAAAACCATGTCTGTCTCGAAAAAAAAAAAATCAAAAACCAAGATCATCCTTGGCTACACAGTGAGTTCTATGAAAGCTGGGTTTCATGAGATCCTAACACACACACACACACACACACACACACACACACACACACACACACACAGAGAGAGAGAGAGAGAGAGAGAGAGAGAGAGAGAGAGAGAGAGAAAATATGAGTGAATACTGATTTTTCAAACTTCGTCCTTGCAGACCAGCAGCTCCCAAAGGTTGGTGATACCCTCCAGTGACGGGAATCAAACCCAAGGCCTCGAACCTACCACAAGTGCGTTTCCTAGGAGCTACGTCCTTAGACCTTGGTTTTCAGGTTTCACTGTGTAGCCCAGACTAGCTTAGAACTTGTGATCCTTCTGCCTCAGCCTCCCAAGTCCTGGGTCACAGGCATGTGCCACCACACCCCCACAGGCTGTCCCTTGTCTTCTCCATCGGACTGACTGGTTTGGTTCGGTTTGAGAACCCTGTGGCCAGGCCAAGTCCATCAATTCCAGGAGCTGTCAGGGGGGCCTGTGAGCAGCCCAGGCACCCTCACAAGGTCTTGGAGTTCAGACACACACAGCTCCTGAGGCAGAACAGAGCAGGGCAAGTGGTTCTGAGGTTCTCTGCTTCAGAAGACAGGGCAAGCATGGGAGTGGGGTTCTAGGGTGATGTGACATTCTCAAACCAGCAGAGTGATAGTTTGTTGTAGGGATTGGGGCACAGGAAGACCTGTGGAGGCCATGATCTGTCTCACACTGTGGATTCCAAAGTCATCTGAAGGAGGGGAGGGGACAAGGAGGTAAAAATACACCTGGGTGGGGCTGAAAAGATGGCTTAGTGGTTAAGCACACTGGCTGCTCTTCCAGAAGACTCAGGTTCAATTCCTACACCCACATGGCAGCTCACAACTGTCTTTAACTCCATTTCCAGGGGACCCAACACACTCACACAGACATACATGCAGGCAAAACACCAATGCACATAAAATAAAAATACATAAATCATTAAAAATATTACACCTGGGATAAGCACCCACTCACCTTCCCTATCACAAGTAGACTTGGTCTGGATGAGTTCAGAGTGGTCCACAAGCTGGTTCAATACCATTGTTTTCCCCCTAGATAGTGGAGAGGCTAGACAGTATGGAAGGGGGTAGGTGTGGCTGGAAGCTGGTGGCTGCCCTGAGGAAGGAGAGGGACTGCCTCTCCAGCTAGTTCAGCACACAGTAAGGACAGGATAGGGCTGAACGGGTTGACACTTGGCATGGAGCCAGGGTCCTCAGGCAGCCTGACAAGCAGGTGAGAGGAGAGGCGACACCAGAGCTTTGTTGGTTGGTTGGTTTTTCAAGATAGAGTTTGCCTGTGTAGCTCTGGAAGTTCTGGATCTCTCTCTGTAGACCAGGCTGGCCTCAGTCTCAGAGATCCACCTGCCTCTGCCTCCTAGGTGCTGGGGTTAAAGGTGTGCACCTCCACTGCCCAGCAAAGTGGCATTTTTTTTCTTAAAGACGGGCAGTACCCTCTCCTCATCCAAGGTTTTAGGCCGTTAAAGAAAAAGTAAATAAGATTAGAAAGTGTGCTGGGGTGAGGTGGCTCATGCCTTTCATTCCAGCACTCAGGAGGCGAAAGCAGATGGGTCTCTGTGAATTTGAGGCCAGCCACGTCTACAAAGTGAGTTCCACTACAGCATGGGCTATTACACAGAAAACCCTGTTTCAACAAACAAAAGATTAGGAAAGTGGGACAGGAAAGTGTTTTTATTTTTGTTTTTTTGAAACTGGTCTCTCTACATAGTCCTGACTGTCTGGGAACTTGCTATGTAGACCAGGCCAGCCTTGGACTCACGGATATCCTCCTGCCTCTTCCTCCTGAGTGCTGGGATTAAAGGTGTGCAACACCATGCCTGGTTTTATTTTTATTTTTGAGCCAGGGGTTCATATAGCCCAGGCTAGCCTTAAACTTGATACATAGCTGAGGATAACCTTGGTGCACAAGTTGGCACAAGCCTGTTCCCATGGTAGAAGGAGATAACCAGGTCCTCCCAAATGTTGTTTTAAAGTTTTCATTTTGTGTGTGTGTGTGTGTGTGTGTGTGTGTGTGTGTGTGTTTGGGCACCTGAATGTCACCATACTCACATGGAGGTCAGAAGACAACTTTGAAGAGTTCTTTTCTTCAACTGTGGAATCCAGGAGTCAAACTCAGGACATTAGGCTCATGTACTGGGTCCTTTTACCAGATGAGCCATCACAAGGGGCCTATTTTTTAAAGTTTATTTTTATTGTGGTCCCAAGGATTGAACCCAAGATCTCATACATGTTAGGCAAACACACTATACTGAGCGACAGTTACAGCTTTCCTGTCCTACCCTCCACACATGAGTGCGTGGATTCTTGGTTTACATGGGTTCTTAGGACTCAGACTCTTACCCACTGAGCCATTGGTCATGCATGTGGAGGTCAGAGGTCAATGATGGTATCTCCCTCAATCATTCGCTACCTTATTTTTTCTAAGACAAGAGCTCTTATTGAACCCGGAGCTCGTCAGTTCAGCTAGACAGCTGTGCAGTGAGCTCCAGGATCTTCCTGACTACCTCACCTGTGCTGGCTTCTCAGGATTGAACTGTTCTCAGCCTGCCTTTTACATTGCATCAAGCTGGCTAAGTTGCCCAGGCTGGCCTTACCTAGAATGCTTTTGGAGTGATACTTAACGTACCAAACCCAAGTGAAGAAGTGAGTGGACTTCCCATGGGGTTTCTGTTGGCTTCGCAGCCAGCAGGCAGAGTCCTGGGCCAGGCTCTTGGATGTTCTAAGGAGATCCTTGTAGGGATCAAGATACAGTCTAAGGAGAGGACTCAAGCACATGCCTGATTCATCTGCTGAGAAACTAGAACAGGGCAGACAGCAGCTGAGCAGAATGCTCAAGGGAAAAAATACAGGGAAGAAACCAAGACATTTACTTGGGGAGAGCTTCCCAGAGAAAGCTATGGAACGGATTTAGAGAGGAGAGGCTTGTGAATGCCAGTTACCCCCAAATGAGGACAGTCTCCAAAAAAGAAACTGCTTGAGACTTCTGATCTAGGATTCCAAATCATCCCTCTTCCTAGACATGGGCTTCTGTGTTGGACATGGTGGGAAGGAAGGAGGGAGGGAGGGAAGAAGGGAGGGAGGGAGGGAGGGAGAAAAGTAAGAACTGGAGGGAGGTTCCTGCCATATTGGTGAAGATCCTCCCTGGCCCATAGATAACCCAAAGTCGCTTAACTAGGAAAGAGAGAGAGGCAAGTTGAGCAGGTCCTAGTCTGGGTCTGGCCACAGTGAGTCAGGGAGCCAGGCAGTCTGATCCCATGAGCCAAATCCCCGAATCTCCAGGGAATCTCTTAAAGACTCCAAATGTCCAGCCTCAAAGCCACTGACAGGTACAGATCTGCCCCTTCTCTGACCTCTTCTTTTTCCTGCCCTTTGGGTGCCCTCTGACCTCTGATCTTGGAGCCCGAGGGACCCATTCTTTCCATAAGGCAGAGTGGAGCCCCCCCCCCCAACTCTAGAGATTTGAGGATAAGTCTGTATAAGAGGCAGCATGAAGGACCTATGTGGATGGGTGCAGGGCAGAGGAGAGGGAACCAGAAGAACACAGAGATCTGAGAAGCTCATCTGCCCCTGGCGGAAGGCATGGCTCCCACAGGGGCTCCTCCCCCAGCCACCCAGAAAGAGCCAGGAGCAGTGTGTGAGGTTCAGGGAGAAACGCGAAGGTGGAGTGAAGGGGAATGAACCTGAGTCCCCAGAGATCCCTCCACTCGGTGCTAAGCAGGATATAAAAGAGAAGGAAGCACCCAGAGGTGGGGTCCTTCATATCTAGGACAGCACCACTCCGTGCTCCTTCCTTTGTGTGGCCCCAAGCCAGGACAGCCCAGAGGGGTTCCGCAGGGACTTTTCAAGGGAAGGCAACTTCTGGAAGGATCTTGAACCAGGACCTGAGGCGCCTGGTCTCTAGACACACATTTAAGGGGTGAGCCTCCCCAGCAGTACTGAGAGTCCATGTGGAACAGGGGAGACCTGGCCGGCTGTCTCTTCTGTGGGGAGGAGAGTGGGGGGACCTCCTGAGCCCCTAGACAGGCAGACCAAAAGAGCTGGCTCTGAAGGCCCACATCGGGAAGGCCTGGAGCCTGTCTGAGCCCCCGTCCCGGGCAGGAGAGAAAAGGGTGTCTCTTCCGCTTGGTAGATTAGGGACTCCGAGACAGGAGAGGGCCTGTCACCAGCCCATAAATAAAGCAGCTGAGTCTCTCCTGCCATCTGTGTTTATCTGTCTGGCCTCGAGTTTCCGGTGGAGGAGATGTCTAGCAGCCCCAGCATCAAACGCCAGGCGCTGGAAGGAGGGCTGGCCTCCCTCCCCTCCCTCCTCCTGCATCTTCAGTTCTGTTTCTATGGAGCCCTTTTCTTGAAGAAGCGTCTCTCAGCTTAAACACTGGCTCCAGGAGGTTTCTGGGCCCTGGGGGAGAAGGGATGCCACCAGGAAAGGGTGACCTGGAACCTCCGCCATTTCTTCCCACTGCTGCTCAGCCTTTCTGAACTCGGGAGAAGGTGCTCTGCTGTGTCCCACCCGATACAGGAGTCAACTGGGTGCCAGGAGGCCTGAGTACAAGGCAAATCTATGAAGACCTCCTATGCCACCTCCCACTCCAAATGACCCCTCTTACTATGTATGTATGACCCTACCTCTGTTCTCTGCCTCCCTGGCCCCGACCGCACTGGAAAATGGAAGGGAGATGCTCACTCACTGAAGTGCAGATTCCTGAGCCTCAGAGACCTACTGAATCAAGAGGGATTTGGGAACTCAGGTTTTGATGAGCACCCCAGTGCATACTGGTATAAGTTAAGCTCAGAAGGGCCAATTGCCCTAGATGAGGGCAACCACATGTCTCACCTCCAACAGCCCTGTGCAGTGTCTAAGACACAGTAGATGTTTATTAAACGTCCATTTTAAAAAGAATAATTTTATGTGTATGCGTGCCTGTATGTGCATGCATGAGAGTGCCCAAGGAGGCCAGAAGAGGACAATGGGATCCCCCAGAGCTGGAGTTACTCATCTTGGCCCCTCAGTAAGAACAAGTGCTCTTAACTGCTGAGCATCTCTCCAGCCCCTCCATTAGACTTTTTGAAACAAGGTCTTACAATATAATCCAAAGCTTCAAAGTCATGCTCCTTCGGCCTCAGCCTCCCTAGTGCAATTAAGTGCCTTTCTAGGTAGTTTCTAGTCTTTCCACTCACACCCCAGCTTTTCTAAGAACCCCTAAATCTACCAAAGATCCCCAAGTTCTTGCTTTCTGATCTGTGTTAGCATCAGAATGTGCCAGCCAGGACCCAGGGTCACATGTCTATCCACAGAAGATGGCATTCACAGAAACACTCTGGTGGTAGGGATTTGGGGTGCTAAGGCAAACCAATAGGGGAGCACTCAGTAAACTAGGCAGGATACCTCAGCCACTTACAGATTTCACAAGGATCACCTCCTTTACCCATCCTCAGGAGGGCCCTACGCTGGGCTGGACACAAAGGCCAGAGGCAGGGAAGGTGAAAATCTTCAAGGAAAGTACTGAAACTTTGTGAAGGAAGAGTTGAGTTGAACAAGGTCAAAGGTCAAGAGAGCATAGCTGTTGCACAACTCAGGCCCGTGGCTTTGAAATTTCCCAAAGGACCAGACATCCCAGCCAGGACCGCATAAGCAAGTCGCTTTTCCCTCTAAGCTCTGGTTCCCGTGAGTGTTGGATGGGTATTCCCACAAAGGAGGAAAAGAGCTTTTTCCTACGAGGAATCCTCTTCTGGGTCAGAGCCACTTAAGGTTATGCATTTTGTTTGCATTGCATTTACATTAATTTGCTTGGGCTGGACCAACAAATGTAAATGAGTATAAAGCGAATTTAGGTAAGGAGTCTCCCTGAGGCAAGACAGAGAAGAGGTGGAGGCGGGGAAACCCTGGGAGCTGCCTTCAGCTGGAGTAGGTCTTCAGTCTCCAGGGCAGAAAGGACAGTACACAGACAGTATCTGGAGTCCCAGCACCATAGGCCCCAGGAGGGCCGGGGTGGGGGCTGGGAAGCAAAGGACCTAAGCGCTCTGGGGTGGTGTGGGAGGACAAACAGGATTCTCAGGTCCCATGGGACAGCAGGGAGCCTGGGAGCCAAGCCCAGAAAGGCACCTACATGGCAGATGGTAAATGCTTGCCTTGAGGCCCTGGAGAGGGATGAGAGTGGTAAGAGGCTAGGAGAAGAGGAAATGGAGGAGGTAGATGCTAAGAGAGTTTCCTGAAGAAGGAAAGGACAGCATCGCCCCTGGGCAGGGGAGAAAGATGGCAAAAAGCTGTCCCTTCAGCAGTGACAGAGGCCTGACAAGGGGACTTGGGAGGGAAGCTGAGGAAACTGTCAGGGTCAGTGAAGGACCTGGGAAAGGCAGAGAGGCGAGCTGTCAGATCCCTTGGCCTGTGGAGCGGCTTCCATGGAACCTGCTTGGAACAGGTGGAGGAGAGAGAGCCTTCACCCCGGGGAGAAGTCCTGATCTGATGATGGAGGCACAATCCTCTTCTGGTGGGAACTCTGCTCTCAGAGAGCTCTAGGGTTTGGAAAAGTTATAGCCTGCATCTTTGGGAGGACCAGAGTTGAATGGGCAAGACAGGCCTGCCTCCAGCTGGGTTGCAATGGGTTACACTCCTGCTGGGGTGGAATGGATGCTGCCAACATGATAGGTGCTCCAAGGCAAGCACTGAAAACTAGTGAATTTTTTTTTTCCTTTTTGTCGGAGCTGAGGACCGAACCCAGGGCCTTGTGCTTGCTAGGCAAGCGCTCTACCACTGAGCTAAATCCCCAACTCTGTGAATTTTTTACATAGAGGGGACTTGACATATAGGAGTAACCAGAATCCACAGGGGTAGCAGAGGAGATGCCCAGCCGACAATCTGAACACACAAACAAGCAAACAAAATAAGTTTCTCTCTCTCTCTCTCTCTCTCTCTCTTTGGTTTTTTGAGACAGGGTTTCTCTGTGTAGTTTTGGTGCCTGTCCTGGATCTCACTCTGTAGATCAGGCTGGCCTCGAACTCACAGAGATCCTTCTGGCTCTGCCTCTCAAGAGCTGGGATTAAAGGCGGTGCGCCACCACCGCCTGGCCAAAGTTTTTATTTCTATGTTATGAGTATTTTGCCTCCGTGTATGTTTGCGCACCATGTGTGTGCCTGGTCTCCAAAGCTGCCAGAAGAAGTTGTGGGATTCCCTGGAACTGGAGTTACAGGCAGTTGTGGGCTGCCCTGTGGGGGCTGGGCTCCGCCCCTGGAAGAAGAGCCTACCTTGTTCTTACCCACCAGGTCATCTGTAAGGCAGGCTGGCCAAAAATGTAGGGATGCTCCTGCCTCAGTCTCCAGAGCACTGCAGTTATGGATTTGAGTCACCATGAGACAGCTTGAGCGTGGTTTTGAAGATAAAGGCAGGACTCCGGAGGGGTTGGGGCTCGTCCTCTGCAGCAGGGAGCATAAAGCGGGGGTGGGGGGTGGAGGGGATGGGGAGTTAGGGGGAGGCTCAAGGGGCAGCAATGTTGGAAGGCAGTGACACAGAAGAGGACTTCACGTAGGAAGAGCCCCTGCCCGGCACCTCCCTCGGAGATGTCCACTTGGCCTTTAGAGAAACAGGTTCAAAGAAGACAAGAGACGTGCTCAACATCACCTCGCAGCTCACCACAAAGCGGAAACCAGAAACCAGACTTCAAGACTGCCAGGGCTGTTCCCCCTCCAGCTGGCATATGCTTTGATAACCTTGGGCTGTTGTGAGAAGGTTCCTGGAGCCTGTCATCCCCAGGGTGGGCTGTTAGAGCACGGGGAAAGTACCTTCATCTCTGAAGGCCTCTTTTTCCCCATCTGTACTTTGGGCTTTCATCTAAAGAGGGGAAAGTCCTTTTCAGGAAGCCGTGCTGCTGGCAGGATTTGCTTAGTTCTCTGGTAGGGATGGATGGATGGATGGATGGATGGATGGATGGATGGATGGATGAATGGATGGATGGGACGGACAACAGGGAAGGAAACCAGCAGGGCCCAGAGAGGAAGAGGGACTTCTCACGAAAGACCTTGATCTAAGGATTAGGGGTGAGGGAAAAGCGAAGGTAAATTTACATGTGATTTACATGTCAATTGTGTGAATTCCAGGCCACGTGCTCTGGAATCTCCCTGGCTCCTGCTTCCTCGGCTGTGGTTCCCCACCTGCCTGAGAGCCTCCTAGTTGCCCGTTGTGTGGCCATGGCTGGAGAAAGTGGGTTCATAAATTGGCCGCTGGCTTCCCCAAGACCAAGCAAATTCCTTAGGCCCTTCGTGGGCCTGGGTCCGCGGCCTTCCTCACTTCCCAGCCCGGCGTGCAGGAGGCCTCCCCAGGCCAGGCCTGGTGGGGAGCTCCGTGCTGGTTCTTGGGCTGGCCTGGAACTCCGCGGGCGGAGGCCTCCTCCGACTTTCCCTAGACTCCTTGGAGGAACAACCCAGGGGGAGTCCCGGGAGGCCCTGCCCTGGCCGCCCCCAGGGCCGGTGAGGTGAGAGTGGACCCTGCACCCCAACCCGCCGCGCCCTCTGCAAGGCCGGGGTGTTCGGCTGCAGTGGGCCGGCGGAGAACTGTCCCCTCCCACTGGAGCCAAATAATTGCCTCCTGCTTTGTTGTGTGGTGTCTGGGGCCCGGGGCCTCTCATTTGTGGGGACGTGCTGTGGCGAGAGCCTCCCTGCGTAATTACCCTCCTCCCCATCACCGCCGCCGCCGCCACTGAGCCTCCTGCGTCCGCTGGGCCTTACTCACCCCCGCCTGGCCGGCCTGCAGCTCCCCCGCGGCCCAGACGCAGGGAACTCCCTCCCTGTCCAAGCTGTCCTCCCCACCCCCCACCCGACAGAGAAGATTTCTGCACCCCCAACCCCGCAACACACACCGACACATACATACACACGGGTCTGGGGAGAGAAATCTAATAAAGGACATTTCTAATACTAATACTAATGAGGGTATTTCTAATCTGAATGCAATCCCCACTCCGGCCTCCACCAGGGCTAACATAGAAATTGGGTCCAGGGCACAGGCCTCCATTTGCTCAACATCAGGGCATCAGTTGCACCTGTTGAGACCTGTTCCCAGTTAAGGCTGGAGATCCCTAGGACCCTAAGACCTAGGAGAACATACCCCAACCAAACTCTCGCCAGCCCTTCGTCTGCGTCCCAGCCACCTGTTTGCTAAGGAAATCGAGGAAAAGAGGAGAAATGGTACCTGCCCTGCACACACACCACCGGGGGCCGCGGGGTGGGGACACGATATGACCCAGGGGCTCTCAAAAAAAAAGACCCCCCAAACAAAGAAAGGGCCGTGGAAGGGAGACAAAGAGGGGATACAGCTTAGCCAGAGAGTCCAAGGCACGTGGAGACACGTGCACAGAGAAATGGAGGTTTAAGGGAAGAAATAGATCAACAAAACAACACGTCATGTTTTATTAAATATTGAATCTACTTGGTGAACGAACCAATGAAATTGAATGAAGGAGGATGCACCAGGTTGAGCAAAAACAGACAAACATTTATTTGATAGAGGGTCTCACTGGGTGGCCCTGGCTGGCTTAGAACTCACAGAGCTCCACCTGCCTCTGCTTCCTGAGTGCTAGGATTAAAGGTGTGAACTTCCACATCCAGCTAGCTAGGACTCTTAAATTATGAAGAGACCATTGCCAACCACAATAGTTTACACACGATATATATGCTCAATAACTGAGGGTTGGTGGGGGACTGTACCTCTCTTTGGGGACCAGAACAACTATAAAACATCAGTGATACAGATATAAGATGGTTGTCTGCAAGCGCAGGGACCATCCATTCATCCACAAAGTATTGATGAGCACCGTGTGCCAGACGCACTTGGTGCTTATGATACAATTGGGGAACCAAAGATCTTTGGAGTACTGGAGAGGGCTGTGGACTCCTGCAGGGGATGCCCAAAATGAGGACACATCTCTCATTTCAGTGCCTTTTAGGGATAATTCAATAGGTTCAGGGAGTTGGAATTTGTCAGAAAACTAGGAGAGGTCCCATCCATCCAGTGAAGATGAATTTGCCACAGAGGCATTCGTGGAGTTCAGAGCCCAAAGAAGATGATCCTGCCGGGTGGTGGTGGAGCACACCTTTAATTCCAGCACAGGCGGGATCTCTGTGAGTTCAAGGCCAGCCTGGTCTACAGAGCGAGATCCAGGACAGGCACCAAAACTACACAGAGAAACCCTGTCTGGAAAAACCATGAAGGAGGAGGAGGAGGAGGAGGAGGAAGAAGAAGATCTTTCCTAAGGTGACACAGAACAGACAGGGTGTCCATGTCTGGAATAGCTGTGAGTTCTGGGGTGCCAGGTAGGAAAAACAGACGTTTTGAATACTTGATACTGGAGCAGCTGCCTTAGGAGGTTCCTGCATGGGTAACAGGGTTTTCTGCAATGGAAACCCAGCAAACAGTGTTATCACTAGTCTCCAGGCCGGTTAGTCTTTATAGCATCCTGGATTTTTTTTTTTTTCTCAACCCCTCCATGGCTTTTTCCACACCCTGATTATCAGGAAGTCTAGCTCAAAGCCATCTCCCTCAGCGCAGGGGAAGAAAGCCATGCCCTTGTCCTTTTCCTGGGTGGAGGAAGACAAAAAAGCAGGGATGTCATTAGATGAGGTGGGGACCTGTGGCTCCTTTACAAACACCCCTGCACCTCTCCTAGCCACCTCTTCCAGGCCCTGGAGCAGAAGAGAAAGATGAAAGGGACAGAGCTGACAGTGGAGTGGGGAGAAGAGGGTGACACCCAGACTGGACTGATTGAGGATTTGGGGGGCAGATAGAGGAGGTGGGGCAGAGGAGAGCAGGGATCCTGGCGATCTCATTGGTCCTTTTAACATCAAAGCATCCATTGGCTTTCAGCAAAGTAGGAGAGATAAAGTGTCTGTGTTGAGTCCTGGGGTAAAGTTGTGGACTGCAATACAGGGTTCTATATAACCTGTACAACAATGGCAACCTCACCAGGCAGCGGGGCGCACCCCTGTAATCCCAGCACTCGGGAGGCAGAGGCAAGTGGATCTCTGAGTTCGAGGCCAGCCTGGTCTACAGAGTGAGTTCCAGGACAGCCAGGGCTACACAGAGAAACCCTATCTTGGAAAAAAAAAAAAAAGTCTCACTTTCCCTCTTCATAACACACACACACACACACACACACACACACACACACACACACACAAGTCTTCAGGAGCTAGGGACAGAGCTCAGTTAGTGGTATGCTTGCCTACTGTGCACAAGGCCCTGGGTTTAATCCCTTACCTAAGGCGGTGTAAGCCTATCTAGCCAGCACTAGGGAGGTAGAGGCAGGGGGACCAGAAGCGCTATGTGGAGCTTGAGGCCAGCATGTCTCAGTTTGAGAGATGGCTCAGCAGTTAAGAAGCCCTTGGGAAACTCCAGCTCCCTTCCCAGCATCCACACAGCACTCACAACCATCTAGTCCCACGAGGCCCGACACTGTCTCCTGGACTCGTGGGCATCGAGCAGGCAGGCGATGGTACAAATCCATAGATTTTTTTTTTTTTTTTTTTTTTCCAAGACAGGGTTTCTCAGTGGTGTTTTGGTGCCTGTCCTGGAATTCACTCTGTAGACCAGACTGGCCTCGAACTCACAGAGATCTGCCTGGCCCTGCCTCCCGAGTCCTGAGATTAAAGGTGTGCACCACTGTTACCCGGCTATACTTTTTTTTTTTTTTTTAATTAAGAGAAATAAAGGGGGAAGAAAGAGAAGGAGAACAAGAAGAAAAAAGGAAAGAGGAGAAAGAAGAAACTGAAGTTGTTTTTGGGCTGACAATGTGTCTCAATGGAAAAGTTCATGCTTACCCTGTGCCTTGAATTTGATGCCCGACACCTGCCCCTCACTTTTCCTCCCATTTGGCCTCACAGAAAGTGATGGGGAGAAGAGCACCTTTAAGGAATCATAACACAGTCTTGGCTAGACCTGTAAAAATCTTTTGATGTAAATGTCTGTGGACCTATGACATGTAAAGAGTTCCATACCTGTGTGACTAGCAAGCTGTAAGTGTGAAGCTGCGGGACTTAAGGTATGGTTCGTGATACGACACGTGTTCGGCATGCTTGGAGACCTGGGTTCCATGCCCTTACCAAATGCACACACCACAGGAGAGATTTTCACAAAATGGACACGCCCAGTTAGTAACCACCACTCGACTCCAAGGGCATTACTACCGAGGCCCCATTGCACCATGGTGACCCCTCAGGTTACTCAAGCCCCCCGAGAAGAAGGGGCCTGTATCCCAACTTCAAAGAGTATAGATTAGGGCTTGCTTCTTTCCCACTTTTGATCTTTCTGTACCTGGAATCCAGCACATGCCCACCTGGCATCCTGCGCTCTGCATGGCTGTGAGGTTCAACCTGTGCTTGACTTTAACCAATCTGTGACTGGAGGGCTGGACTCTCCAGATATCCCCCAACACACTCTGGAGTCTCTAACTCAGATTCCCCTGAGGTCCCCTTTTCAGAGCTTGTAGTTAGCACTCACACTTCGCTGGTCCTAGACTCCCAGATCCCAAACAGGGTGAACACAGGATATCTGGTATTTCTGGGGCTACTATCCAAGATGAGATCTGGGAACTGCTGGTCCCAGACACACCCCTCCAAAGGGACTCCAGAGGAAGTCCCCGACCTGGGCGGGGTTAATTAGATGGCGCTTTGAGATCTCAGGATGAAAGGACTGCCTAGGGCCATTGTCCTTGGCCTCCTGTCCAGCTTTGCGGGGGAGGGGAAGGAGCAGCCTGTCCCTTCAAGCCCCAGGCATGGGGCATCAGCCTATGGGAGTGGCATTGCCAAGCTCTGGAGGACTTCTGGTTCTGAGATGCATCTGCCCACAGAGACAGGGTGTCCAGGGCTGAAATAGGGGGGAATGGGGAGTCAGGGGTACACTCCCCTTGGGGTCTGCCTCTCTGGCTCCTGGGCAGCGCCCAGACAGCCCGGCTCTGGTGCCGTGTGTGGTTTCAGGATAAGCTGCCGATGCCACCCAGAGCGCCCTGCTGACAGACAAGGATCTCAACCGCTTTCAAAGACGCCCTTTCATCTGCCAGGGCTAATTACACCTGCAGAGTGGAGGAGAGGGTACTGGAGCCAGCCCCCTCCCTCTTCCCCGGCCCAGCTCCCAAGCCCCCTGCCTCAGGAACCCTTCCCCTCCCTCCTCTCTGCCTGCTCCAAAACCCAGGCGGCACCTGGCAATTAGAGGCTCCTCCAGTGACAAGTGGCCCTGAATTCTAGGAAGGAGCAGCCTGTAGAGTGGGCCTGTGTGTGCATGTGTGTGTCTGCAAGCACACGAGGGTTACGGAGATGATCTGGCCAGCAGGGCCTGGGAGGGTCCCCCTGAGTGTGGACGGTCCAATCCATGATGGAGGAAGCTTAATGACAGCCTCAGCTGGCAACCTGTGGATGGATGTGAGGAGTTTTCAGGCTGCAGAGATTGGTCCAGTCCCCAGGGTACTTCTCGATACTCTTTTCCTTCCCTCAATACACAAGCAGTAGTCCACTCATGGCCAAAAAATGCAGGGCACCATGCTGACCTCTTTCAGCCCAATGCAGTGTTCACCACACCAGTTGACCCTGTGGAACTGGAGCATGTGTGATGAAGGCACAGGAATGGGGGGGGGACCTCAGAACTGTGAATGTCTCTGGGGTGACAAGGCCCAGTGTTACTATGATACATAAATTTAAGTGATACAATAAGGGAAGGATGCTGTGTTTACCCAGGGCATGTAAGGAACCAGTCATGTCCAGAGTATGTGTCTATATTGGGGTCTGGATAGGCCTCTCGGTGGGTGATGATCTATGGAGTATGTGGCTGTGTGAAGGGGTATGCTAATGTGTCTGTGGGTGATGGCTGAGGATATACATGTGTAATAGCACACGATGCTCTGCGCTCTGTCGTGTGTGTGTGTGTGTGTGTGTGTGTGTGTGTGTGTGTGTGTGTGGTGCCATTGGTGGGGGACACACTTCCATGAGTATGGCTATGCTAGAGGGTCTCCAGAAGGGCACACGTAGTTCCCAGTCGGGGAATTCTCTCTCTGGCCCATCACTTCAAAGCTGAGAGAGAAAACATTGGCCAAGGCCATTGCCTTTCCAGGCAGAGCATGTGGTCGGCTGTGGGTACCACCAGCATCCCCCAATGGCTTGAGAGAACCCGGTTTCCACAGGGATGACAGGACCAGATGACCGTGTTGACAAGTGGCCATCTGTAGATGGGAAGCACGATTCTGGATGCTCTGTGTTCTGTGCTCATTGTGCATGAAGGCCTTAGTTCAACCCATCAGTGGTCCATTTTACCCAAACTAAGATGTTGTCTGGGTATCTACCTTCAGTCAAGGTCGATCCTTGCGCATTGCCATGGTTTGTACAACCTCAATCTGGGGGTTGTTGACATTGTGGCTTCTCCATAGCCCTTCATCCCACTCTGTCAACCTCTCCTCCTGTGGCTCTATCTCTAGAAAAGGCCATTGCCCTGGCTCTGGGCACCTTAGTACCTTGTCAAATGTTTTCAGGTCCTCTTTGGAGGCTGGGGGATGGGCTATGCACTGGCAGCATGGTGAGATGGGGTCTGACGGCCCAGCTGAGGTCACTGGCCACTGAAGTACGTCAGTGGTGGGTGGGTGTGTTCCAGGCAGCCACAACCTCTCTTTCATCCTTTGTTCCTGCCAGCCCGGCCCATTCCCACCGCAGATTCTGATTTCCAGCGTGGCGTGTCCGATGAGCAGGCATCTTCGCCCGGACAGATCCCTCTCCCAGCCCTGCCCTCTGCTCATCTCCTCCCTGCCTCCCTCGCGGCCACTTTCTTTTGGGGCAACTGCTTCCAGCTTTGCTCTTGCCTTTTGGTTTTTTGTTTTTTCCCCTTGCCAAGCCTCCGATGGCCACTCAAAGAACTGTGGTTACACATAAGGAAGAACTTTCGTAGGGGTTGCCATGAGCCCCTCTTCCCAAAGTCCTGGTCAGTGGGTTGGGGAGGAAAGGAGGCACAGTACTGAGGACTGAGAAGTGGACAAGATGACTTCTGTTTCCCGCCTGCCCCAGATGCCATCCCTCAGCCTGTGTTCACAATAATGGCTGGCCACTGAGGACCGATTTATAGCCGGTTCCCAAACATTTCCTCCATTTGCACTGGCTGGAAGTTGGGTTTCTCTACGGCTGGAGAGGCAGTCTATTTGACTCTCAGCTGTCTGCCCCGTACCTGGCAGGAATGTGCATCCTGTATCCTGCTACCAGCCTCTTCCCAGGTACTCTTCAACCTGGGCCCATCTTCATGCTGGTCCCCAAGAATTCTGTGGCTTGAGTTTTCTCCTCTGAACATCTCCTGGCCTGCTCCCCGTCCTGGTGATGTAGAGAGCCCATCCATTGTTGGCCTCTTCTCCGCCAGAGTCTGCCAGTTTTCTCTTGGGGAAATGCCAGAGTCCAGTCTCGCTTAGGTGAGCCAGATGATCTCTAGAAATGGGCCCACATCTTCCCCCACCCCAGCTGGGGGCTTTCCAAGGATGGAAACTTTGTCATTTCCCTCCAACGCCCGGGATGTCCATGGGACCAGCACAGGGCTGGGGTCAGTGAACAGAGACCCAAGGCACTCCACAGAGGATGACAAAGAGCTGGCCAGAGGTGAGAAATGTGTCTCCTGAGCTCTGCCCCTGGGGACCAGAGTAGAGCAGAGAAGGAGTTCTGGAAGTTTCCTGGGATGGGGAGGAAAAGAAAGTGGGGCTGGCGGGAGGTTCACCGGAAAAGCAGAGCCAGGGCTAGGAGAGGTGACCCCCCTCACTTTGCAAGGGCAGATGACCAGAGATGAGGTATACTGGACCACCTGACCTTACTTTCTGGACCCCTGATTGCCTAGCAGTAAGGTTTAGATCCATTGACACACAAACCACACAGTCATAACCATGCCAGCAGAAGTCCCCAGGCATCCTTCAGTCTTGTCCTGGAAAAGAACCCATTGGGCTCTAATCCTGCCATTAATTAGTTTGCTGAGTGATATCTGGCAGACTGTCCCTCCATCTCTGCCGTTCCTGTCCCCACTTTGCCACACCATGAACAGGTGTCTGAAGTAAGAGGATGGATGAGATAGCCCCCTGGAATCCCATCTGGTCAAAGCCAGAGGTGCCTTCCTCTGGACCTTTTTCCTGGTCAGTGGAGGAGGAGGAGGAGGAGGAGGAGGAGGAGGAGGAGGAGGAGGAGGAGGGAGACTGTGACTTCAGTATCTCACACCCTTCTCCTGCCTCTGTGCAGGGGGTTCCCAGAATCCCCTCTCATACCCTGCCTACTTCCCAGATTTCTCCACGTCCGCCCGCACATCTCAGCCCTGTACAGTAGCAGGGGAAACTCTCAGAGGGAAAGAGAGCCCAGCGCTCCTGATGAGCAATAATTTGTTTTATGACAGAAAAGGAAATTGTCTTCAGTTTCACAAGAGCAAAACGAATTCGTTTGAAGTAGTTTGCCCTGAGGCAAGCAGGAGAGGGTTTCTCTCTGGAGCTTGCCTTCCTTCTCCTTCTCTCCCCCCCTCCCCTTCTAATTACAGCAGCTCCCAAGATGCTGGCATGAATTGATGCCAGGCTGTCAGATGCCAACTGCCTTGAGATCTCACCTTTTGGGTGTGGATGAGGGGATGGAGCCACGGGAACAAGGTGGGGTGGTTCTCGGTTCAGCCTCTGCTATGCCTGAAGCCTTACCTGGCACCATCAGGGAGGGAGAGGGAGGCACCATGCCAGGGCCCAGAAGAGCAGTTGGCTCCAGAACCTTGGGGGACCCCAATGTTTGAGTACCCTGAAGGAGCCTACTGAAGCCTAGCTTTCCTATGTGGACTGTTCATACCAAATGGTTAGTCCTTGTTCTTTCTTCATCCTCTGAGGCAGCAGCCTGGAAGCTTAAGTCCCTGGGAGCCTCTGGGCAAGAGACTGGGTCATGGCCACTGACCGGTGTCGAGAGTCAAGGATGGAACTCAAGTGGCTGTTTAGCAGGCATGAAGTCGTGGGGTGGATCCCCAACTGGACATGATGATGCATGCTTAGAATCCCAGCAATTGGGAAGTGGAGGATGAAGGATCAGGAGTTCAAGGCTAGCCTGGGCTACATGAGATCCTGTCTCAGGTTTAAGGAAAAAGAAGAAAAAGAAGAGGAGGAGGAGGAGGAGGAGGAGGAGGAGGAGGAGGAGGAGCCAGGCTGATGGCATGTGTGCTCAGTATAACAGTAATCCTAGCATTCAGGGGGCAGACACAGGTGAATTTCTGAGCTCTCTGGTCTACATAATGTGATCCAGGACAACCAGAGCACATAAAGAGATTCTCTCAAAACATCAAAAGAAGGTGGAGGAGAGTGAAAAGGAAGGATGTAAGGAAGAAAGGAAGGAAGGAGGAAGGAAGGAAGGAAGGAAGGAAGGAAGGAAGGAAAAAACAAACTCAAAGATGCATTTGAAGAGTTGAGGATACAGCTCAGTGTTCAGTGGTAGCATACTTGCCTAGCATGTGCAAGGCCCTGGGTTCAATCCTTAGTACTGAAAAAAATCATTTGGGGGTTGGCAGGATGGAGAGGACCCATTCATAGAATGAATATCTGTGCACTAATTAAGAAGTCCAGAGCTGCTGGGCATGGTGGTGCACACCTTTGATCCCAGCACTTGGGAGGCAGAGGCAGGCAGATCTCTGAGTTTAAGGCTAACCTAGTCTAAAGACCAAGTTCTAGGATAGCCAGAGCTACATTGAGAAACCCTGTTTCAAAAAAATAAATGAATAAATACATAAATAAATGCAGAAGTGCATGAACGCACAAATAAATAAATAAACAAACAAATAAACAAATGAAGTCCAGGGCTGTCTGGGCATGATAGCACATGCCTTTAAACCAGCACTCAAGAGGCAAAGGCAGATAGATCTATGACTTCAAGGTCAGCCTGTTCTACATAAAGAGGTTCAGGCCTGCCAGGGTTGAATAAAAAATAAAAAAGAAAGGGGCTGGAGAGATGGCTCAGTTTAAAAGCACTGGCTGTTCTTCCAGAGGACCCGAGTTCAATTCCCAGCAACCACGTGGAAGCTTACAACTGTCTGTAACTCCAGTTCCAGGAGATCTGATACTTCACACCAATGCACAAAAAATAAAGTTAAATAAATGATATTTTAAAAAAAGAGTCCAAGGGCTGGAGAGATGACTTGGTGGTTAAGAGCACTGGCTGCTCTTCCAAAAGACCTGGATTCCATTCCCAGCACCCACATGGCGGCTTCTACCCCTCTGTAACTCCAGTCCTAAGGAATTGGATGTCTTCTCTTAGCCTCCTTGGTCATTGTGCAGACCAACATGCTGGTAAAACACTGATACACATAAAATTAAAAAATACAGAAGTCCAGGGCTGGGCACATAGCTCAGTGGCAGAGCATTCATCCTCGGGTACATTGTGTTCCAAGCCTAAGTATCTCTCTCTCTCTCTCTCTCTCTCTCTCTCTCTCTCTCACACACACACACACACACACACACACACACACACACTACACCATGGTGCTACACACATCTATAATCTCAATGCTGAGTTCCAGGGTGACCGGGGTGTTTAGATAGAATGTCTCAAAAATTAGTTAATTAAATTGAAAAAAGTTCAATGGCTCAGAAAGTCAAGAGGACTTTCTTCTACCCACTCTTCCTTCTTTCTTTCCTCCCATCCATCCTTTAGTCATCCATTCAATATCTTAGAGAGCAGAGCCCCTTCTCAGAGCCTGTGAGCAGAACCATGAGCTCATGCGGCCTGCTCACAGTTCCTCTCCTAAAGAACACAGTGCTGGCTGCAGGGATGGGGCTGTGCCCAGTGCATGCCTGGAACAGAGAAAGCATTTAATAAGATTTGTGGCATGAGTGACTAAATACCTTTTTGAATCAGAGATGATACCACAACCCTTGGGCTGATGGGAGAAAAGAACCACTGTTTAACCCTTTCCTGGCATGTCCCTCATCTCCTCTCTACCCTCAGTGGTTCTCGAGCCAGAGTCTGGCTAGAGGGTGTAAAGGGCAGGTGAATGTGGCAGCGTGGGCAGGTACCAGGCTCTAGGATTGCCAACCTGGCACCACCACTTGGCGAAGGGCACCTTCTTAAAACAACAAACCCATGCATGTCTCTAATTTAGTACTTCCTGTTTGTCTTGATGGCATCACTTGCCCTGGGAGCCCACAGGGAGGTCCAGGGGTTGAGCAGACCTCTGGAGCTTTGGGGACCGAGAAGCCAGGTAAGGGTGCTCACCACAGTAAGTTTCTAGCTGTGCCCAAAGGCACTGGGCAGAGGTAAGGTCTGATGCTCCAGGGAACAAGATGAGAGACCTCTGAGTTCCTTTGATACTGCCCCACAGGGAATTCCTAGATGGTTTCTAGTTGTCCCAGGTCGTTAGATCCTTCTTTCTGTGACTCTCAGGTTTCCTGAGACTGAACAATAGACCTGACAATGACTAGGAAACATCAACCTCATTTCCCAGAATGGCTGGGAAGTTCTTTGATAAGTCTAACTTCCGTATGCTTTACTAGCTTGTGAGAAATTGCTTGGACTTTTGGGGTTACTTTACTACCCAATTCTCATCTAGCTCCAATTCCTGTTTCAATTCTGCAGGTTAAGGGTCTTCTTGCCGGGCAGTGGTGGTGCACTCGAGAGGCAGAGCCAGGGGGATCTCTGTGAGTTCGAGGCCAGCCTGGGCTACAGAGTGAGATCCAGCAAAGGCGTAAAGCTACACAGAGAAACCCTGTCTCGAAAAAAAAAAAGGGGTGTGTGTGTGTCTTCTTATACTTTGAAGATACTGGGGACCCATTAAATCAGCCCTACAACAGTGTGAATATGTCCATCATGGTATCCATTAAGATGGCTGCCCCGGGGTTGGGGATTTAGCTCAGTGGTAGAGCGCTTGCTAGGCAAGCCCTGGGTTCGGTCCTCAGCTCTGAAAAAAAAAAAAAAAAAAAAAAAAAGATGGCTGCCCCGTGGGTGGTAGGACCCGGGCAGACTCCAGACAGGCCCCCACCCCGGCCAGAGGGGCAGCCTGTGCCACCCCCAGAGCTCCAGGTAATAACCTAGGGGCCACGCCAGGCTCGCCAGCACCTGAGCCACCGGCAGCAGATAATGACGGGGGAGCTGGGCAGGCAGAGCCAACCCCTCAATCAGGAAGCAAATTAAAAAGGGGAGGAATCTCCCAGACAGACCACAACAATGAGGCCGGCCCCCTTTGCAGGGCATTGCCCGCTCTCCCCTCCCTGGCCCATTCTGCCTGCCATCTCTTGATACCCAACTCCTTCCTCTTTAATTGATCTTGCATGGGATCCAGCTCAAGGGGCTCTGAGTGGACCCTGGATGCAGGTTAGCGGCTCTGCCTTGCTGTTGAGGATGGCGGACTCTTACGAAGCCTTGTGTGCCAGACAGGCTTGGGAGTGGGCACCACATGGGATGAAAAACTACGCGTGGCTGACGCTTAAAGAATCATAGAGAGACCGCCAATCTCTGGTTTTGCAGTCTCTTATCCTCTACAAAGGAAGCCATTAAACCCAAAGCAGCTCATAGCCATTAACTACGGACCCAGTATCAGAGTCATTGAGACACCAGGGAAAGCCAATGGTAGCAGAAAAAAAACAAACACTCCAGTCCCTCAAGCTCACTTCTGTCTGATCAGCCATCAGACAGCTCAGAGACTGGAAGACTTCACAGAAGGAGGGTGTATGGGCATGAGTTGAGTTTCAAAGGTTCTACCTAGGCTCATCCAACAGAGATCTGGAGAAAAATGGGGAAGAGCATTTCAGACAAGGGGCAATGCAAGGAACGGAAGCATGTGGTCTGTAAATGTGGAGCCTGTGTTCCCTGTGGCCAGGCACTGGACAATCAGAGGGAATATGACTGGAAAAATAGCCTGGAGGCAGATGGGGGAATGGTACTTAAATTCCAGGCCAGAGAGCATGGCTTTTCTCTTGTAGGTAGTCGGGGGATATTGAATGACATGAACAGGGTATAGGAAAAATTAGGAGAAGAGTTTTAGCTTATCCAGAGGGGGAAAATGATTTTATTTCTGCTTCTGCCTTTTTCTGTGGCTGCTACCCAGCCATCCTTTACCCCAGATCCCATTCCCTCCACTCTTGGCTGAATCAGACCGACAACATGGAAGCTTTCAACTTCCTTCAATTCTCAGCCAATGCTTTCTGCCCCTGAATGCCTCTGACTCCTTCCACCTCCATCAGGTGATACTATCCTGCTAAAGGAGACAGGGAAGCTATTTGTCCACACTCATGATAGATCTTTGGGGTTCAGAACCTCTGCTGTGTCCCCCAGACTTCTAGCTTAACTGCCAGAGGGGCTTTTAGAAGCTTGGGTGGCAAGGAGACCTTTCTCTTTCTCTTGGCCATGGCTTCTCCACTCCCTTCACTAAGGAAGGCCCTGGAAGCAGGCCTGTGTGGTGTAAAGAGATAGTTCTTGCCCCCAAGGAGCTGCAACCAGCCGGGGAGATAAGACAGCAGCCCTGTGGAAACAGAGCATGGGGCAATTCAGCTAGGGAAATTCCAGAAGCAGGCTACTGATGTTTGGATAAGAGCAGATTCCTAGAGAAGCAGAGCCTGGAGCTTGGAGGATGGTCGAGGTAGCCTGAGCCACAGAGCTAAGACCAGGTGCATGGAAGAGCACCAGGGGATCCAGGCAGCTGGGGCCATGGGTTTTTAGAGGAAGCAGAGGAAGCAAAGACTGCAGAGGTTTTAAGGTCAAACCTTAGAGTCTGTGGTGTCACAGCAGAGCAGAGCACTGGCTGGGTTTGTTAGTAGGAAGGGAGTGGCATCTTAGGATGATGAATCTGTTTTTGGTCTGCAGGACAGCTTAGGGTAGGCAAAGAGGTGGCGGAAAACCCATAGGAGGGGTTAGGGTGGTAGCGCAGTGGTTGAGAGTATGATCAGACCTCATGTTCTGTGGGGGTGGGTGGGTGGGCAGACAGACAGACAGACAAACAGACAAAATGACATAGGCAACCAAGAACCCCCCCATCAGGCAACTAAAGTTCTTCTAGCAGCAAGTTGGCACTTCCCTAGAATTTTCCCAGGACAGTGCCCAGTTCTTCTTCATTTGTTCATTTAAAAATAATTAAGAAATACAAAATGCCGGGCACTGTTAGCTTTCTTTACTTCTAGCCATCTGAGACCAGGTGAGAAGACAAAGACTTTCCCCACTCACACCTGGGGGACTTCAGCACATACCCCACTGCCCACCAGCTAATCCAGCAGCTCCTCCTTAGGAGCTGGCCTGTGGAAGAAGCTCTGAGAAGTGCAGGCAGTAGGGAGCTTTGGGGGCAGGAAGCAGTCAGGGCAGGAAAGCAGAAGGGACCGCAGGATGCAGGAAGAACCTGTAGATTGTAGATCATAAGGGCTTGAGAGCAAGGAGAGAGGGGGATGTTAGAGATAGGCCTCTGGGGCTGATGTGGGGGGGGGTTGAAGGGAGGGAGGGGAAGAGGATGGACAAATTAGAGATCTGGAGAAGGAAGCAGAGTCTTAGCAGGTGGGGTGGAGGGAGGGGGACAGGAGGCAAGCTCAGAGGAAATGGGCCCAGGCTCTGGAGACAAGAGTCTGGGTGTCTGAGCTGCCTAGGAGCCACCTGGAAGGTGTAGGCAGCAACATCAAACTTGAGTTGGAGGGTTGGCTCGGGGAGCGAGCTGGGGCTGGCTCCAGTGGGAACTGAAAGCCAGCTCCAGGGACCTGACTAGACCATTAACCATGCTGGTCTTCTAGCTGCTTCTCGGTTCTTTCCTTAAGACCGGGATGGGACTGAGGGTAAGGGCTGACTCCAGGGTATTATCAATGCCTCACTCTATAGCTCTGAGCCCCACGGAGCCCATCCTACCTCATCCCATTGGTGGTGGGAAAGCACATTATTAGGAGTTGAGGATAGAAGTGGGAAGGTAGAGGTCCTCTGACTATCAGGGTCCTGGTTGACTTCACCCCTCGCTCCCCTCCCCACCAGGCAGGCTGGCTTCACACCTCTTCTCCTAGTCCACTGGCCCTGGGGGAAGATAAACAGGCCCTGCAGGTCCACATCCAGAGCTGTGTCCTTTTCCTCTTTCAAATTCCCCCAGCCCCAGATTCTCCTGTCTTCTGGACTGGACCTGCTACCTAAGCATATGGAACCGATTGAAAGAATTTGTATGCTCACCTTATAATTTATGCAAATCAACTCTGTAATTAACTATAATTTGGAGGCATCCTTTGGTATTTCAGACATTTATCCATGAGGAAATGCCCTGGTGATAATACTCCTGTATTAACATTATTTACTCCACCTGTGTGGTCTCCTGAGCGCCATCCCCCCCTCACTGGGATTTTCTGGGCTGGAAGGTGGGGAAGGACAGGGAAGCCCCTCCTGGGAGCCGGCTTGAGTCTCGCCCCACAGTCCCCTCTGAGCCGGCCCTGTCCTCTGCATTTTGTGGAGGACTGAAGGTACGGCTTTGCCTCCCAAGTCCCCCCCCATCACTTTCTTCTCTCCTGCTTGATGGGTGGCTTTCTGCCACCTCAGTTTTCTCATCTCTGAAATGGGGAGAGGAAGAACCTGTTGGGGCCTTTACTCGATAATTACTGAAAAGCTAATGAAAAGCACTGGGAATCCCCAGTCTGGAGATGGCTGGGAGGAGATGGAGGAGGAGTCAGGGTGAAGGTTCCCTGGTTCACCTGTGGGAGGGAGGTAGCAAGCTAGCTTTGAGATACTGGGGGTTCTGTGTGGGGGTGGGGTGCACTGAATGGGGTGCACTGAAGCACCTGTTCTCAATGTTGAGCGCGCGCGCGCGCGTGAGTGTGTGTGTGTGTGTGTGTGTGTGTGTGTGTGTGTGTGTGTGTATACCCTGCATGCCTATTCCCCGTGGTTGGGAATGGGTCATGTCCTATGGTAATGCTCTCCTGTGTGGGTCAGAAGGCCCAGCTTCAGAGACCTTCAGGACGACATCCTTAGGTTTCACACCCATTCATCTTCCTGTCTCTCTGCTCCAGGATGGGCTCCAGTCAGCCAGTGGGGCATCCTAAATCAGGCTCCTCTAAACATCTGGATTCACCTCTGGGCCCTTGCTCCCTTTCCAGTCTCAATCTCTCAGCTCCCCTGTGGATCAGGGCCCACTGTCTGTAAAAGTCTATGGAAGACTTCAGTCTTACTTAGGGGGCCCTTTGTCTATCCCAAGCCACCCAGTCAGTCTATGGGGCCTCTGTCCCCATTTGAGAATGAGAGGTTCCAGGCCCAAAAAGTTTTCCATTGGCTCTTCCTAGGGTCTCCAAGTTGGGATTTGAACAAAACCGATGTAAAACACTGCAGAGGTGTGTGTGGAGGGGATCGGGGAGAACAGGCTCCTAGAGGTGTAAGCAAGACTTGTTGGAGTAACCAGAACTCTGTGGCTAGGAGCTTTTTGGGAAAGCCTGACTTGGAACTCTGTGTGTGTGTGTGTGTGTGTGTGTGTGTGTGTGTGTGTGTGTGTGTGTGTTTCGGGTCTTAAGAAAATGGAACTTCTTTTCTTTCCCACCAAGTCCAAGTCAATGGAAGAAAAACCTCAAAAGCCAGGGAGGCGGGGGTGGGAGGGGGGGGGGGAGAGGCTGGAATTCCGAGAGCCCCAGCCCCACCAGTGTCCTCCCCAGCAATGTGCTCATTCCCTCCATCCCACAAGAACCACTGGGCCCCTCTCCCACTGCCCACCCTGGACCCTGGAGAAGGAAGTCCTGTGCAGCACTCTGCCCCTACCCCCCCCCCCCCAGCTGCCTCTTCCAGCTGCAGCCCTCCGTTTCTGGCAGCCCCGGCAGACTCAGATCTCACTCACTACCACTCCCCCCATGAGAATCAGGCCACTGCTTCCTGGATTATCCTAAAAGCTTCTGAGGCCGTGAGGACTTGGCAGCATCCGCCAGTGCTGCCACCTCCCTCTTTGGCTCTGACTGTCGCCTCCTTTATAAAGCCTGGTTCTCCTGTCACCCCACCTGCCCCTCACTGCTGCTGCCAGCTCTGGGCTCCATGGACGGGTAAGAAAGGCTGTTCCCTGTCTAGCATAGGGGACCTCTGCAAACAAGACCAGGTCTCCACTCTAAAGAGACCATAGAGTCGGGTCTGGAGAGCTTGATACTTTCTCAGCTGAAGAATGGGGATAAAAGGGAGACCTGGGGGGGGGGGGGTGGACCTAAGAGGATCCCTGGGAGGTTTTCAGAATGGGTTGGGCTGAGATCTGGGCAAGATTGTGGGGCTGGGATTCAAGGCTGGGGACTCCAATTTGAAAGAAAGTTAGGAGTATATATGAATAGGCATGCAGGGTACACACACACACACACACACACACACACACACACACACACACGATGTTCTAAGAGGTGCTCATCCTTTAGACTAAAAACAGACGATAGAGGCTAGTGATATTTGAATTTAGCCAAGAATCAGTACCCAGCACACTGGCTGGCCCTACTATACTCTTGATGTCTGTTAAATAAGTGAAGGGTACATAAAACAATTTAACCCATATCTGGACTGTGCCCAGTTTTCAAGGGGTCTGGGAGAGTTGACAGAGACAGAAGGAAAGTGCTGATGTCCCAGGTCACCAGCTTGAAGCTGGGGAGACACGGTCTGGAGTTGGGGGTGAGGAGTAGCAAACAGTGAGCACCTAGGAACCCAGGAGGTAGGTAGGGTCTAGCCTGCTCTGCCTCTAACTTGATGTGTGACTTTGAGCTACATGTTTCCCTGTTGAGGGCTTCAATTTTCCTATCAGTACTTGGATCAGACCATTTTTATTGTTAGAACAACGTTGTTGTCCTTTGAGACAAGGTTTCATGTAGTGCAGGCTGGCCTTAAACTTACTATATAGTTAGGGATGACCTTGGATTCCCCGGAGTTGGGATTCCAGGTGTTCACCACAACATCCAGTTTTATTAAGTGCTGGGGACTGAAGCCAGGGCTCCATTCATGCTAAGTAAGTGCTCTGCTATCTGAACTCCATCTCTAGCCCCTCATGGGGTAATCTCTATAGGCAATATGGTAGTGTGGAAAGGAACACCTGTGTGGAATGTGATTTGTTCAGTAATTCAAGGTAGATCAGTTCACCCTATCAGACATGAGATGTCAGTGACTTGGACCCAGGGATCTGCTAAGGATGCTGCTGTTCCCTTCACCTTAGGGACCTAGGGAGCAACTCCCAGGGCCATCACTTCCGTCTTAGCAAAGCCAGACAGAAGAGCAGGTAGAATGTGGGTTTTGGAGCCTTACCTATCTGGACTCAGTTTCCTCTTTTATCTGTTAATATCGCTGTAATCTTGGGCAGGTCACTTAGCTTCTTTGATCCCTGACTTCCTCATCTGTACAATGGGAATGATAATAATAATTACTTTGTTGCATGCTCATGAGATTAGAGGTATTTGTGGGAAGTGAGTACCTGGACTACACAGAGTAGGTGCTCAATAAAGAAATGCTGCTTCTGATGAACATCCCGACCAAGGAGGCTGCTACGTCACAAAATGGATCCCTTACTATAAAAGAAGTTTGGGATAAGGGCTGGCAGAGACTTGGGAAAATCTGAGACTGAGAGAATGAAAGGAAGGGATGAATCGGACCACCACGTTCTGAGCACACCTTGGTTTGTGTGATGGGCAGTTCATCTGACGGAGTCAGGATGAGCACAGGGCTATGGTGACCTTGGCAATCAAGTCAGTATTGGATCACAGCTATCATTTGGTAGGAAAACATCGAGCAAGTAGGAAATGGAACTAGTTGGAAGCAGAGGAATGAGGTCCAGGTTGTCCGGAAGGAAGAGAGCTAGGCAGGACCTAGCTAAGCCGTCCAGGGTCCAGGGGTAACTTCCCCACAGCTGAAGGTCGGGCAGAGGAGCTGAGGGCAATTGCAGGGTCTCTGCTCCAGGATGGAGCGGTGAAAAGGTGGAACCGAGGTAGGGTTTCTACCATTCCTAGCTGCTTTCCAAGAAAAGGTGGACAGTGCTGGGGAAATAAGGCAGTCAGACACCTGCAAATGGATGTGGGGATTCAGGCTGACCTCAGCTCTAGCTAACGCCTGCCGGGCTGGCGCTAGAAGAACAGTAGAGCAGCGGTTCTCAGCCTTCCTACTGCTTCCATCCTTTAATACAGCTCTTCACGGCGTGGTGACCCTCCCTCCAATCATAAAATTATTTCATTGCTACTTCATAACTGTAATTTTGCTACTGGTATGAGCCATAATGTAAATATCTGATAGTCTAGATATCTGACGTGCAACCACCAAAGGGGTCGAGACCCACAGGTTGAGAACCACGCCCCCCACGCCCCCACGCCGCCCCCCCCCCCCCCCCCCGTCAGCAGCTGCACCGACTCCAGGCAGCTGGGGGGGTGGGGACTGGAATATCAGTCAGGGTCTGATCAGTCTTGCTCCAGGAAGTCTTGCTCCATATTCACCCAAGCCAGGCTCTGAATCCCCCACATTATGAACCCCTAACCCGGCTCTGGAGCCGGCCAGTCAGGATTTGGAGGTTAGTTGAGTGGACCAACCCCGTTGATAAGAAGTCTGAGTCTGGACACAAAGAGCCAAAGGGATTCTTACGAATTTTTGTTATGTAATCCTAAGGGCAGGGAAGGGGGAAGAACAGTAGGTCCCAGCTGATCACCATTCTCCCTAGTATGTCTTCCGCTTCCAAATGCCCATCCTTCAGCCCGCCAGGTCGGCTGAGGAAACCAGGCACAGAACAACCTAATCCTCCAGGGCCAGTGTCAAAGACTAGCGCTCCGGCCAGATTTTAGGTTTGTGAACTTGGTGTTCAAAGATCTTTCTGAACGTGCTTGAATCTGCACGTGTTTCTGGGAACAAATTTATTGTAAAAATGTTGAAGGGTTTATTCTGTTTCTAGCAGGGGCCTCGCGGAATTTGCTCTTTTAGGTACGATTTATTTAAGCCTCAGGAAACCCTCAGAGCTTGTACCCACGATGTCCAGGTGAAGGACTCCAGTTTTGGAAAATACAAAGGTGTTCAAATTGGTACAGCGCTGACCGCTGGGGACACACATTGGTGGTCAGAAGGCGGATGGATTCAGATAAGCAGGATGCTTCAGTGTGTCTCAAAAGGGAACAGAGAGCAGGTAAACTAATCGGAGTGAAATCAGGACTGAAAACTCGGCACTAGTTAACACCCGTGATCCTCGAATTTGGGAGGTTGAGGCAGGAAGATTGGTGCATAGCCGAGGCCAGCAATCGAGAGATTTCCCAGCCAGCCTGGGCTACAGAGTGAGAGCCAGCTTCAAAAAGCCAAGAAAGAAAAAGAAAGAAGAGTCCGTAGCGGAGAGATTAAATCAGTTAAATTACAGAACTCTCGAAAATGGATTGTAAAGAGTGCGGAAGGAAAGCCAGACGGTAATGAAAGAAACAACTGAAAATCGCTCAGAAATTCCGCGTCAAATGGGCCATCAGGGCAGAGAGTTGGGGGACTCTGGTACCCACCTGAGTTCGAGGTAGGGATCTCAGAATTTCCACCAATTCGGATCTTGAGAATTTTGTGTAGGCGAGTGGCGCCGTGGATGCCTTCAAAGAGTGGCTTTGCGTGCGTACGTTTATTTCCTCCAAGGAATCCAAGAGGTTTCTCTAAGCTTACTCAGCTGAGTCCCGTGGCAAAAAGACACGCTCTATCCCTTGCTGCACTGTTCCTTCCCAGGGCCATTCAGGTTCCTGCCCAACCCTCAGATCCAAATGCGCGGCAGCAGCCCCGCGTAAGCGCTGAGCAACCGGGTCTGGGAGGAAGGCGGCGGGTTTCCGCGGTGGACTTCGATGTCGCTAGGCTGGCCGCCTGAGGGACGGTGGAGAGGACACACTGAAAGGATCTAGGGACCAGTGAGAACCGAGATTGGGGAAGACATTGAGGGGATGGTGATCACCCAGAAAGTCCAGTGACCAGATAAAGCGGGAGGATCTCAGGAAAGCGGGAGGGGAAAGTACGGCGCACTGTGGTGGCGGAGGGAAGGCAGCGGCGTAGCCAAAATACACTTCTCATGGCCTAGGCCTGGGGGTGGGCCAGGCAGAAACTTGGTCTTTAAGTTTCCTTTTTTCCACTCAGTTCTACCACTGCGAGGCCAGGACGCGTGTGTCAAAAGCACTGGTAGCCACACGCGCCTTAAGGTAGGCTCGACGATAGCTCTGCCAGGACCCTTGGTCCTTCCTCCCATCCGGGGTCTGAACCGTGTCCCCGGCCGGACCGAACCAGCTGCGGGCTAGATTTCCACGGGATCGCACGGGTCTTTGAACACGGGAAAAACTCTCAACTCTGGCCCCTAACTCGGGGAGTGGTGGGGACCTGGGAGGAGCGAGGGAGAGAGAGGGAAATGGCCTGGTTAGCCATCCTTCTCGCCCGCCCCCTCCTCGCACGGGGCTGGGCCTCGCCTCCAGCCGAGCCAGCAAGGGTTAAAGGCGGCGGCAGGTGAGGTGGGCGGGGCCGCGGGTTCGGGGGGGAAAAAGGAGCGGAGGGGAGAGGATGAGGGCACAGAGCGCGGTGAGTCACGGGCGGAGCTGGCCTCGCTTGCTCGCTAACTCGCTCACCGGCGCCCGCCCGCCCTCCGCCCTCCTGCCGGCTCTCACCGCCTCCACCGCCGCCGATCGCTGGGTCTGGTCGCGGCCCCAGCTTGCCCTCGGCTCCTGTCCCACGTCGCTGAGAACCGGCCAGCGCGCGGGGCCCATGAGCGCCCGTCTGTAGCGCGCCAGCAGACTGCGGTGCCCGGAGTCCGAGCGCGATCGCCAGGTAGGAGCCCGGGTCCGCGCGGCCAGGGGCGCGCGCGCGGCGGAGATCCGAGGGGAAAGGTGCTCGGAATACACCGTAGCCTGCGCTGGCCTGGTGGGGAGGGTGGTCTTAAAGGATCCGAGGGGCTGAGAGCCCAGGCGGAGGAAAAACCGGGAGAACGGGAGGGACTGGAGGGACCAATGGAGTTTGGGAACTGGGGAAACTTGAGCAACTGGGACAACCGGAGGACTGGAACATTGAAAACCATGTTTGAACGGAAGTCCCCACCGCCTGGGCACTGGGAATCGGGAAAGGCAGACGATCCAATAGAACTTAAAGACCTCTCTACCGTCTTTCTCGAATTGGGGAGTTCTGCATTCTTTTAGTGCAACCTTGATTGCAGGCCACTGCACTCTAGGCCTGAGCTCAAGCTCTCTGTCCAGAGAGGCCCCTCTGCAGCCTGGGTCATCTTAGCCTTCCCATCCCCCCAGACCCTGGGGCAGTTCCCAGGCGCCAAAAGCTATTAGGGTCCCAGACCTCACTGCTCCAGCCCAACCCCTTCTGGGCTGCCCCGCCCCGGCCTAAGGCTCCGTTCCTGCTGCTTCACCCTGATCCTTTCTTGTGGTAAGGCTGCCAGAGCCTGAGTAGGCACCTGGGTCCTCCTCTTCCCTGCCTCTCCCGGACTACCAGTGCTACCTCCTTGGTCCCAGAGGCCGGAGATTGGTACGGTCAGCTGAGCCCTGCTTGGGGAAGGCCCTTCCTAAATCATTGGCCTCCTCCACGTCAGCCCACACACATGCAAGATTCCAAGGCTCTAGGGAGAGATGGGAGAGAAGACTGGGACCTTCGGGTCATAGATTTGTGGTGGAGAAAGCGGTGGAGGTTTTAAGGTTTCTTTAATCTATTTTTTTAAAACAAGGTCTCATTTCCGAGCCTAAGCTAAACTCAGAAGCCTTCTGTCTCAGCCTCCTGAGTGCTGGGATTGTTTATTAGATGTCCCCACCATGCTTAGCAGCTTCTCTCTTCTCTTTTTCTTTCATCTCCCTCTCCCTCACCCCTTCTCTCTCTCCCTTCCTTCTTTTGCCACGTAGACCAGGCTGGCCCGGGACTCTGCATTCTTCTGTTTCATTTTCCCAAGTGCTTGCTTAGATTGAAGGCTTGCATCACCACACCCAGGCTAGATCTGTAGGTTTCTAATGTTTTGAGAAAGAGAACTGATTCACAGAGGTACTGCACAGTGTATGCTTGTTGACTGAACGATTAAATAAACATTTTATTCTAATCGCTGCTTCAAGTTTTGCTTTCTTAAATAAGAGCAGACTCAGAACAGTAGCGCTCAACACTTGGCTGGACACTAGAATCTTCTAAGGGAGGGGTTCTATAACCTTTCCAGTGCTTGCCCTTGAGTTCCGGGATGAGGGATGCCCATCTCTTCCAAACTGTGGTACTGCCTTACGTAGGGGAGCAGCGGTTATATTTTTGTGAGTTTCTAACAAGCTCTTCTCTGGGCGATCCCTTTCTCTGGTAATCCCTCCCAGATTGGGTGGGGGACCATCTAATACGAGGGAAAGGAGTGGGTGTTGGGTGAGGGAGTGGGTTTGCTGGGCAGAGTCAATCAAGCTAGGCAGGGAGCCGGGGAGTGTATGGAGAGATTAAATGCTGGTCCACATCCTTACACCAGGTCTGTGATTGGCTTTGGCAAAACGCTCAGGACCTGTTCTGGGCTTTCTGAAGGGCACATCATCTCAAGCAGCCAGAAGCGTATGCCCGTCCTATCCGTGTCCAGAGTTAGACTTGGGCTAAGACGAATCTAGATCATCCATTTAGGTTGGCAGCAGGTCTGCAGGGGGAAATGCCCAGGCACTATGTAGAGATGGTCTGGCGGCATTGGGGCCAAGCCAACTCCTGGAAGAGCTGAGTCCTAGGGGCGGGGTCACTTAGAGGAAAGGCCATTCTGTGCCCTGACCTGGACTTTCACGTTTCTCCTTCCTAGCATTCCCAAGCTCTAACTGATTTGCAGTCTCCTCCCAGAGGCACGCCCCTCTTCCTGTTAGGGGCTCGGAAGGAGCGCTTTGCTGGGAAGGGGTCTGGGTTAGGAGGGAAAGTATGCGGGTCGCCTTCCTTATGTCTCACCTTTGCCTCCACTAGGTCCCACCTGAGGTGCCCTTGACCGTCCCTGCCCTCACCCCACCCCGGATCCCGGCAATGCTAACCGCTGTCTGTGGCTCTCTGGGCAGCCAGCACACCGACGCGCCTCACGCATCACCACCGCGCCTCGACCTGCAGCCTCTCCAGACATACCAGGGTCACACGAGCCCGGAGGTCGGGGACTACCCCTCCCCGCTGCAGCCTGGAGAGCTGCAGAGCCTCCCGCTGGGCCCGGAGGTAGACTTCTCACAGGGCTATGAGTTGCCAGGGGCCTCCTCGCGGGTGACCTGCGAGGACCTGGAAAGCGACAGTCCCTTGGCTCCGGGACCCTTTTCCAAGCTCCTGCAGCCGGACATGTCACATCATTACGAATCGTGGTTCCGGCCGACTCACCCAGGCACGGAGGATGGCTCCTGGTGGGACCTACATCCCGGCACCAGCTGGATGGACCTCCCCCATACTCAAGGAGCGCTGACCTCACCTGGCCACCCGGGGGCGCTTCAGCCCGGTTTGGGAGGATACGTCGGAGACCACCAGCTCTGTGCTCCGCCGCCCCACCCGCACCCGCACCACCTCCTCCCAGCCGCGGGTGGTCAACACCTCCTAGGGCCACCCGACGGGGCTAAGGCCTTGGAAGCGGCGGCGCCAGAGTCCCAAGGGCTGGATTCCAGTCTGGATGCGGCGGCCCGACCCAAAGGCTCCCGGCGGTCTGTGCCCCGCAGCTCAGGGCAGACCGTGTGTCGCTGCCCCAACTGCCTGGAGGCGGAGCGACTGGGGGCTCCGTGCGGGCCCGATGGGGGCAAGAAGAAGCATTTGCACAACTGCCACATCCCCGGCTGCGGGAAAGCCTACGCCAAGACGTCGCATCTGAAGGCGCACCTGCGGTGGCACAGCGGCGACCGTCCCTTCGTGTGCAACTGGCTTTTCTGTGGCAAGCGCTTCACGCGCTCCGACGAGCTGCAGCGTCACCTTCAGACCCACACCGGGACCAAGAAGTTCCCCTGTGCCGTCTGTAGCCGAGTCTTCATGCGCAGCGACCACCTGGCCAAGCACATGAAAACCCACGAGGGCGCCAAAGAGGAGGCTGCGGCGGCGGCCCAGGGCGAGGCCAAGGCCGGCGGCGCGGTGGAGCCGCCCGGGGGCAAAGGCAAACGAGAGGCCGAAGGCAGCTCGGCGGCCTCCAACTGATCCCCGTGGATGTCGCATCCCTGCGGATCTTTTTAGGGGGGGCGGCCTGAGTAAGAGGGGAAGGTGGTTATTTATTGATGGTGAGGGGACAGGGAGAGGGGCGCTAGGGATTTGTTAGTTTCTGGGGCTAGATGGGAGGCTATTTGAATGTTTAGGCTGCCAGGAGCTAAACGTGCCCCTCGCTTCTTTTCTTTCTCACTAGTTCACCCTCCCCTGAGTTGCTGAAGGGTTAGGATGGATCACCCCTACCATGTGGAGGGGTTTGATTGGTAGAAATGGCACGTCCCAGGAGCTGAGGGGAAGGGAGACTGGCTCGGGGCGTTGGGGGTAGCTGTCTGGACATGTCTTTAGCTCCTGGGAACCCGGACATAAAAGCGCCTCGGAGCCGCCCTAAGGCCTAGGCCCCTTTCATCCCCCTTCCAGTACCTTCTCCCTCTAAAATTTCCGGAGAGAGAACAGAGATGAGGTGGGGGAGCCTGGGGTGGTTCCCCTTAAGGGGCTGTGTATCTAGCTTGGAGGGTTGTTACTATAGAATGAACTCCCTTCAATGAATTCCTTATAAACCCTTCCAGATTCAGTCTCCGAGAGCCAGGGAGGGCTCAGCTTCGCAGGCAGACGGAGCTGTGAGCTGAAGGTCAGAGTTACTGGGGGAGAGGAATCCAGCAGAGAGGTCCTCTTACAAAACAGGAAGAAGTTTGGCATGGGGTGGGGGTGAGAGATGGAAGAACTAACCCCTTCTTCCCTTTTCAAACTCTAATTCAATCCTTAACTCTTAGGCCTTTTAAAAGAAATCAGATTCAGTAGCCCCCATTCCCCATCCTACTAGGTAGTTTTCTGAAGTCAACCACCAGCATTAGCTCCGGAGTTGACATGGACACCCCGCCCCCACACTCACACACACAGGTCCCCACCCTTCGCTTTCCCTTTGGGAATGGAAGGGAGAGGGGTCCTTCTGCAGAGGACAGTGGAAGACCCTGCCCCTGTCTGGACTCCCCTGCCCCTCTCTTTTTAGCTTGACCCTTCCATGTTCCTGTAGGGCCCGGTGGGAAATCTTCCACACGAGTGGGCCTCTACTGGAGGGATTATAGGAAGCTGTTTCCTTTGTCCCCTTCTTAGAAGATGCTAGAAAATACATTTGGGTTTTGATCACAGGGTGGGGAGGGCAGATTTCTGCCTGGCAGACCCTGGGGCTGGGGGCACTCTCAGGTTTGAGGTAGAGGCCTTGAGTGCCTCCGACCTCTCTCTTGCTCGCTTCTCTCCACCCAGAACCCTCTGCAGGGAATAGCTGTGTGTTAATTTTTAAGTTATAAGCAAAGGGTATTTTATTTAAGAATTAGGGCGTGAGTGTGTATATGTGTGTTGTCTGTACCTGTATGTATGTATGTATGTATGTGTTTCTCTACTGAGCCTGGGGTCTCTTGAGACCCCATCTTGTTCACCCCATCCAAGGTCTGGGGCCTAGACCCACAGTATCTCTTTCTCCATTGGGGATGCTGGAACCCAGTCCAAGGACTGGGAGCTGTATGGGAAGTAGGGGCTGGGATCTGGGTAGGAATATGTGTTTGTAGAAAGGCTCCTCCTTAAAAGGGACAGGGTGACTCCCTGTGGGACTTAGGGGCCTGAAGTAGTTTAAGAATAAGGTTCTTTCTGTATCCCCCCTCTTTTCCTCACCTCCTGCTAACCTAGCCAGAGGTCCCCTTTCTAACCAAGAGGGCTGAGGGAAGAGCAGAGCTGCCATGCCTGCAGGCTGCCTGGCTAGGTAGAGAGGGGAGAAAGAAGGGCACCGTGGGTGTGTGGTGATTTCTCCTCCACCCATTGAAACCAGCCACCCTTCTCCCCGTGCTACCAAGACAACTTTTTCCAGTGACCATTCTTAGGGGAACTCCTACATGGGTGTGGGGGGATGTGCTGCTCCCCATCATAGACACCCTGAACCCTAAGATTTGCTGGGGGGTGCTTTGGATAGTTTTTGTCTGCCCTGTCCTTTACCAATCTAGGTATCTCAGCTGCCTGCCCTTCTAGGCAGCCCTCCCTAGAGGAAAATGTAGGAATTTTTTTTTTCTTTAACTGCTGTGAACCCACTTGGGGGGGAGGAAAGGAGGAGGCAGAAACAGCCTGTGTTTTTTATGCAACAATAAAGTCATCAACCAACCACATTCTTGCTTTATTTGTCGGCCAGCTCAGCATCCTCTTTTTGACTCTGAACACTCACAGTGACTGGGTAGAGGGGTCCTCAGGCAAGCATCACCTCTATTCAATCGGTTGGGTCAGAGCTTGGATCTGATCCTATCTTGAAGGGGCTAAGGAGAGAAGGGCTGCTTCTGAATCAATAGCCTCTGGTATTCATCTTATAAGATGTCCTCCCTCCCCTGAGATCGCCTCCCCTAGCTGGCCACTTGGATCCCTCTCCCCACCCCCATGGGAGCATGCATGTCAGCCGGTCCCTCTGGCTGGGAGTGAGGTGGGGGTGACTGACAGCGATTTCTTCACCCAGGATGATCCCTATCAGAGACTAGGCGATGAAAGGCAGCCATGGTATCTGATGGGCACCTGCCCAGCTGGAAAGGATGAGGAAAAGGTTGCTTCTACTACTCAGAGCAAGAATCCTGCCAGGGTTGCGCAACCGCCATGTGCACAGACGCACCCTCACGGGACTCACTGGCTTCAGAGAGACCAGAAGTGCCCACCCATAGTTGGTACCTAATTCCTAATTCGTGTCGAGTGAGTGAAAGCCTTATGAAGGTGATAGGGGGGTCAGCTTTTGTTTTGGTTTCCTGTCTCTGAAGGACAAGGTTGGTCATGGGGTCCTTTCACCTTCCCAACTTACCTTTTACTCGTTTTTTTGGGTTTTTTTCCTGCAAATGTATTGTTTTCTTCTCATGCAATTTCTAGCCCTAACTACAACCCCTCACCCAATTTCTCCAGCCGAATCTGGTTCTCAGATTGGCCCATCCTATCAAATGTCTGAGAGATTTTGGGGCCTCCGTGTTTAAGGAACATTGGAAGGGGGCATCAGGATGATTTAGGGTCTGTGGTTGGGGGGCACAGCGCACCTGTTTCCATCTGTTACTGGATTTAACAGCACAGAGCCTTTGTTTACCTGTGGCTTCCTGCCCGAGGCACTCCTGCGGGGCACCTCTTTTGTCTTCCTGGTTCTGGGGGGAATTAGACCCCAGAAACCTGGTGAGTCCCTCCTTTTCCCCATATCTGCCTCCAGGGACAGGAGGGCAGCTGTAGGGCCGGCTTGGCTTGTCTGGGCAGGACCAGGGCCCTGCCTCCTCCCCTTGCGACTCCTCCAGCTGACCTGCATTCTTAGCAGGGGCCTTTGGTGGGGCTCTGATGCATGCTTGATCCTCTGCAATGCTGCCTGGCTGGCCTGGGTCCCTTGAAGGAACCCAGGGTCACCTATGACCCCTCAGAAGTGGCACCCCAGCAGGATTGTAGTGGAGAGGGCGAGAGGGGGGGGGAAATCATCCGGTGTGGATTGACACTCTGTACGACCTCTCTGAGTCTTCTAACCGAAGAAGTGAAGTAGAATACCTCTAGGGCAGGTGAATGAAGTCAAAAGTGGAAACGTGACAAAAAGCAGGCCCGGAACGCACCCTCCACCGCCTCCTGCTCTTCCGGCTGCCTCCTTCTCCTTCGGCCTGTCCCGCCCCCCAGCGGACATCTGGGGAAGTGCAGAAGCTGTGGGCAGGTTCAGTCCCATGGCAACCTCCTACCTCTCCTCCAAGACGCCCCGAAGCAGCTTTTATACCCCCAATAATCCTTTATTGCCTATGGATAATACCAGCAATGTAAAGTTAAAATTATCTTAGGAACAAAACCAAAGAACTGTCAAACTAATCAAATAATAAAGTCACAGAAAACAGTCAACAGACAATAAGAAATGATTTCTTTAAAAAAAATTTTTTAATGTGCCTTTTAATCCTAGCACTTGGCCAGGCAGATCTCTGTGAGTTCAAGGCCAGTCTGATCTACAAAGTGAGTCCCAGGACAGCTATAAAGAAAAACTATTATTATTATTATTATTATTATTATTATATTGTACGAATGTTTTGTCTGTGTATATATGTATACAACACATGAATGCAGTGCCCTTTTGAGACTAAAAGAAGGCGTCAGATCCCTGGAACTGACTGGAGCTACAGATGATTGTGGTATCTGAAGATTAGGAAAAAACTCAGCTGCATCCTGGTTTGAATTCCAAAGATGTAATCCTAGTGAGGCAGGATGGGAAGCCAGGAGCCATGAGGATAATTTAAGTTACTTAGCTGTATTGTTTGTTTTATTTTTCTAAAGTTTTATTTTTATTTAGTAATTATATGTATAGTGTGCACTTGACTGCAGGTACCCACTGAGGCCAGAAGAGAGCGTTCCCTGGATCTGGAGTTACAGACTGATGTGAACTACGTGATCTAGGTGCTGGGAACCAACTTTGGTTCTCTTTGCAAGAGGAGCAAGTTCTCTTAACCAGTGAGCTATCTCTCCAGCTCCTGAGAAATATTTCTAGTCCCGTGGTTCGTGATGCACACCTTTTAATCTCAACACTCAGGAACCAGAGGCAGGCGGGTCTCCTAGTTCCAAGCCAGCCTGGTATACAGAGTGAGTTCGGGACAGCCAGAACTACACAGAGAAACTTTGTCTTGAAAAACCAAGGTGTGTGTGTGTGTGGGAGTGGGGGTTGGCTGGAGAGATGGCTCAAAGGTTAAGAGCACTGGCTACTCTTTCAGAGGCCCTGAGTTTGATTCCCAGCAACCACAGAGAGGTGCACAACTATCTGTAATGGGATTTGATACCCTCTTCTGGAATAAAGTTGTACATGCAGATAGAGCACTCATATACATAAAATAAATAAATCTTTTTTAAAAAGACAAGAAAAACCAAGTGGGGGAGATTTCCATATACTACCACCAAAATACTCAAAAAGGGAAATCAGAAAGCAATGCCTTTTACCCACAAAAAAAAAAAAAAAAAAAAAAAAAGTACAAAGGAATTGAAGAGGGAAAATGTGTACACTGAAAAACAAATTTGTTTTGATTCAGAGACTGCTGCCCAGGATGACATTGAACTCCCTGTGTAACCAAGGATACTCATGAACTTCTGATCCTCCTGGAATTGCAGGTGTTCTCCACCACACCCAGTTTATGCAATGCCTGGGACTGCATAAATTTACATGCTAAGGCAAATACTCTACCACCTGAGCTCCATTCCCAGGCCCAGATATGAAAAACAGATTAAAGAAATTGAAGAATGCACACGAACACACACACACACACACACACACACACACACACACACACACACCTGTGTTTTTTGTATTGCAAGAATTAAGGTTGTTGAGGTATTACAGACTGACAGTATGTAACCCCTAGAAGTAATTCCCAGAGGTCATAGGAGCATAAATGTATGAGATGTATTTTCTTCAGAGCTGCCTACAGAGATGATTCATAGAGGAAAAGGGAACTGAAAACCCAAAATATTTGAGTTCAGAATATGGCTCCACACCACTGTACATCCCTATTAACCCAATTTCTCCTTTGCTATCTCATTTTCTTAGCATGTAAAAGGATTTGGAATAGAAATTTCTAAATTTTCTTTCAAAGTTATCTTTCTATAACCTTAAGCACATGTGGGGCAGAACAGAACTTGGGTTTTTGGAGACAGGAGGGTTTTGTGTGTGTCGTCTTGTGACATGGGGGTATATGGGGGCTAGGGAGATAAGGTTCAAACAATAAAGTGACTGCCATATGAACATGAAGGCCTGAGTTCTGTCCCCAGAAGCACAGGCACTTACAACCCCAGCCCCGGGAGGGTGGAGACAGGAGACTCACTGGGCTCACTGGCCGGCCAGTGGAGCAGAATCAACAAGATTAAGGTTTAATCAGAGGTCCTGTCTCAAAAACTAAGATGGAGAGCCACTGAGAAAAACACCCATGTTGACCTCTAGTCTGCACAGGCACGCACATACATGTGCATGTACACTTGCACACATGAATACACACAAATAATCTTCCAAAGTCAAATTGTAAAATATACTAAAAGACAACAACAAGCTGGACTTCTCCTAAGATGACAGCTAAGGTTGAAAATAAAAGGAGAGATGCTTCAGCAGTTGAGTGAGTGCTGGCCGGATGGTGGTGGTGCACACCTTTGATCCCAGCACTCGGGAGGCAGAGGAGGTGGATCTCTGTGAGTTCAAGGCCAGCCTGGTCTACAGAGCGAGATCCAGGACAGCCAAGGCTGTTACACAGAGAAACCATCTCAACAACAACAAAAAGTGAATACTGATCTTGTAGAAGACCTGATTGTGGTTTTCCTGCCAGGTGGCTCACAACCACCTGTAATTCTAGCTTCAAGGATGGACACTCTTCTGGCTCCCTTGGGCATATACCCTCCCATACACATAATCCACAAACACACACAATTACAAAATTAAACATTTTAATGTATGTGTGTGGATGTTTTGCCAGTGTGTGTGTCTGTGCACCACATATGTGCCTGGTGTCCATGGAGGCCAGAAGGCATCCGATTTCCTGGAAGCAGAATTACAGAGGGCTATGAGCCACTGTGTGGGTGCTGGGAATCAAACCCAGATCCTCTGCAAGAGCAGCCAGTGCCCTTAAGCGCTAAGCTATCTCTCTAGCCCCTGAAAATAATTTGTAAAATAAACAATACTTAACTTAAGCTATCCCTATGCCTCCTGTATTGTGCTGTTTCACTAGGATTGAGTCTTTGGAATTCTAGTCAGAATTCGGGCAGCTCAAGTTCTCCCTTACTCTCCAGAACCCCCAGCAGCGTTGGCTATTTTATGAATACTCTATTTTCACTCAGGCTTCTTTTCTCCTTCAGCTCCACCTCCTAATAGTGACTCTCTCTGATAAGTCCGAACTGGAAGTCCAGGACATCCAGGCAGCAGGATTTGGAAAACCAGCCACTTGGTTCCAAGAAGTAGTGCTAGCTAGCGCGCACCCTCGTGGGAAACGGTGGGATTGCAGGTGTTCTGTTCCGGCTCCGCCCCCGGGGACAAAGGCCTTCCTGGTCACCTGGGAATCTGGGTCCAGAGGAACAGATCTGTCCTGAAACGGAGGACGTGGCGCCCAGAACTGAGTTTGGGGGTCTTGGAGGCAGAGAGGGTGAGAGGTGGAGGTACTGAGGACTTGGAAGTGGTTGGACGGAAGAGGAGCGCGAATGTGGACATGCGCAGGAGCGTGGGATTCTTGGAGAGGGCGTTAGTGCCTAGAAACTACCCTTCCAGCTTGGAAGGGCTAAGGCTACAAGGCGGACGCTCTGCATTGTCTGCTGACTCGTTTAGTGCATACTGCACTCTGAGTGTGCGTCCAGTGCTGTTGTCCCGGACCGGAGCGTCTGGCATGGACTCTGTCTTCTCTGAGTGCACATGTGGGAGGGAGCGTCCTAGGCCCCACAGGTGGCCAGGATTGTGGAGAGGTGTTACTGGAGGGACCTGATCATCCCTACCTCTTAGCAGATGGCCTCCTCGAGCCCGGAAGCCCCTTGTTCCTGCGACTGCTTTGTCTCTGTGCCTCCGGCCTCAGCCATCCCGGCTGTGATCTTTGCAAAGAACTCGGACCGCCCCCGAGATGAGGTGCAGGAGGTGGTGTTTATACCAGCAGGCACTCACACCCCTGGAAGCCGGCTCCAGGTGGGTTAGGAATTAAAAGGAATAGGAAGGTTTAGACATTGTTCCTAGACCTTCGCTTTCTTGCACCTCGGATGTTGGCAGATGCTGTGAAGAGTACGGACTTCAAGTCCACCAACCTGGACCTTGAGTCTCGTTAGCCTCTGCTAACGCAGTTTACACATGTGTGACCTTAGAACAAGCCCTTTCTTAAGGCCATTATATTAAAGTGCCTGACAAAGTGCCGGAGCAATGCAGATTCTGGATCTTTTTTTTTTTTCCCTGTGAATTCCCTTTTCTCTTCTTTACCTCCAGTGCACCTACATCGAGGTGGAACAGGTGTGGAAGACACATGCTGTCATTCTGAGCCGCCCTTCCTGGCTGTGGGGGGCTGAGATGGGAGCCAATGAACATGGTGTCTGCATTGGCAACGAAGCAGTGTGGACCAAGGAGCCTGTTGCGGAGGGGGAAGCCCTCCTGGGTATGGATCTTCTCAGGTACAGACCCGCTCTTCATGCCCCCACCCTCTGCCCCTAACACTCAGGTTCATTGGCCTTGCCTCTCTCTTGGCCTTGACCCGTGGCCTCTCTAAGAAGGCTGCTGTTCACCTTCTATCATAATCATTATGATGATGATGATGATCATCATCATCATCATCATCTCCTCCTCCTCCTCCTTTGATTTTTCAAGACAGGGTTTCAGCCGGGCGGTGGTGGTGCTCGCCTTTAATCCCAGCACTTGGGAGGCAGAGTCAGGAGGATCTCTGTGAGTTCGAGGCCAGCCTGGGTTACCTGGAACTTTGTAGAGCAGACTGGCCTTGAAACCAAAGGTCCACCTGCCTCTGCTTCCTAAGAGCTGGGATTAAAGTCGTAGGCCACCAAGCCTGATAAAAAGCCTCTTTTGGCCCAGAATGGTTTAATTTTTTTTTCAGTACTTTTTTGTTAACTGAAATCTCCCATAGAATTCTGGTTTATAGAAACTGATAAAGGTGCAGCTCTGACTGAGAAGTCCAGGCACTTCTTCCTTGGAAATAGTGTTCCAGACCTTTCCATGGAACTCTCAGTTCTAAGCTTGGAAACCATTGGCATATGGCTTTTTCTTTTTTCTTTTTTCTTAATTGTTGTTTTAAGACAGCTTCTCATTGTGTATCCCTGATTGGCCTAGAATTCACTATGTAGGCCAGGCTGTCCTTGAACTCAGAGAAATCCACCTGTCTCTGCCTCCCAAGTGCTGGGGTTAGAGGTGTTTACCATCACATCTGGCTGGTTTTTCATTTTGCCTTGGAATTTTTGTCTGTTTTGAGATAAGGAATCTTGTAGTATGTTTCTGAGTGTGGAGTTGAACTTCTGATCCTCCTGTCTCCACCTCCTTGTTGGGCTCACAGGCCTGTGCCGCATACCATCATTGCTGCTGGGTTTGCTGTGTAATATGGGCTTTCGTCAAACCTCTCTGGATCACTTCTGTCCTCTGACCTCTCTGCTAGGCTGGCTTTGGAACGGAGCAGTACTGCCCAGGAGGCTGTGTGCGTGATTGCAGGCTTGCTAGAACGCTACGGGCAGGGGGGCAGCTGCCGGGAGGATCCTGTGCCATTCTGCTATCACAACACCTTCCTACTGGCGGACCGCACAGAGGCATGGGTGCTGGAGACAGCTGGCAGGCTGTGGGCTGCTCAGCGGATCCAGGGTAGGAGTCTAGTGTGGAGCCTGCCTCCGAGAGGGAACCTAGACGTCCCCAGCTACTGCCCTCCACTTCTGGAGGCCCCCACTTTTGTCTCCCCGACAGCCTTGGGCATTGGGACACTCCAGAAAACTGGAAATGAACCCACTTAGGAACTTCCTCCTTCCCCTGGCCAGGTGCTCCCCTGCTTCAGCCTGCCCCTTCCTCTGGAAAGCCTTCCTGGGGTCATGTGCAAGCGACTACCACTTTGCCATCCTGTCCATCCCTATGACATAGCTCTGATTGATTTGTCTGTCTCCTCCTCACCGGAGGCCCCTTGAGGACAGGTTGAGCTTTTTAAAACCGTAATCTAAGCTCCTTACCCAGGACCTGGCATATAGTGGGTGCTCCGTGATACATGAATAAGTTCCTCTTCTTCTGCAGGGGGTGCCCGAAACATTTCTAACCAACTGAGCATTGGCACGGACATCTCAGCAGAACACCCAGAGCTCCGAAGCCACGCCAAGGCCCAGGGTTGGTGGACCGGACAGGGCACCTTTAACTTTGCAGAGGTCTTCTCCTTGGCCCAGCAGCCTGTGCGAATGGAAGCTGCCAAGGCCCGCTTCCGGGCTGGGTGTGAGCTGCTACAGCAACAGCAAGGTCTGGGAGTGGTGGGCGAGAGGGCCACAGCACCCTAGCCTGGAGTCTCTCTCACACTCTTATTTGCTGGGTCCCCACCACTTCCTCCTTTGCAGGAAGTATCACAGCAGAGGTGATGATGGACATCCTCAGGAACAAGGAGAGCGGCATCTGCATGGACTCCGGAGGCTTCCGAACCACAGCCAGCATGGTGTCGGTCCTGCCCCAGGATCCTACAAAGCCCTGTGTCCACTTCCTCACTGCCACACCAGACCCGTCCAGGTGAGGGTGGAGAGGACGTACTGGCCAGGGGACATGACCAGACATGTCCCCTGCTACTACTTCAGTCCTCCAACCTGTGTCTCTTTAGGTCGGTATTCAAGCCCTTCATTTTTGAAGTGGGGGTGGCCCAGGCCCCCCAGGTGCTGTCTCCCACTTTTGGAGCCCAGGACCCTGTTCAGATCCTCCCCCGGTTCCAGACTCAGGTGGATCGTCGACACTTACTCTATCGTGGACACCAGGCAGCCCTGGAGCTGATGGAGGATAAGCAGGTAGCCCTAGGGGACTATGCTGAGGGCAGGTAGGAAATACCTTTACCTTCTCGATATTCTAGGGCCTGTGGCTAGAGGAGACTGCAGAGCTGGGGGCAGGTGGGACCTTCAGCTAGTCTTGGGTTTCTCCTGCCTGGAGGAGAGGGTCCACATTCCTCACCTCTGCCTTGCCTGGCAGGATCAGAGAAAACAGATCCGGCAGAAGCAGCAGAGCCTGGAACAGGAAGGCCTGGAGGCTCTCCGAGGACTACTTACTGGTGACCAGACCGTCCCTCCCCGGGGGCTGGGCAGCCTCTTCCAGGCCTTTGTGGAGAAGGAGCAGCAGGCCTATGCTTAAGCATGCAGCACCTCTTGGCCCACTGGATACAGGAGCTCTGGGCCAGCTGCTGTGAGCTGTGGTGGTAGTGGTGGCTGAAGTTACAGGCATCCTTCACACCGCTCATCCAGGGTCTGGGTGGCTGGTATAGCCTTTGACTTAATAAATGTTTTATTTCCTTATTCAATGAACTGGATCTCAGGTCATCCGGGGAGAGCTGAGCCAGGACAAAAGGCAGCTCCCGGCAGGCTGGTTGCTAGAGCTATGGTACCATAAACCCTAATGATGAGTGTTTGGTTGAAGACCCAAGATCATGCTTCATGAGAGCTGGCTGCCAAATGGGGACAATCAGGATCCCAAGGTTTTAGTCCTTAGCTTGACTGAATGGTGGCATGTCTTTGATCCAATTACTCAGGAGGCAGGGGCTAGTGGATTTCTGTGAGTCCCAGGCTAGCCTGGTCTAAATAGCGAGTTCCAGGACAGCCAGGATTACACAGAAAATCACTATCTTAAAAACAAAACAATAAGCCAAGTGGTGGTGGTGGTGGTGGTGGTGGTGGTGGTGGTGGTGGTGGTGCACACCTTTAATCTCAGCACTTGGGAGGCAGAGCCAGGCAGATCTCTGTGAGGCCAGCCTGGTCTACAGAGTGAGATCCAGGACAGGCACCAAAACTACACAGAGAAACCCTGTCTCAAAAAAAAAAAAAAGAAAAAAAAAAAAAAAAAGAAAAAGAAAGAAAGAAAGAAACCAAAACTATCTCACCATGAGACAGCATCCTTTGTGAGGTGGTCCCCACTTGTTGCCCACCTGAGGCCCAGCAAGCCATCTGGGGACCCAGAGAGATGCCAGCCCTTTGGGTCATTCCTGAAAAGTTAAGCTGCTTTTGGGGATTGTGTTTTTGACTTCTGGTTTTGGTTTCTTTCCTTGACTTACCCCATGGGACATGAAAAGCATTCCAAGCCCAAAGATACTTTATTGGGGGTGGGGCTCCTGCCACAGGTGAGGGGCTGCACACTACTTCGTGTTCCTTTTGGCTGTAGTTTTTGTCATGCTGGGGGCTGCAGCTGGAGAGGTCTTGGAGGCTGCGGCTGCTGGGGCCCCCTTCCTTGCCGGGGCAGAGCTTTTCTGGCTCTTGGGAACTGGTTTCTTGGTAGAAGAGGAGGTCTGGGTGGAGGAGGTGGCCTGAGCAACTGCCTCTTTCTCAGGCTGCTCGGTGACAGCAGGGCTGCAGTCTCCAGCCATGGGCACTGCAGGCAGCAGGGGCAGGTCGGTGAGGACAGGCTGTATCTCCATCCTTGACAAGTGCTCTTCCAGGACCGTCTGCTGCCTTTGCTCTTGATGCTGCTGCAGTTCCTGGTCCAAGTCCTTGAAGAACCCTGGGGAGGAGAGGGCAGCCCTGGGCTTGGCAGGAGGGCCTTGGGCCGGGGATGTCTCTGGTGAACCTACCAGCATCCCTAGTAGAATACATATTGGGCTGGGGCAGGGAAGAGACGGGTCACCTGCATCCTCTCATTAGATCCTGCTGATTCCAGACTGAGGTGGGTCATTGACACTCACTCTGTCATGAGTGGCAGGTGGCCCTGAGGCTGATGGAAAGTGATCATGTAACCCCAGGGACTGAGCCAGCCTGGGAAGATGTCACCTTCCACCTGACTGGCACTCTGGAAACACAAAGGGCCTGGAGTGGAGGAGACCACAGAGCTGGAGAGAAGGTCACGGCAGAGCTAGCTGCCTAGGACAGTGACAATGTCATTCCCATCTCCAAGGGCAATGTAAGCCGAGGGAAGCTATAAGGTGTGAACAGTAATCACTTCGCTCTGTGCAGAATGGGCCATTCAGCTCCGGGAATTCCTCCTCCTCATCCAAGGACTCATTGTCATCATCGCCATCATCCGAGGTCCAGCGCTCCAATATAGGCTGCTTGTCTAGGTCCAAGAGCAGTGGCAGAGCTCCTGTCACCATCTTCCTGTAAGGCAGAGGAGCAGAGGTTACCCCTGAGGGCATCCCTAATGGGGAACCTGGGAGGATATGGTGACATATGCTTCAGTGCCCATACCTGGGTGGGTATGACTCAGACTAGGAGATGGGCCTGGGGTCAGCCCTAAGAGCAAAAGGCTGGCTCCTATGAGGTGCTGGATGTGGGACTGGGACAGGCTCAGTCTAGGGCACCATGGATGAACCAATCAGGGTTGCAGGCTGATAGTGGCTTTCTGGAGCAGTGGGTGATGCTCATCCAGCACTTCTTTACCCCACCTTCAGCCCCTCCTCACCTGTAGCCATTTTGGTTGGTGCAGGTGTTTCCCAACAGATTGAGGATGAGAAGGCTCTGGGGGAGCTCATCTGTGCAGTAGAAAGAATGAGTGAGGGTTCCCTGCTTGCTCTGCCCTCCCTCCACCCCAGCCGGGGGAGAGAAAGAAGCAAGATCACAAGGAGCTTGGAGCCAAGAGGAGGGAGGACACCACATGGGACCCACTGCAAGAGCCAGGGCACGTATTCCTACCTAGCTTCAGCACGTCTATCAGGTTGTCAGAAAGGTCCAGAAACTGGAGGTACTGGAGGTCAAGGAGGTTTTCCACCTGCCTGATTTGGTTTCCTGCCAGAGACAGGAAGCTGCCGGGGGAAAGGGAGGGATGGAGATAAGATACAGGACTGCTGGAGGAGGGGGCAGGCAGGAGGGAGGAGGGTACCAGGTCCCCAGCCAGGCTCCTCCGTGTAGTCAGCTGGCTAAGTGGGGACACAAAGCCTTGTGGGGTGAGGAGAGCAGAGCTAGATATCTCACCTGACAAAGAGCCAGGCTTAGAGAGCCCCAAGACAGTTCTAGGGGTGTAGCCAGTTTCTCACTACCCACTCCTTACTCCTTTGTTGCCTTGGTGCCACATACCGCAGAGAGGTGATGCATGCCAAGTTCTCAATTCGCTGGATCTTATTCTGTGGGAAGAAACCAAGTTTAAGTCAGCTGGGTGGAGAGTCTTTTTAAGGAGACGAAGCCCTAAGACCATGTCTGTTCTCAGCTGCAGCCAGTGTAGGTGGAGGATGACCACTCAACCTGACTGTGGCTGGCTGCCATCGCCTTGGGGAAGATGATTTGTCTTCTCTGGTCAATGGTTAATGTGTGAACTTGGAGCTAGTCCAATGAGCAGAACCAAAGGGCTGCAGACTCAAAAGAAGGAAACCAAGGGGCCAATAGAGAAATGGGAATGGCCTCATTGGTGGCGAGTGTGCGTGCGTGCGTGCACCCGTGTATGTGTGTGTGTGTGTGTGTGTGAACACATATGTCAAGGATGTGTGTGGAGGTCAGGGAACAGCCTGACAGAGACAGTTCTCTCCTACTGTGTGGGTCCTAGGAGTGAACTCAGGTCACCAGGCTCGGCAGCAAGCACTTTAACCTACAGAGTCATCTTTCCAGCCCTATTTTTTAATTTTATTATTTATATATTTATTTTTATTTTTTATTTTTTGAGACACAGTCACACTAAGTAGCCTTGGCTGGCCTGGAAATCATAGACCAAGCTGACCTCCAACTCACAGAGATCTGCCTGCCTCTGCTTCCCCAAGTGATGGGACCAAAAGCATGCACCATCATCACACCTGGATCTCTCTCTCTATATATATATATCTATATCTCTCTATATAGATATTTTTCTAAGATCTATTTATTATGTATTCTATCTGCATGTATCCCTGCAGGCCAGAAGAGGGCACCAGATCTCATTACAGATGGTTGTGAGCCATCATGTGGTTGCTGGGACTTGAACCCAGATCCTCTGGAAGAGCAGCCAGTGCTCTTAACCGCTAAGCCATCTCTCTAGCCCCTTAAATCTATATTTTTAAGACAGGGTTTTGTGTAGGGCAGGCTGCCTGGAACTTCCTCTGTAGCCCAGGCTGACCTCAATCTTGTGATCCTTCAGCTTCAGCCTCTTGGGTACTCAAGAGACTGGCATATGCCACTGTGCCCAACTGGAATGGTGGAACGGCAACTCAAGAGCATGTTCAGGAGCTCTTTGTGGGGTTGGGGTAGGAAATCAGTCTTTTTGTTTGTTTTGTTTTCTCAAGACAGGGTTTCTCTGTGTAGCCATGACTGTCTTGTCTTGTAACTTGCTTTGTAGAACAGACTGGCCTCGAACTCACGAGATCCACTTGCCTCTACCTCCCAAGTGCTGGGATTAAAGGCAATCCCAGGTTTTTCAAGTTAGACAGACTAGGTTCACAACAGGGAGGGGACAGGAGGCATGGGGGGGGGGTCAGGAGGCATGGGGGCAAGACTTTACCGACTGCAGGTAGAGGCTGTGAATATTCCGGAGGCACTCCAAATTCCTGATAGAAGTAATCCCTTCCCGATCCAAGCGGACAGTCTCCAGTTCATCGAGAGTATGAAACCTGGAGAGAGTAAGCAAAACGGGTCGATAGGGCCTGCATCTGTGGCCTCTTAGTGGCCGAGGGGGGGGGGGGAGAAGAAGACATGTCTCAAGGAAAAGAAGGGGACTAAATGGTTTTGATGAGATGTCTAGAACAGCTGCTTGACCCAGGTAGTGGTGTCTAGGTCATGAGACTGGCTAGTCTCAGACACATGGTTCTCTTGGTGGAAGTGAGAAAGAATAGAGAGGAAGCCGACAAGGGCCCTCTGGACAGCTGGTGGGTGGTGGCCATGGTCCCTGGAGATTCAGGACAAGATCAGTTTGGATGGTGGAGGCAGGGTGGGGATAGATGCAGAAATACTCTCATTTCTTCTGGAAGAATCTTCCTCACTCCCTTGTGAGTCACCCACGGAGGGGAAATCACTTGTTCCATCCATACCTTCACTATTTCCAAATTTACTAAGTATCCTCCAGACAAATGACATAGGTCCTTGCCCATCATTATCAGGGAAGCCAGGCAAATATCTGTGACCAAGTGGATGCCAAAGGCAGGTACAAGAAATGAAAGTGGTTACATGGGCTATGTACCAACTCCAGAGTGGAGGAGTCAAGGGCATCTTCCTAGAGGTGACCAGTGAGCAGGCCATGGGGAAGGGATAGGGACAGGGCATTTCAAGCAGAACATGCGTGTGCTAATCTAGTCTGCTTTGAACTTGAATGTGCCTGTGAATCCTTTGGGTACCGGAAGATGCAGATTCTAATTCAGTAGGTCTGAGATGGGTATCTTTTTTTCTTTCTCTTAAAGCCAGGGCTTCATGTAGCCCAGGGTGGCCTCAGGCTCACTATGTAGCTGAGAAGGATCGAACTTCTGATCTTCTGGCCTCTACCTCTTGAGTGCTGAGGTAAAAACCAAGGCCAGTTTTACGTGGTGCTTAGCACTCTGTCAAGCGAGCTACATCCCCAGTGGAAAGTCTTCATATCTAACAAGCTCTTGGGTGATGTCAAGCTGCTCTCTCTTCTGAGTAACAAGGGGCAAGAATGCAGTGTGAGAAACTGCACACTTTTAGAGTGTGGAAAGATTTTTGGTTCTTGCTGGGAGGCCAGACTGAACAGAGAATTTCTGAGTTTGCTATAGCATTCTCTAAGGCAGCTGAGGATGATGAGAAAAGAGCCATCTTTAAGAAGTAAAAACTGGGGTTGGGGATTTAGCTCAGTGGTAGAGTGCTTGCCTAACAAGCACAAGGTCCTGGGTTTGGTCCTCAGCTCCCGAAAATTAAAAAAAAAAAAAAAAGTAAGGAAAACCAAGTGAGAAGGACTGCTGATTGAAGTGTGGAGTAACTAAAGAGACAGACACGATTTACAAAATCATATAGCTCAGCAAACTGAACATCTGTGCTTTCCTTCTCCACTCACATCTTTTCTGACAGGTCTTCATCCTCAGGGAAGGCCAAGTTCCTCTTGGTGATCAGGGCTTCGGTAATGCAGACTTCGCCTTCCTCTGTACCCTGGGCAGCATTCTTAGCTGTGAAAAGACAGGCTCCTTTTCATTTGCCTTCATTCTCGGGGGACCTGACCTGACTGTCGTCCAGTTGTTCTATACACCAACTCACCTTCCTGCTCGCCTCCTGGCATGACCTAAAAGAAACAGCGGCGGTTTGCGGCAGGAGACAGACTAAGGGGAGCAGAGAAGCTTATTGCCGGCCCGTTGGGATGACTGCACCCAGCTTGGAGAGAAGACGGGAGGGAAGACTGAGGAGACAGGGACAGGGGTGGTTGGTGCAGAGTCGGTTGCTGGCGGTGCGGTGGGAGACAGGAGTAAATCAGAGCGAAGGATCTGGAGTTAGAGGTGTGTGGCGGGGCTTTACTGGTCGCAAACTGAAGAGACCGGAAGAAAGAGAAGAACGGTCCCTTGCAGTCTCGCGTCGTTGCTAGGAGACCGGACGCCAGCTCCGACGGACCGGTAGGAGTGGGGGCGGGCACTACAGGCCCGACTCTACGCATGCGGATAGCGGCTCCATCCGGTGGCTCTCCTACTGTTTCCGGCCCTGGGTTTTCCTTGCTGCCCCACAATCCTCAGCTCCTTCCGTCTCCGCGCGGCGCTCGCGGGGACTTCCTGTAGCGATGGCCGCGGCGGTGGCGGGGATACTTCGAGGAGGTCTCCCGCCCCGGGCGGGTAAGGAGAGGCCCAGGGCCTCACGGCGCACAGGCCGGCGCTCTCTAGCCCTCGCTCCCTCCTTTCCCTCTGACCTCTCCCGTAATCTGACAGCTCTCGGTGACCCTGCCACTGGCCGGGTCTCTGACTTGATTGGGTCCAGTGCCCTGTGACATCCCCTCCATCCCCATACACACCCTGGTAATGACAGCAACGATGTCGCGAACACTTTTCTAACCCCTCGCTCACTTCTTGTCCCCGACCCCGCAGAGTCCTTGCTGGGATTTTAATGTATTGTTTCTTGAGGTCAGCGTAAACTCAGCCTCCTCGGGTCTTCTCCCCCAACCCTCGCGTTATAAAGCAGGTTCCTCAGTGAAATCTTTTGCTTGTATCCTGTTAATTGACACCCCCCCCCCCCCCCCCCCCGCTCAGTCAATTCACAATCTAGTTTTACATTTGCCCAGGCGCCTGTCTCGTCTGCTAAACCCCACGGAGGGTCGCAGTGTCCATTCATCTTAGCTAGTCAGTGGCATGGTGCCTGACGTTAGTAGGCACTCGTTAGGCATTTATTCACCGTACTGTAGTCCAGGGATTGTGGTTATTGTTTTACATTCATTGCCTGGTTTACATCTTACAGCAAACGCACCTTGGGAAGAAGGCATTATTAACTGTTCTTTACAGATAAGCACACTGAAGTTTGGATCAGTTCAGTGCCAGGGCAAAAAAACAAAACAAAAAAAAACACTAATAATCTGCAAATCAGGGCTTAAAATCCAGTTCCATCTCATTCCCCAGACACTCTTAACCGGTCTTGTGGCTATTAACCATAAAACCTCTCTCCCTGGTGAACCTCCATAGTCTCCCAAGAGTCTTCTAGCTGATCCTTTTCCAGCCGTACCTGGAAACTACAGTGTTGGTCTTTATGTTGGGGATGAAAGAGTCAGTTTGGCTCAGGGATTGGGAGTGTTTCTTTGGTTTCTGAGAGAACCTTTCAAGCTTTTCCTTGTCATCAGAATGTGCCATTGGGCACACAAAGTTCAGAGGGCATCTTGCATGAATCTTTTTTCCACTCTAGGGGCACTCGGGGGATTGAGCCCAAGTCATCAGGCTTGGCAGTAAGTGCATTTACTGTACTGGGTGAATCATCTCCCAGGCCCTTAATTTTGCTTTTTGAGTCAGGGTCTCACATTGCTGAAGTTGGCCTTGAATTCATAATCCTCCTGCCTCTACTTCCTAGGAGCTTGGATTACTAGCGTTTACCACCATATCTGACCCAAAGAAAGACTTGTTTGAGAGGGTCGTGAGGATGGTGTGATGTGTTTCTCCTTCCTCTTGCTTCAAGTCCTAGGAGCAGACCTCAGCGCTCGGGGATGAAGCCATGCATTATCACCAGAAGGGCTTCTTAAAACACGACTAGCTGGACTCTGCTCCAGAGTTTCTGATTTCAAAGGTCTAGGGCAGGCATGAGAGTGTGTATTTCCAACAAGTTCCCTGATGAAGCTGATGTTGTCTTGATCCAGGGCTTTGTCCTTCAAGAACTGCCACTAAGACCTAGGATTAACATTCACAGTAGAGCTGGTCACAGGGTTGCTTTCTTCTGTCATTTGTTCCTTTTTTTTTTTTTTTCCTTACTTGCTTTCTGGGGATGGGACCTAGGGCTTGGCACCTAGACCAGTTCTGTATCTCCCAGCTGCTGTCCCAGCCCCTGATGACTGTTTTATGAGCAAAGTTTTACTGGAGCATAGGCTCATCCGTTTACGTATTATTTGTGACCTTGCTGGTTTTGGTTGCTTGGTGGGTTTTTTTTTTTTTTTTTTTTTTTTTGTGCATCTTATTTTTTATCTTGGGACTGGGTCTCACTGTGTATCCCCAGCTGGCTTGGAACTCGCAGAAAATCCACCTGCTTCTGCCTCCCAAGCCCTAGGAGTAAAGATGTACACTACCTTGCCCAGCTTCCTTTCTTTCTTTCTTCCTTCCTTCCTTCCTTCCTTCCTTCCTTCCTTCCTTCCTTTGTTTTTTATTTCTTTCTTGCTTTCTCTTCTTCTTCTTCTTCTTCTTCTTCTTCTTCTTCTTCTCCTCCTCCTCCTCCTCCTCCTCCTCCTCCCCCTCCTCCTCCTTTTTTTGAGACAAGTTTTCTCTGAATAACAGCTCTGGCTGTCCTGGAACCCACATTGTAGACCAGGCTGGCCTCAGACTCACAGAGACCCGCCCGCCTCTGCCTCCCGAGTGCTGGGAGTAAAGGAGTGTAACATTATCACCCAATTAAATACATACATAATCTTTTAAACTTCTAGCACTGCACATAAGAAGGACTTGTAGAGAGCTGGGTCTGTAGTCTACTTGGTAGACTTGCCTAGCATGCATAAAATCCCTGCATTTAATCCAAAACACACTTAAACCAGACACAGTGGCAAACACCTGTAATCCTAACCACAGCACTCAGGTGGAGTGGGCGGACCAGAAGGTGATCTTCAGTTACTCTGTGAGTTCAAGGCCGCCTGGGCTCTGAGAGGCCCTGTCTAAAAACAAGCAAAAGCAGCAGCAGTAACAAGCCTGGAGAAATGAGTCATGAGGTAGTGAGCCCTGATACCCCTAAAAGAGAGGGGACTTGTGCCGCATTTAGTTCTGTGAGCCGCGTCTCTCTGTGGGAGAGGGGTGTTCTTTTGTCCGTCGGAGATAGGCTGGGTCCTCCATGGGGCTGTCTCTTACTGTGCTGCCATCTCCCCTTCCAGCTTGGCTGCCCACCCTCCAGACTGTGCGCCATGGCTCCAAGGCTGTGACCCGCCACCGCCGCGTCATGCACTTTGAGCGGCAGAAGCTAATGGCTCTAACTGAGTATATTCCTCCTAAGCCTGCCATCAACCCTAGATGCCTGCCACCTCCTCCCAAGCCCCCCAAGGAGGTAAGGAGACTTGCTTATGTTACTCGGTGGTAGGCTGGTAAAGTTGGACTCCAAGCCATGCAGTTTCTTACATCATTAGTAAGTTCACTTTCCCACTTAGTTGTCAAATGCCTTTACCCACTGAGACACCTTTTTTTTTTTTTTTTTTCCGAGACTGTTTCTCTGTGTAGCTTTGTGCTTGGAACTCATTCTGTAGACCAGGCTGGCCTCGAACTCACAGAGATCCGCCTGGCTCTGCCTCCCGAGTGCTGGGATTAAGGCGTGTGCCACCACCGCCTGGCCCTACTGAGACATCTTTCAGCCTCCACCACAGATCTAAAGTTGGTCAAATAAACTGGGCAGTGGATCATAGCACTCGGGAGGCAGAGGCAGGTGGATCTCTGAGTTCGAAGCCAGCCTGGTCTACAGAGTGAGTTCCAGGATAGCCAGGACTAAACGGAGAAACCTTGTTTAGAAAAACAGCAACAACAAAAAATAATAAAGTTGGTAAAATAATTCACCATTAGTACAGTGTGAGATTGATAATTGAAGTCATTGTGTGTGTGTGGTACTGGGAAGTGGATGTGGTTTGTTGCCTATACTAGTGTTCTGCCACTAAACTCTGTCCCGAGCCTTTATTTTAACTTTTACTAAGTTTCAAAATTTAGCCTTAAACTCACTTTTCAGTTCAAGCCTAAACTTTTGATCTCCTGCCTCAGCCTCCTGAGTAGCTGGAGTTAATTTTACAGGCTTGTTTTACCACAGCCTGTAATTGAAGTAATCTTTGTTAACTGTGATAACTCAGGTTGTCTGCCAAGGTGTCTGGAGAAGGGCAGGCGCTCTCAGGTGCTCTGAAACCTGCAGTCTCCAGTGGACGTAGAACATTCCTGAAGATGGGGGTGTTCCACCTGTTCTCCAGTCCATTACACATTCTGGCATCACTGACCACTCCAGTGCCTATGTGGGGGAAGGGAGGGGACCAGGAGACCTTCATATCTCCTCAGCCATCCTGTCCTGCCACAGGAGTCAGGCCTCATCCAGCTCCTGCGTCGGGATATAGCAGCAGTTTTTCGAGATAACCGAATGATAGCTGTGTGCCAGAACGTGGCCATGAGTGCAGAGGACAAGCTCCTCCTGCGGCACCAGTTGCGGAAACACAAGATCTTGATAAAAGTCTTCCCCAACCAGGTAGGGTTGCCCTGGCTCAGGCCTGTCTTCTTCCCATGCCCTGCTGAAGGCTGCTTCCAACTTCTGTTCTAGTCAGCCTAGACATGCTGCCCTAGTCTGGTGCCTAAACTGTGGGTAGGGACTGAGGGGACCCTAAGCGTGACCTTTCATCTTGGTACAGCCTGTGACTAAGGCATGTGGCTTTTCCCTCCTCTTGTCCCCCATTAGCCATTCTTTCCTGCAATCATAGGTCCTGAAGCCTTTTATAGAAGATTCAAAATACCAAAACCTGCTACCCCTTTTTATTGGGCACAATCTGCTACTGGTCAGTGAAGAGCCCAAGGTCAAGGAAATGGTTCGGATCTTAAAGAGTGTTCCTTTCCTGCCACTGCTGGGTGAGTGGGCAGCCCTGACAGTTAGAGCCGGGCTGAGGTAGGTGGGTGGCACAGAGCCTCTGGTGGATGAGGCCTGAGTCAGCATGTTTACTGGGGACTGACTCTGTCACTCAGCGCCTGTGCTGTATGACTGCCACACATCCTTTCTGTACTAGAGGAAAGGGAGCAGAGGGGCATCTCCCACTGAGGAGACGGGAGGGGACATCAGGCCTTCTGAATCTTACCTATCAGATAGTGGGTACTGGTGAGGGTATCGGTATCTCTTGGACCAGCAATATGGCTCAGCAGGTAAATGTCCTGCTGCCAGAGCTGAGGATCTGAGATCAATTGCCATGACCCACATAGTGGGAGGAGAGAACTGAGTCCCAGAAGTTGTTTGTGGTATGTGCATACTCCCCCCAATAAATAAATAAAACCATTTAAAAATAATAAAACAAGTATCTCAAATAAAGAGGGCCAAGGGCCAGTGCTGTGATGTTTTGGGGTTCATTCTGTGGAGGAGACTGCCTGTGCCCACAGAAAATTCCTATTTCCTAGGAACTTAGATTTATAGTCATACACACCCCCTTACACTCCAGGATTGTCTTTCCCTGGCATTGCATTGCAAAATACACATAGCATGCGACCCCGTCCTCTGTCTGTCTGTGTTTAGTTGAGTGGTGACAGATCTGTAGCGCTGTCACATGACACCTCCATCCATCCCCACCTTTGTGCATCTGCGTCATTTAGATGGCAGCTCCATTTCTTCACTCCAAGAGCCTGTCGTCAAAGAAGTTTAAGAGCCACTGACTTTAGGGTGTTTGAGATTAGGTGCACATCTTATGCATGTTTTCAGGGAAAGAGAGGAGAGGGGTTGATGCCCAACAATGGGAATGGGGTGAGGCACAAGTGTGACCCTGATTTTAGGACCAACTGGGAGGGGAGAAGGGCACTGGACAGGAGGTTCTTGGGTTGGGATGATGCCTCTCAAGAAGAGGAACATTTGCAGGGAACCCAGCTGACCCTTCCGTTCTTCTAGGTGGCTGCGTTGATGACACCATTCTCAGTAGGCAGGGCTTCGTAGAGTATGCCAAGCTGCCCGGCCTGGACCTGCTGCAGGGGGAGCTAGTAGGAGGGCTTACTCGCCTCATGGCCCAGACCCGCTTCCTGCTTCAGCACCAGCCTTCCCAGCTGACTTCCCTGCTGGATCAGTATGTCAGACAGCAGCAGGAGAAGTCTGCCACGTCAGCCACTGGAGATCCACATCCTCCTGACCCTGCTCCAGATTCCTAGCCCACCTGCTTTACCCGGCTCTGCCCAGAAATACACTCTGTCCCTGTTGTCTGGCCAAGATCTAAAAGAATGTGGGGTGTGGGAGTGGCATGTGTCATTTGGCTCTCATTCACAATGACCCCCTTGGAGACAGGCCTCCTGAAGACACAGAAATTCCATTTCAGAGGGAGGCTGTCCACTAGTCACTCAGTTGTCTTTAGCTATCCCAACCAGGCACCTGATAGGAACACTCAGTCTCCTTCGGCTCTCCAGGCACAAAGCAGAGGGGATGGAGATTATCCTGCCCAGCCTTCTCGTCCACTGCCCCTTGCTCTGTGACTTCCCAGCCACCCTCTCAGTTCTTCTGCGTGCTGTAGTGGACCTTGTGAATGGTACCTGCTGTGTCATGTGCCAAGCACTGTACTAAACACAAATGCCAGCTCCTTTATCCCTTACCATTCAGGAAAGGGCAGAGTTTGAAGTCTTGCACAAGGCCTTGAACTTGATTCTTTGAAGCCTCAAATTTCCATAGTAGAACTTTATAAAGTTACCCAGGAGTGGGTCCTGAGTGGGCTCAGAGGTTAGTGGTCCACCCTGGGGTGTGCTGGGTTGTGGAAGGAATGGGAAAAACTTCTTCATGATAAAAATAAAATACATTTTATGGACTCTTGTCTTGTTTTTTAAGATTTATGTATAAAAATGGGCCAGAGAGATGGCTCAGCAGTTAAGAGCACATGCTGCTCTTCCAGAGGTTCCTGAGTTCCATTCCCAGCACCCACATGGTAGCTCATAACCATCTATAGTGGGATCTGATGCCCTCTTCTGGCATGAAATCTATAGAGCACTCATGTACATTTAACAACAACAACAAAAGATTTATGTGTAAAACTATGCCTACATTTACATCTGTGTACCACGTTTGTGCCTCATACCCACAGAGGTCAGAAGGGGCATCAGACCTGGAACTAGAGTTGGTGATGGTGGTGAGCCACCATGTGGGTGGGAAATTGAACCTGAGTCCTCCAGAAGAGCAGCAAGTGCTTACAGCATCTCCAGCCCTGGACTCTTGATCTTACACTTATTCTCTGGGTTATCTCAAGTCATCTCTAATTTTTCTGTTGTTGGTTGTTTGTTTTGGTTTTGGTTTTTCGAGACAGGGTTTCTCTGTAGCTTTGGAGCCTGTCCTGGAACTCACTCTGTAGCCCAGGCTGGCCTCGAACTTACAGAGATCCGCCTGGCTCTGCCTCCCGAGTGCTGGATTAAAGGCGTGCGCCACCACCGCCCGGCTCAAGTCATCTCTAAATTCTCGCTCTCCTTCCTAAAAATCCTCTTCCCTAGTCACCTGCCCTTACAGATACCATGCCTTCATGCTTTTCCTTATGAAGGCTGTGGCAGGTAGCACAGAAGATCTAGGAGAACCAGAATTCTCTTTTAATATGGCTCTGGGGACTGTCACAGGAGGCCTTCCCTGGGTCTTAGAGAACAGGAAGATGCTTAGCCTGTGGCCTGTGTTGTCCTTGATTGGAACACATCTTAGGTGAATGGGGTTGAATGAGGAGTGACTCCTCAGCATTCCTGCCCAGACTTGGAGCAATGCCACCATCTTTAGTCCTGGACACACACTGGTGTTAAGGATCTGCAGCAGCTATCCTCTGGCCTGGGCCCGGACCAACTTCTTACTGTGCCCAGCTCTGCGGATGCCCAGGGATGCTCCATCATTTAAAAAGCCCTTGGGGCTCTGGATGTCAAACAGTGGCCCGGTGCTTCCAGGGGCCTGCCTGCTACCTGCTCACAGCATTCTTCCCTCCTGGAAGACTCTGTCTGTGCTGAGGTTCTGAAGGGAGCCCAGACAGCAGGTATCCCCGAGGTGTGTAAGACCATGAAGTCTGACAAAGTTGGGTAGACAAGTGGCCCACATCATTTCTGAGGCTGTACAAGAGTCTTCATGGCCACAGCCTGCTGGAGCCACCATGTCTCAGGCACCAAACCTGTCACTCGGTGCACATCCATTTGGATGAATTGTAAGTATTTCTCAAGAGCCAATTCTTAATTACTTCGGCAAGTGAGCATAGTGCTCCAACAGTGGGTGAAGGTGTCTGAGGGTCCGGGGAGGGACCCCTAAGTTGGCTTTCCTTTCTAACAGCCACCTGGTGACTGCCCCAGAGCTGCTCCCACCCCAGAGACTCACTGCACAGGCATTTCCTGATCCCCACAGCCGACCTGATGGTCCCTCACTCGGGGTGAATAGCCTCTGTGGGGCTTCAGCTGTCCCTCCCTCCCTTGAGTGCTCTGCTGACTATGCTTCTGGCAGTCTGTCATGTCCCAGAGTATGCAGGGGTGGTGTGAGGTGGGAGGGTGTCTCTGTCCCTTTCCAGTCAACTTGATATCTTTGCTAGTCCAAAATGTGCCATCTATTTCAGGTGTAAACTGAGAGGCAGGGTGAATAAGAAAATGGCCTCGAGTGCTCACCGGGGTCAAGGCCACACTGTCTAGAATAAACCCTTTGCCTCCAATGGCTTGAACCAGCAGTTTTCCTGTCCTCTGGTCCGTGTGGAACGATGCCCAGTGGGGTCTGTGCCCCTCACTTCCAAGTCATGAGATGCCACTCCGTCTTTAGTCCTCCCGGGAGCAGGGGGGCAGAGCTGAGCGGCAGCCCAGAGCTTGGCGGGAGGAGGTGATGGGGGAGGGGCAGGTGGGGAGATCCGGCTGGAGGGGAGGCTCCGACGTCTCCTTCCTTCCTGGTTCCTGCAGCAGCTGCTGCCACTGCTCAGCTCTGTGAAGAAGAGGTAGCCGGTGACTCGGGGACAGTGACTCAGAGGCGGATCAGTGTACGGACCAAGAAGCACTGGCGTCCATGGACCTTGGGGTAAGGGGACCTTGCTGGCACCACCTGACAATCCTTGGAGGGCTTCCTCTCCTCTGCAGCTGGTGGGTCAGCTCCTCCAGGAAAGAGGCTGAGAATGGTGGTGGTTAGGAAGATACCTGGAAGATACCTGGCTCATCTGACTCTCCTTCCTACTGGCAGACACCTCCCACCTCTGCAGGGGGCCAGCATCGAATAACCCGAGCCCTAGGGGCCCGGACAAGGCCATAGAAATACCCCAAAACCAGAAGAGTTTGGAAACTTTGAATGGCTGAATGCAGGAGTTTCCCCTTGGGTGAGCTTCTTGCAGCCTGGGTCCTTCGCCTGGGTCCTTCTGCTGTGACCTCCTGGCCACACTGACACTGTCACTTCCCTGTCCCTTCTGGGCCTCAACTCCTCAGGTGCTTGCTAGCTGCATAAGCTCTGAGCCTTCCCCCCCGACACAGGGCAACATCACCCCTCCAGTCCCCTCCCCCTTCTCACACACACATAGAGCCTCATGCATTATTGATCTCCTGGCGGAGCCAGGATGGCCAAAGCCAGTGCCAAGGGCGCCTGTGAGTACTGCTGCGGGACCTGGACATGTTCCTGGTCACCTCTTCTCCCACCCACAGTGTCTCAGCCAGCCAGTGTCCTGCTCCTTCTGGGTGGAAGGTGCTTCTCAGGAGCACAGAGGACATTGGAGAAAGGGGCAGGGGGGGAAAATCCAAGGTGGGTATCCTCCAGGCATGTGAAAATGGGACTGTCTCAAACCTCAGTTTCCCCATGCAGAAAATGGGAGCACAAGAACTGGCCGTTAAGAGGCCAATTAGTAAAAGTTGGAGGGGTGGTCTGCAGGGCAGTTGTAGCAGAGGAGTTGCCAAGCCATGGAGACAGGCAAAGAGATCCCAGAGGAAAAGGCAGCTGGGCTGAGGAGTGCTTGCCTGCCTAGACTGAGTCCTCTCATCCCTTCTTGGATCCGCTTCTTCTTCCCTGCCCTGCCTCAAGAAAACAGCATTTCTTGGATCCCTGGGGTATATGCTTACCCCTCCTGGGCTAGCTTACCCCTCCTGGCAGTGGCCACAGTGGGGGTTGAGTTGGGTGCTGCTGCCTAGGCTCATGGTGGTGTCAGGGCATCCTGGGGGTGTGGGGATGGTGTGTGAGTGCAGGATGTGTATCTTAGTGCAGGAGGGACCAAAGGTGGGGACATGACAGCAGGGGAGTATTCATGGGTCTTTCTTCTGCTTCAAGGGCTCCCACAGGACAAAGTGACTCCTTCCCTGTCCACCTTGCTCTACTCTCCTCTTCAGGAAGTACCCTCTCCTTCCTCATGGACTTCCAAGAAAGGGACACTCCCTCCCTGGCTGAGAGTACTCAATCATCAAAGCCCAGTAGTACCCAGCAGGTCTGAGCAGAAAAGCAGTGACGGGTGGGCCTAGCTCGGGTCCCTGGGGGATGGATTGAGGTAGTGGGCTCACCAGCTGCTGCCCTCCATCTATGCTGGATTTCAGGCCTCCGAGCTGTGGGAGGTGGTGGAGGAGCCTCGGGGCAGACTGGGAGCAGAGGACATCATGCCTGAGAGACAGGAAGGACACCTGCTCAAGAAGAGGAAGTGGCCTCTTAAGGGCTGGCACAAGGTAGGATGTCAGGCCAAGGGAGGAGCTCCATGTGGGAGACTGCTAGACAGCCCTGGCATTCATGTGTGCTGAAGGAGAAGAAAAACGTGTGTTTGTTTGCTCTCTCCCTATCCCATGCTCTTGGCTGCCTGGTCCTGTCCCCTCCCATACAGAGGTACTTTGTGCTCGAGGATGGGGTCCTCCACTATGCCACCACTCGACAAGATGTAAGTCAGGTTTGGGGTGTGGGAGGAGCCTGCCCCAGAATGTTCTGAGCAGGTGGGGGGAATCTTGAGTTAACCAGAGCAGGGTCTGACTCTCACTCAGTTCCACTTTCAGCAACCTCTGTCAAGTTACTTTTGGCTTTCTGCAGCCTTAGGCTCCACATCTGCAGATTCAACAATTTAGACACACACACGCACACACACACACACTCACACACACACATTTGAAAGTATGCCTGTACTGAACACAAACAGGTTTTTTCTCCCCATGATTCCCTGGAGTCACAGTTCCCACAGCAGTCCATAGCATTAGGTCTTAGAAGTCACCCAGAGATGGCTGAAGGAAACAGAGATGGTATATAGGTTGTGTGTAGAAACTGGACCTTTTACGGTTAGAGATGAGCATGTGTGCATTTGGGTTTCCTTTGTGACTCCTAGAACCCAAAATACCATGAGACAATTGCTTCCCAGGGCCTCAATCTCCTTCCTGCTGATGCAGGGTGGGGACATACTTAGCCACCTGTGCACTTATCTGGATGATGCCCCCAAAGTGAGAACTTTGTCACCCTGTCCTTGTCATCCTCTTGTGCTGGGGACAAGAAACAAGGCTGAACGCTCAGGTTCCTCAAAGGGTGTTCTTTCTCCCACCACATAGAGTTCCAGGGGTGCTGGTATTTTTTTCTTGCTTGCTGACTTCTCAGACCTACAAGAAGTTGGACATGCAGATGAGATGATGAACAAGCCCCTCTATATGTGATTTGAGGTGCTTGGCCCTTGAGTCTACAGTGGCCTCTAGAAGGTGGTGACTCTGTGCTTCTGGGACCCTCAAACCTGTCCCCTGTCTCCCACCAACCCCCCACTCCAGATCGCCAAGGGGAAGCTCCATGGTTCCATCGATGTCCGGCTATCAGTCATGTCCATCAACAAAAAGGCCCAGCGCATTGACCTTGACACAGAAGACAATATCTACCACCTAAAGGTGACATCTGTGGGGACAAAGTATTCTGGGCACTAGCCTGGCAGAAGTGTCAGGGCATACATGTAGGAGCTGAGGGGTCTTCTCTGAGTCTGACAAGAAGAAAGTTTCCATTGTCTGAAACAGTCAGGAGTGGACCCACTCTCACGGTGGACTGTTACATGAATAGATACAGAGCTCGGAGCTCTGATGCTTGGGGCATCATACTGTCTGTCTGCAATAGGGTTTTGTACAAACTGGGTGCTCTAGGGAAATTCCGTGCTTGCCTAGAGATCAGAGACCTGGCATTTTTGTTCCTGGAAAGCAAACCCTCCAGTCTTATTTCTCTCCGTCATTTCTACAGATCAAATCCCAGGACCTGTTCCAAAGCTGGGTGGCCCAGCTCCGAGCCCATCGCTTGGCCCAGCGTCTGGACATGCCCGGTGCCACTCATCGAAAGGTAAGGTGGGCCCTGGAGTGAGGGCAGGTGATGTGAAGATTTATGAATCGAGGCTGTGGGGAACTGAGACCCAGAGAGCTGGGCACCATCTTTCCTGACCCTTGGCTTACCCCCACAGGTTCCTGGTACCCAGATGCTAACAGCAGGTAGTGCCTCAGCCTTACCTGGGGTTGGCCCTCGAGAGAAAGTGTCATCCTGGCTGAGGGACAGTGATGGGCTAGACCGCTGTTCTCATGGTAAGGGTCCCTGGCCCAGAGCCTCTGTGGGTAGGGCCCTTGTTCTTAGATCTGGGCAGGGAACACCAAGGAAAATGTTACCTCCATCACCTTCTCAGAGGAACTCCCTCTGCTGGGGAAGATACTCTTTGCCTCCAAGATGATCAAATCTCAGTGCCCTGAGGAGCCCCAACTTACAGAAGAGAGTAGGCTCATCATGCCCTAGGCACAGAGCAGGAACAGAGACTCCTGCCTGAGGCCAATACAGTAAAATTCTAGAATTGTGACCAGGACAGTGGCCCAGAGAGAGCAGTGTGTGGAAATAAGGAGAGACAGATAGGACACCCAGCCTGGGCACAGGCAGAAGAGGTGAGGGGTAGCCTGTGAATAGGGTGGGGTAGGCTACTGGCCTCCCAGAAAATCAGAAGCGGCCACGCCACAGGACTGGAAATGCTCTGGGCTCCTGAACAGAGAGGAGACAGTGTCAGGCTCTCCTTGGCCGTCAGCTTTATCTTTGGATGTAAAGAAGCTGAGGGGACAGTCCAGAAACCTTGGTACCTCCCAGAGAGCAATGCCCCTCCTTCCTTCTCCCCCAGCGCTCTCGGAATGCCAGGGTAAGCTCCAGGAGTTACACAGACTCCTTCAGAGCCTGGAGTCCCTACACCGAATCCCCTCCGCCCCCGTGATCCCCACACACCAGGTAAGGGTCAAGGGAGGAAGCAGGGACTGCTCAGGGCCCCTCATCCCCACCCCATCGTGGGGCCGGCCTGCTTGCCCCCTACAGCAGACTCCAGGCTGTCTCTTTGCTCCTTTTATCTGGGTCACAGCATGCCACACCCATGTGCTTGCACGATCTGTGCTCTCCGCCATGGTTTTTCCCAACCCGGTGAGTGAAATTACTCTTCCTCAATTTGCCAGGCCTCAGTGACAACTGAGAGACCCAAGAAGGGGAAACGGACCAGTCGCATGTGGTGCACACAGGGCTTTGCCAAGGATGACACCATTGGACGGGTGAGCTGGGGTGCAAGCCCGAAGTTGCAGGGATGCCATGCCCTGGGGGAAGCTGTCCCTTGACCCCTCATGTTCACCGACAGGTTGGTCGTCTCCATGGCTCTGTTCCCAACCTATCCCGGTACCTGGAGTCTCGGGACTCTTCCGGCCACCGTGGGCTGCCACCTCCAGACTATGCCCACCTGCAGCGCAGTTTCTGGGCCCTGGCCCAGAAGGGTAAGTATAGGCTAGGTGGTGGTCAGGAGTGGGTCAAGAAGTCAGAGAGAGAGAGAGAGAGAGAGAGAGAGAGAGAGAGAGAGAGAGAAGGGTCTGACCATCTGGCCTGCCCCTGCCAGTGCACAACTCCCTCAGCAGCGTCCTGGTTGCCCTCACCACAGAACGGGATCGACTGAGAGACCTGCATCAGGGCTCAGAGCTGTCAAGGATGGCGGTGAGCCTCAGGGACATGGCAGCTGATCAGAGGGAGGGCCTGAGACTGAGGACTGCAGGTCCCATCGGCAAATCTGTGCCAGGGCTCAGGGTTGACAGAGGCTGTCCCTTCCCTGAGTGGGTGAGGGTGGCAGGTGTGGGGGGGTGGGATTTCACCTTCCCACACCTAGTCCCTCACCCTCTGCCTTAGGTCTCTGAGGCCCCAGATGGTCAGAGACGCCTCCACTCACTATCCATCTCCTCAGACACCACAGCGGACTCCTTCAGTTCCCTCAACCCGGAGGAGGTAAGGATCTAGGATGGACAGTGGGTGCTTGCTAACTTCCCGGGGCTTTCTCTCCAAGGTGAGGGTCAGAGGCAGGGCGCAGGGTTGATGTGGAGTCTAGAGGTAGGTGGCGGAAAGGGATCCAGCTTGCTTTTCTCTCACATAGCATCACAGCCCTCTTGACGGGTCCTGCAGATGGCTTGTACCTCACGTCTTGTTCTGTTTGCTGTACTAAGGCTTGACCCCGGGGCCTTGACATGCGAGGCAAGCAGGCTACCCTGAGCCCCATGTCCAGCCTCTGAGAACTTTTGCTTTTGCTTCAGAGCCCATGAGGCATTGGTTCTTACCCTCCACCAGGCCTGCCCAGCCTTTGACATTGCAATGTGGCATTGTCGTGTACAAAATTCACACTCAAGAACCACATCACCGAGTTAACAACCACAACAAAAACAATTGTTTTCAATAATGTTTTCAGTAAGTTTATGACTTTGTATTGAGCTGCGTTCATAGCTACCCTTGGCTACATTTAGTTGTGTACAGCTCATGGACTACAGGTTGGACATGCCTGCATCATGAAACTAAAGCCCAGAGAATCTAATCGATGGGCTCGTGGTCCCGCAGTCATAACCAGGCTGAACTAGAGTCTGAGTGTGGTGCCACTGCATGCCAGCTGTGTGTTCCAAGCCCCAGGCTTCTAATCTTCATGGTGGGGACACAGTTGTACCTGTCCACGGCGGGGTGCGTGGGGGTTGGGGGGTGGTCCTGACTTAGTGGGCCCGTACAGGAAAAGGGTTTGGAGCCAGGCTCCGTTGGTGCCCACCACCTCTTCCAAGTCCAAATTTTCCCCTGTCCCTCAACCCTTCTCTTCCCCTCTGCTGCTCCTCCTGCGTGGCGGGCGTCAAGTCTGGTGGGGGAGGTGGGGTGGCTTGCCTCTCCAGGAACCCACCCCCAGTGGCCTCTGAGGTCTCACGTCCATCTGGCTCCCACAGCAAGAAGCTCTGTACATGAAAGGCCGAGAGCTGACCCCCCAGCTGTCCCAGAGCAGTGTGTTGTCCCTCGCTGACTCCCACACAGAGTTCTTCGACGCCTGTGAGGTTCTCCTTTCCGCTAGCTCTTCTGAGAATGAGGTGAGGGAGGAGGAAGCCGGCAGCAGGAGGGAGGGACCTGGGAAAGATGGGCTTGGGTTCCAGAGGTTTCTCTCCCCCTTAGCAGCTATCTGAGAGCATACCCGTTGTGTGACTCTTCAGAAACCACTCCTCTCCGCTTGACACGCCTCACCTTACTGTGGTCTCTGACGTCATCTTCTTCCCACGACCCCATCTCATCTTTCTTGCTCATTTGACCCTGCTCCCCAGACCCTGGATCTTAGCACCCCTAAGCTTCCCTGTCTTGCCAAGTTCCCCAAGCTCTTTCCTACAAGTCAAGTACCAGTCACGACAGGACGCTATCTTGGGGACCAAAGTCCTTGCCCAGTCTTTCTTCTTTCCATCGAGGGCTAGCTGGTCATATTCTTGCCAGGTCCCGGGCACTGCCATTCCGTCTACCCTACCTATCCACTCTCCCTGATCAGGGCTCTGAGGAAGAGGAGTCATGTACCAGTGAGATCACCACCAGCCTGTCTGAGGAGGTGTTGGACCTCAGGGGAGCCGACTGCTATCAAAAAGGTACCAATGGGATGAGTGGGGAGTGGGGCAAGGGTGAAGCTGAGGTCCCATGTAGAGATGCTGTTTGCTCATGGCCCGGGTCCCGTGTAGAGGCAGTCCTTTGTGTCTGGTGGGCTTTGGGTAATGATTCCAGAATTGACCTTGGAACCATGAGCTGGGGAATATTTGGAGGACAGTTCTGGGAGGTTGACCAGGCTTGGGAATGGTGCTGACTTTCATTCCAGTAGGCTGCAGTGGGGGAGGCTTAATAGGGTATGACATGTCCCTTAAGAGGGACAGACAGTTCTGCTTGAGCACTTTATTAGCAGAGTAGCTTTGGGTCTGCCATTTTACTTTCTAGAGCACATTTCCTTTCCTTTCTTTCTTTTTCTCTTTTTATTTTCTGTTTTTTTGAGACATGGTTTCTCTGTATAGCCCTGGCTGTTCTAGAACACCTCTGTAGATCAGGCTGGCTTCGAACTCAAGAGATTCTCCTTCCTCTGCCTCCCGAGTGCTGGGATTCAAGGCATGGGCCACTGGGCGGTGGTGGCGCACACTTTTAAACCCAGCACTCAGGAGGCAGAGGCAGGCGGATCACTGGGAGTTCAAGGTCAGCCTGGTCTACAGAGTGAGTTCCAGGAAAGGTGCAAAGCTACACAGAGAAACTCTGTCTCGAAAAAACAAAAAACAACAACAAAAAAGACATGGGCCACCACTGCCTGGTTTATTTCTTCTTCTATAAAGCTGACTGAGGACAGGAGGTGTAGCTGGGTCTGTAGAGTGTTTGCCTCATGCACAAAGCCCTGGGTTCAGTCCCCAGCACTGCATAAACCGAGAATGGTGTGGCACTGGCCTGTCATCCCAGCACTCAGGAGGTGGAGGCGGGAGGATCAGATCAAGATTATCCTCAGCTACATAGTGAGCTCCAACCCAATGAGACCCTGTCCCTGTACAAAATAGTGAGGAGACAGTGGATGATCTGCATCCCAGCGTCTGTTTGTCCATGAGAGGCCAGGATGAGACTCAGGCCCAACTTCTGAGCACGTGTGCATGGCAGTGAAACTGTCCTGCCTGGGCGGTTCTTAGCTCTGCTGCTCGTCCAAATCCCCAGGAGCTCACAAGCAGTCAGATCCTCAGTCACCTCCCATAGTGGGCGATGCTGGGATGCCTGAGGAGGTTAGGAGGTAGTCCTGTGCAGTGGGCCTGGCATGTCTGGAAACCAGTGTCCAGAGGGAGACGGAAGTGACTGCATTGGCCTAGGGGTGTGTGTTCCAGGGATCGCTGTAGGGCCCCCTCGCCGCCGCTGCCTGCCAGCTGCCAGTGGGCCCGGAATGGACGTGAGCCTGTGGAACATCCTCCGCAACAACATCGGCAAAGACCTGTCCAAGGTGTCCATGCCTGTGCAGCTCAACGAGCCGCTCAACACGCTGCAGAGGCTCTGTGAGGAGCTGGAGTATAGCAGCCTCCTGGACCAGGCCAGCCGCATGGCTGACCCCTGCGAGCGCATGGTACCCACCCAGGGTCACTGGTCCTCCCCAGGGTTCTGTCTGTCTTTCCGATCCTGGCTGGGTGGGTCCCTGCTGCTGAAGCACCGCATCAAACCCCCCCGACTTAGCTTGCGATGGGCTGCGGTCCCCTTCCTGGGGCCTCCCGGCACCTGTGGCACTGTCCTCGGCCTTGCCGCAGGTGTACATTGCAGCCTTTGCCGTGTCTGCCTACTCCTCCACCTACCACCGGGCTGGATGCAAACCCTTCAACCCGGTCCTGGGAGAGACCTACGAGTGTGAGCGGCCTGACCGGGGTTTCCGTTTTATCAGCGAGCAGGTGTGAGCCCCGAGGTGGGAGGGCTGTTTCCACTGCTGGGGCAGGGGAAGGCCTGGGTTTGGGGACCAGAAGGTGGGCCAGCGGGGCCAGAGGATGGAGGAGAGCAGGAAGCGGTGGCCCTGTGCCAGGCACATGCTAATGGGGCAAAGCTCTGCTCTGCAGATGCGAGGGGGTGCTGAAAGCCACAGCCCAAGGTGTTCTGTGCGGGGCAACGCTGCTAGGTAAGGTCTTGAAGGGTGGGTGAGAGAAAGTCCAGGTAAAGAGCTAAAAGATTGGTTTGTTTCATGTGTGTAGGATAGGGTGAATCACGTTCAGCAAAGTTTCAGACGGCTGAAGGCAGGTCAGGCTTGTAGGTGAAGGTGAGATGCATTCTGGGGTTTTATTTGCTTCTAAGTCTGAAGGCAGTGGGAGGCATGGGGAACACAGGGAAGCGGTGTGCTCACAGTGGCACTCTGTAAAGAGCACTCAGGCTGCGGTGTGCAACAGTTGGCAGAGGCCATTATCAGGCCATTAAAGTCTTCTGCCCAGGAGCCGAGGACAACATGCACTTAGCCTGTGGCACGCTGAATTCAAGAGCTGTGTATGTGCCACCATTGACAGAACTCAGCAGCCGGGTGGATGGAGAAGAGCATGGGGAGTGACCGTGTGCCAGGCACTATGACATGTGATGGCGTGGAGGGCTGGCTGCCCCAAGGAGCTGCCAGCCTTGTGTGGGCAGCAGACTGGAAGGAGTGGGGAGGGGCCCCTTGCAGTGTTGGGAAATGAGGCTGGTGAGGCTGAGGGAGAAAGCTGCGTGGTCTTGTCTTCCTAGCTGAGGAGATGCCTGGGTGCTGATGCCACCTAGCAAGAGAGAAGGTGGGAGGGAAGAAAGGAGCTAGCAGCATATTGCCCCCGATGGGACTTCCTCAGGGAAATGTCCTGTCTTAAAGGAAATGTCCTTTAAGGCCTGTAGACCTGGGGCTGGGAAAAGGTGACAGATCAGTGGGGTCCCAGCTTAGAGGGTGGGAAAAATCAGGAACCCCTGTGGGATGTGTCACTAGGACCTGGGACCTGGGGTTGCCAGTGACTTCTTGAGTGAAGGACAGAAAGGACAGGGAGAGATGAAATTATACAGAGTGTTGCAGGTATACCCAGCTTGCAGCCCATTGGCTGAGATTGCAGCCTGACATATTTGTAGATGACAACATGATATTGCCACATCAAAAGGTTGGAAAAGGCTGGGTGTGGTGGTATATGCCTTTAATCCAGTACTGGGGAAGTAAAGGCAGAAGGAACTCTGTGAGTTTGAGACCAGTCTGGTCTACATAGTGAGTTCTAGGACAGCTAGGACTATAAAGAGAGACCCTGTCTCAAAAAAAAGGGGGGGGAGGGAGTGGAAACCCCCAATAAGAGTGAAAATTTAAAAAAATAAATAAATAAAGCCTGGTTGGGAGATAGAGGCAGGGGTATCTATCTCTGAGTTCCAGGCCAGGCTGGCCTACAGAGCGAGTTCTGGGACAGTCAGGGCGACACAGAGAAACCCTGTCTCAAAAAAAAAAAAGACCAGTGTGATGGCTCAGCATGTAAGCATGCTTGCCACTAAGCCTGATGATCTGAGTTCAAGCCCATGATCTACATGGTGGAAAGAGAGAACCAATTCCTGAAAATTGTCCTCTGACCTCCACATACATGCCGTGGTACACATGCTCCCATGCATATACATACATAAAATAAACACACACGTATGTAGATATGTATGCATATATATTAAATTTTATATGTGTAGGTGTTTTGCCTGCATGTATGTCTGTACAGTACTTGCATACATGGTGCTGTACAGAACAAAAGAGGACATCAGGTCCCCTGAAACTGGAGTAACAGATGTGTGTGAGCTGCCATATGGGTACTGGAAATGGAACTTGGATTTATTTACTTGCTTAGTAAGACCCCCTAGGAAAGCAACCAGTGCTCTTAACTGCTGTGAAAACCCTCCAGCACCACCCCATTTACACTTTTAAAAAGTGTATGTATATAAAAAAAAATGTGTGTATATATGTGTGCGTGTGCGTGTGCGTGTGTGTGTGTGTGTGTGTGTGTGTGAGCATGTGAATGCAGAACCCTGGGAGGCCAGAAGGAGGTGCTGGATTTCTTTGGAGCTGTAGCTGCAGGATGTTTTGGGAGCTGCCCAGTACATGCTCTTAACTGTTGATCCATCTTTCTACCTGAGTGTGTGTATGTGTGTGCGTGCGTGCGTGCGTGCGTGTGTGTGTGTGTGTGTGTGTGTGTGTTAAACTAGGGACTGGAAAAATGGCTCAGGAGTTAGGAGTACTCACTGCTCTTGTAGAGGACCCAGGTTCAGTTTCTAACACCACAATGTGGCTTACAACCCACTATAACTCCAGTTCCAGGAGATCTGATTCCCTCTTCTGTTCTTTAGAGGCATATGGTGCATATACCTACATACAGACAAACATACATCTACATAATTTTTTGTTGTTGTTTGTTTGTTTGTTTGTTTTTTGAGGCAGAGTGTCTCTGTGTAACCCTGGCTGTCTTAGAACTTGCCCTGTAGACCAGGCTGGCCTCGAACTCACAGAGATCTAGGCAGATCTAGGCACTCTGCCTCCTGAGTGCTGGTATTAAAGGTGTGTTGCACCACTGCGCAGCAGTTAAATTTTTAAGAAAAAAAAATTTATTTCAAAACTAGAAAAAAATGGAGACTATTTTTAAGAAATGTTATCACAAGGGAAAGAGGAGAAAAGGGTGGTCACCAGAGGGACTGTGGGGGCTGAAACAATTTGTTCATTTGTTTAGTTTGTGTTGATGTTGTCTTGCTTTGTTTTTTGAGACACGGTCTTACTGGGTAACCCTGGCTGGCCTTGAACTTGCTATGTAGACATGCCTGTGCCTCCTGAGATCAGGGCTTAAAGAAGGTGGAAATTTTACACAGCAGAATAATGTGTACACTAGGAAGAATCCTCCCATTCTGACCTACAGAGGGGGCTTCTGTACTAGTACCCTGCCAGAAATGAAGGGCACAGATGCCAGCAGAGACGTGCATATCTAGAAGGGGGAAGCTTAAAACGCACTCATGGAGTGTGTACTCATGGGTGGCTCCCTTCACTCAGCATAAAGCCTTATTCATATTGTTGAGTGTGCCAATAGTTTATTCCCTTTATTAATGAATATCCCTTTGTGTGGAGGGACAACAACTGGCTTATTTCCCTTTTGATTGGCATTTGAATTGTTTCCTGTTTGGGGTCTTATGAATAAAAGTGCTATGAATGTTTATGTGGAACATTAAAGGAAGGCTTGCTGCTTAGGATGGGAGGAACAGGAAATCCTTTTGTTCATAGAGAAAGGGCCACATAGAAGGGAAGACTGGAGAGGAGTGGTGTGAGAGGGCTGTGGAGCCATGGAGGAAGAGCTTCTGCTCCGGGCAGGGGAGCCAGCCTGGAGGGCGAGGAGGGAGCCGGGAGCCGGAATGAGGCAGAGTGGAGGAGTTGCCTTTTCCTGCTCTGTTCTCCCTCCGACTACAAGGACAAAAGGGTATGACAGAGTTGGCTCAGGTTAGGACCTTAGAGGATTTCTGAGTGCTCAAGGCCTAGATTTAGAACTGTGTGGAATTGGCTGTTCCCTCTGTGGGTTGTGTGTCCAGGTGAGGTCAAAGCCAGAGGTACACAGAGTGGCTGTGTTGCCATTTTTAAAAAGATTTATTCATTTTATTATGTGTGTGTTTGCCTGCATTGTGCCTATGCACGTGTTTATAAAGTGCCAGTGGAGGCCAGAAGAGGGCGACAGAGCTCCTGGAACTTGGAGTTACAGGCTGTTGTGAGCCTCCATGTGGGTGCTGAGAACCGAAACTAGGTTCTCTGAAAGGACAACCAGTGCTTTTAACTACTGAGACGTCTCCCCAGTCCCCAAGATTTATTTATTATTTTTATTTATGGTGTCTGTGTGTGCCCCAGGTGTGCAGGTAGCCACGAAGGCCCTTGGAGCTAGAGTTACAGGTGGTTGTGAACTATTGATGTGAGTTCTGGGAACTGAGTTCAGGTCCTCTGCAAGAGCTTTTAACTGCCGAGCCATCTCTGCAGCCCCTCATGTCAAAAAATGTTTATTCCATTTATTTACATGTATATGTGTATGTATGAGCACATGTGCTCAGCACAAATATGGAGGTCAGAGGACAGCTTGTGAAGTCTGTTCTCTCCCACCATGTAGAATCCAGAAACTCAGGTTGTCATGGTTGGTGAAGAACACATTTACCCACCTAGCCATGCACACTGACATTTCTGGCTCGTGGTGGGAGCAAGCGGCTGAGGGTGCTGGGTGAGAGGGTAGAACTGCTGGGCAGAAGGGAGGGAAGCCAGGATGGTGTCTGCAGACCACAAGAAAGCAGACTAGTGAGAAGTCCTGGCTGCAGCTAGAGATAGAATGACAGGGAACTGGGAGGCATGGAGGCCAGGCTGCGGGAATGTCCGAGTTGAAGGTCTCAGATGTGGAGACATTCCAAGTGAGGATAAGGCCGAGAGTTCCCGAGAGTGTGAAGGAGAGCCAGCAGGAAGTGATCAGCTGTCTGAGGAGGAGGCAGATGGAGAGGGTCCTTGGGGAGGGCTGGGTTTCAGGGCAGAGGTTGGAGGCCTTGTTTGGTATGTTGCGGGGAATGCCTGGCCAAAGCTGCTTATGGCTCCATCACCAGGGTGGGTCGGTGGCCAGCAAGGCAGATGAACAAGGAGAACACAGGGTGTGTGTGTGTGGGGGGGAATAATGGACTTGGATGGTGCCTGGAGATTGCAGGAACGAATGACTTGGAAATAACTGACAAGCTGGACAGTGGTGGCGCAGGCCTTTAATCTCCGCACTTGGGAGGCAGGTCAACCTGGTCTACAGAGAGTTCCAGGACAGCAGAGAGGTTATATAGAGACACGCTGTCTCAAAAACAAAAGCAAGCAAACAAACAAACAAGAATTAACTGATTCCTCTGAAATTAGGTAGGAATCAGAGAATTGGAGGTGGGGGGAGGTTAGGAGAAGACCCCAAGCTCCTCAGGGGCAGTGTTAAGGACGTCTTTGCTCATCAAGGTCTCCCATCATCCCCCGATCTCCGCATGTCACGCAGAATCTGAGAACTTCATCTTCTGGCAAGGTAAGGGGGGGTGGGGCTGGATGGGCACCAGGGTCACGGGCAGCAGGATGGGGGTGGCTGGAACACTCTGGCCTTATCTCTGCCCCTCCACCCCCAGACATGAAGTGGCAGAACAAATTCTGGGGCAAATCCCTGGAGATTGTGCCTGTGGGGACAGTCAACGTCAGCCTGCCCAGGTGAGTACTGTAAGCCCCAGTGGCCAGGCCTGCCCTTCTCCTGGCTGCCAGTGGGCCTGTGCTGTGGCAGGGTAGAAGGGTCGAGTCTAGCCTGAAGCTGCTGGAGCTGACAGCAGGCTGTGTTTGTACATTTTACACCTACATTTGCTTCAGTTACTGTAAAGAAGGTGAGGTGTCTGAGAACCGGGGTGGTGGGGGCCTAACGAGGTCATCTGACTAAGTGTCTTTCACAACTTTTTGATCATCACTCGAATTAAGAAATGCACTTGAGACTTCAAACCCACATGCATGCGAGGTAACCCCCACCCCCAGACACACATACAGAAACCTAAATGGATGCTGGGACTAATGGATCACACACCATGTTTGAAAACCCTCATCTCATCTGGGTGTGGCAGGGCATGCCTTGAATCCCAGCACTCGGGGAGCAGAGTCAGCCCTGTCTACAAAATGAGTTCCAGGATAGCAAGGGCTACACAGAGAAACCCTGTCTCCAAAAACCAAAAGCCAAAAACAAGCTAACAAACAAGAAAAGAAAAAAAAAGAAAATCTTCGTCTGAGTTCATCTTGCAGATGGGCCGCCGAAGCTGAAAGGGATAAGGGCCTTTTACTAAGAGTGGCAGGGGCAAGGGTTGGGGATTTAGCTCAGTGGTAGAGTGCTTGCCTAGCAAGCTCAAGGCCCTGGGTTCGAGCCTCAGCTCAAAAAAAAGAAAAGAGTGGCAGGGGGTTGGTGTGATGGTGCATACTGATTTTAATCCCAGCGCTTGAAAGGCTGAAACAAGTGGATATCTGTGGGTTCAAGGCAGCCTGGGCTACACAGTGAGACCCTGTCTAAAAAAAAAAACAAAAAACAAAAAACAAACAAACAAAAAAAACCAGAACTAGCCAGGCAGTGGTGGCACACACTTTTAATCCCAGCACTCAAGAGGCAGAGACAGGCAGATCTGTGAGCTGGAAGCTAGCCTGGGCTACAGACTGAGTTTCAGAAAAGGATCTAAAGCCACACAGAGAAACCCTGTCTCAAAAACAAAAGCAACCCAGAACTAAGGTGTGTCAGTGACCCTCTCTTAGTCTCATGTCCGTGACATAGGCACTCAGGAACTTTGTTGTGGAATCCAGACATGCTCAGTGGAGCGTCCTGTGATGGCAACTCCACTTGACGAACAAGAGTCATGCCTCAGAGAGCTGGTGCCAGGACTCGGTGGTATTCCTTTGAGGCCTGTGAGACTTGATACAGGAAGATGGGAGCATTTCCCTCCACAGCCCACTTGTTTCCCAGGGCTAGCTGACTGCTGCCTTCATGTGCCCCGTCTCTCTCAGGTTTGGGGACCACTTTCAGTGGAACAAGGTGACGTCCTGTATTCACAACATCCTGAGTGGCCAGCGCTGGATTGAGCATTATGGAGAGGTGCTTATCCGAAACACACAGGATAGCTCCTGTCACTGCAAGATCACCTTCTGCAAGGTAGGCGTGTCCCCCCCCCCCCCCCCCAGCCCACCCGGACCCGCCTCTCCACCCTCGGGGAAGAGGGGCAGCCCCTCACTCAGGCCCTGCCTTCTCCACCCTAGGCCAAGTACTGGAGCTCCAACATCCACGAGGTACAAGGTGCCGTGCTTAGCCGGAGTGGTCGCGTCCTCCACCGCCTCTTCGGGAAGTGGCATGAGGGTCTGTACCGCGGCCCCCCACCGGCTGGGCAGTGCATCTGGAAACCCAGTAAGTGGGGTATCCAGACCGGGGTGGGGAGGGGGAGGATGTCTGACACAGTCCACCTGCCCCAGCCCCTTGCCTCCCCCAGATTCAATGCCCCCAGACCATGAGCGAAACTTCGGCTTCACTCAGTTCGCCTTGGAGCTGAATGAGCTGACGGCCGAGCTCAAACGGACACTGCCTTCCACCGACACGCGGCTCCGGCCTGACCAGAGGTCAGTGCCTGGCTGACCTCCCCAGGAACTCCTTAAAATGGGGGTGGGGCAGGGGCCTCAGCTTTGGGGAGCCCTGACTAGCCAGCGCACTGACTGATGCCCGGATCATCAGGTATCTGGAGGAGGGGAACATCCAGGCCGCGGAGGCCCAGAAGAGAAGGATAGAGCAGCTGCAGCGAGACAGGAGACGAGTGATGGAGGAGAACAACATCGTGCACCAGGCACGCTTCTTCAGGTGCTTCAGCCCCGCCCGCCCCTCTGGGTCCCCTGCAGCCCCGCTCCTCACTACCGGCTTAGGCTTTGACTAGGGTGATTGTGGGAGGCAGCACCCCACCGGGAACTAGCCTGCATCCTACAGGCCTCAACCCACACCTACTGCTGCTCTTCCCCCAGGAGGCAGACGGACAGCAGCGGCAAGGAGTGGTGGGTGACCAACCATACGTACTGGAGGCTGCGCGCTGAGCCAGGCTATGGGAACCTGGATGGGGCTGTGCTCTGGTAGCCCTGGCCTCGGGGCAGGAGACTCTGGGTCCTTACTCCTGCTCCCATTCCTACCGTGGACATATGGGTGAGGTCAGGCTCCCGCTCACTGCCCTTGAGGGCAAAGGGGCCGCCAAGCCTCCCGCCCTCTCCCCTCTGCGGGCCAGAGGGGCTGTATCTCAGCCCACTCCCATTCCACCATTTGGGGTGGAAGTGGGATCTGCTTCCCAGTCTTGTTACCCCAGCAGCTGGCATGTCAGACCCTGCTCGCTCAGCCATCCTCCTCGTCTGGGAGTGTTTTGGGGAGATGCCAGGTTCCTCAGATTTGCTCCCCACTTTAGTGCCTTCCTAGGACACAGGGGGGGGGCCCTTGATGCCACCCAGACTTTCTGTGCCCAGAGCGCTGGCCGTGCTGCAAGGTTGAGTGAAGGAGAGGAGATGCCCTCCTTCCCATCTGTCCTCTCTTCAGCATCTTCCCTCTGTCCTGACCCGTCCGTCCCTTGCCCTGCATCCCCTTCTCCAAAACTGCAAAGCACCTGCAGCTCCCAGCTGCTTCACCCCAGGCCCACGACTGGTCCCTTCAGGCCCAGCTTAGCAGATGCCCCAGAGTGGACGAGCCTCTCCAAGAGGTGTGGAACAGGCTGAGGTGCCTGGCCTCAGACTCACCCAGGAGGGACTGAGCCAGTGTGAGTGTGAGTTTGTGTAGGAGTGTGTGTGTGTGTGTGTGTGTGTCCTGCTTGCCGGCGAGCAGGATTCCTAATGTAGCCAGGACACCCCCGCTGCTGGTGTCTGCCACTGTTGCTGCTCATTTTCTCTGTTTGCCTGAGTCAGGTGAATTGCTCTAACATTCCAAGCTCCAATAAAGACTGTCCTACACTTTGGCCTGTGTCCACTCATTGAAAAATATAGTTCTGGGGAAGGCTCCTAGCCACTGCTGTGTGTTGACTCCTGTCGCTCCAAAAGGTCCATTTCCAAAGGAGTAGGGATGTAGCTCAAGGGTAGAGTGCTTGCCTAGAGTGCAGAAGGCCAATCCTGGGTTCAGTCCTCAGCACTGACCAAGAACTGGGGGAAGAGCTTGACAAAAGTTAACTTATTTGGCTAGCAAGTAAAGACATGTCACCTTGCAACTGATGACCTGAGACAGATCCCTGGAGCCCATGTAAAGATGGATGGAGCTGACTCCATAAGGTTGTCCTCTATCATCCATGTGTCATGGCATGACACATGTGCAAACACACACACACACACACACAGGATGTTCCTTGTTCCTGGAACTGTGGTCTTATTCGGAAGCAGGGACTTGGCAGATTCAACTGGTTCCTTGTGAGAACAAGAAGGGACGTCGGGCACAGGGAAGAGGGAAGAGCACTATGGCAAGTATGCCCTCTGGGAGGTGTGCAAACTGGCTGGCCGCCCCCCACAGCCGGGAAGGTCCAGAATGCTGTAAGCCAGCAGAAGCAGAGGGTGGCTCTGAGCTCCTGAGAAGGAGTAGGACCTGCTGACATGCCGGCTTCCAGACCTCTGGCCTCAGCTGTGTGGTTTTGTTTGCCTGGTTTTTGTATGTGCATGTTCGTGTGGGTGTGGGGTGTGGATGGGTGTGGGTGTGCACACGTGTATTTTCCTGTGGAGATCAGAGGACAGCCTCAAGTGTCCTTCCTCTGGCACCTTCCATCTTTTCATTTGTTTGAGACAGGGTCTCTTGTTGGCCTGGCATGTCGCTAAGAAGGGTGTAGGCTAGTATTGGTGAAATCATTAAGGCCACTCCACGCAGTTAAAAGGGAGGTTTATTTTGTGGGGTAACTTACAAATGAAGGGATAGGTTGCAGGGTCTGAGAAAGGTATGGCACAGTCCGGCGGTGTTCTTTGGAGAACTCTGCTCGGTCTACCTCCTGTGTCCAGGGTCCCAGAACCAAGAGAGTGAGACCTCCTCTCGATCCTGGGTCTTTCATTTCCTCCTCCGCCCCGCCTTGTGGGCATGACCATTACCGAAGCCTCAATGGGGGTTGGAACTTCCAGGCCAATGCTGGGATGGCTACCCACTACAGGCTAGCTGGCTGGTGAAGTCCATGACATTCCCTGTACCCATCTCCCATCTTGTCAGTGAGATGACAACATGCATTTTCTTTTCTTTTTAAAAATAATTTATTTAACTTTATTTTATGTGCATTGGTGTGAAGGTGTTGGATCCCCTGGAATTGGAGTCACAGACAGTTGTGAACTGCCACATGGGTGCTGGGAATTGAACCCAGGTCCTCTGAAAGAGAAGCCAGTGCTCTTAACCTCTGAGGCATCTCTCCAGCCCCAACAACATGCATTTTCATAGGGTTCTGGGAATTCAAACTCAGGTCCTTGGCACTTGAGAAGCAAGCAATTTAGTTACTGAGCTCTCTGTCTCTGTCTGTCTGTCTGTCTCCTTTCTCTGTGTGTGTCTCCAGTTTGTTTTTTTTTTGTTTTTGTTTTTGTTTTGTTTTTTTTGAGACAGAGTGTTTATACTATACCCAGGCTCCCTGGACCACCCTATGTAGCCCAGCCTGGCCTTGAATGTTCAATGTTCAGCAATCCTTTTGTCTCAGCCTCTTAAGCACTGATATTACCTGAGCCACCACACCCAGCTACAGGGTGATGTTTCAAAAGTAGCATGTTTCATGCTTTTAAAATGCCTCCATCTGCTGGGTGGTGGTGGCACACACCTTTAATTCTAGCACTGGGGAGGTGGAGACAGGCAGATCTCTGTGAGTTCGAGGCCAGTCTGGTCTACAGAGCAAGTTCCAGGTCAGGCTCCAAAGCTACACAATGAAACCCTGTCTCAACCCCCCGCCCCCAAAAAAGCCCCTATCACCTCCCGGTTCCCAGAAGCAGCTGTTTGCCCGAAGCAGAGGAGGGTTGTCTTGTGTCCATGTTCAGACCCTCCCTTCTTTCACGGGGCTTCTTCAGCGTCTCAGAGAAGAATGCTGGGAAGCAGCTTGGCCTCTCACTTTCTTCTTCCTCTCCTCCACTGTAACAACAGCCTCCAAGTCCTTGCTCTGTGTCTGTAAATGTCCCAAGAGGAAGTTCCTGGGGTGCCAAGATCAGGAGACCCTCAACTGTGGCTACTTCTGATCACAGGCTTTTTCTCCTCTGGTCTCAAGGAATGAGTGGAATCTGCATTTCCAGGGGCTTTTAGTGGTAGTGGAGGATTTTGTTTGGATCTGTTTTAAGAGATGGTCTACTGTTGCCAAGGATGGCCTAGAACTCACTATGTAGCCCAGGCTAGTCTTGAACTCAGAGCAGCCCTCCTACCTCAGCCTACCAAATCTTGGTGTCACAAGCAAAGCTACTACGCCTGGCTTTTGTCTGTGTGGTGGTCATTTGCTCAGTCCTGTTTTGCTGTTGTCGAATTAGACAGTCTTGCTATATGGCCTGGCCTTGAACTTGTGATCCTCCTGCCTCACATCTCCAGTTTATTTACGGAGACTATTAACATGAACACACTTGACCTAGCACCATATGCCAGAAATAACTTCAACCCATCCCCCAAGCCAGCTGAGGCCTACATACATCAGGACCTTTTTATAACAGCGAGCACACCCTCCCCCACCACCTTCCCAGCACAGCAGCAGGAAGACCAGCCTGTGCTCACCCTCCCCCATAGCCAAAGGGCTGAAGTTTGAGATAGACCCAATGTTAAATTCCCTGCAGACACAGGGACCAGGCCCTCTATGGTTTATGTTATCTCCACTGTGTGTCCTCTCTCAGCCTAATGCCGGGGCCAACCGGACAGGGGCCGGTGGGGAGAGGGGAGATAAGATTATGGCCGTTTCTGCTGGTTCCACAAGACCATTCCCTTCCGAAAGGCTCTTTTCTTTCTTTCTCAACTGCCTTTGGAGACAGCGTTGCTGTGTACCTCGGGCTGGACTTCAGCTTGCAGTCCTCTGGCCTCGGCCTGCCAAATGCTGACAGGCACTGCAGCCTCAGAATTGAGCTATAGTGGGGCTTCTCCACGCCCTTTTTTGAGACAGGGTTTTGTTAGATAGCCCAGGCTAGCAGTCCTACTGTCTCAGCTTCCCAAATGCTGAGTAATAGATGTGTGGAACTACACCACCCAGATCCAGCCAGGGTCTAGTGGGTTGGGAGGCTCAGGCTAGCTCAAGGAAAGTTGATGGTTTGGCTCTTGGATGGGCTCTGTGGACAGTGTCGAGGGCCTAGGCAGCCATTCAAATGAAGGTTGACTGGTCTTTACTCCAACAGGAAGGAACGGTGGACTCCACGCTCAGGCTCCCGTCAGTCTGGTCCAGGAGGCACTCTTAACTGCTGGGCCTCAGGGCAGACCTGAAGATTTGACTGGCTGGAAGACAGGGAGGGCCAGTTGGGGCAAAAAGAAAGAATGTGGACTTAACAATCTAAAATCTTGACTCGGCTTGAAGCAAAGCTGTGAATTAAGCCAGGTCTCCCATGGATGGACAACAGGAAGAGAGGATGACTGGCCATCAGGGGAAGTGCCTGGGCAAACCATGGGGGGGGGGGGATAGGCACAGGGGTCAGCGCTGCCTTGGGACTTCCAACCCCACACAGCTTTACCTGGAGACACGATTATCATTTTGAATTTAGTTATTGGAAAGATGATGGAGATACCACAATTGCATTGGGGGGAAAATGCCAAAAGTATCCTAAGTGGAAGGGATGTTTCACACAGGTAATTCCAAATCAGTGGTACCAAAGCCTTCTGGTGCCAGGACAAGGTCTGGTGCATACTGGATCCTCAATATGAGAGGCAGCTCAAAATGAAGACTGTCTACACACACACACACACACACACACACACACACACACACACACACACACACACACACACACACACACACACACACACACACACACACACACACACACACACACACACACACACACACACACACACACACGGTGCAATTCTCCAAGAATCCTCAAGAGGGCGCCTGGCACTCTAGAAAAGAACAATTCCACCACACGCTGAGTCTCAAGGTCCTCCAAGACCAGCACTGCTGAAAGACGGTAAACAGGAACTGCAGACAGCCCTCATTCCTACAAATGCCCAGTCAGACCACTTCTGCCCTATCACAACCCAGAGCACTCAAGAGTTAGGAAAGCTCCTGGTCTTGTAGGCAGGGGTGACCCCAACTACATCTAGAAGCTGCAGGAGGGTAGTTAGGGCCTCTGGGACAGGCTGGGACAGGGACCTTCCACCCACGGAGCCCTCAGAAGACTTTTCTCTAAGTTGGAGGAGCAACTTTCCCGAGCCACAGAACCTGTCCCATACTTTGATTGGGACCCTAAGTTGAACCTTGTACCTTAATTTTGGACTTCTTTTGGGAAGGCAGATAAAGCAGGACATGCTTCTGCCCCAAGAGTGCTCCAAGTTAACTAGACTTTTAGGTCACAATCTCTTGCCCCAGCAAGCTTAACAGGCTGTGCTTTGGCCACTCATCCCAATGAGAGGGATGAACAATAGGGGGGTGGTGGGAGGAGGAGGGGAGGGGATTTAATCAGTGCACACACTGAGAAACAGAACAGACAAAGTGGTCCAGCGATCCCCAAGTTCAACTTCATGAACTGACATGAGCTTTTTTGGGTTAAAGCAGAAGAATTGGGGAGTGAGCAAGATGTATGCACAGCTAAGCCTCCCTGGCCAAGGTGGCCTAGCTGATCACGGTTTCCAAGTAGTGGATGAGAAGTCCTCATCGCCTGAGGGGACAATCTGATCTTCCGGAGCTAATTACTCTGACTCCAGGTGCAGCGTCCCTATGGCAGTATATAATTGCCCTTCTTGGGGACCTCATGGGGTAGTGGTCTGTCCTTCAGGGCTCTACTGTTCTCAGAATCTAAGCTGTACTGCAGCTTTGGGATGGTGGTTAGAGACCTTTAGGCGCCTTTTGGGATCTGAAACAAGACAGTGTAAGATGCCTGAGTCGTTCTTATCTTTGTGCCTTCAGCCTTTAGGAAGAATGAGGTTAGGTGTGATCTGTTTCTAGAGGACAGTTCCTGAGAGATAAAGGAGGACATCAGATAACCCTGAGGAAAGGTCACAAGGAGACTCCAGGCTTTCATTCTTCAAGTTACCTGTGGACCCAAAAAAAGAGGGTTTGTGTGTGTGTGTGTGTGTGTGTGTGTGTGTGTGTGTGTGTGTGTGTGTGTTTTGTTTCTGGGGGTTTTTTTTGTTTTTTTTGTTTTTTGTTTTTTTTTTTTAATGTGGAGCTGAGGATCAAACCCAGGGCCTTACGCTTGCTAGGCAAGCGCTCTACCACTGGGCTAAATCCCCAACCCCTGTTTTTTTTTTTTTTTTTTTTTTTTTTTTTTTTTCAAAAGTTGTTTCAAGGTACTTGTACAAGGAGATAGAAAGTTCCAGAAGGACAAGAAGATCCCAGCTGTCAAAGATGGTAGTTAAAGCCGGACAGAAATGGACCTGTGCACCATCACCCTATCACCTTCATCTGTCACTCTCTAGGTTGGATGTAGCTGGAGTCTGTGTCTGGGTAGAGACACCCCTCTGTTGCAGTCACCTTTGTTAGACACCTCCTTTAGAGGCACCCCCTCTGTTGCAGCCTGCTGCAGGAACGGAGAGAGTGGGACCTGGGGACCAAAGACTCTACAAGGGACCTGACTATGGTCTTTGCTTCTTTGCTGGCTCCATGCCTGTGTGTGCAGCATTGACCCCAAGGCCCCTGAGGTTACCGGTCTCTGGGCATGCCAGGAAGGCATGAAGTCCATGTACACACACTCAGTACCTGCTAGAAAGGACAATTATTGTGATCCCAGAGGAAGGGCATCACTGGCCTGGACCAGGACCAAGGGAGAGTCACTCCAGGAGCCCTGGGCCCTGACCTATTCCCTTGCAGAGAGTAGGGGACACCCCAATTTCATAGGGATTACCTCCAGCCCCCACAGGGAGTGGGGACTGAGAAGGCTATCTGACAGGTGAAGCCATGGTTCAGACCAGGAAACCAGCAAAAGCATCTTTTTTCTGGGGGAACTTGTCATGTGGGAAGTTGAGTTTTTTCTTCTTTTCCTTTTCCTTTTTTTTTTTTTTTTTTTTTTTTTTGAGACAGGATCTCACTATGTAACGTTGGCTGACCTCGAACTCACAGAAGTCCATCTGTCTCTGGAGTGCTGGGATAAAAGTGGGTACCACTGTGCCCAGCATCCTTTCTTCCTTTGAGATAAAGCCTGGCCTCACTATTTAGTGTGTGAGGGTGGCCTTGAACTCCTGCCCCCTTGTCTCAACCACCTCCTAGATGCTGGGATTATGAGCTTGTACCACTGTGTCCCCGTCCCCATCTCTCCTCCTCTTGAAGAATTCTCCTTTTTCTCCTCTTAATCCTGGAGTTCAAACTCAGGGCCTGCTGTGTGTGGGGAGCTGGCCATGACTGAGCATTATCCCAGCCTTCTCTTTCTGTTTGCATTGCCTTACACTGACTAAATCTTCCAGCATATGAACATGACTATAAAACACCATGCACTTTTTTTTTGAGGTCTTGCTATGGAGCCCCCACCAACCTTGAGCTCATTATCTTCCTGTCTCCCCAGTGCTGGGATTACAGGCGATTTTTTTTTTACAAGATTTGAAATAAAAGCGACCTATTGTAATTGTCACTGACAGCACTAGAGTGAACCAAGAGCATAAAAGCATTTTAGCCAAAACAAGCATGAGATGTTTGTTAATACCTTCGTTTTCTGAGGGCATTTCGAGGTACTGTTTATTCTGAATTAGGCAAACAGGGAATTACATGCTGTGGGACTGGGAGTAGGTTTCCAGTTCTTGAAAAAACATCAAGTTAGGAGCTGAAGATGGAGCTTAGTGAGAGAATGCTTGCCTAGCACCTGCAAAGCCCCGGATTCCAGCCACAGCACTGAATAAACCAGGCATGATGGCACAGGCTTGTAGTCTCAGCATTCAGGAAGTAGAGGCAGGGGGATCAGAAGTTCAAGGTCATCCTCAACTCCATAGTGAGTCTGAGGACACCCTGGGCTACATGAGACTCTGACTTGAACAAATCAACAAAAGCTGTCAGATTAACAGAATCCACTGACTCACTGTCTCCCACAGCCCACCAATTCCTTGGGCTAGGATGTCAATATTTCTCCCATTTAAAATGACAGCTAGGGGGCTGGAGAGAAGGCTCAGCAGGTGAGAGCACTGGTTGCTCTTGCGGAGGACCCGGGTTCAATTCCCTGCACTCACACGGCAGCTCACAACTGTCTGTAACTCCAGTGCCAGTGGATCCAACACCTTCAAACAGACATGCATGCAGGCAAAACGTCAGTGCACATAAATTTTTAAAAAAGTGTTTTTTTTAATGACATCTATTACAGAATTCCTATAGACATATTTTCTCAGGGTCAGAGCGTTCTTGGAGCTGGTAGCTACTCAGAAGGCAAGAGCAGCTAGAGTGCTGTTCCCAGCAGCTCACAGCCACTTGTACTCCGGCTTCAGGGGATTCAACACCCTCGTCTAGCCTCCATGGGCACCCACATACATGTACACGTAAGCACATACACATACATATAAATAAACATGAAATTAATCTTTAAAAACTGTTTTTCTGGGGCTGGGGATTTAGCTCAGTGGTAGAGCGCTTGCCTAGCAAGCACAAGGCCCTGGGTTCGGTCCTTAGCTCTGGAAAAAACAAAAAACAAAAAACAAAAAACCAAAAAACTGTTTTTCTATATAAGCACTAAGAAGTTGTTTCCTTCACCATTATCTTGGCCTCCTTTCCTAGTGCTGGAGATCAAAGTTGGGGCCTTGTGTATGCTAGGCAGGCACTCTACCATTGAGATGTATTCCAAGCCAGAGTGTTGTTTCTTTCTCTTTTCAAATTTTTTTATTAATTGCTGGGCGGTGGTGGCACATGACTTTAATCCTAGCACTCAGGAGGCAGAGCCAGGCAGATCTCTGTGAGTTCGAAGCCAGCCTGGTCTCCAACACGAATTCCAGGAAAGGCACAAAGCGACACAGAGAAACCCTGTCTCGGAAAAAAAATTAATTTTCCCAGCCCTATCACAATTTCCCCTCCCTCCCTCCTCTCCTCTCTGTCCCCCCCCCCCCCCCCACACACACTCCTCCTTTCTCTTCAGAAAAGTGCAGGCCTCCCATGTGTACCAGCCAGTCATGGTATATCCATTTGCAGTGAGACTAGGCACCTCCTCTCCTATTAAGGCTGGAGGAGGCAACTCAGCAGGAGGAAAGGGTCCCAAGAGCAGGCAACAGAGTCAGATTCGGCCCCTGTTCCCTCTGCCAGGAGTCCTACGAGAAGACCAAGCCACACAACTGCAACACACGTGCAGAGGGCCCAGGTCAGTCCTGTGCAAGTTCTCGGGTTGGTGATTCAGTCTCTGTGAGCCACTATGAACCCAGGTTATTGGATTCTGTGGGTTTTCTTACTGTATCCTTGGCCCCTCTGGCTCCCATAATCCTTCCTTCCCCTCTTCTGCAGGATTCTCCACACTCCGGCTAATGTCTGGCTGTGAATGTCTGGGTTTGTTTCCATCAGGTGCTGGGTGAAGCCTCTCTGACGACAACTGGGCTGGGCAACGATCTATGAATATCGCAGAATATCCTTAGAAATCATTTCATTGACTTTTTTTTTCTTCTTTACCAGTCATGTTTGGTTCTATCCTGGGTCTCTGGGCTGTCCAGCCTCTGGGTCCTGACCCTCCAGGCAGTGTCAGGGGTGGGTTCCCTCTCATAGTATGGATCTCAAGCTGGACCAGTTGGCCACTCCCATAATTTCTACACCACCTTTGTCCCAGCATGCCTTGTAGGCAGGGAAAGTGTTGCTTCTTAAAAACACAAATTAACATTGAACTGAAGAATATTCCTCTGCATCTATGGAGCTGACCATGATTTTGCTCTGAGGAAGAAGGATTTTGTACCATTTTATCATTTCAAGTTCAACTCTAAGTATTTCAAAAATTCCACTCTGCTTTCTTCTTTGACCCATGAATTATTCAGAGTTGTCCTCATTTTCAAATATATGGTGACTGACATTTGTCTTCAATATTAAAATGTTAACGTAATTGGATTGTGGTCAGGAAGTGAGATGAGAAGGACCCCTGTTCTTTGAAGTCCGTTGGCACTCTCTGCTTTGGTCTTATGGGTAATTGACTCACCTCTCCATCAAGTTCAGCCCAGTGTGTGACTCTCAGGATGATGCATCTCAGTGAGATACTGAAGTTTGTGTGGCGGCCTAGAAGAAGACAAAGTCTCCCCTGGGTTCTTGGTCGTTGGGCCTCATGTTATACTTGGAGACACAGCTCTGGGTGAGCCAGAACCATGGACAGCAGACATACCAAGCTGGGGTCCCCAGTCAGTGCACAGTTCCGGCTCATGTGTTCCCTTTGTTCCTGTTCTGGCATCATTGCCAGTGACTTGGGACTCTCCAGGGATGACCTGAGTAAAAGCCTCAGTGATGGCCTGGGCCATCGCTTCTCTGGTGCTCTTTTTCTGGTGGCCCTTGATCTTTTGTTTTTTCCCCAAATAGGTTCTTGGACCCAAAACTCTCCAGAGCATGTGGGAAGTGGACAGTGTGAGTGTGGTTTAGAGGTGGATACTGATGATGCTCCATTTCTCCAGTCTTCTGGAAACAGCGAAGATAGCAGCAGTCTCTCCCTGCCAGATACTGATGTTCCTCAACAATCAGATCACGTGGGCTGCCCACCAGTGTCCACCTCCTGAGGGCAAGTGGAGTGTGCACCATAAGGAGCTTTGAAAATGGAGTTTTGGAACAGGCAGTTGGTGGTGCATGACTTTCGTCCCAGTGCTTGGGAGGCAGAGGCAGGTGGATCTCTGTGAATTCAAGGACAGCAGGACTGCTACCCAGAGAAACCTTGTCTTGAAACCCCACTGCCACCCAAAGAAAGAAAACACAGGTCTGCTTAGGTTTTGCTGTGTCCTGGGAGGATTGGGCCTTGAATCTAGGGCCTTGTGTTGGGATTAAGGGCATGCACCACCATGCCCAGCCCTTATTTTTTAATGTTTGAGGCAGGGTCTTAACAAGCCTCACATTTCTCCTCTGTAACAGGGATCATATTCATTTGGAAAAGAGGTATAAGGACCAGGGGAAAGACTCCTGGAATATTGTAGGTCATAGCTCCTGAGACAATGACCAACCCCTGAAGCTCCCTTGACACTCTAACTCCAGGGACCTAAAATGTGATGGCCGACCACTGAATTAGGAGCTGTGCCGATGTGTGAGGCTGCTAGTCTTGACTGAGGGAGAACTCGTCCTTGGGGTTCACCGAGGAGGTCAGCAGGGCTGGGGCAGAGTTTCTGCTAACCCTGTGCCAGACTTCCTGTTACACAAAGTCATCTCTTTTTAGCAAAAAGTAAAAGCCAAGACCCCTGATGTCCAGGCCAAGGCTTGTCCCAGCCTAGGACTCCATTTATTGTTCTGTGTTGCTACCTACCCATCTTAGCCTCCTCACCAGAATACAAGCCCAGGGTGGGCAGGCCCCTGAAAGATTGTCTTTCTGTCTGCAAAAGCCAGAATGGGGCCATCAAGAGTCCAGACTTGCCTTTGGGAGACACCCAGTGCTCTTAGATCTACTGACACCCAGAGTCCAGCACATGATTATGGGCCAACACCTGCAAGGGTGGAGATCTGGGGTCCCTGACTGCTTCCACAAGCCCCCTTTCTCCTCTGTAGTCTCTTCAGCATCACATGACAATCTTCTCAGTCCAGCATCTTCAGGCTCCTCCCTCAGGAAACTGCAGAGAAAATACTGACAGCCGGTAGGGGAAACTGTCCTGGTGTGCTGAAGGCATGCCCACCTTCGGAGGAGAAATGCATGTTGGGGGATATTTGTGCACTGTGTGAAGATGTATTGCTGTCATTGGAGTAATAAAAAGCTGAATGCCTCCGGGCGGTGGTGGCGCATGCCTTTAATCCCAGCACCTGGGAGGTAGAGGCAGGTGGATCTCTGTGAGTTCGAGGCCAGCCTGGTCTACAGAGCTAGTCCAGGACAGGCTCCAAAGCTACAGAGAAACTCTGTCTCAAAACCCCCTCTCCAAAAAGAGAGAGAGAGAGACACAGAGGGAGTCAGACATACAGAAAAAGCCACAAGGCAAAAATGTAGATTAATATAAATGGGTTAAGTTATAAGAGCTAGTGAGATAAGCCTAAGCTAAGGCCAAACTCTCATAATTAATAATAAGTCTCTGTGTTGTTATTTGGGGCTGGAACTGGAAAAAAGTCAGACTACAAATGCAGGCCTAATGCAGGCCTGGGTCACAGCCCCAGGTCCTGGAGTTCTCCCTACTGATGTTAGCAGTGGGACCCCCTGTCTGTGTGAGACCAGACATTGCCGCCCTCATCCTCTTCTGCTGTGGGGTGGTCTTTCTGTGCACTGTGAATATGTGTTGCTACTATGGCAAAATATAGATGAATAGAAACTGGTTAGTTTAAGATGAGTGAGCTAGTTAGTAATAAGCCTGGGCCACAGACCAAACTACTTGTAACTAATAATAAGCCTCTATATGTTTACTTGGGACTGAGTAGCTGTGGGACACAGAAAAACTTCCGGCTACATTTGGTGCCCACCATCCGGCATTGATCCACCTAGACCTGAGAAAGAGTCTGAATACACAGAAACGAAGCCACACCGGGCTTCTTAGTCTCACGCAGAGATGCATCTCCCGTCTCCTGGCAGCACTAATTACTTCAAAGAGGATGATGGGCATTGAAGAAACTTGTTATGGAGTTTGCTTACAATATAGAAAAGGCTTGCCATTTGGGCAAATACATGGTTTATCAAGTTGAACTTTAGTGGTATCTGTACTTTGGTCTGCTGTGGGCTTCCTATCTGGGGTGAATAGACAGGTGTGTTGCATCTCCCCAAAAATGTTTCTTCATACAACACTCCCACGTGTGTTCTAGAGTGTGCACTGAAGGTGATGTCTAGAAGCAAGCATCCATTTCTGCTCCTTGACCTCTGTCTTGTCAGCAAGGGCCTTCCTGTTTTTCCAGAACTTCCTCTCCGCGCTGGATGGGGCAAGACTCTCCATAGCCCTCAGCTCTGTAAAGGCAGAAGGGATCAGTGAGCCACAGCATGGAGAGTATCTTCTCAGGTGATGAGAGACCACCATCCCTCGGAATCCCATCATTGTCAAGGGTGATGACGGGCCTTAGCCCACACCATCTGTTATCTGTTCTTGTCCCCGCTAAACTGGCTAAACTGTCGGTCATTTTGTGGAGCTAGATGTAGTTCTCACTCAGGTCTTCAGAGCACTGAGCTCTCTCTCCTTCCAAACGTTGATTCTGTTCATTTATCTCCCCAACTTCGCCTCAAGGACATCCCTTCTCAGGAAGGTGGTGGGAGCAGAGGTGGGCCTGGGCTCTCCAGAGAGGCCAGCGCTCTTCCCTCCCCCCCTTCCGTCCTTCCGCAGATCTGTGGAGGATCAGGAGAGCAGCGGTATTCTGCCCTTTCCCAGATGCAGGCTCCAGGAGAGATGATCCTGGGCTTGTTCTGTGGGAGGTGGATTTGTGTGACCTGCCTTCCTCATCTTCCAATCTTCCACGTTTCTCCTACTCAGGAGGGGGAACCCAGGAACAGCAGGGGCCCTTGTCAGTGTTCTGCTCCGTCAGGCTCCAGGCCTAACTGCTCCACCCCACTAAGCCTAACTAAGCCTGTCCACAGCAGGTCAAAGGCTTAGTTCTTGTCTCCCCCACCCTCACCCCTCTTACAGCTCTGTCTGGAAAGCCAGACGGAGGGCCAGTGCTTCCAGACTGTAGTCAGGGTCAAGCATCTGGGGAAGCAGGAGCCATGTCTACGATGCTAAGGATCCAAATCACGAAGGCCCCGTTAGGTAAGGCCAGCGGAGAACCCTGACTCTCTGAGTGGGAGGAGGAAGATGAGGAACCAGCAAGTCCAGATGTGGAAGCAGCTGATGCCCTTCTCTCCGGTATGCTGACAGCCCTCGAGGTAGCAGATCCTGGACACTCAGAAAAGCTGGGTCAGCGGTAAAGGAGAGTGTGTACTACTTCTGAGTCCTGAATTGGTTGGGCTTTGGTGAAGAGGCCCATGTATATAGCAAAGGAGACAGTGTGGCAGTCCATGGGTTCTATCATGAAGTGGGAGCTTTGGGGAAATTAGAGTGCCCTCTTGTGGAAATAGGAGGAATTTCACCCTATTCTTCTGTAACCATTGGTACCCGACTTGCACGCCATTGACAGACTTATATTGGAGTCCCTTTTATTAAAGGATCTACTTACCGGACTTCAGCACACAAATATAGACAAGCAATCACGAATCAGTTGCTGTGTGTTTTATAAGCCATCCATTTATTCCTCATAACCACCCTGGGAGGTGAGTGCTACTTTCAATCTGATTTTACAGATTGAATCAGTGAAGTGGATCAGAGACAGAAATTAAATGGGTTGCCTAAGGCCACACAGCTACTGTAGATTCCAGATGCCGGACCGGTGAGCACTCCCCTGCTCTGCCTGTCACTGCTGTGAAAAAGCCTTATGTGGTCAGAATCCTGCCATGTTTGCATGTGCTCAACAGTCTCCTCAGGCCTAAAGCTCATCCTGCAACCCCATCCCACCCCCCAGCTCCCCAGGACTTTTCACATGGGCAAAGAAGGGTCGGGAGCCCTCCAAGAGCCTCCCTTCTCTTATAGAGTATTTAGATCGCTTCTTGTGGGAAACCAGAGAAGATGTGGCCCGATGTTTGAGACTCTGGGGATGGGAGTGGGGGGTCCAGAGCTCAGTAAAGGAATAGAGACATGTCACTAAGGAGTCAGAAGCCGGTGTGCACAGTGACCACACACACTACCCTCTCACCCACACTCCATTCCTCAAGAGTGTCCTAGCAGGTGGTCACAAGGCTCGCCTCTTTTCTGAAACCTGAAACTTAGGGGTGTGAGGGGCCAGGAGGAGGAAATGAAGCCTCTTCTGGAGAGCTCCCTCTCATCACGTGCTTGCTGACAGAGCACTGTGGGTGTGTGGAGCCCCCGCTGCAAAGGTGGCTACGGAGCGGAGCTCGGCCTCATGGGACCCCTTCAGTAGAGGAAGGAGGATGAGTCAATGTGGCTGTGATTCAGCGTGGCTGTCTTAGGGGCAGCGATAACGGCAGAAGAGAAGGCTAGGCTCCTCTGGAGTGGGCGGGAAGGCTTTGTAGGGAGATGGGATCAGTCAGAGTGGGTGGGGATGAGCCTTTGGAGAGAAGAGCAATGCAGGTGAGGCATATGCAAAGACCTGCAGCCTGAACATAGGGAGATTCAGAGTCAGTGCCCCGCAGGCTGGGAAGAGGCGGGTTTGCTGGACAACTGGGGTCCGTGGTAGAACCACAGTGCAAGCAGAGGATGGGATCCCTTCTAAGCATGCAGAAATGCTTCCCTACACTCCGAGGGAACAGGACAGACAGGAGACGCGGGAGATAGTCCACCAAATTTCTTAGTGTCTTCATTAAGCTCTTATGGAGTTCCCTTTCAGTCAGGAACCAACTGAAATAGAAAGGGAATGTGTTAGTTCACATAACTGGGGGAGGCTCTGTGAGAGGCGACTGACGGTCTAGAAAGCACTGTTTCCGGGTGGCAGGAGGCTGGTCACATGTCCAGTTTTGTAGAGGAAGCAGAAGTGATAGGCTTTGTAGGGAGATGGCCCACAGCTCGCCCAGCACTCAGAAGGCTGAGGCAGGAGCATTGTGTTCTGGAGGCTAAATCGGTGAAGAGCAAGACCTTCCCTTGAAAAAAAATAAAAACAAAACCCCTCATGGAGTGAGAGGGGTCTCTAGAGAACAGGGGACATAATTATCAAGACGACACAGAAATGAACTGGCCAGCAAGCAATGGAAGCTATGATTTCCATACGCCACGTGACCTCCATGCCAGGAACCCAGTCTCTACCCTCAAATGGAGTCCAGTCCAGACAAGGTCGGAGTGTTGAAAGGGTCACAGAGACTGTGGAATACAGGGACTGAACAGGTGCTTTGGAACCCTAAGAGAAAGTCATCCGATCTAGAAGGAGCCCAAAAGAAATCTGAATATACTTTGCCCAAAATGTTGCCACAGGGTTATGAAAAACTAGGGGGATTTAGCCAGAGAAAAGACAAAAGGAGTCGAGAGGCAGGTGGTCTCACTTAGAAGCCACGGGCTTCTGGTTTGGGAAAGGGGAAATATGGTTGTGTGGTTCTCTGAGAGAGGACCAGAGGAGATGAAGAGCCCAGCTGGGAGCGGGAAAAGGGAGGGTTGGGAGGTGGCTGTGGGTCCTACAGGTTGAGACACCAGCAGGTGACTAGGTTATGTTGGATCTTGAGGTTCAGGAAGAGGCATAAGCCATGGAGATGGATTTGGATGCACCCCAGTGAGTGGCAGCTGACAATGTGGGAAGAAGCTGGGGCGGGGAGGCAGAACTGAGCACAGCCATGGTTTGCTGAGCGGGTGAGTAGGGAAGCAGACTGAGAGAGAACAGCACAGGAACCGGTGACTTGTGATTCTCATTCAAAAGCTTCCAAGCAGAGCAGATTTTCTGCCACAGGATGAGCATCAGATGGTCGGTGGCACACATTTCAGCTGCAGCACCCAGTGCAAGAAGTCGGAGCAAAACGTTCAAAGGGCAGAAGGTATGTCCAGATCATCGGTCCTCAAAGTCTGTCTTCTGGTCCTTCATTAGCAAAACAAACAAACAAAATCTTGAATTGGTAGTTGGGTGCAAGGACCACTAGGAAGGAAGCTCACCTTTCTGAATCCTTTGCAGCTACACCGTCACGTGACTGGATTCCAACTGTCCCTTCTTTGCACTCCCATCTCATTGTGTTTGTTTGGTTGCTCATTGGCTTTTTGTTTGTTTTGTTTGTTTTTCAAGACAGTGTTTCTCTGTATAGCCTTGGCTGTTCTAGAACTAGCTCTATAGACCAGGCTGGCCTCAAACTGACAGAGGCTCCCAGCACTCAGGAGCCTCTGTCTCCTGAGTGCTGGGATTAAAAGTGTGTACCACCACTGCCTGGCATCCATCTCATTAACTAGAAAACAATCTGTGGCTATCATTGTGGACTACAAGAACAGTGTGTATGTATGCATGCTTTAGTTCTCAAGGGGGCCAGAAGAGGGTGCCACATCCTGTGAAACTGGAGCTACCAATGGTTATGAACCTCCAGTGGGTGATAGAAATTGAACCTGGGTCCTCTACAGGAGCAGCAAGTGCTCTTAATCACTGAGCTATCTCTTCAGCCCTATTTTTAAAAATTGTTGGAAATTACATGTGTGTATATTATGTGAATCTGTGCACACACGTGCAGGTGCCTACAGAGACCACAGTAGTGAAGCCACTGGAGCTGGATGTGTTCCATTAAGCATGGGTGCTGAGAACCGAACTCAGGTCCTCTTCAAGAGGTCCCTCTTTACTGCTGAGCCATCTTTCCAGCTCACCTCCATCCATAACTATTTTCTTGTGTGCATTTTGTTTTTGAGATCGGCTCTTACTATGTAGCTCTGGCTTGCCCAGAGCCTGCTATGTAGATCAAACTAGCTTCGAACTCACAGATACCCTCCTGCTTCTTCCTCCTGAATGCTGGGATTAAAGGTGTACATCACCACACCCAGCCCATTTCTAATTGAATATACACACCTTCCCTGGCTAGGGATGGACATGGGGGGCAGAGCCTGGGAACAGGTTTTACTTCATAAGTGTCTGTGATTTGGTTTCATATAGCCTTTGGTCCATTTTCTCTTGTTATGCCAATATTTAAGACTGAGTTACTTACCAAGGGAAGTTTATCTAACTTATGGTTCTGGAAGCTGAGATGTCCAAGGATGTACATGATGGTGGTGGTTGGAAAGAAAATGGCCCCCAAAGGGAGTGGCACTATCAGGAGGTGTGGCCTTGCTGGAGGAAGTGTGTCACTGTGGAGGCCAGCTTTGAGGTCTAATATATGCTCAAGATTCTGCCCAGTGTTTTAGTCCACTTCCTGTTGCCTTCTGATCAAGATGTAGTCAGGACCATGTCTGCCTGCAGGACACCATGCTCCCCACCATGATGAACTAAACCTCTGAAACTGTAATCCGCCAATTAAATGTTTTCCTTTGTAAGAGTTTCTGTGGTCATAGTGTGTAGCAAACTTTCTTTTGGGCCACCAACCAGCTCCCAAATCATGACATAGAGATTTATTATTAGTTACAAACACTCGGCCTTATCTTATGCTTGTCCCACTAACAACTTCTTCTTCTTCTTCTTCTTCTTCTTCTTCTTCTTCTTCTTCTTCTTCTTCTTCTTCTTCTTCTTTTTTCCCGGAACTGAGGACCAAACCCAGGACCTTGCGCTTGCTGGTCTACCACTGAGCTAAATCCCCACCCCCCCCCCCCACTAACTTCTTATAACTTAAAATAACCTGTTTCTCTTCATCAGTGTTTTACCTCAGGACTTTTTACCTTTCTTTTCTTCTGTATGTCCTACTCTGTGTCTGTCTGTCTGGCCCCAGGCATCTCCCTTTCTCCCTCGTTCTATCCTTTCTCCTCTCAAACCTAGATTCCTCCTCCTACTTATTCTCTCTGCCTGCCAGCCCTGTCTATCTTTACATCGTTAAACAAATGTAGCATAAACAAATGTAACACACCTTTACATAGTTAAAGTAATATTCCACAACAGTGGTATCTCTTCACAGCAATGGACACCCTAAGTAAGACAGTGACAGAAAGGCATTTGCTTTGTTTTGTTTTGCTTTGTTTTGCTTTGGTTTGGTTTTTTGAGATAGAGTTTCTCAGTGTAGTTTTGGAGCTCTTTCTGGATCTCGCTCTGTAGACAGGCTGGCTTTGAACTCACAGAGATCCACCTGCCTCTGCCTCCTGGGATTAAAGGTGTGTGCCACCACCGCCAGACAGCATTCCTCCTTTTTAATTGCTGCTTAAAGACTCCCTCTTCCACCTGGCCTGCAGTGACCTTCTTCAAAGGTGACAGATGCCTGCAAGCTATAACGTGTGCAAGTTTGTGAACAGGTGCACATGTGTGTGTATCTGTGGAGGCATAAGGACAGCCCGGGCTTTGTTCCTCCCCGGGCACTGCCCACTTTGGAATTCCTGCTCCACCTGAGTAAGTCAGGCTGGCTGCTCTGCAGTCCTCAGGAATCTGCCCATCTTCACTTCCCCAGTGCTGGGCGTGTGTGTGCATGCCACCCTGCTAGCTTTTCAAGTGAGTTCTGGGGGCCAGGCTCAGGACTTTGTGTTCCCATGGCAAGAACTTCGTCAGCTGAGCCATGCCCCCAGTCCACACCACACACACATACACACACACTCACACATGTATGTATGTATGTATGCCAGGTATGGTGGTGCACACCTTTATCCCAGCACTCAGGAGGCAGAGGCAGAGGCAGGTGGATCTCTGTGAGTTTGAAACTAGCCTGGTCTACATATCGAATTCTAAGGTCAGCCAGGGATACACGGTGAGTCTCTGTCTCAAGAAAAGTAATAAATACAAATAAGATAAAATTTATATTTATTTATTTATTTTTTTTGCCAGAGCTGAGGACCGAACCCAGGGCCTGTGCTTCCTAGGCAAGCGCTCTACCACTGAGCTAAATCCCCAACCCCCACTTTTGTATTTATTATTGTGTATGCACATGTATATAGTATGTGTGTGTGTGTGTGTGTGTGTGGTCATGTGGGTACCATAACTCATGTGTGGAGGTCAGAGGACAACTTTCAAGAGTCAGTACTACCTTGTGAATCCCAGGGATCAAACTCAGGTCATCAGATTTGGTTGCAAATGCCTTTACCTGCTAGGCCATCTTCCCAGCCCTAATATATGTGTATGTGTGTGTATACAAGTACACACACACACACACACACACACACACACACATATACATCCCACATGTACACGGTTCCTTGCACAGAGTATCGCCAGAAATTCAAATGACAGAGAGCCAAATGGGATTTATTTCAACCAGTGTCATCAGAGAAATTCCAACCTCAGATACATATTGATTGTTTGAGACAATATTTCTGTGTAGCCTTGGCTGTCCTGGAACTTGCTCTGTAGACCAGGATAGCCTAAACCTCAGAGATCTGCCTGCCTCAGCCTTATGAGTGCTGGAATTAAATGTGTGTATATGGGTGTTTTGCTTGCATGTACCACCTGTGTGCAGGTCTTGAGGAGTCCAGAAGATCTCCTGATGGTTGTGAGCCACTGCCTCGAGTGTGTTCTGGCAATTGAACCCAGGTCCTCTGGAAGAGCAGCCAGTGCTTTCTTTTCTCCTTCCTCCCTCCCTCCCCTCCCTCCCTGCCTCCCTCCCTCCCTCCCTTCCTTCCTCCCCTCCCTCCCTCCCTCCCTCCCTCCCTTCCTTCCTCCCCTCCCTCCCTCCCTCCCTCCCTCCCTCCCTCCCTCCCTCCCTCCCTTCTCTTTCTCTTTCTTTCTCCCGACTGCAGCCTCCCCTCCCTCCACCCCTCCTAGTTCCCCCTCCCTCACCTCCCCTCTCCCCAGATCCACTGCTCCTCCATTTCCCTTCACAAAAGAGCAGCAGGCCTCCCAAAGATGTCAATGAACACAGCATAAGAAGATGCAGTAGGACTAGGCACAAATCTCACATCAAGGCTGGATGAGACAACCCAGTAGGAGGAAAAGGGTCCCAAGAGCAGGCAAAGGAGTCAGAGACACCCCCATTCCCACTGTTAAGAGTCTCACCAACACCCCAAGCTAAGCAACCTCAGCGTATATGCAGAGGACCTAGCCTAGATCCATGCAGCCTCTGTGATTGCAGCTTCAGTCTCTAGGAGCCCCTACGAGCCCTGTTTAGTTGATACTGTGGGCCACATTCTCCTGGTGCCCTCGACCCCTCTGGCTCCTACAATCCTTCCTCCTCCTCTTCCAAGGGGTTCCCCAAGCTCTGTCTAATGTTTGACTGTGGGCTCTGTATCTGTTCCCATCAGCTGCTGGAGGAAGCCCCCCCCACGACAATTGGGCTACTACCTAACAACCTTAAAGATCTGAATTCAATCCCAGCACAGGATGGAGAAAAAGAGAGACAGACAGATGGACAGATGGCATGTGAATTTCCTTTGAAGAGCTTTCTGTTTCCACCATCTTGTTCTCAGCCAGAATATTTAATCTGGGGTCATGTTTGCTCCTAGGCCAGGACTGTGTCCAGCAGTGTGCTTTCATCTCCACAGTCAAGATGACTGCTCATGGGGCTGCAGAGATGGCTCAGTGGTTAAGAGCACTGACTGCTCTTCCAGAGGACTCGGTTCAGTTCCAGCCCCCACACGGCAGCTCACAAATGTCTGTAAACTCCAGTTTCAGGGGACCCAAAACTCATGGCAAAACATTAATGCACATAAAATAAAATTTTAAAAAGGTGATTGCTCATGACTGGCATATTAATCAGAATGAATCACAAGTCATTTTCTGGGAACAATAAGATAAGAACCTGATCTTGCCGGGGCGGTGGTGGCACGTGCCTTTAATCCCAGCACTCGGGAGGCAGAGCCAGGCGGATCTCTGTGAGTTCTAGGCCAGCCTGGGCTACAGAGAGAGCGAGCCAGGACAGGCTACAAAGCTACAGATCTTTAGTATTTGTTTCTTGAAACAGGATTTCGCTAGGTAGCCCTAGCTGGCCCGGAGTTCCATGTGTAGACCAGGTCAGACTTGAACTCACAGCACACACACTCCCAAACATTTTTATAATAAAAAATTTAAATCATAATTTTTGTGTATAGCTGTTTTGGCTGCATGTATGTGTGTGCATCATGTGCATACAGTGCACGAGGGACCACAAGAGTCCCTCCTGGGACTGGAGGTACAGTTGGTTGTGAGCTGCCGTGCTGGGACTTGAACTTGCATCCTCCAGAAGAGCAACCTCACTGAGCCATCTCTCTGACCTGTAACTCCACAGTCAGGGGTGTCCAATGGCAAGCTTCATGAGCTTTGCTGTTCATACTGCAGGAAAGCTGGGCTACACAGGCAGAAACCGGAAGGTGTGAGTTCGGGGGCAGCTTGAGCCATACAGCAGGAGCCTGTCTCAAAAGGAAAAGGAAGAAAACCTTCAGCAAGATCTAGGAATGACAAGGCCACCCGTTTTCATGGATCAGAAAATAACATCTACAGAGGTAAAATGTGGTCTGTCTCCATCCCCCCCTCCCCCCCCAACCCCACCCCCGGGTAGCTGATACTGCTGTGGGAAGAGCTAGGCAACCCATAAAAGGAAGTGCATCACATCTTCATCCTCTTACTCCAGGAGATGTGCCTTGCTAATCACGCCTGGGAGAGGATGTCTTCATTGACAGGCTCTGGGACTCTCAGGCTCCTACTCCAAATCAAAGGGAAACCGCCTCAGCGTGTGGGAGACAGGGAGGCCTCGCAGGACCTTAGAAGAGCTGGGCCGGGGAGCTCCCGGTGCTCCTGCTGGGCTGTCAATCAACGCTAACATTCCCATTTGTCTTTGCATTGAGATGGGCTCTCACACCACACCCCAGGCTTGCTTTGAATTCATGGCTGTCCTCCCATCTCAGCTTCCAGAGAGATGGGGTCAGAGATGCCTAGAAACTGGTTAATTTTTTGGCTATTTGACATAAGCTGGAGTCTTCTGGGAAGGGAACGTCAACTGAGGGGCTGCCTCCCTCAGACTGATCTGTAGGCAAGTTTGCAGAGCATTTTCTTGATTAAAGATTGTTGTGGGAGGGCCTAGCCCACTGTGGGCGGTGCCACCCCTGGGAAGGTGACTCCTGCCTTAAAAATCAAACAAACAAACAAACAAAAACCCGAACCTTTAATCCCAGCACTCGGAAGGCAGAAGCAGGAGGATCTCTGTGAGTTCCAGACAAGCCTGGTCTACAGAGTGAGTTCCAGGACAGCCAGGGCTACACAGAGAAACCCTGTCAAAAAAAAAAAAAAAAAAAAAAAATCAAACTGAGCCAGGCCTATGCCTATGGCACATGTCTTTAATCTCAGCACTTGAGAGTCAGAGGCAGACGGATCTCTGGGTTCAAGGCCAGTCTGGCCTACATAGCAAGTTCCAGTCTATCCAGGGCTGCTACATAATAAAATCCTGTCTAAAAAAAGAAAAAAGGAAAGGAAAGGGAAACCAAGAGCCTAGAGAGATGGCTCAGTAGTTAAGAGCACTGGCTGTTCTTCCAGAGGACCCGGCTTTGATTCCCAGCACCCACGTGGTGGCTCACAACTGTCTATGACTCCAGTTCTAGAGGATCTGGCCCTCTTCTGGCCTCCCAGGGCACGGCACACTCTCAGTGCACGGGTATACATGCAGGTGAAATGTCTGTATACATAAAGTTAAAAAGAATAACCGCTGAGCCAGCTGTGGGAGAAGGCAAATAAGCAGCATTCTCCCACCGTCCCTGCTGAGTTTCTGCCTTAAGACCCTTCAGTGACGGGCCAGGACCAGAATGTGTAGGCCAAATAAACCCTCCTCCCAAAGCTGCTTTTGGGTTCATGGCTTTTTTTCTCACAGCAACATGAAGCTAATACACTGCGCGCGCACGCGCGCACACACACACACACACACACACACACACACACACACACACACCTACCTGCTCTCTTCTGCATGTTCATATACTTGGCTGTTCCGTTCCAACACAACTCACACAGCCTTGATTAGAATGCCACCCAAACTCACTACTCTCAATCCCAATTTCTTCATGTAACAAGCCCCTTCCAGGAAGCTATGCTACAGTATGGGATGGTGCATGAGATGGGACATGGTCCCACCGTATGAATGTGGCCTCCTTGGAGAGAGGGTGGGGTCAGGGGTCTCAAAAGAAGGACCATGTTCTAACTGATTATTTTGAGACATGGTCTTACACAGCCGTGCTGGCCTCTAACTTACTATGTGGCTGAGAATGACTTGTGAATAACGCCGTTACACAAAATGGGGCTGAAGATTTAAATGCTTTCTAAAAGGACTATCAGTAAGTGAACCAACTCATCTCCAAGGGAACCGTAGAGTCCCAGGACTTGGGACAGTCAGACTCAGTGGAAGGAGAGGATGCGGCCCTTCAGAGAACTAGTAGATGGTCAGAAGTCCGAATCCAGACATGTCAAGATGCTCACGTCTGCTTCTCCCACTAAGCCCCTGGAGCCGCCTCCCCACCACTTCCTCCCAGAAGCAGAGAATGTCCTTCTCCAAAGAGAAGAAGAACAAACACAGGACTTGGGTACTAACCACAGTAAGAGGGATACAGCAAGGTGGAAAAAACGAAATCAAAGTGGAGGGGCTAGAGAGATGACTCATTGAGTAAAAGCACTTGCCACACAAGTGTGAGGACCTGAGTTCAAATCCCCAGAACACATGTAAAGGCTTGACATGTAGTTCAAACATCTGTAATCCTGCCTTTCCCAGGAGATGGAAAGTGGAGCCGGGAGAATCCCCAAAAGCTCAAAAGCCAGCAAGTTACATACACAGTCTCAAACAAGGTGGAGGGGGTAGACTGATGTCCCCTGACCTCCACAGCACAAGCCATAGCGTGCATACACACACACACACACACACACACACACACACACACACACCCCATACACAACAAAGTTGGGAGTAATAATTGGAGCTCAGTTTTCCATTCTCATACCCCACTCACAGAATGCTCTCAGCTGGTGAGGGATTTCCTCTGGAGAATGGAAAGGACCTCTCATCTCAGAAAGGATCTCTATGTGCCCTAATATTGCAGGGGATACCCGTTCTCTATTTTGTGGTAGGAAACAAGCTCTTTGGGAGGGACTGTGCCCTCAGTGTAATACGGGTTGATTCCCATGGTATAAATATTCCCATGGTGGACAATGTCAAGCTACCAACTTGATGCCACCGGATGCCATTAGGGAAAGCTATGGCTGTTCTGTTTCAACTTAGAAAAGAGTTGACAGGTTCACAGAAAGGAACTGAGGTCACGCTTTCCCAGAGCTTTCTTAAATGGCGCCCTGAAAGGTGAGAGCCGTCTCTAGGTCTGAAGAGGGGCTTCATTAGGAGAGATACTCACCATGTATGGCATGATGGGGGTGCCCTAAGGGACACCTAGACCCTTTAGTTCACAGACTATCAGGAGGCATATGACATCACAGCTGTAGATAGCCACAGTGGGGCCCTAAAGAGGGAAAGAGAGAGGCTTTCCTTCAAATCCAGATGACCAAGGCAGTTTCTGGCTCTTAGAGATTTTTTTCTGTGGGTGGGCAAGCTTCATACCCATGGTCTAACCTGGCCTACCTGACAAGGGGTGTAGAGCAAGCACCAGGCAGGACCATAAACTGGAACTCTAAGAGCATAGTCCATTATTTCTCAGCAGCTCTGTGTCTGAGAGAGAGAGAGAGAGAGAGAGAGAGAGAGAGAGAGAGAGAGAGAGCTGGGGGAGGGAGAACAGAGCTGGGCTTGCTTGTCCCTCAGAGATCTCAGGACTCTAACAGTCACAATAGACATCTGTTAGTTCTTTGTCTTAAGGGACAGATTGCATGGGAGTGTGACCCGATTTCTAGAAGAGACAACCAGAGGGTCTTTAAAAAAAAAAAAAAAAAAAAAAAAAAAGGTTTTCTACTACATAGCCCAGCTAGCCTGAAACTCACTATATAGACTAGGCTGGCCTCAAACTCACAGAGATCCACTTGCTGGAATTAAAGGCGCCACCATTCCCGACACATCCAGGCTTTATAAGCTGCTGAGTCAGCTCCAGCAGCCCATTGCCAGCTCCTCTACAGGATCACCCTTGCAGATCACTCCCACACGAAGCCCATGCATGGTAACCACCTCTCCTACACACAAGTGCTGTTAAGGGGACTGGTAGAGCCTTGTTAATAGATGTGATCGAACTGTTAAGGATCACCCAGTGTTTAAGAGTCCAGTATGAAAGAGGGTCTGAAGTAAGAGGTACCACAAAAGGAGCTCTCTGGTGGAGTGCGCCTAGCACACCTCAGACTGTAGGTTTGATCCTCAGTAACACCCCCCACACACACACATTGCCACACACCCACTCCCACTTCGTCACCTGACTGCACACCAAGACATGCAGCATTCAATATTCAAAACACCAAAGGTGAAGAGAGGAACAAAGATTTAACACGAGTGGATCAAAATGTCTCTTAGGAGCGATGGTATAAAGTAAAATACAATGGAGAAATGCCTCAAGAATTCATGAGCTGACTGGGCAGTGGTGGCGCACGCCTTTCATCCCAGCACTCAGGAGGCAGAGCCAGGCAGATCTCTGTGAGTCCGAGGCCAGCCTGGTCTATAGAGCGAGATCCAGGACAGCCAGGGCTACACAGAGAAACCTTGTCTTTAAAAAATAAAATAAAATAAAAAGAACAAAAAAAGAAAAAGAAAACCATGATTTTAGTACAGTCTCAATTTTATAAACGATTTCTGCTTATCTAATCCATTGAATGTTAGCGCTAATTATTCACATGTAGTGAGACTGAGCTAATTTTTAGCTGTCATTCTTTTTCTTCACCATTTGAATCTTTATCTTCTTGAGATATGTAGCCCAGGCTGGTCTCCAACTGTTAGTCCTCCTGCCTCAGTCCCCCAAGTGCTGGGCTTACAGGCATTTGCCACCACACCTGACTTGAATTATTTTATCTTAAAAATATTTATTTGGAAGCCAGGCAGTGATGGCGCAGGACTTTAATCCCAGCACTCAGGAGGCAGAGGCAGGCAGGTCTCTGAGTTTGAGGCTAGACTTGACTACAGAATGAGTTCTAGGACAGCCAGGGCTGCTCAGAGAAACCCTGTCTCAAAAAAAAAAAAAAAAAAAAAAAAAGAAAGAAAGAAAGAAAAAAGAAAAAAAAAGTTATTTTGGGAGTGTAGAGGTGGCTCGTCAGTTAAGAGCACCTACTGTGCAGAGGACTAAGTGTGGTTCCCAGCACCAGTGTCAGGAGGCTCAAAACCACACCTAACTCCAGCTTCAGGGGATCTGATACCCCTCTGGCTTCCATGGCACCCCCCCAGATAAACATGTAGCTGGGTGTGGTGGCACATACCTTTAACTCTAGCACTCAGAAGGCAGAGGCAGGTAGATCTTTGTGAGTTTAAGGCCAGCCTGGTCTACAGTGTGAGTTCCAGCACATCCAAGGCTGCATGGAGAGACCTTGTCTCAAAAAACAAAACAAAACAAAACAAAACAAAAAAACCCATAAATGTTACAAACATTTTCAAAAATATTTATAACCAGGTATGGTGGTGCACATCTTATTCCATCACCTGGAAGGCAGAGGCAAGCAGATCTTTGTGAGTTCAAGGTCAGCCTGGTTTGCATAGAGTTCCAGGCCAGCTGGCTACATAGTGATAACCTGTCTCAAAAAATATTAATTTATGCTGGTTAGTATAGTGGCTGCCTTTAATTCCAGCACTCAGGAGGCAGAGGCAAGTGGATTTCTGTATTTGAGGCCAGCCTGGTCTATATTCTAAGTTCCAGGCCAGCCAGAACGGAGACACTGTCTCAAAACAAAACAAAACAAAAGACCCAGAACAGCTGGAGAGGTGGCTCAGAGGATAAGAGCACTGGCTGCTCTTTTGAGAAGTTCTGAGTTCAATTCCCAGCAACCATATGGTGGCTCACAACCATCTGTAATGAGATCTGGTGCCGTCTTCTGGTGTGTAGGCACATATGCAGATAGAACATTGTATAAAAAATAAATCTTATAAAAGAACCGAAAAATGTTTATTTATTTACTCTCTCTGTGTGTATGTGTGTGCGTGCATGCACAGAAATCAAGACAGTCCTCTGAGACTGGCTTTTTCCTACCATGTTGTGATGGGGTCTCTGTCCCTTCTCCTGCCATGCCTCACACCTACGGCTTGTCATCTGGTGAGCTGCCAAGACATCCTCCTGTGTCTGCCCCCCATCTCCTAGGCACACTGGGATGACAGATGTGTGCCACCAGATGCAGCTTTTATACAGGTTCAGGGCATCAAGGGTGGGAGGTCAGCAGTTAGCACTTTTACTCCCTGGTCCAAATTCTTTTTTAAAAGAAACAGAATTAGAAAGCTCGGCATGGTGGTTTGTGTCTGTAATCTTGTTAGCACTTGGGAGGATGAGACAGGAGGACCACCATGAGCTTCGAAGCCATCCTGGGTTACAATGTGAGAACCTGTCAAAAATAAGTAAGTAAGTAGAAGAGGAAGAGAGAGTGTGTACGTGTGCACCAGCCCACGATGACAGCTCTGAGCTGAGGAGCGCTGAGGACCTTGTCGATCGCCAATCCTAAACCCTCCCCATGTACTAGGTTGATTCATTGAAATTGCTAGTGTTTGGCTGATCTTGACCTGAAAGAATGGTAACATCACATACTAGTTCCTACTTATGCCTTTAACACTTGAACAAACCTAGAAATGGGGAGTGTAAAAAGGCAAAGACCAATCAAGAGTCCCCTCTCTCCTGGGCTCCCATCCCACCCAGCCCAGCCTTGGCCTGGATCTCAGGCTGCCTTCCCCCAGCTGCTGAGCAGGCAACACAGACTGAGGGACCCTTTGGTTACATGTGGCAGCATGAACCACCAGCCCGAGTGCTGAGGACCAGACATACGCTAACTTAGTTTATCCCTAAGTGAGGTCATATTCGGTTCCTAACAGTTATCCCCCAAAACAAGAGCCAGGGACCAGCAAACCTCCATCCACACACCCCCTCCCACCAGCCACAGAAGCAGGACAGACTCACCAGTTTCATGTTTATTTTCAGAAAGTGATGAAAAACAAGAGATACATCCAGACATCACTCTCTACACAATAAATAGCCTCCCCACCCCAAAGAAATAAAAAAGGAAAAAGCATGTGTACACACCAGTTCAAAGTGACCTCTCGGTGAAATGTGCACCCCCTCCAACCCCTTCCTCTGCACCCAATCTCTTGTCTCCTCGCAGGTGGACCCAGTCCACCCAAGGTCACCTGAGTCCTCTCTCGGTTCCTGGTTGGCTGGCTGTTAGAAAAATCCACAGAACACAGGCGAGAGACAAACAGTTCAAAGTTGCTCTGCAGGGGACGGGGTAATGTCTCCAGTCCTGGCCTCTCCCCGACCCTCCCGCCAGAAGCCATGAAGTCCCTCTGGGGCCAAAACTTTCTGGAGTCCATTTTCCGCTCTCCGGGGAACCATCGGTCAGAAGCAGCACCAGGTACGTGACTGTAGTTCGGGCAGAAGAAAGGGCGGGGGACATTCCTGTCACCTTTCCTTGTGGGCCAGGAATCCTTGCACCTGTCCTTGCCCAGCCAACCACAACTTGGGGAAGGGATGGCTGGGGCTTCTCGGTCCCGTGTCTGTTTTCTAAGTGAGTTGGCGTCCTGCAACCCACTGGTATCTTCTCAGTTGGGAAAATAGTTATAAAAGTGGCCATCGGTTTCCTTATCAAAAGGGGAAGGGGCCCCAGCAGGAGAGGGGCTGTCCCCACTGGAAGGATAGGGGGATATCCGTCTTCTCTTAGACTCTCCTTCGCCTAGTCCTGAGTCGCTGGGCTCCTGCCGGAGAGGGGTGACCTCAGTCCACAGCGAGGGGGAGCCCTGTTCCTCTGGCCCCCGACCGTCTGAGGATCCCAGCCCAGGGTCCATGGGCAGAGTTCGCATGGGGCGGAACCAGCCAGCTGGGCTCATCTTGGGAGGGTACTGAGGGGCCACGGGCCAGCCAGCTCCGGGTGCCAGGACTTCTTGGCCACGGTAGTAGGGCACGGTGGGTCCAGGGGCAGAGGGCAGGAATGTGGGCTTCATGCTCACTGCTCGGAACTCGGCTTCATAACTGTGTTCCCGAGGTGTCCCCAGCCAGTAAGGCTGTGAGACCATATCCTTGGGTTGACTGGGAAGGTCGGGGTAGAAACGGCTGGGAACAGGATACTGGTTGGATAGAAGAGGCGAGTAGGGGTCTCCCCCAAGCAGTTGACAGTTGGGTGCAGGCGGGGAGGGAACACTGGCATCAACAGATGCATACATGCTAAAAACAAAACAACAACAACAAAACCAAAGAGAAAATGAGCAAACAAGTCACAAGCATATCTCTTCCTTCCCTGTTCCTCCTTCCCTGGCCTGCCTGTGCCCCAGACCCCAAAGCAGAGACAGGACGTGTTGGCCACTGATCTACAGTCCCATCTCAGAGAGACCCAAAGGCGAGTTGAATCCAGTGCACTTACGACTCAAAGTTCTCCCGGAATCCTTTGGCAAAGGGGTTATTGTCGATTTTCAGCTGCGTGATCTAGAGAGGGGAAATAGAGTTGCCTGAGTCGGCTGAGGCTCAGGGACTCCAGCTCCCGACAAGAGGGCTGTGACGGTCCCCTAGCAAATGCCTGTCCCCAGGCCCCTGTTGCCCCAGCCCTCACCTCAGCATTCTGGTAAGCAGTCACTGCAATGAACTGGGTCTCTTGGAAAGTAAAGATGTGTGTATTAGAAGCATTGCAGACGGCCTCTGGCTCTCCATCATTGACCTCCACGATGTGCAGCCGGGGCTGGTACTTATGGAGGGACTGCAGGACAATCATCTGGAGAGGGAGTGAGGTGGTGTCAGGGTCGTGGAAGGAGCTGGAAGTTTCCTCCTGACCCCATTGTGGTCTCATGACTGGATCCATTCACCCACCAGTGACTTTCAGCCCTACAGTGGGACTAGAAGGAATGCTGAGGACATCTTGTGCCTTCACCCATCCTGCACCATGCAACTTCTCTTTGGGGGCACCTATTCTAGCCCCCGTGACTTTCTTGATCCTTCATGTCGGTGAGACCAAGGTACAAGTATAGAGGTCATGTGTGCATATGCATGCCTCTGTGTGCTTGTGTGTAAGCAAGTATAGATGGAGGCTGGGGGACAACCTCAGTCACCATCCACTTTTTTAAAGACAGGGTCTCTCACACAGGCTTGGAACTCACCAAGGAGGCTGGCCGGCCAGTGAGCCCTAGGGATCCACCTGTCTCTGCCTCCCATTACAGCTTTTCTTTTCTTTGTTTAACATGAGTGTGCTCTAGGGATGAGACTCAGGTCCTTGTCTTTGCAAGGCAAATGCTTTACCAACTGAACTCTCTAGCTCAAGATTTAAAAAAAAGCAAAACAGGATTGAGTGTTGGACAATGGTGGTGCATGCTTTTAATTGCAGCACTCAGGAGGCAGAGGCAGGTGGATCTCTGAGTTGGAGGCCAGCCTGGTCTACAGAGTGAGTTCCAGGACAGCCAGGGCTACACAGAGAAACCCTGTCTTGGGAAGAGACAACAACGAAACCAGGATTGGGGCTGTAGGGATGGCTCGGCAGGCCAAGGCACCTGCTGCCAACCTCAGCAACCTGAGTTTGATCCCTGGGAGCCACATGATGTAAGAACACAACCCCAGCAAGTTGTCCTCCGACCTCCACAAACACAGCATAGCGCTCGTGCACCCCCACAACAAAATAAATACATGTGTTAAAAACAAAACAAAACAAAACAAAATCTTCGATTTTCAATGTGAGGATACATTGTATCCACTAGCTGGGTCACTGGGCCCCAACAAGGTTACAAATCATGATCTGGTGAACAAGCCCCCCAGGCTGGTTTGGCCTGTGCTGGCCTGAGAGTAAGCCCTGCCAAAGATCCAGTGTCCTCCATCTCAATATCTTCCCAAGGTGGATAGGAAAGAGCCAGAGTTCGGAGAGGAAGCAAAGGTATGCGGTGTAGAGTAGCTCAATTAATAGGATGCTTGTCTAGCATGCACCAGTCCCCAGGTGCAATATCCAGAACCACATAAACCAGGCATGTTGGTACATGCCTGAAATCTCAGCACTCTGGAGCTCGTGGCAGAAAGATCAGAAGTTCAAGGTCATCCTTGGCTATGTAGGGAGGAGAGGAGAGAAGAGGAGAGGGGAGGAGAGGAGAGGGAGGAGAGGAAAGAGAAGGGAAGGGAGAGAGGAGAGGGAGGAGAGGAGGGGGAGGAGAGGAGAGGAGAGGAGAGGGAGGAGAGGAGAGGAGAGGAAAGAGAAGGGAAGGGAGAGAGGAGGGGGAGGAGAGGAGAGGGAGGAGAGGGAGGAGAGGAGGGGGAGGAGAGGAGAGGAGAGGGGAGAGGAAAGAGAAGGGAAGGGAGAGAGGAGGGGGAGGAGAGGAGAGGGAGGAGAGGGAGGAGAGGAGGGGGAGGAGAGGAGAGGAGAGGAAAGAGAATGGAAGGGAGAGAGGAGAGGGAGGAAAGGAGAAGGAGGAGAGGAGAGGAGAGGAGAGGAGAGGGAAGAGAGGGGAAGGGAGAGGGAGGAGAGGAGAGGGAGGAGAGGAGAGAGAAGGGAAGGGAGAGAGGAGAGGAGAGGAGAGGAGAAGGAAGAGAGGGGAAGCGAGAGGGAGGAGAGGAGAGGGAGGAGAGGGGAGGGGAGGGGAGGAGAGGGGAGGGAGGAGAGGAGAGGGAGGAGAGGAGAGAGAAGAGAGGGGAGGGGAGGGGCGGAGAGGAGGAGAGGAGAGGAGACTCCAACAGTCCAGAGGGGTCTTAGGAAGTGTCAGAGGAGAAGGTCTCAGATTCAGAGCCAGGTGGGGCTGACAGTCCTACCTGGGTCATGTTGTTGGATGCCCCCTTGTTGTTGGTGAGTTTTAGTTTTCCAAACGAAACTTCCTGGCGCATCCAGTGGGCTCCAGTGTTGGGGGAGTCTGGGTGGACGTACAAACGGTTTCCTGTGGACAGTTAACCTTATTGCCAAGTAGCCCTTGAACAGCCCCTGGAGATGTGGGATTTTGCTTGTGCTGAGAGGAAGGTGAGAAAGATTCAGGGGAGGGACAGACAGGCTGAGCCGGGGCCAATGAGAGCAGAGGACTGAGCTGACTGTCCTCTGCTAAATTAGAGATGTGACAAGCCAAAGGAGGGCTGAGGTGGTCATAGGCTATAGAACTCAATCTTTCGCCTCAGGGGCAAGAGCTTGAGCAATCCACCAGGGGGCACCCAGCCCGGGAGGAAAAGCATGCCCGCCCATTGCTCCGAAAAGGGTCGTACCTGGCATGCTGCCCTCCGCCTTGCCACACTGCACCCACTTGCCACTCTGGTACCGCCAGTGGTGCTGGTCCACCAAGACCACATCCACAAACATCCTGTAATGACTTGTGGGCTCCAGTCCAGCCACAGTAAAAGAGAGGAATGGGAACATGCGCCTGTGGGGAACAGAGAAGCCCCAGGGTCCATCAGCCTCGTGGCCAGTCACCAGTGTGCACACGGTGTGCTGCCTCCAGCCTCCACCTGTTCAAGAGCCAACTGGCAAGTGTACCCCAAGTTAGCTTGTCAGTTGTTAAATGTAGATGGAACAGAAAATTACTTTGTAGGGCTAGAGAGATGACTCGGAGGGTAAGAACATGAACTGCTCTTCCAGAGGGTCGGACATCAGTTCTCAGCATCCATGTCAGATGGCTTACAATGGCCTGTAACTCCAGCTCCAAGGTGATCCAAAGCCTCTGGCCTCCACAGATGCCTGCATGTACAGGCACACAGACACACAGAGAAGCACATGTAGGCACACAAGGTACACACAGACACTCACACACACACATACACACTGAGGCACATGCAGGCTCACACACACATGCACACACAGAGACACACACACACACACACACACACACACACATAGGCACACACAGAAATGATTAAAAATAAATGTTTTTAAAAATTAAATTGTACTAGCTGGGTATGGTAGCACACACCTTTAATCCCAGTACTTAGGAAGTAGAGGCAGGAGGATCTGTGAGTTTGAGGCCAGCTTGGTCTACAGAGTGAGTTCCAGGGCAGCCAGGGCTACACAGAGAAACCTTGTCTCGAAAAACAAAACAAAATTTAAACTTAACAATTACATACATTCTAAAAAGCCACGGCATTCACTACTGAGTCTCCTTCCGTTGTCAGCCTTTGTTGTACTGTGGCCTGAGCTTGCGGTTATTTGTGTCTGTTGTATGAGGTAGCAGAGGCAAGACAGCTGTGCATCTCCCCCAGCTCTAGGTTCACACCCGTCAAGTTGGTAGTTTGGAATCAACCACGGTGAGCGCATTTACACCATGGGAATCAGCAGACACTATAAATCAGTGCCTAACTTCTGTAGTGCTGGTGACTCTGGATGTGTGCCCGGCAAGCACTGAGCTACATCCCAGCCTGTAGACTCTTGAGAATGCTTTCCTCTCAAAAGATCAGTGACTACATATTTATCTGGAAACCACCATCTCTGACATGAAGGTGCTTCCTGTGTGGGCCAAAGGCGCCAGCCAACTCTCCAGAGATGGTTCCCAAAAGGGTTAGGCCTCAGTTCCACGTCTCCACGGTGACTCTGTCACTCTGCAGTGTACTGACGCTGTACTCACTGACCGGCCCTCCCTGCCCCACGCATCTACAGGATGGCCTGCCCCAAGCCTGGGTCTTCCGAAACTCAGCACCACCCTAGGCGTCCAGAAGGCTCTAACTGTCCTTCTGCTTCAAGTCTTGGGCCCCAGCAAAAGAAAAGGTAGTGCATTGTCCCCTGCACTGGTCCCGTCGCTCTAGAGGGAGAGCCAGAAAAGGAAGCCCTCTCTTGCAGTGGCCTCCTCACCACTTCCACCAGCACTGCCCTATTATCGTGATCATTACAACCACCACCCCTATCATCACAACCACCACCACTCTCCACCGATATCTCCTCCATCGCTTTACACCTCTCTACCATCACAACCTCCACTGCTGCTAGTCTCCACAGCCACAATCAGCATCATCGCCATCATCTCTCCACGACTACAACCGCTGACTCTCTGGCCATCGCCTCTCTAGCTCCACCACCTCCACCATCTCCACCATCACCACAGACTGGACCACCTCCGCCATCTCCACCATCACCACAGACTGGACCACCTCCGCCATCTCCACCATCACCACAGACTGGACCACCTCCGCCATCTCCACCATCATACCCACCATCTCCATCACAGCTATAGCCACTGTCTTCCCGTTTGCCGTCACAGCATCACAATTTTCATCATAACCGTCACTACCACTGGCCTTCCGTCACCACAACCATCCTATCTCCAACCATACCACCCACCATCTCTTCCATCCACTTTAAGCGGCCGTCTCGGAGCCATCACCAGTTCCAATAACTGAGCTCTTTCTTCATGCCCCGGCAGACAGAGCAGGGCTGTCAGAGCAGCAGTGGCAAATCGTCATTGGATGTCCCTTCACATCCCTCCTCCCAGGGGGCCATACAGGATAGGAAAGCACTGGTCTCTCAGTCAAGAAACCTATAGACTAGACTAGCCTTGAACTCACATTATAGATAAGGATGACTTTGAACTTCTGGTCTACCTGCTTCCACTTCCAAAATGCTGGATTACAAGTGTGCACCACTGTACCCAGTTTGCGTAGTGCTGGGAATCCATCCAAGAGTTAGTGAATTCGAGACAAGAATTCTACCAACTTAGCTACATCTTTAGCCCAAGAAGTAAGTATTGGAAAACTGTGGGAGGCCAGGCGGTGGTGGCACACACCTTTAATCCCAGCACTTGGGAGGTGGAGTCAGGCGGATCTTTGTGAGTTCGAGGCCAGTCTGGTCTACAGTGCAAGATCCAGGACAGGCTCTGAAACTACATAGAGAAACCCTGTCTCAAAAAACTGCTGGGTTGGGGGAGAATATTTTCAATCCATTTCTCTCACTAACTCATTGTAAGGTCACTCAGATCACAGTCTCTAAAGCCAGAGAGATGGCTCAGAGTGGTTAAGAGCACCTGCTCTTCCGGAGGATGCAGACTTGGTTCCCAGCACCACATCAGGCAGCTCACAAGTGTTTGCCATCCCAGTTCCAGGGCATTCAACAGTCCATAGCCTACATGCATATGGCACACAAACTCACAAAAGCATACATACACATAAAAATAAATGAGTTCGAGGCTAGCCTATTCTACAAAGTGAGTTCTAGGATAGCCAGAGAAACCCTGTCTCAAAAAAAAACAAAACAAAAAATTAATTAATTAATTTTTAAAAATAGGGAGCAGGGTGCGGTGGTTCATATCTTTATTTTATTTTATTTTATTTTACTTTTGAAACAGGGTTTCACTGTGTACCTCTGGCTCTCCTGGAACTTGCTATGTAGACCGGGCTGGCCTCAGACTCACAAAGATCCACCTGCCATACCTGGCTTGGCACTCAACTTTAGTCTCAGCACTTTGAAGGCAGAGGCAAGTGGATCTCTGTGAGTCTGAGGCCAGCCTAGTCTACATATCAAGTTCCAGGACAGCCAGAGTTACATAATAGGGGTAGTGGGGGTTGGAGAGATGGCTCATCAATAAAGAGCACTAACTGCTTTTCTGAACAACCTGAATTTAATTCTCAGCACCCACATGATGGCCCACAACCATCTGTAAGACCAGTTCCAGGAGATCCAATACTACTCTCTCAGGTATTAGGCATGCATGTAGCGCACATAACATCCATACACATATGGTTCACATTCATATATGCTGACATAACATTATATATATATGCTTACCTCCTTGAGTGCTGAGATGAAAGTTGTGCACCACCCATGCCTGGCTTCAGAGGTAAGCATATCTCTGTAAGTTCAAGCCCAAGCTGGTCTACAAAATGAATTCTAGGACAGACAGGACTACACAGAGAAATTCTGTCTAAAAACTAAATAAACAAATATTACATATATAAATTGTATATATATAGTTTCTTATATTGTGACCAGTTCTCATTCAAACTTCTTATTCTAAAGAAATAGAAAGGAATATCTCTTTTGGTAGTGCTAAGTATAGAATCTGGGGCCTTGTGCATGCTAGGCAAATGCTCGACCACTAAGCCATATCCCCAGCCTCAGAACATGTTTACACTAGCCAGTTCATCAAGCAGTCCTTTGAGATATAAAATGTTCCTCCAAACTTTATACTGGAAGACACTGAGGCTTATAGACAGATGTTGATGACAGTCCCACGCTACTGTCCCTCTGTCCCTCTGTCCTACTCTTATCTTCCTAGGGGGTGACAAGAGACACAGGAAGTCAAGGAGATGGGAAGTCTTAGTTCCACTTAAAAAGATGGTGAGATGTTGTGCAATCATGAAGACCTGAGTTCTCACTATCCACGTTAAAGAAGGAGGAAGAGGAGGAAGAGAAGCCTTATATGGTGGCATATACCTATAATCCCAGGACTGGGGAGGCCGAGACATTTAGATTCTTGGGGTTTGCCAGCCAGACTAGCCTACTTGATGAACTCTAGGCTAGTGAAAGACCCTGTCTCAAAAAAATAATAAACAAGTCAAGTGTGTTGGCACACACCTTTAATCCCAGAACTTGGGAGGCAGATGCAGATGGAACATTGTGAGTTTGAGGCCAGCCTGGTCTACATAAAGAGTTCCAGGACAGCCAGGGCTACAAAGAGAGAAAGAAGAGGAGGAAGGAAGGAAGGAAAAGAGGGAAGGAAGGAAGGAAGGAAGGAAGGAAGGAAGGAAGGAAGGAAGGAAGGGAAAGAGAGGATGATGACTGAGGAATGACTTGCTAGGTTGACCAATGGCCTCCATACACGTGTGCACACCTGTACATGTAAACACACACACACACACACACACACACACACACACACACACACACACACGGCTAACATTACAGTAGAATCCCAAAATAACTCCCTGATTTACTTGTCACTTGGCTGGGAAGAAAACAGCAGTGGAGATGGATGTGGTACCATTTTGACCTCCATGAAACTACTTGTCACATCACCTTCAGGGGGCAGAGCCATGACCCCATAACTCTCTGCTGCCCCAAGGGCTAACTCATCTAGAGATGATTTGAAGGGTCGTGGGACATGGCTGGGGACAGAGTGAGTTCCAGGCCAGTCAAGGCTACATAGTGAGACCTTGCTTCCTAAAACAAACGATGACTCCTTCCAGATATTGACCAACTTTCTGGCTAAGTCTTCCTCAGAGCAGGTAAAGAAGAGCAGCTCTGCAGCTCTGTGTAGCCATTTGCAAGTGACTGTGTAATTCCTAGTCCATGAGTTCAGACTTGGGAGGAGGGGGAAGATGTCTCTGGATGCCTGAGAACATTTTGCACTCTGTAAGTACGAGACATTGTCAAAATACGTTCTGAGGTCACAACAGTAGTTGTCTTTGGGAGGATATTTTTTCAGTAGTTACCTCAGCATTGGATGGTACACGGTTTAAAATTTTTTTTTTTTTTACTTATTTATTGGAGAGGGCATGGCACACTTGAGGAAGTTGGTTCTCTCCTTCTCAATGTGTGGGTTTCAGGTATAGAACTCAGGCCATCAGCCTTGGAGACAGGGTTTCTCTCTAGTTTTGGTGCCTGTCCTGGATCTCACTCTGTAGCCCAGGCTGGCCTCGAACTCATAGAGATCCACCTGGCTCTGCCGAGTGCTGGGATTAAAGGCGTGCGCCACCATCGCTCAGCCTATTTTGCTTATTTTTTTTTAAGAAAGGGTCTCAGTATGGAGCCCAGGTTATCTTTGAACTTATGATCTTCCTGCATCTGAGTGCTGTGATTGTAGGATCACATACAGGCACCATGGGTGTGCCCAGATTTTAAAATAAGCAGGGTTTTTTGTTGTTGTTTTGTTTTTGTTTTTGTTTTTTTAGATCTGAAAAGTTGAGCTAGGAATAAGAGTGCTTGCCTTGCACCCATGAGACCCTGAGTTCAATATTGCACCACCAACAATAAAAATTTGGGAACTGGAGAGGTGGCTCAGCGGTTAAAAATACTTGCTCTTGCACAGGACCAGGGTTCAATTCCTAGCACCCACATAGCGGCTCTCAAGCATCTGTAACTCCAATTTCAATATCCTCTTTCTGACCTCTGAAGGGACCAGCCAGGCACAAGGCTCATATACATACATGTGAGGAAAACACTCATGCACATAAATAAAATAAATCTAAATGAAAAAAAATCTAAAAGGTTAGTGGGATATAATGGCTCCCACCTATAATCCCAGCACTTAGGAGGCTGAGGAAGAAACTGTGCCTGTCCAAGAGCAGGGTAGCCTGAACACAGAGAGCCCCTGGCTAGCTACAGAGTGAGCCTCTGTCTCAAAAATAAAATAAAGCCGGCTGGTGGTCACTTGGATCTACGAGTTCAAGGCCAGCCTGGTCTACAGACTGAGGTCCAGGACAGCCAAGGCTATTACAAAGGGCTGTCTCAACCCCCCTCCCAAAATAATCATAAATAAATATAATAATAATAATAAAAGTAAGAGGCTACAGAGATGGCTCAGTGGTTAGGGGTACTTTCTGCTCTTGCAGGGCACCTGGGCTTGATTCTATATGAGCTCATAACGGCCTGTAATTCCAGTTCCAGGAGCTCTGACCTCCAACCTCCATAGGCTCCCTCACACATGTAGTTAGTATATATGCATACATTCACTCACATACACACACACCCATAAAAATTAAATGGATATTTAGAAAGTAATAAGTTAAAACATTAATTACAAGTTGTGGGAGCCGGGAATACGGAGAAAGGGAACTAACAGTGGCTGTGGCCCTACCTCACACCAAGCCGAAATTTTTCTCGCCGTATTTTTCTCGCCGTCCTGGCTTCAAACATTACCAAACAAACTTGCAAACTGAGCTGCTTAACAACAGCTCTCCCCAAAGTTATCTTAATTATAATAATCAACCAATCACACTCAGAAAAAGTGGGGATTACCAGCAATTAATACCCACCCACACGCCCACGGAGACCCGGCCTCTCTCCCCTACTGAGAATATCTGCTGTCAGCTGCTGTTTGTATTTACCACCCCATTCACAACACACACTGCACACAGAAACACTGGCCCGGCCTGTATGCAGCACTTCCAGGTTGCTCCGTCTTCAAAAATACACAAAAGGGATCCCAGAGTCTCTCTTTTTTTTTTTTTTTTCCTTTATTCTTTTTTGGTTTTTTTGAGACAGGGTTTCTCAGTGTAGTTTTGGTGCCTGTCCTGGAGCTCACTTTGTAAACCAGGCTGGCCTCGAACTCACAGAAATTGAATTCACAGAGATCGGCCTGGCTCTGCCTCCCCAGTGCTGGGGTTAAAGGCATGCACCACTGCCACCCGGCTTCTTTTTTCTTTTTAAGATATTACATTTAGCAGTGGTGGCGCTCAGGAGGCAGAGGCAGACAGATCTGAGTTCAAGCCAGTCTGGTCTACAGAGTGAGTTCCAGGACAGTCAGGGCTACACAGAGAAACCCTGTCTTGAAACACAAACAAAAAGAAAGAAAACAAAGAAGAAAGAAAAGCCTTACATTCTATTATTTTTATCTTGGAGGTTTGTGTACGTCTGTGGATGCACACGGGCACGGAGAGATCAGAGGACAACCTGCCAGAGCCAGTGCTCTCCTTCCGAGTCGGTCCAGGGATCTGAACTCAGGCCATCAGGATGGTCAGGAAGCTCCTTTACTGCTGAGCTGTCTCTCTAGCCCGCCCCAAATGCTAGTCTCCATTTCCCTCTCTGAGCCCCCACTTGAGTGTTTGCATCATCTTCACAGCAGGCGCCATCCACCTCTCCCCGCTCAGAATCTACCGCAATGCCACTGAGCACCCCAGTAGGTGGGTCCAGGGTGGGTGGGAGAGGAAGGACCAGGGACCCAGTGAGTCAGCCAGGAGGAAAGGCTGAGGGGCTGTGGGTGGGTCTGGGATGGAAGAATTTTTCAAAAGGAAAGAAGCTCTGTGGGTGATGTGGTGGTGACTCGCAGGTCATTGGAACCACAGAGGGAACAGGCCAGCCTGCCAAAGGAAAAGGACAGAAAGGAAGCTGCCCTGAGCCTAAACTCTACAGCAAAAGGAAACAGCCCCAGGCTCGGCCGCTCACCGGAGCTCAAGCAGCGAAGACAGCAGAGGCCTTGGGGCTTGGTAGGGCTGAATTTTGAAGGTGGTGTGTCCTGTCTTCTTCCCAGGATGGAGCCCCTGGGAACCTGATCCGAGGGGAGGTGTCAAAGGAAAGGATGAGCAGCCACTGCCTCCATCCAACAGGGATGCGGATCTAAAGTGTGAGGACCGACCGCCATATACACAATGCAAGCAGATTCTTAGGAAACATTCAGAAGGCATTTAGGGATTTCTTTTTCAGTTTTGCTGATGGTATTTTATTATTTATTTGTTTGTTTATTGATGTGTGTGTATGTGTACATGTATGCATGTATATGCATGTCCATATAGAAGCCAGAGCCAGAGGACAAGCTGGGGTATCATTCCTCAGGCACTATCATTCATTCATTCATTCATTCATTCATTCATTCACTTACTTACTTACTTACTTACTTACTAATTTGGCTTTCCAAGATAGGGTGTCTCTGTTTGGTTGGTTGGTTGGTTGGTTGATTTTCAAGACAGTTTCTCTGTGTAACAGCCCTGGCTGTTCTGGAACTCACTCTGTAGACCAGGCTGACCTTGAACTCACAGAGATCCACCTGCCTCTGCCTCCCAAATGCTGGGATTAAAAGTGTGCGCCACCACACTTGGCTCCTACAATACAAGGTTTTTCATTGGCCTAGAGCTCTCTGATTAGTCTGGGCTGGCTATTATTATTAATAATAATAAATTACAAACACCACCACACCTGGCTAATTGGCTAGTTTTTGGTTTTTGTTTTCAAAACAGGGTTTCAGGGAGGCAGAGCCAGGTAGATCTCTGTGAGTTCGAGGCCAGCCTGGTCTACAGAGTGAGATCCAGGACAGGCACCAAAACTACACAGAGAAACCCTGTCTCCAAAAACAAAAAACAAACAAACAAACAAACAAAACAAAACAAAACAAAAAGCAAGGGCTGGAGAGATGGTTCAGTTTAAAGAGCACCAACTGCTCCTCCAGAGGTCCTGAGTTCAATTCCCAGCACCCACATGGTGGCTTACAACCACCTGTAATGAGTCTGGTGCCCTCTTCTGGCTTGCAAGGACACATGCAGACAGAACACTGTATGTATAATAAATAAATCTTGAAAGAGAGAGAGAGAGAGAGAGAGAGAGAGAGAGAGGGAAAGGAAGGAAGGAAGGAAGGAAGGAAGGAAGGAAGGAAGGAAGAAAGAAAGAAAGAAAGAAAGAAAGAAAGAAAGAAAGAAAGAAAGAAAGAAAGAAAGAAAGAAAGAAAGAAAGAAAGAAAGAAAGAAAGAAAGAAACTGAATTTATGGGCTGGAGAGGTAGTTCAGAGGTTAAGAGCACTGGCTGTTCTTCCAGAGGACCTGGGGGTTCAATTCTCACCAACCACAAGGTGGCTCACAGCCATCTGTAATGAGATCTGGCGCCCTCTTCTGGCTTGCAGGCATACATACAGGCAGAACAACATATACATAATAAATAAATAAATCTTAGAAAAAAAAACAGGGTTTCTTCGTGTACCCCATGCTATCCTGGAACTCACTCTGTAGAACAGGCTGGCCTCGAACTCATAGAGATCTACCTGCCTCTGCCTCCCAAGTGCTGGGGTTAAAGGTGTGTGCCATAATGCCTAACTTACGTTTTCTTAGCATGGGTTCTGGGACTCAAACTCCGGTCCTCATATTTATAAAGTAAGCACTTCACTCACTAAACAATCTCTCCAGCCCTGGTTTGTTTGTTTGTTTGTTTGTTTGTTTGTTTTGTTGTTGTTGTTGTTATTGTTTCTTTCTCTTTTTCTTTTTTCCTTTTGCTGATGGTGGTGGTGGTGGACAGTACCCATGTGCCACAGTGCATGTTTGGAGGTCAGAGGACAAATTGTGTGAGGGAGTTCTCACTTTCAACCATGTGGGTCCTGAGAATCAAACTGAGGTCGACGGGCTTGGCAGTAAGTGTCTCTACCCACTGAGGCATTGTTCCAGCCCATTTTTTTTTCAGGTTCCAGTTTCAAGCCAAGCATGGTTGCAGTGCCCACTTATAGTCCCAGCATTTGGGAGGCTGAAGCAGGTGAATTGAGAATTCCAGGCCAGCCTGGGTGACATGAAGTAAGACCTCGTCTCAACTAAATCAAACAACAAAAATCCACTTTCAGAGGAACATACAGATTGCAGGCAGGAAGATCCCCAATTTCAGGATAATTTTGATTGCATGGAAAAATCCTATCTCAAAATAACCACAACATGGTGAATGCCTTTAATGGCAGCACTCGGGCAGGGCAGGCGGATCTCTGTGAGCTTGAGGCCAGCCTGATCTACAAGGTGAGTTCCAGGACAGCTGAGCCTGAATAGTGAGACCCTCTCTCAAAAACCAAACAAAAACCAATCAAACAAACAAAATAACCACAAGGGTAAAAAAAAAAAAGACCAAACATTTTTAAGCTAAGCCTGCTACATTTTTCTACTTTTAATTTTAATTTTGTTTTTGCTTTTGGGGGTTTGTTTGTTTGTTTTGGGGGGTTGTTGTTGTTGCAGTTTTTCTTTTTCTTTTTTCTTTTTTTTTTTTGGAGCTGAGGACCAAACCCAGGGCCTTGCACTTGCTAGGTAAGCGCTCTACCACTGAGCTAAATCCCCAACCCCCCCCTTTTTTTTTGGTTTTTCTAGACAGGGTTTCTCTGTAGTTTTGGTGCCTGTTCTAGATCTCACTCTGTAGACCAGGCTGGCCTGGAACTCACAGAGATCCACCTACCTCTGCCTCCCGAGTGCTGGGATCAAAGGCGTGCGCCACCATGCCCAGCTTTCTACTCTTATATAGTGGGGTTTGTCATGATAAACAGCTGGTTAGGGTTGTGGCTCAGTACTGGAGTGTCTGTGTCTGCACAGGGCCCTGGGCTAAATTTTTAGCATTGAAAAGAAAAGTTAATTAATGTTGGTTCTTTGAGACAGCGTGTCAACAGGCATGGTGGCACATACCTATAATCCTAGCACTGGGGAGGCAAAAAGATCTGCAGTTCAAAGCAAGCCTTTGCTACATAGCAGAGAGAAAGAGAAGGGGGGGGGGAACTCACTAGGTAGCTAGCACAGGCTAGTTTCCAGTTATCACCCCCAGCTGTCTCCCAAAAATATGTCTAGCATACACTAGGCCCTGGGTTCCAGTCACAGCCCTAAAACAAAAAGGGGGAAAGAAAGGGAGAGATCCCAAGTGGCCCAGTGAAAACTCTGTAGGAACACACAGGGGAGGAGGCCATGGGAGTCCAAACAGTGACACAGTCAGAGTGTGCCGCTCCTAACGCCTCCCCTAACAGCTCACAGACAGACAGGCCCCAGCCCAGCCCAGCAGTCACTAAGTTCTGGCCGATGCTGACCACCCCATTCCATCAGACTGGAGGAGCTGAGGCCTGACAGTGCAATGAGAAGACCTGACCAGGCCCCAGGATGAGAAGGCTCCTGCTCCCGAGACTCCGCAATCACAGAGTTAGAGGCCCCACCTAGTCTGCTGTGTGAGAGTGTAAGCAACTGGTTGTCCCTGTGTCTCTCGATGTTCGTAACCATGAAATGGGGAGAATGCCTGGCCTACCTAACCCGCTGTGAAATGTTGAAAGTATGCTGGGTGCGCCACAGACGGTGTAGGTGGCTGTCTCTACTTGTGGCTGGGGAGCCTGGAAAAAGAGGAGTAGACGGGTACCATCTGAGCCCTAGTCCCAGCTTCACCAGCTGTGGGCTCAGAAGAGTCCCTCGCTGCCTCTGGGCCTGTTTCTCTGTCTGTGTAGTGAGAGGCAGGAGTGTCTGGATCCTTCCAGTTCAGATACTCTGGGACTAGAAACCCTGCCAGTGTCTGGTGACACCCAGAGACAGGTCTGGGGAGCAGAGAAGAATCATCAGAAGGCTTTGGAGATGAAGGGTGGGCCATGAACAAACACATGGTTTATCCTCGGTTCATTCCAGGGAGAAAGAACAAGTCAGCAGCTTGAAACCAGTTGAAGTTAGCAGCTAGGTCCCTCCACCCGCTACAGACATCATCTGGAGGGAATATACTCTAGTAATGCCACTTTGGGACTGAGCAAGAACCCCACCCTTGCAATCTCTCATTTACTTCCTGAGTCTCCATCCCGACACACCACATCCTAACCCACTAATGGCAAAGTCCAAGAACATATAGAGAGAGCCCTGGCTGGTCCCCACTGCCTCTTCCCATAAGACACAGAGGGTCCGTCCACTCAGGTATTGCATGCTAAATGACCCCTCACAAACTCAAGTTTCTCTTTCTTTCTTCAGCAAAGAGACTCCATCCGGAAGCAGCAGGCTGAGCTGCAAGCCTTACCACTAAGACAACAGCCCGGGGGACCTCCATCTTCTCCCAGGCTGGACTGATGAATAGCTGGGTAAGGAAGCGGGCACATTTTTAGCACCAGCTTCAAAGGGCACAGTTCGAGACTGGACACCAGCTGGGACTGGTTCTGAGTTTGGCCTGTTCAGGATGTGGGCATTTGTGCCTTCGTAAGTTTTACTGTCCCCACCTCTCCACAACACACACACACACACACACACACACACACACACACACACACACACACACACACACACACACACACACACACTTCTCTCTCTCTCTCTCTCTCTCTCTCTCTCTCTCTCTCTCTCTCTCTCTCTCTCTCTCCAGACATATGATATCAAAGTAAGACCGGAAAAGAAACTTGGCGACCGTTTCTCCATGTCACCAAATCCCAGTCTGTCCTGCCACCCCCCATACACCAAAGCTACCCTGAGCCCAGCAGCAGCAAAGAAGACACCGAGATCCCAGAAGATTCTGCCCCCAACACTTCAGTTTCCCTACACAGGGACTGAGAGGTGGCCAGGATCTGTCAGGCCCAGAATACTCTCTTCCCCGTTGCCCTCTGCGACCCCAGGCAAGGAGCAAGTCTGGGACCCTCTAGCCAACTCTTGGTGAAGCAAGAGTCACCCTTTCCTCTGTACCAAAGTAACTTCTAATTGCGCCCACACCATCATCTCTGTGCTTTTTTGATCTCTGACTGTTAGTGTGACACCCTCGGCCTCCACGGCTCTCCAGAGCTTGCGGCGTCCTCACTGCTGTCCTGCTTTCTCCTAAGTCTCCTAAGACTGAAGCTCTGACTGCGAACACGAAGACTCAGCAACCTTCAGCTTCAGAATTAAAAAAAAAAAGAGGAAAGTCCTGGTTCCGGCGGCGGGCCATGGAGTCGAGGCCAGACCCCCGCCTGCTCCGCCCTGCGAGCTCGCAGGGCTCTGCGCGCGCCACACTCACCGTCCTTGCTTAGTGATGATCATCTCTGTCTGGTGCTGGTTGAACTTGGACCACAACAGGTGGTTGCTGAGCGCGACTCTCAACTTCCCCGACACCTCCAGCCCCGCGGGCAGTGCGTAGTCCTCTCGCGGCCCTGGGTAGAGCCCGGCACGCGGGTCCGGGGCCGCGTAGCCATCCCCGGGCGGGTAGCCCTCGGCACCCGCGGGCGGCGGGAAGGGTTCGCCCGGTCCAGGGAAGCCGGCCGCCTGGGCCCGGGGCGGGTAGGCGTAGGCGCCGAGGAAGCGGCCCGGGGCGGCAGGCACCAGGGCGCCCCCAGAATAGGGCGTCCCCAGGCTGCCACCTGCACGGCGATCGGTCGGGTCCTGTGCGCCCGGCTCGGGATAGAAGAAGCGATGCTGCTGGTCCGCTCCGGGCCCCCGGCCCTCGTCACTCGGCATCGGCTCGGTGCCGGTCAGCATGTCTCCGCAGCCCGGCTCCACGATGCCCATCCGAGGCGGGCTGGGCGCCTTCCCGCAGCCGTCGAGGAGGCCAGAGGGTGTGGGGGCAGGGGAGACGGAGGGGGGGTCGGGGGTGGAGTCCGGGGAGGAGTGGAACGCCACTCAAACCCGGGCTGGGACGCCTGGCCCCTGAGCGCGCGTTGGGGAGACGCGCAGCGGCTCCGGGGCTCCCTCTCCAGCGGACCGCTGTCACTAGCGGCGCGGCGGCCTTCGCTGTGGCTTTATGAAGCTCCTTGGGTCCCCTCACCCCTCCACTTCGGCCCCGCCCCGCCTCGCCCCGCCCCCTCGTGGCTAATACAGCGCGAATTCGCTTTTAGTGAGGACTGAAGCCCCCCTCCCCCCCAGTGGAGACCAGTAAGTCTCTGTGCGCCCCGAATCTGGGAGAGTCAACCTGCCACCTGAAACTCGAGCGGGTTCTCTCCCCAGGAAATTCCGCCCATCCTGGAAGGTACAGCAAAGGCCCTTTCCCCAGATGGGACCATCAGATCATTCTCACGGCTCTGGCAGGCTCGGAGCTACTTGGATTTTACGTATTCAACAGATATTTATTGCTGCCTCTTGTATGCCCAGGCTCTGTGACTTTGCACGAAATGTTTGCCTGCTTTCTTTTGGCTAGAGACCCCTCATCACTGCCACCACCACCCCAGCCGGAGGATGATATTTGTCCGTCTAGCCCAAGAGCTGATTTGGAAGCTGTTGAACAACAAGCTCCCAAAACATTGCACCCAAAGCAGCCCACCGTGGGCTGGGCTGGCTGAAATACTCCCACAAAAGCTCGTTCACGTGGCGAAGCAGCCAGTTAAAGACACGGGAAGTAGCGCTTCTGCCTGTCAGTGTTCAGAGTCCCAGGGCTGACTGCCTGTGATTCGGGTGTGTGGGACCTGGGTAAGTCACTTCCTTTGCCTGAAAGTCAGTCCCTCAGGCCTGATGGGGTTGGCTGGGGGAAATAAACATTTGAATTGGGGGCGGGGGGCTGTGAACCTTACCCCGGCGGCTCTGTGTGCTGCATTTTCCATTCTGTTAGAGAGGAAACAAAGTGGCTAGCAGGCACTCAGAGCTGGTTGATAGCCCTCTGATGGAGGAGTGTCCTTCCTCTGCTGTTCCGTTCTGCTAAGGTAAGCCACACGTTTTGAGAAGTAACCCTCTTCTCCTAGTTGAAAATGAACCCCATTGGGAGTTTTCTTATGAAAGAAAAACATCCTTGGGGGCTGAGGATGTAGTTCAGTTGATGGAGTGCTTGCCTAGCGTACACCAAGCTCTGGTTCCATCCCCAGCATTGAACAGATGGGGCATGGTGTCAAGCCTTGTAATCCCAGCACTTGAGAAGGGAGGCAGAGGACCAAAAGTTTAAGGTCATTCTCATCCACAATTTGGGCCAGCCTGGGTCACGTGGGATCCTATCTCAAAAATAAGTAAATAAAAATTAAAGCATCATTTAAAAGTAATGTGTTTATTGTGTGTATTGTGGGCGTGTGTGCATGTTCGGAGTTCAGAGGACAGCGGTGTGGAGTCAGTGCTCTCCTTCCATCTGTTTGTGGGTGCTGGATCTCGAACTCTGGTGGTCAGGCTTAGACAATAAGTGCCTTCACCTGCTGATCCATCTTGCTGGCCCCAGTAGTAAGACATCAAATCTAGGCAGTGCAGAAAAGCAAGGTTATACAAATTATCCCCAAAGCAGACAGTCTTAACATTTTTGAAGAACACCCTTCCAGATGTCCCTCCTGTATAGATCATCCCTGTGTCTTCTTTGCACGCGCACATGCGTGTGCTCACACACACACATCTAATTTTATATAAACATTGAAGTCTGTTTTGTCACGTGGATTCTTTTCTTTTAATCAACAAGATGTAATGGATTCCTTGCACATCAAATATATAAAGAATTACATTTAAAGAATGTTCCAGAAAAATGCTTTCACATAGTTTTATTTGGTTAAAAGAGTGACTTCTTTCCCTCACCTCTGCCCCACCCCACTTCTCCCTAGGGGGGTGACCTCATCACTACATTTCTGTCCCAGCCCAATAGGGCTTCACCCATAGGGGCCCAGAGGGACACTCTCCTCTCAACTAGAGCTGAACCAAGAGGCAAGCTGGCAGGTGAAGGTGAAGCTAGGGACCCCAGGAGACGGACATGACCCAGGGAGGGTGCGGGAGAGACAACCACTGCATCTCTTGAGAATTGTCCTGGATACGTGATAGCACCAGAAGCTGAGGTCTGGCATCCTCCTCACCCTCCTTCCCCCCTGTTACCCCATGCCTGAGAAGGTGGAAGCTTGGCTACCTGTTGTGAAAAACTGATTTCTAAGATTCATCAGAAGGACTGATTTCCCCAGGAAGGAAAGATTTCGAACGCCAAGCACTCCTTGGGGGAACAGTTTTACTAAGTGTCCCATAGTGAAAAAGGCCAAATGAGGTCTCATCCCTCAGTCCTCCCGCTTCCATGCTGATCCTCAAGTCAAGTGATCCATCCCCCTGCTTCAGAACAGAATCTTCTAAGCTCCTCAAAAGCTGTGCAGAGCAGAAGGGACAATGATTGTCATAGCTGGGTGGTCCTGTGATCATGTCGCTGGAAGAAGGGGGACCTAAGCATGGTCTCCCCATAATCCGGCGGGTTCATAGAAGCTGCCTTGTTAGCCTTAGATTCCTCCCCATCCTCACCCCTCCACTCCCTCTAACTCCTTCCACCCAAAAAAGAAAGTGCTTGTGAAAAGCGGGGGCTGAGTGGCCCTGGTGTCACCACTGCCAGTCCCGCCCCTATGCCAGCTTGGGTGAGAAGAAGAGCCCTACCAGTGACACCTCCTCTTCCTGCTGCCACCTCACCCCCCTTCCCAGTCCCCAGGGCTGGAGAGGTGGGAAGAGAGGATGGCAGAGAGGAGGCCCCATGGGATCCCCTCTCTCATTCCGCCAGCACATGCTACCCACAGGCTGGCCCTGATGCGGAAGGAGTGAAGAAACACAGGACGGGTACCCAGGCTGGATCCAGCCAGCATCCCATTGCGGAAGTCAGTCTGGATGGATACCATGGGAGACAGAATGCTTCAAAAGTCACACAGCCTCTTTGCCACTGAGCTAGGGCTGAGGGTCTGCTGCAGACTCCCAGTCCAGTGTTCTTCCTAGAACTACCAAGAGCTGGGGTGTGGCTTAGTAGCAGAGCACATGCCTGACATACCGGACATGTGTAAGAGCCTCTGGTCTATCCCCAGCACCACAAAAAAGGAAAAGTCTGAGAGTCCCCTTGAAAAGATCTGAAAATCGGGGACCAGGGAGAGGTTGCTGCTAAACTTGACACTGGCTCTCTGCACCCTGTGGTGTTCTCCAGGTGTTCAAGACTTCTTTCCAGACTGAGACATAAGAGTTCCAGGGTCTCCTGCAAGGCCACACAGCCCCATCATCCCTCCAGGCCACTGCCTAGTCTAACAACCTGTCATGTGGACCTCTGGGACTTGCTCCTAGACATGCTGATTCTGGGCCTGACAGACTAGTCAATTTCTTGGGTTGAGGTGACGATGGCCTTCAGGGATGCCTCACACCCCACTTCCAGGCCCCTTTCTCTTCATCTCTGCTATCTCCAAGTCAGGTGTGCCAGAAACTCGCAGTGCCAGGGACCAAGAGATGGAGGACATTGGAAACCACACTGGCTGCAGGCATTTTGGAGTCCTGGTCAACACTCTAGACCCAGATGGCTCCACCAGCAGGCCTTGTCCTCTCCTGAACATGTGCAGGGCCAACCCCTCCATCCCTGGGGTTCAGTGAAGAGAAGAAACAGATTGAGGGGGAGGGGGGTACAGCCAGTGGCTCAGAGCTCAGGGCACCAGGAGCCAAGTCTCTGCCTTTGGAACCACAGAGGCTAGAACAGTGTGTGAGGCAGGCATAGGAAGGCATGCCGGGCTCAGGATATATATGCTCATGAAAGATTCAGAGTCAAGAAACCATGAAGTCAGATATTTAACTGTGACTCAGTGAGAAAGTCTCAGGCCCCAGAGGGGGGAAGCAAGGAAGAGTTGGCCTGAGAGCAAAGACCTCAGAGGCTAAAAGGCTTTGGGGGTACCAAGAGCCCAATAGAGGAAAATGGCATCTTCCACAGGTGGCTTGGTGGGAATCCCCCAACTTCAACCTCACTAGCCAGGTGATCTCCTGCAATGTCTTGACAGCTCAGGTTCCCTTGTCAGAGAAAGAGACTCTCTTGGACTAGAAAGGCTAAGAGCCTGGTCTAAGGCAGGAGCAGGGTGGAGGCCCGGGCTGTGCTGAACTGTCTGCCTGTCTTTCGCTTCCTCCCCTATCCTCTAGCTTAGGTGGCTGCCCCACTCCAGAGGGCCCCTCACAGTCTTCCCAGTCCCTCTAGAGCCTTGGGCCAGAAGAGAACTCCTCTGTCAGAAGACTAATCTCAGGACAGATATAGGCTTGCCTCCTTCCCAACCCCATACACGCCCCCCTCCCCCACTGCCATTCACCAAGGGCTGTGATAAACTAGGCCCTGGGAACTCAGGGGACTCAATTCAGGATCAGTCCCTGACCCCAAAGAGCTCCTAGCCAGGTAGATGGGCCCCAGACTTGTCCAGCACTTCAGCCCACTTCAGCACGGTTGCCAGGCCCCCGGAAGCAGACTGGCAGCCCATCAGCTTGTGCATGGACCCGTTACTCTCATGTGCACACATGCCAATGTAGTCTCACTCAGGATCACCCCGAAAGCCAGGCCCCACCCCGAAAGCCAGGCCCCACCTCCAGCTCTACTCCCACATCTACCCAGCCTACCACGGTTCTCTGGGCATCTCACTCTGTTATCCGCCCACCCTGGAGCCCTCCCTGCTCTGGGTCCAGACTGCCAGTCCTTCAGAGAGTATCACTATGGCCGGAACCATCGGATTAGCAGGGAGGGGGCAGGGTAACGACAAGCACCTGGAGAGCACACCCCACCCCCAACAGTGACAGCTGCAGGAGGTCGGAATCCCCAGCACCCAGTACCCAGGGCTTACTCCAAGGTCAAAGACTCCAGGCTCTCATCCCTGGAGTAGGGTCACTCTTTGCCACTCTGAACACCTCTCAAGATGGGTAACTTTTACCCTCTGGTCCTAGACACCACCCCAGTCCCGCGCTGCTGTGTCCCCTCCCCTAAGTTTCCCATTGCTTTCTACTGGCACCCCATCCCTAGGGATGAGGGTCCCCTTAACGTTATCACAGGAGCAGTCTGTAATCACAAGGATGGTTAGGGTATGAGGGTAAGCACAAGCTTTAGGAAGGCCCTGGGGGAGATGGTGCCTCTTCTCCCCAGGGAATCTGGCAGGCAGGCCTTAATCTCAGCAGGAAGCAGGGTCTGGTTACCAGGGGTGGGGGGGGGGGAATGCCAGGGCCTTGGGTAAAGGGAGCTGAGCCGGGGAGGGAGAGAGGAGCCAGGGCAAAGGCTGGAGAGATGGCCTTAACTCCTGTGTAGCTGGGCTCCTCTGTCCCATCTTGCACATAGTTTCTGGAACAGTCCAGCCATGCCAACTTATGCTTCCCATGAGCTAACTTCAGGGCTGTGGCCACAGACATCTCCTGCTTGGACCTTGATCCCTCCCAGGCTCCTGGGCTTCCCTAGAGCCTATCTGCCTGTAGCTGGCTTTGTATTTTTCTCTGTATCCCTTCCTTCCTTCCTTCCTTCCTTCCTTCCTTCCTTCCTTCCTCCCCCTCTCTTCCTCCTTCTCTTCCTTTTTTCCTTTCTTTTTTGAGACAAGGTCTCACTATGAAGTACTGGCTAACTTAGAACTAGGTAGACCAAGCTGGCCTTGAACTCACAGAGATCTGCTTGCCTCTGCCTATTGAGCGCTGGGATTAGAGTTGTGTGCCACCATGCCTGGAGCTTTTTGAGTTGGTGCTTCTCCGCCTGGTTGGTTGTAGCCTGTACATGTCTCTTGGTCCTTGTGTCCTAGTGTGTCTTGGTCACATCTACCTCTATTTCTGGATCTAGCCAACCACTCCATCTTGCCAGCCTTGATGGTACTTGTCTATAATGCCAGCACTTGAGAGGTAGAGGCAGGATGATAAGGAATCAAGGTCATCCTCCACTACATATCAAGTGGAAGGCTAGCCTGGTCTACATGATACCTTATCTGAAAAATAACTAAAACCCAAACAACAAACACAACTGCTGGACTGAACATAGAGTCTCTATTTGTCTGTCTTGGGTTCCTGTCTATCTGTCCCTGCACCTCCAACTCTGTCAGAGTCTCAAGGTCAGTCCAACTCTCAGGACCCTACTGCACATCTGTATGTCTGGGATGGTGCCTCCTTTTAGACCCTTGGCTTTGCCCTTCTTGCTAACATGACAGGATAAGGTGATATGGGACAGTTAGTGACCTGCTAGGGAGGGAGGGGAGAGGGGACAGCAGGTACGTGTTGGGTGAGAGATCAAGAAACTGCTCAATCAGTTTCAAACAGTGTGTGGAACAGCCCCAGGCCTGAGGATGGAGCTCACAGGGGACACAGGGTGGTGCCTTGCTCAAGGGGTAAGGACTGAGTTACATAGAAACTAAGGTGGGAGAATGGTGTCACATCCTGGAATCCCAGTCCTCAGGAGGCTAAGATAGAAAGATTCTGAGTTCCAGGCCAGCTTGAGCTACACAGTGAGACCCTGTCTCAAAAATAAAAACAGAAAGAAAAAAAAATGAAAAATGGACTGTTGGACCTGAGTAAATCTGTACCCTTGCTGCACACACTGTGATCCCAGCACAGGGAGGAAACAGAAAGGAGAATTCCTGGGGCCCAATGACCGCCAGGCAGTGTAACCAAATTGGCAAAGTCCAGATTCAGTGAGACACCTTGTCTCCAAAAATAAAACTCTGTGTGTGTGTGTGTGTGTGTGTGTGTGTGTGTGTGTGTGTGTGTGTGTTGGGGGTGGTATCTAGAGACACGGTTCAGCAGTTAAGAGCATTGGCTGCTCTTGCAGAGGACCAAAGTTTAGTCCCCAGCACCCACATGGAGGCTCACATCCATCAGTAACTCCAGTTCCAGGGGACCTGTCACCCTCTTTTGGCCTCCAAGGGCACCAGGCACTCATGTGATACACATACATACGTGCAGGCTAACACTGGCACACATTACAAAATAAACTCTTTAAATAAATACATATGGAGACACAGTTGAGGAAGACAACTAATGAGGACCTGTGCACACATGGGGAGAAACTGAAACAGACAGAAAGACAGACAGGAAGCTCTGGGTTCTGATCCTAGCTCCCCCACCAGCCCCACATGACCTTGGACCTGTCCCTTTCTTTCCCTGTGCCTCAGTTTTCTGCCCTGTAAAATGAGACACTTGGCAGAGACCATCCTCGACAATCCCGTGAGAGCCAGAGGGACATCTCTAAATTCAGGTCAGAAGTCTGGTACCTTTCCTGTCCCTAGAGGACATGCCCCAAAGTCCCTTCTTGTCTAGACCATCAGTCTGCACCACTAGGGGCAGGACAGAGGAAAGAATGGAGGTTAGACAGCAGGAAGGACTTCCTGCCCGGTCCTGCCCTGCAATAGGAGGGTAAGGAGATCCTAGCCTCTCCCAGCAGCCGGCCTCCAGGGCCCCCTCTCTTGGGGCTGGGGGCAGAGTGGCAGGGGTGGGGGGCCACTCAGCAGCTGGATAATTAGCCTTCGCTCTCAGGCCCTGAGGGGAGGGGCTGCTGGACCAAGAAAGCAACACAAAGTGACAGGGGTGGTTTTGACACGCGGTGGAGCTGACGGGCCCAGGGGGCCAGGGTTTGGTTTGGGAGGGGGGGGATCTTATCAAATGATTAAAAAATAGGTCAGAAGGAAGAAGCCACAGCCGGCACTGGGTCCGTGGTGAGAAGGCCACACAGCTTCCCCAGGGCTGTGGGCTTTCATGGGGCGGGGGTGCTGAGGAGGACTTCCAGGGGCGGGGGGAGCTGAGTGGCGGACAAGAAGACTGCTGGCCCGGCAGGCCTCTGCCTCTCCAGCTCTGGTCATGGGTGGGTTGGAATTCTACTTTCAGGTCCCTCTGGCTACTTTCCTCTTAAAGGCAGGGCTCCACAGCTCTTCCTCCATCCACCGCACCCTAGCCACATCACACTCCCTGCACACCAACACCAGAGACCCCATGTGGAAGTCCTTCTCACCTGCCAGCTTCTGGTTAATTGCTGCAAAGACAGCCAAGTTACCCTGTCTGTCTCCCTGCTGTCATCTCACCAACTCTGCGTACTGTTTGGGGTCCACTTTGGCACTCTGGCTTATTCTGAGAGCTTCCGGGTTCCCCTCCTCCCTGTGAACACCATAACAGTGGTAGCCTGGGAAAGGCAGAGCATGAGATGAGTCCTGGGAGCACAGGGTGATGATCTCCAGGAGCAGAGCAAACAGGGGCTGAGTGCCCGGTAGTTCAGGTCTCTACCCTTCCCTGAGGCTGGGTATCCTTTGAGACATCTTCCCACATGCCTTCACTCTCAATCCCTTCTCTTTTTTTTTTTTTTTTTGAGCTCTCTGAAATGGGGAACAGTAAGGACTGTCCAGGGTGCTTGGAACTCTAGGTACTGGCCTAAAGATAATGATAGAAAATAGATAATTATAGTGGAGGGACAAGCCAGGCATGGTGCCATCTCTAGTCAAGGGGACACCTGAGTCTCAGCTGCCACCATGCAGGACACCCAGGGCCATGTTGGCATGAAAATGGATTGGCTAGATCTGACCTTGAGATTAACCCCACTTACCACCCCAGATGTAGATCCGCTCTGACACCCAAGTCTGTGATCTCCCTGGGGCCTGATGTCTACTGTTCACCCCTCTCAGCAACCCAGCAAGTGTCACAAGGAGTCCTGGCAACCTCCTCCCGCTAGGGCATGGGCAGCTGGCACTCTGTGCAGGACCTAGAAATGGCCTGAACGGCATCTCTGGTTGCAGGGGGGGCTGGCTTGGCAGCCCATCAGTGCCCCCTCTTCTTGCCTGCCTCCCTCCCCCTCTGCCCGTCTGTTTCTTCTCTGTCACTGGCAGCGGATTCTGACACTGTGGGCCAGGGAGGGGAGGTTAGCCTCAGGGTCAGGCAAGTCCTTAGCAACTGAGGCAGTTGAAATGCCAACCCATTTCCTTACCCCTTAGGGGCATGTGTACACTGACCCAGGTTCTGAGGCCTTGGAATGGCTTGTGTTCCAGAACACCTGCTGCTCTGGATGCCTCACTACAGCTGGCTTCTGCTTCCTCAGTGAATTTGGAAACAAAACCCCAGTTCTTCTGCTTGCTGCCTCTACCCTTGAACTGCTGCTGGGGTGTATGAGAAGAGATGAGAGAGGAAAGCAGCAGGCAACTGCACCCCTTGATATTGTTCTACCTGAATTAGGCAGGGACCATACTGCCCATTTCACAGATGGAGGAAAGGAAACAGAGGCACAGAGAAGTTAATAGATTCTCAAGGTCACACAGTGGGTAATGCAGTGATATGCCTCTCTGGGACTCTGGACCCTGCTCAGTGGGGTCTCACTCTTCTGCGTGAAGGGGACATTGGTGCTATTTCCATGCTACAGATGAGACACTGAAGTTCAGGCTGAGGGTGGTGGCACAGGCATGTAATCCCAGCACTGAGGAAGCTGAGGCAGGAGGATGGCCTTGATTTGGGCTACAGAGCAAAACTTTAGAAGAGAGGAGGGAGGAACCTGAGACTGGAGCCATTTCCGGGAGCCTCTTCCAGTCCAGCCTTGGCTTGGGAGTCCTGCAGAAAGGAAGCCTGGAAACCCTCCTTAGATCACTGAGTATCATCTCCACTCCTCCACCACTCCCGTCATCCTCTTCTGTCTGCTGACCCTGTGGAATTGGACCCCATTACTCAGGGTTACTCCATCACCTTTATGAACAGCATAAGGTCAGAGATGGGCACCGTCATGCAGCTGAGAGCAGGCTGGACAGGGTGAGAATGCAGTAAGACAGGTCCAGGTGGGAAAGGCCCTGGACTCCTGGAGCAGGAGTGGGAAGCAGAGATGCTCCTGGTCCCTCTGAGATACCTGTTGTCGGCTGCTGAGCCCACTCCCGGACTTCTGGGCAGGCATGTGCTTGCTTTAGAGTGCAAAGGTCCAGAGCAGGCCTGGGTAGCCCTTAGGAATGGGTGGTTCCCATGGGCCCTGTGGGTGGCGCTGCACTCCCTAAGCTGGGACACTTTAGCCTGTCCTGCGGGCCAAACCCCTTTCTTCCTCTTTGCTCTCACCCTGGGACCTGGGAGTGAAAAACGGGAAGCAGACCAGCTGCTCTGTCTCTCTCCATGCCCAAGGACTGGCCGCCATTCGGGGAGGCCCGAATGCCCTCACTGAAGCAGCAGAAGGGTTGGGGGTGAGCAAGGGGCTTGACAACGTTTTGGGAGGTCAGGGGCCCACCCTCTGGCTCCAGATACTTCTCAAGATCGACACCCTTAACATGCCCTTCTCCAACAAGACTTCGAGAAGAGCCTCTGAGATAGAGTCCTTTCCATGCAGGTTCTTCCTCGAGTTTAGCCTCAATCCTTTAGAGACAAGAGGAAAAGGACAGAGATGAATCGCAGTTTCTTATAAACCTGGTGGCTTCTTGTTCTCCGACGACAGTACAGTGAAGGAGCCCTGTGGTTCTGGCTTTGAGTCAGCCCCCTGTCCCGGGCGTCCCCAGTGCCATCTCTCCCCGCCCCGCCCAAACTGGAAAATCAGGCTCACGCCTGTGCCGGAGAGTCAGTGCTTCCCCACACCATCTCGCTTTCCGCTAAAAGGAGGTGTTTCCTCGAAGCTGGGAAAAGTCAACCACCGGGAGGCGGGCCTCGGGGGGCACAGGCACTGGCGGGGGTGGGCCTACCTGCCTTCCTGTTCCTCTCCTGCCCCCTCCTCAGCTCCCCACCCCCTTCAGAGAGCCGAGTGCTTTTGCGCCATTAACACTCTCGTTGGGCTGTGGGGGCGGGGCTCCCGCAGGGAGGGCGGAGCGGAAGAGGGAGCGATCACCCTTGAGTGTCACTGAATGACGCAGGACCAGTGTCCACACATAGGTTCCTGGTCCCTTCCTAGGTCCATAAGTTCCTCTCGGTGCGGCGAGTGGCCCTGCCCTTTGTATGGGGGAGTTAAATGTCCGCCACCCCTGCAGGGAAACGGTCCGTCCACTCGCTTCGGAGGGAGGCACTCCGAAGGTGTTTTGTTGATTGAGACAAATCGCAGGTAGTCCAAACGGGCCTCGAACTTGCTATGTGGCCTTGAACGCCCGATTCTCCTGCCCCCCCGGGTGCCAGGCTTCAGAGGTTTATGAGGGGTGGGTACTTTCCATGTCAGAATGCTACCTCTTCTTTCCCACGGCATGTGGGCACCAGCACTTAACTGGGAGGATGCAAGTCGCAGGCTACGTCCTGCGGACCCTCCACTTCCCGGCTGTTCCAAGGCTCCAGACATCACTCCCCCCCCCCCCCCCGTCTTCAGAAGCAGACCTTGGGACCTGGATGAGGACCCTGGAGGGTCCCACTCCTAAGGGAAGCAGGGTCTTGCAGAGAGAGTGGCCTGAGGTTTAGGGTGAGAGGAGGCTGAAACAGAAAGAGAGATGGCGAGAGAATGAAAACAGGAAAGAGGAGTGAAAGAGGGAAACTAGAGATTGGTGGTGGACAGTCAGAAAGAGAGCAGCACGGGGCACCGGAGGGGACCGCGGAGTTAGGTGCCAGGGAAAGGCAGGCACCTCTCCTTAGCAGGACAGGCACACCAAAGTTCAGCGCGTGTAAGAGTCCAGGCTTTTCAGATCAAAAAGGGTATATAGAGTGCTTAATGGGAACTAGGCTGGTTCAGAGTCCCCACAAGAGGACCCCGGAGTCTGGGTGGAGCCCACTTCCAGGCGCGTGCTTCAGGTCGGTGGCGGGAATCCGTGGCTGCAGGGAGCCTCTGCAGGGGCGGGGCCGGCAGGCACTGTGTGGGCGGGGCCTGGAGAGCCGCCTCCTGATCCCGGCTGGGGTCCCGACTAGCTTTCCGCTGCATTTGCTCAGTGGAAATGGCGAACTTGCTAAAGGATGCCTTTACGGAATACTAAAGGAAATGCTACTTCCTCCCTCCGTGTTCCCATCATTGCACCCCAAGGAGGCCAGAAAAGAGGCCAAGAATCCCAGAAGAAAAAAAGAAAGCGTCTCTCTCTCTCCGCCCACCTCCCCTGAACTCAGGATCACCTGACAGACAGGCAACTCTGGAAAACCAGAGCTTAGGACCTCTCATAGGCCTCCAACCAGGGTGGGGACTGGGCATGTGGAACCTGGCTACTGTCTCCTGCACCACTCCTACCTAAAAGACCATCAGCAGAACTTTCCGAGAGAGGGTCTATCCAGGTCACACGGAGGCACAGGGAGAATTCCGCCCTAAGGGTCGGGTTCTTAGCTCCAGCACCAGGCCAGGGACTTGGCTGGTTCTTAGACCCTAGGCAGAGAACACACCGTACTCATCACTGCCCTCATCAGGGGCTGATCCTTGAGAAGTGGAGCAGGGAGAGGCGGATGGAGATGAACTCTTCCAGGGACCCTGATATCTTCTGCCCACACCCTCCCTACTCCAAGCGCAGGATAAGGAAGCTAGGGAAAGGAAAGATGCTACCAACAGCTGGGAGGTATTGGAGATCTCAGGCTCTAGCCAATGCCCCCGGAGGAGGAAACCTGGGGATTTGGGGGTCTAAGGAGTGGGGTTTTTAACCCCTTTAGTCATCTTAGGAAGCCAAGCTGAATAGCGTTGACTGATATGCACTCAACCACAAGCCAATTTTGTGGTTTCAGTTTTCAGAAGGCAGAGAGAGCGAAGCCTTGGCCCCGGGCAGAGGAGTGGGCTGTGTCCCGGACCAGCCCCCCCCCCCCAGTGGCATAGTGCAACTGAGGCACAGTAAGGAAGACCGTCTCCAGCTCAAGATCACAGGGACAGGAGGGTCGTGACAGCTAGCAAAACCTCTCCCCTCCCCCATACCTCTGCTAAGTTCACCTTCTGAATGCCGGACCAGCTCTCTGCCAACTCCCCCTGCCTCTCTGTTTTCCCTTCTTCCTCTCCCATTTTCCTTCCCTTCCTTACATTTCCCTCTCCCTCCTTTCTTTTCCCTTCCCTTTCCTCCTTTTGTCCTCTTGTCTTCCAAATCGACTCATTTTCACTTTCATCTCCTCTTTATTCTGCTCTCCTGCCTGCCACCTGTCAAGAATGATCAATTTTCCCAACCCACCTTTGTTACCTCCTTATGACTTGGAGGGGAAGAGTTGGAGGTGAGTTCTAAGAAAACTGAGTAGAGTTTGGAAGAATCTAGTAATACAGAATATGTATGTAAGGCTACTATGTCAGCTCCGGAAAATAGACTGAAATCACCTAGTCCAGTTTCTTCCTAGCTTCATGCTGGGAGTGGGGGCCCTGAGAAGTGACGCCAGGCTTCCAGAACGTACAGCCTTCATCCTCACCCACAGACCATTCTGCAAAATGCAGTTTCTCTCCCCTTCCCTCGGCTTCCAGGCCACACATTTGGCCTCATGACCTAGAAGTGACGGGGGGGGGGGGGGGGACACATAGGAGGCAGATGCAGCCCAGGCCTGGAGTTTTAGCAACAAACAACCCCCCTGGAAGCCAGCCTGTTTTTGCTGGTAGCCTGTGCCGAAGTAGGAGGAAGCAAGGTAAAAGACATATGTGTGGATGTCAGCCCTCACGGCCTGAGGGATGCAGGAGGAGAAGAAGAAAAGGGTAGGAAAGTGAGGTACCCCCAACTCCCAGCTGACCTCACGAGTGACTGCTGCCTGGGTTCAGCCCTCCCAGGGGCTCACGGCTCCCTTAGTCACGTGATTTCTATTAAGATACTAGAGTGGTAGCTGCAGCTGGCTCTCACACAGAGCAAGAACCCAAGAACTCTTCCCACCCCACCGTCTGAGTCACTGGTCAAATGGAGAGCTGATTGCTAAATGTTTATCAGCACAACACTGGGTGATGGGGTCAGCCTCAAACCCAGGCGTGCCATTATATGCGTTGATGTGCACTATTTCTGATGTCCCTGTGACACTTGAGACGTACCCATGTGGCACTGTGATCTGGTTGGGGTGAGACTAAGTGTATGCCACATGCACTAGAGGAAATGTGTCTTATATATGGTTGTCCTAGAAGGCTGTTAAGTAGGAAGGAGTGTGTGTGTGTGTGTGTGTGTGTGTGTGTGTGTGTGAAAGAGAGACTGAGTGTTCAGGGTACTTCCAGGTGAAGTGTGACCAGATGAGTCTAAAGCATCTACCTGGCCATCAAGGGGAGGCGACCCATTTGTGCCCATCAAGAGGGACAAGGACAGAGCTGACACACACACTTTCTAAGCTCAAAGAACTCCTGGGGTGTGTCACGCACCAGAGTCTCTGCATCCGGGAAGTAATAGGGTACTGAGGCAGGCAAGGGGTGCTCTGAATCGGAAGAGCACGCATGCAGGATGTGCCACAAAGGCCAGTACAGGGGTACTAGCCTCCGTCTTGCCCCTCACCCTTGCTGAGGAAAGCTATCTCCTTCACACCATCTCCTCCTCCCCCTCCCCTCCCACCTACAGTTGCTCTCTGTGGGGGAAGGAGAGTAGGCTTCTGTCATACCCACGGTCAAGGGCTTCAGGAAGGGGGAGGAGAGTGCTTATCCCTCAGTGGGCTTAGAGCAGGAGCCTTGATGAAGGAAGACTTCAGCTGCTCTCCTGGACCACTAGGCTCCATCATCAGTTCCTGCCTTGAGGCCTCTTCCTCTGGCTGCCAAGCAGTCCTGCAGACCTCTTGCTCCAGGCCCTCCAAGGAGCCACTGTCTCCTTCATCTGCCGCTGCTTTCTCTCTGCCCCACCCCTCCTGAGTGTGTGTGAAGCGGAAGAGGAAAGGCCTAAAGACGAGAACCCAGCTCAGGAGGACCTGAGGAGGCAGGAGGCCTGGTCCTGCGGCCTTCTAAGTCAAGTCCCTTGTGTGGTATGGCTTGGGGCACATCCCTGTTCTGATACCTGGACCTAACGTCAACCCTCCTGTCTATAGCCTTCAGACTGCCTGCCCATCGTGGCTCACTGTGCCCAACTTGACTCTCTCTGTTCTGCATTGTGCAGGTGCCAGGCCAAACTCCCCAACCTTAGAGGGAGGAAGGGAACTACCGTGGGCCATCCAGGGTTAGGGCTAGTATCCTTCTGGATGCTGTATTCCTTTGTTGTTCCTAAAGTCTCTTCTACTACAACTGGTGCTGAGTTAGGAGGTGGGCCTTCTTCCCATCCCAGCCAACCTTCTTCAGGTGAATCCACACCTTTGGGGAGACAGATGACCAAGCTCAAAAATGAAAATAAAAGTCTCCACTTGTCTCCAGTCACACTCTCTACTTGTCTCTTTCTCCTTCTGCTTCAAGCCACCACAGAAACCCACAGGGCATTAGAGCCTTCATCCTAAAATGAGTCAGGGCCCTTGAGAGCTGAGCTGGGGTGCAAGAATGCCCCCCTTTGTGCCAAACAATGGCTCTACTTGATGGCACACTCCATCTAGCCCTCTGGAGGCCAAGGAGCAAGCTTCTTCAGGCAGGGCTGTGGCTTTCTAGACCCACCCACCCACCCAAGGCCCATGTTTGAGGCTAAGAGGGGGTGAGGGTCGGAGTGCCTGAGGAAAGCATTAGGGAGCCCAGAGTGCACAGCCTGAGGAGCTATGCTCTGTCTCCATTCACATTTTCAACCAAGGATTCAATGACAAGAGAGATGTTTCCCTCTATCAGGCCACAGGGACCTTCAAGGGAGGTGGGCAAAGGCCAGCTCCAAACCTCCTGGCTCATCCCTCCGCATCTCACTCGGGAACAAAAAGGCTTTTCGGAGAGGTAACAGAAGGTACTGTGGCCAAGGCAGATAGATGCTTGGGAGATAAGAGCAGCAAGCAGCTGGCTGACCCCTGGGGAAGCTGGCAGCCTCCCCCACTGCCCCTGCACTGCATATATTCTCTCCCCCAAAATAGCATCTCTGGGGGGGAGCGAAGGGGGTTCTCAGCTCATTGTTCACTCCTTCCCACAGTGCGTTCACAGCTCTCCCTGCTGTCTCTCGCGCCCTGTTTTCCTGCCCAGCCCTTCTGCTCTGCCTGTACCCCCACCTTTTCATCCTCCCGGGTCCCAGGACCCCTTGCCAGGAAGAGAGCCTCCTGACCTTGGCCCACCCTGCCCACTGTCTCCTGTGCCCCCACCCTCTGCTCTACCCTCTTCCTCCGGGGAAGACGTGAATTTAATGTACACCATTTGAACATCAAAGGTGTCAGTGAGGGTATAAGCCACAGTCTTTAGGTCAAGAAAAGAAAAATGGCCGGCTGGGATGGCAGCCCAGTGGTAGTTCTTCCTACCACATACAAGGCTAACAGGAGTGGTCCCTCTGAGGATCTCATGAAGGCAAGGCTCAACACGTGGAGACCTTATTTAAATAAAGATGCTCTCCATCAGAACTAGGAGCCCAAGGAGGGATGCTGCTCTGGGCCCTGACTACACAGTTCTCGGGACTGGGACTTCACATTGAGTTCTGATCCATCTCCTGCCCTAGACTCTAACCATACGCTCTGATGATACTGGCTGAGCTGTTTCCTGTGTGGAATGTCCTCTGGCGTCGCTCATGGACAAACAGGAGAGTCAGGCTCAGGACCTGGGGAAGGTTCAGTCTGACCCGGAAGACAGGCTATAGACTGGGGAACATGGACAGGGGCCACTTCCCAGCTGGGAGGATTTCCCAGTAGCAAGAGGGGTTTCAGAGACAAGGGCTCATGGAGTAGGGATGTGGAGTCGTGCTGGGGTGTGTGGGGTTGAGAGCAGCGAGAGGCTGGGATGGGTGTCATCTGCTTCGTGTGAGGGTGGATGAGCAACAGTGGGTACACTTCCTCTCCCCCAGGCCAGCTGTGAGGCTGACCTCCTGTCCCTGGCACCGTGGGAGAGTTGGAGGCAGGGAAGGAGCCCCCTCAAAGTCATCCCCCCAAGGGAACCACTTTCTCCCCTTGTTATTTCTGGCTCCATTTTCTTGGTCAAGCAGGGTGTCAGTGGCAATGCAAATGAGGAGGTGCTGGAGGTGCTGGCAACACCCATCCTGTACCCCAGCTCCTCCCTGTCCTCCCCTATGCCCACACTAACACAGCAGCCTGGAGTGTCTATGAAAAGCGCCTAGTAGCTCTGCCCTTGGCAGTTGGAGCGGCCAAAGCTGCAGGTTGAGGCTGCATCCTCAGAGACATCTGCTTTTGCCTCAAGGACAGGGTAGGCACGGGGTGAGTCTCCAAGTCCTTCACTGTACCTGCCCCTTCTGCCCTCAGTCCCCCGGGCCTCAGGCCATGAACACAGAGTTGTGTCCTGGCAAGGGCATAGATCCTGGTGAGTGCCGTGGACCAGGACCTCAAACCAGAGCTTGCCTCCCAGGCTGCTCCTGGGCAGAGCCAGCAACTTTATAACACTGGGCTCACAACCCCCTGTGGATGGAATTAGATCTCATGGGAACTTGTGGATGGGGTGGGGGGCTCTCTGGACCACTGAGAATCTCCAAGTCACAGGAGTGGATGTAGAGGAAGGACAAGAAGAGAACATTACCAGTGGGTTTCACATCTCCCTGCTCTCTGTCCTTAGCTAGTCACCCCATCCAACTCCTCCCATTGGGGGGGCCCCCATCCCCTCCCCTTTAATGCTTCTCTTTCCTGATCTCAATTCTCTCTGTGGTGGCCAAAGCTGCTCTGTTTATATTCTTGCTGAAGGAGAGACAGCCTGCTCCCCAGTCTTATAAAGATGTCACCGAGTGCAAACCCCACCCCTATTTCCTCAGCCCTAATCACCAGGGTGAGGTGTTTCTCATTAACATGGCTCACTCCTCCACACACCTCTCCTTTTATCAATCAGCTCCTTCTCAACAGAGGCCCCAGGTTCTACAAAGAGCTGTCACCTCCCTCAGCAGATCACCTATGACAGAGGCAAGGGTCCGCACGACCAGGGACCTGGGGCTAGGGAAATCCTGGGGGGGGGCATGCAGAACTGGAGAGAATGTTGGACAGAGAAATGCCCTGGCTGGCTTGGGATCTGCTGAGTTCTCCTACATGTGGTCGTGGTCTCTGTGTCTGTGCTGAGGAGAGCAAATGAATCCACAGGAATCTCTTCTCGCCTCTCAGGAGTCTCCCCTCTACCTCACTCAAGTGAAAGTTGTCCCAGTCTTCCCCCTTGTTTCCAGGAGCCTGGAAATGGTAACCCATTGGTCTCTGAACCCTGCAATTCTCAGCCCCCCCCCCCCACTGCCCTCTGGGCTCCAGAGAACAGTTCATAGCAAATGTCCTGTGTGATCACAGTCCTGCTGGAGAGGTGGGAGGGATGAGGGTCGCTGGCAGGTTCCCCAGCTCGCCTGCTCTCAGCCCTCTCAGGAGTATCAGATGGAAGTCTGCGGCTGTGGAGGGGACCTAGATGGATGCACACTGCCTTACCCTCCTCCGCCTTCCCTTCCCGCCCCCAGCAACGTTCTGCCCCGTACCTGAGCCTTTCCCGGGTCCCTAGAAATCAGGGAGACAAGCTGCCAGAGTCTGCTCCCTGTGTCCCATGTCCTCTTCACCCTAATGACAAAGGAAAGTCCACACAGGACACCTGGGTTCCCTCCCACCCTCGGTCACCCTCAAGGACTACGCTCAGGTTACCCGGTCTGTCTGTGCCCGTGTGCCGGCTCACTCAGGCCCCCCTTTGCCTCTTTTCTCAAGGCCCAGGGTTTCCCTTGTCTTCTGTGTTCCCAGAGCACCCCTTAGTCTCTTAGTCAGTACTTCCAGAGCCATGGGGGCCACTGAGCACTCATATACTAAATGTCCTAGACTCTTCTTCCTCAGTGCCATGAGCCACATCTACAAGAAGGTTTACCTTTCTTGGCACTCAGGAAGGTCTTGGCTGCAGACAGTAGTTGCTTATTTCAACACAGGAGCTGGGGAGGCTGGCCCTTGCTCTAACCATGCAGAGGGACAGCTGCCATGATCTAGAGCGGAAATCAACCACTGACCAACAAAGCCTCCACGTCCTGCAGTTTTCTTTTTCTTTTGTTGTTGTTGTTTGTTTCCCAGGCAGGGTTTCTCTGTGTAGCCCTGGCTGTCCTGGAACTCCTCGGTACACAAGGCTGGCCTCAATCTCAGAGATCTGCCTGCCTCTGCCTCCGCCTCCCAAGTGCTAGGATTAAAGGCGTGTGCTGCCATGACCTGTGTCTGTATTTTCTTTCCAGTACCAGAGGTTCAAACCAGGGCCTTTGTATATGCTGGGCAAGAGTCCTCCCACTAAGCCACACTCACACTCCTCCCCAAGTCCCCCCTTTTCTGCTTTTAAGTGACCATTCAGCTAAAAAAAAAAAAAAAAAAAAAAAAAAAGTCTTGTGGAAATGAAAGATAATCAGAGTCAATAAATGAATAACTCAGACATGTTTTTTCTTTTTTCTCCAGAGAGCACAGCCAAGGCTGGGGCAAAAGCCATGAGTTCATGACCCTGCTCTGACCTCCTAAGTTGGGGTGTTTGGGGTACAGCTGAGCCTGGCCCCTTCCTAGTCTTAGACCCCTGAGGCCACAGAATATAGATGACTTCCTCTGTCATTGCCCAGCCTGGCTCCTGGCATTCTGAACTATCTAAGAAAAATAAGGGCTACTAATCAATGCAAACACCCCCAGAGCTCTAGAACTTCTGCTGGCCAGACGTGCTAAGGGGAAAAATTCAAGAGCCCTGCACCACAAGGCTGGGTGGGTGCTTGAAACCTGTTCTAAATGAAGACATGTGTGACCAGCAGCCAGTATGATCAACAGAATCATAGAATGTGGGCCACCCACAGCTCCGCGGTGGCTATGGTCCCTGAGACAGTTTCCAAGACCTTCCAAGTGAGGGTCAAGCCCCACACCCACCCCCCATGGAAGCACAGACTGAGCGCAGATGGAACAGGTAAGTTTTATTTGGACTTTCAACTTGTTCAGAGAGCACGGGGCCCTCTCTCCCCTCCACAGGCCCCCTTCCCCATGTCCCCTCCCTGGGGAACACTCAGGGTACAATGATGTGTCTCTGGAGTCCTTGGCCCCTTCCCTGCTGACATACCCCTCACCCCCTTCACAGAGGAAGGAGGGGTGTGGGGAGAGGGCCTGGAAGATTTGGATCCGAATGGTACATGCGGTGCACAGTGGTTTTCACTGCCACCGGATGGCCAAGGCCCCAGGGAGGCTCAACGTGAGGGGTGGATTCATAGTGGGCAGCTGGCTCCCTCAGGAGGCTCCCACCTCAGCCTGGGGCCCCAGCCTCCCACTCCCCTGTCTTTCTGAGGGGTCGGCTCTGAGGTAGATTTCACAGAGGGAATATAGGGTTGGGTGGGTGGGTATGGGAAGGGGATTAGCTCTTTTGAAGTTGATCTCCACAGTACCCAGGGCCCATTCTCAGATTCTGGCCTGGGAGGGAGGGGCTGATCACACCCACCCAGCAAACACAGGCTGAGTCACACCTGGGCTCCGGGGCACCTATGGTGTCAGGAGCTGCAGTGGGGGAGCATTGAGGCATCTGCCTTGATGATCTGCACCTTAGTGCCAGGGACTCTGGAAGGGCCCAGGCCTGTGAGGCTGCCAGACAGTCACCCAGACTGAGGGTGATGGCCCAGGAGTCCCAGCCTCAAGGCAGCCCCTTTGGACTGGATCATCGAAGGCCTGCAGGGTCCTCCCACCCCTCTGCCACCTTCCCTGTTTCCCAGGGTGAGCAGAGGGGGAGAACAGAGCTGGCCTGCAGAAACTAGTGAGAAACAAGACGCCTCTTTCCCCAATACCACGAGCCCCAGGCTGGTTGAGCATGAGACAGAGGGCTGGCATCAGTGTGCAGGGCAGGCTCTGAGACCCTCTCAAGAGGTCTTCCCTGGAAGAACATTGCCCAAGAAAGATGGATACTGGGAAGGGGCTCCCAGAGCTCTTGACCCCTCCTCCTCTCCCTCCCACAAGCACTAGACTTCTTCTTGGATCCAACTTTGTTGAAAAACAGAAAGGCAGAGAGAGAGAGAGAGAGAGAGAGAGAGAGAGAGAGAGAGAGAGAGAGAGGTGGAGGTTTTGTCCTCCCCATCCCAGACCAGATCCCCACTCCCCAGAGGAAACCAGGAAGATGGAGAGAGCCTTGGTCAACCTCCAGGAAAGAGCCAGAGCTGAGTGGTGCCTGGACCAGGGAAGACGGCACACACACATTGACTCGGTAGCTAGTGGAGGTATCTGGGGACCGCAAGGGGCAGGGGCCCCCCACGAGATTCATGCAGCATTCAAAGTGAGTGTTTGGGGGGTGATGAGAGAGCAGAGAAACAGCCAGTTGGGGGAGAGGTGCCCTAGATCTTGCTGTTCTCCAGGTGGGAGTCAATGTGTTTGATGAGGGCATCATCTGGGTATCCAACAGGGAAACCCAGCTGGCAGAGGGGGCAACTGCGGATGTCAGAGCCCACCGTCTCCATCAGTAGCTGTGGGAAGAGAATGATACCACTTAGAGTCTGCCTCACCCCCAGCCTGCTCTTTCCTAGGACCCGCAACAGGGAGGGTGATGGCATTCGGAAGGGGTCTGGCTGCCCTTGCTCCAGCACCATCCTCAGCAGACACTATAGCCGCCAGCCCAACACCTAGTACTTTGCCCAGGGCATAGGTCTCAGGAATCGTGAATGAGAGCCACTGCTCAGTTAGCTGGGGCACACCAGTAAGGAGGGAAACCAAGACCTTGACGTGCCTCCAGAGTGGCCGAGGCACCGCTATCTTAAAGAACTGGACAACTGCAAGCAATGTACAGCCCCAAAATAATTTCCTGTCTGGCTTTGGAATGCATTCTGGTCCTTCCAGGTAGCAAGGGGTAGCTATGGCACTCAGGAAACTCATTATTTCAGTGAAATGATGGAGCTCTGAAATGGGTTATCATACAGGACAGGCAGAAAAGAGCCCAGGACCTGAGGCTTGAAGTGGGGAACTTGATAGGCAGGCCCGTCCCTGTGTGGGTCTGTGTTCTGCCCCTTTTAGTGTCCCTGTCCTTTGGCCCCAACATAATAGTATGCTTGAGACACCCATCACAATCCAAGAACTGCTTTGAGACCGTTGCCTCCTAAAAACTCACTAAGGTAACAGCATCACGGTCCTCATTTTGCTCATGAGAAAACTGATATGAAAGAGGGAAAGAAGGCCTTCAGACACGACGCAGTGAGTCGGAATCAACCCTAGGACTGTCACTTTGAGGACCAAACCTTTTTTTTTTTTTTTTGGTTTTTCGAGACAGGGCTTCTTTGTGTAGTTTTGCACCTTTCCTGGAACCCCACTTTGTAGACCAGGCTGGCCTCGAACTCACAGAGATCCGCCTGCCTCTGCCTCCCCAGTACTGGGATTAAAGGAGTGCGCCACCACCGCCCGGCGAGGACCAGACTTTCAATATAGTGCAGGTGGTGGTGGGGGGGGGCTTGTTCCCACCAACTGGAAACCGAGGGAGAGGGGAAGGGAGGTCTATATTAAGCTAGGGGGTATTCGCGGGTCGCTGGCCCTGCCTACCATGTGTGAACGTAAGAAACAGAGTGGGACACCAGAGGGACAGCAGGTTCTCTCCTGGGCACCTCAAGGTAGCCCCGCTAAGGAAGCAGTGCACTACTCACATTGATGGATGGCCAGGACTGTGCGTGCTCAGCGTGGGCGTAGGCGGTGGCCGCAGGTGACTCGGGGATGGGGAAGCCCGCACAGAAGGAGGCGCAGCGGATGGTGCCGGCTTCGGGGCTGGGCGGGCTGGAGGGCATGGCCCACTCCTCTTCCTCCGATGGCTGCTTCTCAAAGCGCAGGCGGATGCCCTCGAAGGCGCGGCGCGGGCTGAGCGGCCTGCCGGGCCCGTAGAGCTCGCCGCCGTAGGCGCGGGGCTTGGGGAGCGTGGCGGCCTCGGCCTGCAGCCAGGCCGGGGAGGCACCGGCATAGGCCGCGCCCTCCGCCAGCTCCGAGTAGCTGCGGCGGCCCTGGAAGCCGGCCTTGGCGTGGTGGCTGGGCGGCTTGGCGTAGGCGCGCTCGGCCAGCGTCCTGTCGCCGGGGGGCGGCGGCGGCCGGGGCTGCGGGGCCGGGCAGCTGGGTGGCACCGGCGAGCGGCGCTGCGGGCTGGGTGACTGGCACGATGGTGGCACCGGCGAGCGGCGCTGTGGGACCGGCGACGGGCAGGAGGGCGAGGCGGGCGAGCGGCGCTGCTGGGGCGAAGGGCACGGGGGCACCGGCGAGCGGCGCTGCGTGGCGGGGGACTGGCACGGGGCACAGGGCGGCGGTCGGGCAGGCGGGGAGGGCGAGGGGCACGCGGGGGCCGGGGAGTGGCGCTGTGACAGCGGCGAGTGCCTTTGGCCTGGGAAAGAGATAGCAAGGTATTGTAGCGAGCCAGGGGCTTTGGGGGGGGGGGAATGCCCACCCAGGGATGGGGAGGTGACTCCTGGGCCCAGCGCCCATGCTCCCCACACGGAGGGCGGAGGGGGGGAGCTGGCAGGCTCTGGCATTCTCACCTGCGTTTCGGGCCTGCTCTTGCAGCAAAGTCCTCAAGATCCTCCCCTGCAGGGAACTCAGCTCCCGAAGCCGACCCAGCTCCTCCGTCAGTTCTGTGTAGGCCAGCGCCAAGTTCACCCTGAGGTCGGAGGGCAAGGGGTGGGGAAGAAAAGGGATGTGGTTCTTCTGCCCCAGCCGGAGAAAAGAACCCGCTCTGCCTTGCATCTTCAGCACCTACCCCAGCTGCAGGATTCCTCTCTGCCTTTAGAGTCCACCTCAACAGCCACCTCTTCTGGGGGAGCCTCCCTCTGCTTCCAGAGACGTTCCCCACATTGGAGCCCAGGTTCCCCGCCTAGGGCAAGGATGTGGAATAGAAAGATTCCAAGGGGTCCCTGAATTCCATTTAGGGGCTGCCCAGAGCTCATTCAGGTGTATGTGAATGTTTTCCTAATTGGTGCAGAAACTGCCATGGCAGAACAGATTCCTAAGAAAGCCACACACTAAGTGTACAGCACACATTTTCTCAGAGTGTGTACTAGCACAGGCTCCTGGTGTCAAGGCCACAATCCCTGCTGTGCAGGAGGCTGATGCAGAAGCTGACTGCCTGGGATACAGAGCAGGTTCAGGGTTAGCCTGGTGAGATCCTGTCTCAAAATAAAAAGCAAAATGTAACTCCATGGTAGAACACTTGTCTAGCAAGCAGGAGGTCCTGGGTTCAATACTGGCTACAATCCCAAAATTGTAATACCCAATATCCAGGACCATAAACAAACGATCTGTGTGCTGGGAGAAGGGGACCTATAAAAAACACCCTCAACCTTGAAAACACGGGGGACCACTTCTGCACAGGCTGTGATGAAGCCATTCCTTAGGAAACACCCGGCTCCCCTCCAAATTGGCCCCATTCCAGGCCCACTGCTCTTGTCTCTACCTAAAAGCTACTTGGTGCTCCTGGCCTCAGACCTCTCAGGACCTCACTGTGCATACCCGTCCTGCCCTTTCCATTCAGATCCTTATGAGAAGCAGCTAGGCACTGCCCACCTGGCAGGGTGTGCCACCCAAACAACATTTCTCAAAGGCTGCCTTGCCATGGACTTTCATCGGGATCCGTGACATCGTATTTCTCTTCCCAGCTCTTTGCTCAAGCTTGTTACTCAGTACAGGTTCAGAAACAGCCTCCATCCAGTTCTTTTTTCCTGTTCACTTCCTGCGACCCCTTCAACACCCACTCTCATGGATGGAGCTGGGGTCCAGACTCACTCCTAAGTTCAGCAGAGGACCCTTTTCTTCCTCTGGGCACCCCAAACACAGAGCCCTGAAAGTTATCACCTCAGCGCTGCCCCTCTTCCCCCCTGTGAGCTGCTGCCCATGCCAGGAGCAATTCTGACCTCACAGGATTCTATCATGGCCTCTGGACCTGCCTGCATCTGTGTTCTGGGCTTGGACAGGGCCGGGAGCAATCTGAAGGCAAGGTTTTAACTCTCCTTAGCTCTCCCATCTCTCCAGCTCCAGAAGGGACCCTGGAACTTCAGAAGCTGGGGGGGGACGACAGATGTTGTGGAGGGAGGGTGACCCTCCTCCTGGGGTGAGAGCCCCTGCAATGATACACCCAGAGGGACCAGTCAGGGCAGGTGGCTGGGGTACATGAGGCAAGTGTGAGGAGTGTGAAGCAGGGAGTGTGCCTCTCAGGAGAGCAGAGGCACGGAGGCTGGAGCTTCAGAGAACAGGCAATGCCTGTGCTCCCCACTCGGGCTTAGGGGCTGGCACTCTTTCCAATCTGGGGTCACAGTGCAACACTACTTTTAATTCAATTACAATAAGGCATCTGGGAACCTTATTCTCAAAATAAAAAGCAAAATGTAACTCTATGGTAGGACACTTGCCTAGCAAGCAGGAGGTCCTGGGTTCAACACTGGCTACAATCCCAAAACTGTAATACCCACTATCCAGGACCATAAACAAACCTACTTCTTAGGGATAACCAGGCCTCATCACCCATCTTCCAAGACAGGAGTTGTCCAGGGAACCCTGACTTGGGCGCCACGGCTACCATACCATCATATCTCAGGCCTCACGTCTGTGAAATGCATCCTCTGCTCCACCACCTTCATCCCATAAGTCTGTGGGAAGAAATGGCATCTTCCCATGAGAGTGGGAAGTCCAGGCATGTCCCACAGCAAAACCGGGGACTCTCCAGGGAAGCTTCAGCTCTTAGACTGAAAGCCATTTGAGAGCAGGGGCTGCGTGTTCCCCGTCAGAATGGAGACTTCTGGGGGACGGGACCATGCTGTCCACTCAGCAGCGGGAGTTAAGGAGTGTCACCTCTGTCCACAGAGCACAGTTGTTCTCCCCATCCACCGGCCCTGCTGTATCTCAGGTGACAGATACAGGTCGTCTCTTTCACACTCTGCCTGGGAGATCTCACCTGTCAGTTCAGTTCCCCGGGCCCCTCTCTCCCCTGCTGGCTTCCTTGTCAGGAGCCACCCTAGTTTCCACAGCCCAGTGCCTGGCACTCTCCTTGGAGTGAAAAAGATGGAGCTTCAAGAAACAGAAGAAAGAAACCCTACCTCAGCGTGCTCAGCCTCTCTCCAAGCTGACACTGGGGGCTTGGGGCCACCCTCACAAAGACCTCTGAGACCCTGGACAGAGTGAAGAGCTCGGACCTCCTCCTGACACCTCACAGTCCTGTGGGACATGCCGTTTCTCTGGGCATCTCTCTCCTCACACACTGATGGTTGAAGATGCTATGCCATCAGAATGACTCACTGAAAACACTGCCAATTCAGTGGAAAAAATCTCAACTTGACAACACAACCCAGAGCCTCACATGTGCATCTAAATAGATACCCTGCTTCCTGACTTCCTGGCCACACCTGAGAGGTTTTTTTTACACCATCATGACTTGAGGAGGAACAGGTCATGTGAGCAGCTAGCTGCCCTGGGTCTATAGGAATGCTGGTCATGGGTCAGGCACAGTGCTACGAACTTCATGACTACCCTATGCCAATCTACCTCACAGGTAAGAAGATGGGCCCACAGAAGTAAAGTCACTTGGCCATGTCCTAAAGCTGGGAGAAGAGCACCAGCCTCCGAGATTCCAAAGTCCCAGCTACTAAGCATTACACACACAGCATTTTACACACACACACACACACACACACACACACACCAAACCTCAAGAAAGCAGGAGAAATACAGTGGGAAAGCAGAAGAGAATGAGGAGGAGGAAGAGGGTCTTCGAGGCAGCCCAGGTGTTTAGGGAACCACCACGCCTGCCCCAGGAGAACGAAGAGGGAGAGTGGAAGATCAGAGCAGTTAAGAGCCGGTTCGAGGCTGCGGAGGCGGCGCAGAGCAGTCATCAACACACTAGCTCTCAGCACCTCAGCCCACTGGGTTGGCATCTGTGGAGAAGCCAGAGTAGAAATGGCAGAGCTGGCAGGGGAGAGGGCTTCTACGCTTCCTTGGCTTAACCTGCCGTTCATCCTTCCCACCAGTCATCCAGGGATCTCAAAGTCCCTCCTGAAAGCAATTGTCCCCACTGTCACTAATAAAGCAACTGCAATCCAGGAAGGTCAAAGACCTCCAAAGTGTCTTTCTGCCTCAAAGGAGCTTCGGAGCCAAAAAGACAGCTCTTCTCCCTGCCCTCACCCCATACACACACACACACACACACACACACACACACACACACACACACACACACACCAGCCCAGGCCCCACTGCTGCATTAGTGCAGGGAGAATTCAGGACTCCGGCCAGCCCTGAGGGATGGGGTGAGTCTTGGAGACTGGCCTCAAGTCAGGATAAAGACTGGGATAGGTACAGGGCTGGTAGTTCTCCTGTGGCCATGATTATGGACACAGTTGGGGGGGTCAGGATTAGGGATGGGGTGAAGTCAGGCCCTGTGCAGTGTAAAGGCTGGGGAAGAATAGGGCTATAGCTGTCCTGTGGTCAGAACTGTCATCTGATTCAGACCTGGGAAAAACCAGAAACCCAGCATTCCCAGCCTGTCCATCCTTACCCCTGGCTGCCCCTAGCTGCCCCAGCCACCCCACCCAGCAGGGGAATTTAGGGGCCAAACTTTCCACCCACCCACGGGCACACCCAACATCAGTCTTCCCGCCTGCCAGACCCCTCAGGGAGGGGACCGCAGGCACCAGGCCGTGGAGCGGACTTGAGGTTGCGGGCTGGCGGAGGAGGAAGTCGCTTTGCAACAAGCCAGTGATCTACCACTTCCTTTCCGGAGCCTTGGCCCTTCATGCTCCTCGACCAGCTATGACTTGTGGTCCCCAGACCTGAGCTCTTCATGGCTGCCTCTACTAGGCAGCACCAGATGGCTATGGGTCCAGAAGCTTCCCTAGACACAGCGGGGCTGAGCAGCCCACAGCTGGACAGGAACCAGGGGCCCTTGTGTGCCCAGGCCTGTCCTTGCTCACACGAGTTGCATAATTAATAGTGTCCCCTTTCACTTTCAAAAGTGATGCAATTTGGTCAACAAATCACATGGTCACTCTTGTATAAAAGGCCTCCTACCTGCAGATCCACCTCCACAGGCAAACCGTGAGCCACATCACCCTGCTTGCTAGGACCTGTCTGGACTGCCCTTCCCTAGTTCCTGAACTTTTTATGCCTCGTGTTTATGAGAGTGATATGGACATCATGAGAAAGCCCACTTTGGAGCTTGGTCTTTTTTTTTTTTTTTTTTTTTTTTTGAGACACTGGCTTAAAAGAAACAGAGAACTACTTGTTCACACACTAAGAAGTTCCATAAAAACACAACAATGGGCCGGGGTGGTGGTGGTGGTGGTGGTGGTGGTGGTGGTGGTGGTGGTGGTGGTGGCACACGCCTTTAATCCCAGCACTCGGGAGGCAGAGGCAGGTGGATCTCTGTGAGTTTGAGGCCAGCCTGGGCTACAGAGTGAGTTCCAGGAAAGGCGCCAAAACTACACAGAGAAACCCTGTCTCAAAAAAACAAAAACAAACAAACAAAAAACCCCACAACAATGGAAGCCATAATATATATTAAAGGACCTGTAGTTAAAAAGAGAGCAGGAAAATAATTAAAATATAAAGAAAAAAAGATACTGGCTTAAGATTTATTTAGTATGCTGGATGTGGTGGCTCATGTCTATAATCCTAGCACTTGGGAAGGAGAGGCAGGAGGACCACCGTAAATTAAAGGCCAGCGTGGGCTATATAGCACTCTGTGAGCTCTAGTCCAGCCTGGTCTACACAGCAAGTTTCAGGACAGTCAGAGACATACAGTGTGACCCTGTCTCAAAAAGAAAAACAAAACAAAAGACCCCAGTTGGTAGTACATGCTGTAATGTTTGCACAAGGGAGGTAGAGGCAGGAGAACAGTAATTTAAAGTCATCCTCAGCTACACAGCAAGTTCAAGATGGCCTGGGCTACGTGCTCTGTCTTAAAAAACAAAAACTAAACCAAAACTCAAAGAACAACAAAAAGCACTCAGTGATGAGAGAGGGGGATGCGCTTGTCTTCGAGAATGCTAACCAGAGCGGCTCTTAGCTCTGGGCCCAACCGGCAGGCACAAGGCTGGAAATGCCTTCAAAACCCACAGTCCCTGAGGCCAGCAGAACCCCTGCCCACCCTCAGGGTGCCCTGCAGCCACAAGTGCTCAGGGTTAATTTTTTTGTGCTCTGGGTATCAGGCTGAAGGAGACTTAAGGGAAGGAAGTAGGGAGGGCGAGAAGCCTGAAGGAGGCGGCCCTGGGCCTGCTGGTTCTGGGGGCAGGAGGCTAGGCTCAGGGTACACGGGGGTCTCCGACTTCCGTCCTGACCCACCCCACACTGCCCTTGACCTCTGTGCAGAGTTTCCATCCTCTCTCTTCTGAGTTCACACTTCCCCACCACTAACCACAGCCCACGCAGAGGCTTGTGGGTGGAGAGAGGGGGTGGGAGGGGTGGGCGGAAAAGGTCCCAGGTTGCAACCCTGAGCCCCCCACACTAGGAAAAAAGAAAGGTCTATAATTTATGGTTTCCCCCTCATCACCCATAGTGTACCCCATCTTTTCGCTGGATCCCCTCACCAATAAGACCCCATCTACTTTCCAAAGCTGCTATCTGGTTGGAGCCCTCTCTACCTCAAGCAGTGACTCTAAAGTCTCTCTGGCTCCCAGAACTGGCCATACTTTCAAACAGTCCCACCCAGGAATCCACAGGCCAGGGAAGGGGACCGTGGGGTTCCTATACATGTCGCCTTGGCTGGGACCTTCCTGGGTCCTGGCTTCCTGAACATCCTCCTCACAAGCTCGGTGCACTCCACTGCCACCTCCAACCTCCTCTTCCTCATCATTCTTCATCTTCTGGGGCCATCTGGCCCCCTGATCTGTGACCACCAGGAAGCAAGCTATCCAAGAGATTCCGAGCACAGGTCAGACCCGGAGAATGGCAGCCAGCCTGTCTAGCTTGGTGTCAGTCCTGCCTGCTGTGAATCACTGATAGCTAGAGTTTGTGGGCCAGGGGCTGAGAACGAGACTATGGCCTCCAAGGCCTGCTCCTAGGCACAGATCGCACCGGGATGGGGTTCATACAGGACAGACTGGGGTGAGGGAGATGCTTTAATGGAGGATCCCTGAGATCAATTTGGCTGCCCCGGCGGTGGTGGCGGCGGTGGTGGTGGCGGCGGCGGCGGCGAACAAGAGAGACTGAAGGCACCTTTCAAGATGAGAAGATTAATTCCTAGAGGCAGACTGGGCTCAGGAACTGCCCTCTTCCCCCAGATAATTTAGTGACAGCATTTCATTCTGGGGAAAGCCCATCAATAAAATTCTCACTTGATATGGAGTCAGCAGAAGTGATAGAAGAGGGAGTTGCTGATCCTGGGAGATGAAAGGAGGGGACTGAGGCATCCTTAGGTGGGGGTGGGGTGGGAGGAAGCCCCAGGGAATTGCCCACTACCAAAAAGGCTGAATTTATAAGAAAACAGAGCTGCCGGGGAGTGAGGACTTCCTCTGAGGACTGACCCTGCCACACTGCGGCTGTCCCGGAGCATTCTGGCTAAAAGAAAGGAAAGAGCAGGCAGGGTCTGAGGGCTGACACAGACCCAGGAAGCCTACAGAAGCCACAGACTTGTGTGGCTCCTTGGAAGAATTTCCTCAGCCAGCTCCCTCAGATTGGGAAGGAAGGAGCTGGTTTGGCCAGAACAAGGAATACGGCTGATACAGCCTCCCAGACACTTTCTGAGACGGTTTTCTCTGTCACTGGGCACATGCAGCCCTGGCCCTGGAGGATCTGCCACTCTCTCTGCTCCTTCCCATGTTTTCCCTCACCTTCCTCTCTCACCTTGCAGCAGTGACTAACTCCTGAGCCCAGGAGGGGAACCCAGGGTCCAGAGGGGCAAAGACCAAGTCCAGAAAGCAAGGCCTTTCTCCAGGACAGGAAGAGTTCTAGGATCCAGCCCTGCCAAAGTCTACACTAAGTGCAGGAACGTTCACTCTAAGAAGAGGTTGGAATCACTGACCCCTAAGGGGACCTTCGGGGCTGAGCAAGGATCTACTCTATGTGGGTGTGTATGCGTTCCAGGTTTGAACACATGGCTACAATGGTCCCAGAGCCCCAGCCACAAGCTAGGGTGGACCCTTTCCGCAGAGCTCCCTCCCATCCCCCACAGAAGCCCAGCTGAGGGAGGGGTCTCCCCCATCAGTCCCACAAACTAGGTTCTCACCCTCTCAGCTGTCACAGCTCCACCCAGGCCCTCACCCCAGGGTGGGGAAGGAAGCGAGGGGTACCCCTGACTGGCCAGAAACGGGTAGGATGCCAAGGAAACCTGTTGAGAGGGAGGACCCCTGGGATCCTGGGAACTGGGTATGCCCTGGGAGGGCAGGTTAATTCCTGCCCCTCTCAGGCCTGTCTCCTCTGGTAAGGAAGCTCGTACCACTAACTGGCCTTGTCTCACACGAGAGGGGAATTAAAGCAAAAGGAGGTTTAAGCACTGTTTCTCAGAAGTGGGTGAGGATAAGCTGTGAAAGATGCCGGCCTCCATTGCTACTGCCCAGCACCCTTGCTGCCCAGCACATCCAAAGACCCCACTGTCATGCACACCCCCCTTCCCCGGCCCGGCACACAGCGTCTTCCCTACTTTTTAGGCCCTCTCTCCTTTGGGAGTCTACTCTCTACCCATCTCAAGGACTGCTCCCTTTAAATAAATAGACAAGGCGGGTCAAATCCTAAACGAGGGAGGCCATCCCCCTCCTCACAGGTGACAGTGGACGTACTCACCTCTAAGTTTTGTTTCTGGTAGAGAAAAGTCACCAGGGAACACAGAACAGGGTGACAGAGCCACTGAGTGCCTCCCCAACCCAAACCTTGAGAAAAGATGGGCCTGGTCCCAGAACCTGAATACTCCAGAGCCCCTGCCTGCTTCCTGTAACAGGGCTAAAGTGTAAGCAACCCAGACACCACACCCCAAGACCTAGGAAGAGAGGCCACTCAAGTAATGTGGACGGATGGAAAGCAAACTATGGATACCTGAGGTAGTCCCCTAGCGTATGGGGGTGAGAGGGCAAGGGTTGCAGATATGACTTACTGATCGTCCCCAACTCTCTTTACCCAAGCCATGTCACACTCCGACTGGTTGGAGGCCAGATCCTGAGGAGAAAAGTAGAGGTCAGAGCCCAGCCTCCCCGCCGGCCTCACCCCTCCCCGCTAGTCTAGCTCTTCCCACCCAAGGGCAGCTCCAAAGCCCCCTTACCTGGGCCCGCGTCTCCTGCAGCTGCTTCAGCTCTCCCTGCAGCCTCTCACATTCCGCCTGGAGCTGCTCTTCCCGAAGCTGAGCCCCCCGAGCCTCCCCCTGCGCAGCCTCCAGGGCCTCCTCCAGTTGCCTTCGCTCCAGCTCGCTCACATTTAGGCTAGTAGGGCCAGGCCAAGCTGCTGTCAGGGGACAAGGCAATGTCAGGTAGGCTCTGGCTGCCTCTGTGGACTCCCAGATCCACACAAAGTGAAACAGGTAGGGTAGGGACTCAGCCCAAGGTACTGAGAGGAGCCAGAAAGCCGAACACCCAACGATGAGAGATACCATTACAAGAGAGATAAGGGTAGGGTAGACGCAGATTCAGTGCTCCTGTGGGTCAGGGGGCTGCAGCAGATAACATGTCCTCTGGAAGGTAGCTCAGGCTAGAACCAGAAGTCTGGAGCATCCTCAGGGGCCTCTTCTAATCACAGCCTAAGGGGAGGCTGAGTGGGGACGCCCTCTGCTGGCACACCCAAGAATTGTATGATCTGAATAGCAAAGGGATGTCAGTGGGAGAATTTGTGAAAGGGTGGTTGAGGCGAAAGAACAGTTGGAGAGGAGAACGGAATAATTTTGAACAGATTTAAGCTATTGAAAGGAGCCAGGTGTAGTATCACGTGACTGTAGTCTCAGCACCAGGGAGGCAGAATAAGGAGTATCATTCCAAGTTGAAGCATAGCCTGGGGTACAGAGTAAATTCCAGACCAACTAGGCCTATATAGTAAGACCCTATCTCAAACAAGCAAGCAAGCAAGCAAACAAACAAATAAATAAATAAACAAATTGTATTGAGACTTTAGACAAGCAAGAGGTGATACTGAAATGGAAGTCACAGTTGGAGATTTGGAGATGAGGAAGGCAGAGGTCACTGAGTCTCACCATGACCCAAGGCAGGTCCCCCTCTCAAAGCCAGATAGTGCAGGTCCAGGTCAGGACAGGGTGTGGCAGGGGCAGGTGGGGGGCTCAGGCTGGGGAAGGCTGCATCCCGGAGACCTTGCTGCTGCTGCAGCTGCTGCTCCAGACCACAGATCTGCCGTAAGTGGGTCTCTACCAGGGCCCGCTGCAGGGAAAGACAGAGGGTTCAGAGTCTATACAGGACCAGGGAGCCCCATGGACTCCCAGACCCAAGAGTCCCCCAGGCTGGATAGTCAGCACCCCTCAAACTAGAGCAGAGACTTCTGGAGTGTCCCACGCTCACACTCCAAGTGGCCACAGGTGGGAGGCCTTCTCTCCCAGCACCTGCAATGCAGATGTTTCTGGCTACTGTGGCTGGCAAGGTCAGAGCCAATGCTCATCTCTGTCTCGATCACACAGGGACATGTATACAAACATTCAGCTCTAGGTCCAGCCACCCCACCCCTTTGCGAACATTAACTTCCATTTGCATATGTGACTTAACCACTTCTGGGCTCATGTATAAAATGGGGCTAGCAGTACCCCGCCTACCTCTTTTGATTGTTGTGGGAGCTAAAATGAGTAAGTGTGCGTAGAGGGATAAGAACAGTGCCTGGCATGCAGCAAGCGCCTCACAAATGCTTCTGACTATAAAAGGAAAACGCTTTTACACAAATGTCCCAGTACCCTCACAGCAGCTCAATGAGAGGGTTACCATTTACCCTGCTTTTCAGATGAGGGCTGGAAGCTAAATAATTGGACCAGGGTCACAGTGAGTTGACAGAGGCCATGTCTCCCGATCCTGCCACATGCCCACACACTCACACAAATGGCCACGTGCTAACTGTCATCACACTTCTGGCAAGCTCTATCTCTAGAGTTCTGGGCACCCCCTGTCACTCACACCCTCTCCCAGGCACAGCACTACAGGTACAGGTTCGATGCAGTGTGATAGCCAAATACACAGTATCCTACAGGGTCACTGCAGAGTCCAGAGAACAGAGTCGCCCATGACCTGGATGACACTGTCTCACTCACAAAGCAAAGCAGGCATTCACAGATAGATACACACGGATACAGGAGGTCTGCACACAAGCAGGGTGTGTACGACACGCAGGGCCACACACAGTCACAGGGTTGGAATGCTCATACACACAGTATCAGGTACATGAATACCAGACCCCCACTCTCTGGGCCTCACCATCTCCCCCAGCTCTGTTTCCAAGTCGTTTTTCTCCACACAGAGTTTCTCGTAAGCCTGGATCATCTCCCCGAGCTGTTCTTCCTGCTCCTTATTCTTCTGCAACTGGGTAGGCCCAGAGAGGTGTGCCAGGATCAGGGCCATCCTTGACAGGGAGCAGAGGGGCTCCACGAACCTCCCCAACCCCATTCCCAATAGAATAAGGGAGAGCTGAATCTAATTTAGGGAAGGCAGTGGCCACCTCTCATCAAAGGCCATGGTGGGGATGAGGCTGGGTGATTGGCATCAGAAACAGATGGAAGGAGCTGGGCTGGCTGGGAGGCTAAGGCCAAGGGCTTACCTCATGTTGGAACTGGTTAAGACGCTGCTGCAGACTGACCTTCTCCACCTCCAGCAGGGAACCGTCCTTGATTTCATACAGAGGGAAGCCATGTTCCTCTCCAAAGTCAGTGATCAGCGGGTACTGTGGGAGGGCAGAGAAGCCTGGCTCCCACCCAATGACCACTCTGCCCCAACCCTACAACCTGCTTCAGAGACTTCTATCCCTGCCCTCTCCAGTGGAACCTACCACTCCAAAGCCGGGGTCCCCACCCCCAGCCCGCTGGCTGCAGGATTAGTGGAGCTCACACACCAGAGCAGCCACTTCTTCAAGGATGGGCCTCCAGTTGTGATGACTTCTTTGTCATCCTTGGAATCTCCTGGTGGAATCCCTCCCACCCTTGCAACATTACTATCCAACTGGCCATCCTGTCCAGGTTCTGACCTTGATCTCGTAGACTTTGAGGCGCCGGCGGAGGGTGGCGTTCTCCCTCTCCAGGCCCCCCAGCCGCTCCTTGATATCTCCATAGGCTGTGATGAGAGCGAAGTGGGAGGCAGAACACATGTCGCCCCCGAGCGAGGCGTCTCCAGGGCCATCCAGCCACACCTCACTGGGCCCTAAAGCTTCTTGGGTCAGGATGCTGATGTCATCTTCAAACATGGACTCCATGGTAAGGGCTTCGGCCCACACTGGGCCTCCTGAGAGAGCAGGAAGTGCGTGAAGAGGACCACCTGGTGCTTGTCCCCAACTCCCCCATGCTGGGCTGAGGACCCTGTGGTAGCTGTAGAGCTTCAGCTGGGAGACTAGATTCCACCACATGCTCTCCCTCAGAAGGGTACATCTGTCCTCTGCTGTCACTGCTTGTAGGGGAAGGAGAAGGAACCAGATGGACCGCATGAGCGCAGTCTGGGGACAACTGATAGAGGGTCAAGGGAGCCACAGTGGCAGGGAAGGGCTCTTTCCAGAACCCAGAAAGACCAGTGGATGGGAGGCCTGCTGTCCAACACTGGCACAACCCAGAACCTGGCTGGACTGCTCAGCTTGGTCTCCTCCCCAGACCTCTGTTTCCCCCAAATACCTCGACAGCCGCCAAGATTCCCATCCCAGGCCTCTGTCTCTCGCTCCTAAGGAAGGCCAGTGCTTCTGGAGGGCCAGTCCCACCAGACAGCCTGGCCTCTGCGGCCCCCGCCCAACTTCCTCTTGCAGGATCCCAGAGTTCAGGAAAAGGAAGTGCCTCCCTAACTGCACCGGGGCCGTGGCAACCGTCCAGGCGCGGCCAGCCCCTGACCTGGGACCTACAGGAAGTCCTTGGCTGAGTGTCAGAGGCAGCAAACTGGGCAAGGGGGCCTAGGGGAACGGGGACCACCAAAGGAGACTCCAGCCTGTCCCGTTGTGCCTGCACTCAGGGACATGGGGAGCCCTGGGAGGGGGCAGGAATGACTCAGGGCTCCCAAACGAGTAGGCAGCGAGGGGGTGCGTGTGTACTTCTCCCTGCCCTGTTTATGAATGTGTGGCTGTGGCTGGCATGTGGGGGTAGTGTGTGTCTGTGAATGAGTGGAGGTGTGCCGCCGTCAATGAGCGCCTTTGCGGGGCGGAGGACGGGGGTCAGTGCGGAGTTCGGAAGCGGCCGGAGGTTGTGTGCGCGCGTGTGAGCACGCGTGCGTGAGCGTGTGGGCAGGGTGGGCACGTTCGGGCCGAGTGTCACGTGAGGCACTATGGGAATGTCCGAGGTGTGTGTGCGCGCGCTGGAGCGTGTGTGCGCCTCGGCCAGGGGGCTCGGCCCGAAGGAAGGCGCGAGTTCCGACAGTGCAGGCCCCAGTCCCCTCCCCCAGCCTGGGCTAAGTGCGGGAGAGACGCGTGTGACAGGTCTGAGTAAGGAGCGTGTGCGCGTGTTTGTAGGGCTGGCCCCACCTTTAACCCTCTCTTGCCCACGCCACCCCCTCCCCCGACTCGGCTGGCCCGCGCTCATCACACACACACACACACACACACACACACACACACACCCTCGACCCCGGCCCCACGACCTCGGGCCACCCCCACTCGAGGACTCCGTGTCCCCGCACACCCCTGCCGTGAGACCCAAGCCGCCTTCCTCCGCATCCTGGGGCCGCGCGCCGAGCGCCCGCGCAGGCGACTGGGGAGGGGGCGCCTGGACCGGCCGGGCCCCTCCCGCGGCCCCTTAAAGAGCCGCTCTTCCAACCCGTGGGGATCGGCCGACAGAAATGGTCGCCCCTCCCCTCTCGGGGGCCGAGACCGCGCAGCCCCCTCCCCCACCGCGGCCGGGCCCGGGGCGGGCTCCAGAGCGGCGGCAGGCTGCGGGCGGCGGCGCACGACCCCTCCTCCCCACTCCGCTCCTGGCCCAGGCGCTCGCCCACCTGCGCCCCGGGCCCCGGCCTCCCGCGCCCCGAGTCGCCCCGCGCCCCTCCCCCTCCCCCCGGCCCGGCCCGCACTCACGGCTGCCGCGGGTTCCAGCTCGCAGTCGCAGCGCACCCCTCCGCCGGCTCCCTCCCCTGGCCAGCCCCGGCGCCCCCACCCCCTGGCACCGCGCGCCGCTCCGCGCCCTGCCGCCGCCGCCGGGTCTCTCCCCACCCCCTCCCCTCCCCTCCCGGCCCCCTCCCTCCCTCCCGCTCGCCCGCCCCGCTCCTCCTCCGCCGCCGCCGCCGCCGCCGTCTCCTCCGCCTCCTCCTCCCCGGCTGCTCCGGGTCTCTCCAGCTGGGCCGGCGCCCGGGACCCCGCGGCTGCCACCACCACGTGGCGAGGGGCGGCGGCCCCCGCGGTGCGGCCGGGCGGAGGCTGGCAGCGCGCCTGGCGCCCACCCGCTCCCCGCCGCGCGGCCTCCCCTCCCCGCCGGCCGGCGCAGTGTCTGCGGACGGTGTGCTGTGTGCTGGGGGCGCCTCGGGCTGGACTTGGGGCTGCACATTTCGCGAAGAAGTAGAGCTGTTTGTTTGGGGGGGGGGGGTTGTTTATTTATTTATTGGTCTTTGGAGAAGAGAGATCACCAAGCTATGGACACTTTGCTCTCGGAGGAAGGGGACATCGGTCTGATCTCTCTACTTGAACACAGAGACATTAGAGTTAAATCTAACTTTGAAAGTGAGAGTGAACAAGGAGATGAAATGTTCGTTTGGGAAGACGGACAGCCCTCCCACCCTCATTAAAGACGCTCCCAGAGGCTGGAGAGATGTAGAAACAGATCTCACCCTTTCCACAAAGATTTGAGTATCTGCCAAACTGCCAGGCAGAAGACTTTTTGCTACGTTCCCACTGTGTGACCTTGGGCAAGTTACTTCACCTCTGACTTACACTGGAGATCATTCCCGACAGGCTACCCTAATGGGGAAAGAATAGAGATCAGACGCCAAGGTGCCCTGAGAATGCCTGGGAGATGTTAATGAGTCATTTTCGTTCCCTGGTGGATTAAGAACCGTGGACAGAGGCAAAGCCCGCCTGACTGCTGCTGGGGGATCGCCAGAGAAAAGCTGAGGGCCCTTGTCTTCTGAGCCAGGTAGATGCAAACCCTGCGGGCAGGGCAAAGGCTAGGGAAGGGGCTTTTGGTGGAGTCACTATTTAGCTAGGAAGACTCCCTGGAACCTGAGCCCAGCTTTCTGGCTTCTAGCAGAAGTACCTCTGAGAAGAGGAAGATGAAAGGTCTCTTGTTCTGCCGGAGCTTTGAGAAACAAGGGCATTTGCAATCTTCTCTACTCTAGAGAAAAATGCTAGGCTAGGGTCAGTTGCTCCTCCCAGGATGGCCAGCCCCGGTCTTGGACACTCTTCAAAGGAGGGGATTCTCAGTGGCTTGGCCTCCTCCTGCTGGCCTGCTCCCTTTTATAGTTCAGAACACAAAGGCAGGTCAGCTACTTGCTGGCCAAGCAAGCAGTAACTTTCTCTGAGCATGTAGATGACCCACCTATCCTGCAGATAGGAAGGCAAGCTGACTGGAACATAGGTTACCCCACTCCCTAGACCCAAGGGCAAGGTAGGTGTCCTTTCCCTTCACCCTCCACAATGTCTCTTGTGAAGTAGGAGGCATGGAAGACTGGAGGCCAGGCATAGAGCAGCTGTCTCCACAATCCTGTGAGTAGAGTTGGTCATAGCAGTGCCTCCCTTGCTGGAAAAGACAGTGGGTCGAGGTACCCTCTGAGTACGCTCCAGGATGAGTCAGCCCCTGCAGCTGCTGCCTGCTCACAGTGCAGGCCTAAGTGAGTCACCTGGTGCCCTAGAGCCAGGTGGTTCTATCCTGGGCTCTATGTGGCTCTTGGCAAAAGCCCAACAGACTTAGATGCCTGAAAACCTGCCCCTAAGTTTGGCCCTGACTTCAGTACACTCTATTTCTAGCTTTTTCATGTCTATGGTCATTACATTTATTTAATAAAAATGTTCAAAACTTATTTGGGGGGCTGTTTTGAGGTACGGTCTCACTCTGTGACATCAAACTCAGAGCAATCTTCCTGCTTCAGCCCACCTCTTCAGGGAGAGGACTGCAGGAGTGAACCACATGCCTGATTTTAGACAAATGTCTTGCTGGACGGCGGTGGTGCGGGTGCCTTTAATCCCAGCACTTGGGAGGCAACAGGCAGGTGGATCTCTGAGTTCAAGGCCAGCCTGATCTACAGATCGAGATCCAAGACAGGCACCAAAACTACACAGAGAAACCCTGTCTCGACCCCCCCCCCCCCCGCAAAAAGAAATTCTCAAGCACCCATGATGCACTGGATGCTGAGGATACAGTAAAAAGTATGCCCTTTTTTGCTCTCATGGAATTTACATTCTGGTAGAAGAGTCAGAAAAATAAAAATAGGAATCGGTAATTTAGAAAAAGTTGGAAGCCAGGCATGGTAGTGCTTGCTTTTAGTCCCAGCCCTGGGGAAGCAGAAGCAGTCAGATGAAGAAAAGTTGGGCATGATGGCCTCCACCTGTAAGTTCAACACTTGCGAGGCAGAGGGAGGATTGGGATGCGGAGACCATCGTGGGCTATGTTGTAAAGTCTCTAAAAACCTCCACTTTTGCATGGCTCCTTCTTCATAAGAGCAGTTGTGGAGCCTGCAGGAAAAGAACACTACCTTGCCCTTGGTCTTGTGAATGGGCTGGCCTATGCTCCACTGTGTTCGTCGGCCTGCCTTCCTCTCTACCCGACAGGTGCGGGTGTAATCAGTGGCAGAGCTCTTGCCCAGTGTCTGCATGTAAGGTGCTGGGCTTGCTCCAGGACTGGAGCCCAGGGGAGCAAGGAACTGGTAGTAGTAGTCACCCAGAAGGCAGGCAGGCAGGCGTGGCTTCTTCAGGTTGTCTGGGAAGAGTGACAGATGACACAGACGTAGAGATAAACTCTGGAGGATTAGAAGGCATGTTCTGCATTGGTACTAAGGGAATGAAACCCCTATGACCGAGAAAGCTGGGCTTGGTGTAAGTCCTTCCTTCTAAGAGCCCTGAAAGCACCTGGGCTCATAGCATGGAGGGGACAGAAGGGCAACACCAGGGGAATGCAAGGGGAACGGAGGGAGGAGCTAAGCTAGGAAGGAGATGTGCTGGGGGGCTGGTCAGATATGGTGAGGGAGGACCCACTGCTGTCCTCTAGGCAAGAGTGCTAAAGCCAAGAGCCTGGTAGCATCCTTCCTGGAAGCCACCAGGGAGAGCCTGTCTCCCACTCCATGACTCTTGCTCTAGAGAAAGACTTGGTCTTTCCTGTCCCGTTCTTGCCTGAAAAAGAGTAGGAGGAAGTGGCATTAGGCTGAATCAAAACCAGATGACTCAAATAGCTGGCGGGCAAAATTGATTAGGTACATGTGACAGACAGCACAGGATCCATCCGGAGCCACCGATGCTTCCCTTCCAGAGCTCAGGAAGTCCGGGGCATAGCGGAACCATCGTGGGCTATCACAGGTAGCAGGTGGTCTCCTCTGTGGACAGAGGAAAAGGCAGTGGGGTAAAGCCGTCCCTGCACTGACTTCCCAATTCTGTCAGAGGTCTCGAGGAACCTCAGAGAAACCAGGATCTCTGGGAGCAGGGCTTAGGGAAGATGGGATATGTTGTGGCATTATTTTACAATTCTGTTTCATTTTCTCAAAAAGGATGTTTATTTTTATCCAAAGTCGAGATTATTTATGTGGGTGGTGCTGGGGACAAGCCTGGGTTTTGTGCATGCCAGGTAACTGCTTGACCACGGAGGACATCCCCAGCTGCCAAACAAAATTACAAAAATGATAACGACCCAGTCCCACTGGTAAATGCTGCTAATTCCAACTAATTGGGAGGCCGAGACTGAAGGATTGTGAATTCAAGCCCAACCTGGGCAACTTGGACCTGTTACCTCAGAAATAGCAAAAAATTAAATCTGGGTGAAGTAACTTGTATCTATAGCCAGCACTCAGGAGGCAAGAACAGAGTTTAAAACCTGCTTGGTCCACAGAGCAAGTTTCAAATGAGTCTGAGCTCATTAAATAAAAAGAAAAATTAAAGGCAGAGATAGGGGCTGGAAGTTGGCTCATCCGTTAAGAGGACTGGCTGTTCTTGCAGAGGGCCAAATTCAGTCTTGAATACCCACATGGTGGCTCACACCTGCCTCTAACTTCAGTTCCAGTGAATCCAACACCCTCTTCTGGCTTCTTCTAGCACCAGCCATAGATGTAGTGCACAAAATAAATTTTAAAAAAATCTTCAAAAATAAAAGGTGGGGCTGGAGAGATGGATCAGTAGTTAAGAGCATTTGTTGCTCTTCCATGGGACCCGGGTTTGATTTGTAGCACCCACCCAGTGGCTCATGACCATCTGTAACTCCAGTTCCAGGGAATGGGATGCTCCCTTGCACCAGGAAGGGCAAAACATGAAACACTTAAGATAAAAAATACTTCAATTTTTTTAAAAATAAAGTTTTAAAGTCAGGCAGTGGTAGTTCATGCTTTTAATCCCAGCACTCAGGAGGCAGAGGCAGGTTGATCTCTGTGAGTTTGATGCCAGCCTGGTCTACAGAGTGAGGTAAGGCTACACAGAGAAACCCTATCTCGAAAAAGTAGGGAAAACAAGTTTTATTAGTTGTTGAATACCTTGTATTCATTACCCATGAATAAGAAGGAAGTGGGTTCCGTGTTTAGTTCAGCTTATTACGTCTCCAGTGCCTTCAATGTCTGGTAGTTATTTGATTGAATGGTTATCTAATTTATGTCCAAAGCCTTGTACTACTAGGCCTTATCTTTCACTGGAATTCATTTTACAAATAAGGACAGTGAGGGCTAAAAAGGGTTAACTGACTGTATTGCTGGAGGGCGGTGCTCAATAAAGCACAGTGACTGTCATTGCTGTGGAGAACGTACTATACAGTCCATGATTGTCTCATCCTCAGGATGGTGACAGGCTACCCCTCTGCATACTGACCTCAGGCAGGCCTGCAGGGAAAGCTTAAATGCATTTCCACTCTGAAGACAGCTCAGTTGTTGGGAACTGCGGCCAAGGAGCACCCAGGAAAGGAAGGTAACTGAGGCCTCACAGGTTTCCTGCTTGGGCTGCACTGTGTGAATCAGCAGGTAGGGCTGGAGTAGTTCAGATGTGCTGCTTACTCAGCAACCCTGGGGCCTTTCTGCCTACCAGGCATCATAGACTATTTAAAGAAGCTTCTGGCTGGGGGGAAATGGAGCAGAAGTGGAGATGGTTTGGTGAAAGTCGACCTTAGATACACACACACACACACACACACACACACACACACACACACACACACACCCATGGATTGAGTTTGGCAGTTATTATTGGTTATAGTAGTTCATGCCTATAACCCCACTACTTGGGTTGAGGCAGTATGAAGGCCACAGCCACCCCCAAAATAGTTTGGACTAGAAAGATGGTTCAGTGGCTAAGAGCACTTACTGCTTTCTTGCATAGGACCCAGGTTCAATTCCCAACATACACACCAGGTGGCTCACAACCCTCTGAAACTGCACTTGCAGGGAGGGGATCTGATGCTCTCTAGCCTCCAAAGGTATCTGAATGCATATCTGCATGCATGTGGTATACCTAGACCCATGCAGCCTCCCACTGAGATAATCTTTTTGTTTTTTTGAGATAGCTTCTCAGTATGTCACTCTGGCTGGCCTGGAACTATGTAGACCAGGTAGGATTTGAACTCCAGTCTGTTTCTGCCTCCTCGGTTCTGGGATTAAAGGTATGCACTTACCAAATGCAGCAAGAGAATAAACCTTTAATATATAAATGTGTAAGTGTTTTGCCTATACATATGTATATGCACTATTGTGCACCTGGTCCCACAGAGGCCTCAGATCCTGGGAATTCAATTATAGTTGTGAGCCACCATGCATTGCTGCGAATTGAACCCAGGTCCGCTGGAAAAACCAGCTCTTTTTAAGTGTTGAGTCTCTCCAGCCCCAATAAATCAATCTTAAAATTGAGTTTTACTGTTTTTAGCTTACTACGGTAGCACACACCTGTAACCATAGCATTCCAGAGGCCAAGATCTCAAGTCTGAGACCAACCCAGCTTTGCAGAGGTCCTGTTATCATACTACTGAAACAGCATTTTTATTGTGTATGTGCGTCACTGTGGGCATACTCAAGCCATGGAGTGTGTGTGAAGGTCCACTCTTAGGAATGGATTCTCCCATTTCACCACATCATCTAGGAGTTGAACTCAGGTTGTCAGGTTTGTCTGTCAAGTGCCTTTATCCCACTGAGGCATCCCCCACAAATACTTAGCAGTTGTCAAAGGTATACAATCAATCTTATCACAGAATTAAGACAAAATGATCTCGGGACTGAATTCCACTAATACCAACTGTTACTCAGTACACACACAGCCAAGGAGCCACTGAGAAGTGGGCAAGATTCTTAGCTTCTGTGTCCCAGTCCTCATCTTTAAAATGGGACTAACATTTATTGCTGTTTCAGGCTTAGCATCTGACTGCATAAAATGGATACCATATATATAATGGCTAATTATTGACCAATCCTGTTGCCATTCATTTTACCTAAGGTAAGATAACGCTAACCAGGAGTGGGCACATTAGCATATATATACATTAGCACACACCTTTAATCCCAGCACTTGGAGGCAAAGGCAGGGGGATCTGAGTTTGAGGCCAGCCTGGTCTACAGAGCGAGTTCCAGGGTAACCAGCATTAGCAAGCCTTACATGGACAGTGGGTTGACAACCAATGAGTAAACAAGATACATTCTGATGGTGCTTGGAAAGAAACAGCAAATACAGGACAGCATCTTCAGGGTAGACCCGGCACATCGGACTCCCTGTGACCTTAGTCTAGCAACCTTTCTGCTCTTTACATTGAAAGATTAACAGAGATTAACTAACTAGCTTGTTCTGACAGTTAAGATACAGTGTAACAACGACCCCTGCTGATGTTCACTTCAGGACCATTAAACACACTTAGTGAGGAGCATTCAAGGGAACCCTCACACTATAGTTATCTGCAGCACTGCAGGGATCAAGAACTTTCTGGACAACAGCCTAAACCAGAAACATGTCTGTTCTTGGGTCAATGGCTGTGGCTCATGATCTAGCAGTTTTGTGATAGACAAGTCTCTCTCACGCAGTAATCTTCACAATAAGACACAAGACAAGACTGTTTTTCCCTCATATAATCATTTCTGTATCTACTGTTGATTCTACAACATATGGAGCCAGCAGTACATAACTCCAAAGTATGCAGACTAGGTGTCAGGGCTTCCTTATGGAGGGCCACAAGCTTGTTACTCTATAAGGCAGTTCAGCTGGTGGGTGCCACTGGGGCTGTCACCAGGAACCCACTGGGAAGGAAAGAACACAGTTTAAACCCAAGATTCAGTAAGAGGGGAACGGTTCACTGTTGCATGATAAGTAAACAGGAACTTTGGGTGGGCTACCACTAAGGGCCTATCCTGCAAGCTTCCGGGAGACTGAGGACAACCTCCCCAGTTCCTCAGTCTCCCCAACATGTCTCCTGCAGCGTACTCACCTTTGTGCCTCACTCGGGCGGCAATTCACCTATTTCACTTACACGATTAGTCCCTTTGTGTGTGTACACACACACACACACACACACACACTTCCAAACCATTCACTTCACAACCACAGCAATGACAACATCTGAAACAAAGAACGAAGCAGCAGAATGTTGAAAATAAAAATAAAGCGGACTTTATTCAGAAGATAAAGGTGGTGGTATCAGTTTTGGTTAATAAAGTTGGGCTCAAGTGTTTTAACAGGTCTTTAATGCCATCACAGACTGGCATGCCAACGGCATTCTGAATGCCAATTACAGATTGATGCTATCAAAGCTGATGGAATTTGGACTTCTTCTAAAGTCAGACTACACACATCTTAAAATAGTAAGAGTAAGGAGACTGCTTGGTTCTGACCGTTAGAACACCACAGCGGGCAAGTGCCTCCACTTCTCCAGACCCTAGGGCAGGTTACAGTCGCCTCTTGACAGCTAAAAGTTGAACATTTCAACAGAGAGGGAGGACTGGGGGAACTGAGAAAAAGAAAAGCAAAATGAACCAATGGAACAGGCGCAGGCAGCTGCCACATGTGGCAGACCCAAGTCGAGTCTGATGCCCATTTTCTTCACATTTGCACTGACACTGTCCCAAGCAGACAGTAGCTACATTCTTGAAGGAACGTGCCAAGACTCAGTGGGGGAGGCCAAGACAGTGAGTGGACAGAAAGCATTTCAGTTGCCTTAAGTGAAACCAACTGATTAAGGACAAACACCCAAACCACACAAACACGAGCTGGAGGTAACTGAAAGAGGATTAAAATGTATAACCAGTACAGAATATCAAGGCACCAAGACCACAATCCCATTTCCACCAAAAGCAGCCCATTTCCTCCTCTCCAGAACAAATGCATCTGGGAGAAAGCGTTAGTAACAGCACTTGTCAACTGCTTCCCTGGAACAAAACACGGCAGGCAAACACACGGAAGGGTTTGTTTCCATCACGGTTCTTGGTGTACTTTATTCCCCTGCTGTCTCGCTAAGCAGCCCACACAGGACAGAAATGGGTAGCACTGAGGAATGATCAGATTGTTTTGTCCTTTCCCCCAATATTTCTGCCCACCCCCCCAGCCCTGCCCCAACCCTATCTAGTATCAGGAATGGTTAGTAAATCTGAAAAAACAGCGAAGATGGAAACAAGGCATTCAGAGGCCTGGGCCCCTCTTCTCACGAGGCTCCTAGTGACTGCTCTGCTCACAGAGGAGCAGCTCTCCTTCAAATACTTTTTTGTACACTGGTTCACAGATCAGATCGGCACTTGACTCTGAACCTGGCACCAAAAGGCACAATATCTGATACCCTGTAAAGAGCGACTACAGGTGCTGCGTAGGGACAGGCAGACGGAGCCAGTCCCACTCAGGAACAGGCTTAGACAGGGAGGGGAGATGAGGGGCAGTGGAGAAAACCTAAGCCAATACCTTCTACTACAATGGAAATGAAGTGGGAAGGAGGGTCTTGTGTTTTGAATCTCCCAACCACCAGGAAGCAGTAAAAACTCCCTTGGTTTCTATTATTATTTCTTTAAAGCAGCATATTCAAAACGCCAGCAAATCTCCTATGTCTGCACAAGCCAAGAGGGCCAGCTCACTGAAATCCTTTCTTATTGCTGAAAAGACTGAAATTCAGGGTGCCTTGTTCCCTTGTGAAAGGGAAAATAATTCTGATTTATGGTAATCACAGCACATCCCACTTTAAAAAAATACTAAAGCGTGTGAGCAGGGGAATGTCTGACACCATTTTATTCCTATTCCACTTCAGTGGAAAAAAATAGAACCTTGCCTAGTGCCATCTTCAGCACAACAGCTGTAGTTAGTGTGTGGGTATACGTGTACACACACACACATCTGTCTTATGGGTTAGTTGGTTTTGAAGTGCAGCAGGAGACCAGTACCGCATTGCAGTCAATCAAAGAAAAGAACAGAAGGCCAAGCAGTTTCCAAATGGTTATTTTATCAGATTGTTCAACATTAAATTTTCGTCATTTGCAATTCAAAATAGTTACCTGAAGTTTGCGGTTTTGAGTGTGTATTTACTTTTATTGTACATTTGTATTCTAAACTCTTTGGCACAGTTTTCTGGGGGCATTCAGACTGCCACAATATAAGTCAGGAATGAGCTTGTTTGTGATGCCAATTTTCAAGCATTTAAATTTGGTTTGGGTTGTGGCTTTTTCTGTCTTTGAAGTCTGCATTTTATTTGTAGCAACTGTACTTTAATTTTTCTATTTCCTCTAACTCCAGAGTTTTCTTTTTCTCCCCCCTCCCCCCACAGCTACATTCACAGCTGAACCATAGTATTAGGAAAGGCGCCTTGATGAAAAGATCAGGATAGGAGCTCTGACCGTTCGTCAGTGTTGCCCTAGAATAATTAAAAATGAAACCAAACCAAAAATAAAGAGCGTCTTTCCTCATTTTGTTTAAACATGTCTCTTGTGCTGCGTCAGTAGCCAGAACTTCAGTTAGTTTATGAAATGCAACATCAAACCCCTTTGTTTTCTGGGAAAAAGAAACTGCAATGACTTGAAGTTGAGAATGTGGATACCGCCTCACTCACACACACTCATTCTCAGACTGTGAAATCCCCCACGCGCCTTCTAACGGGCACATGTACAGTACCAAGTGCAACGGTACAGTGAAGGTGGGCTCAAGACCCGGGCTCCATCTTTCTCCTCAGTAGCAAAGGCCAGGCTGCCTTTTACAACACAGCCCCACAGCTGAACCCAGGCCCTCCTCTCCCAAACCTGTCACCCCATTCGGCACCGACCAAGACAGGAAAGCTAGTTCTAGCCTCCCCTGGGAAGAGACAGCTATTTGTTTTTAATAAGTAAGTAAATCCATTGTTTCTCTGTTCCAAGATGACTGATGTTATGTTTCTACAAAGTCAGTGCTTACTTAGCTCACTAACAGCCTGCTGCTGTCGGCTGTGGCAGGATTTTCAATGTGGTGTTTTCAAGCCTCACTCACTCATCCTCTCATTCCCAAACATTCAGCATCCGTGCACACTCCTCACTTCCGGGTTTTTTCAAAAGATTGGAGATTTCCAGTGGGGGTCTCAGGTCATCATCCCAATGGTACCAGATCTAAAAACAAATGGATGAAGCGGTCAATCCTGCGGTCATAAAGCCCCCAACTCCTACAACTGACTGCCCCCAAGTTTGAATGGGATTTCCCAACTCATGTGTGGCGTAGAAGAAATTAAGGCTTGCTCAGAAGCAGGGCCAGAAAAGATTAGCACAAAATTCCAACAGGCAGCCATCACTAAAAGCTCGTAAAGTGCATGTGCATACACACACACACACACACACCCAGGACCCGAAGGAGTGAAGACAGCTCTTACCAAGCTTGGTTCTTCAGCTTCCTCAGCTCCTTTGTTGCCCACGTAGCCAGGGTCTTGGCTTTGTTAGTCTTCGATCTCCGTCCTTCAGTTAATAGTTCATGGATCATTGGCCTAGCTTCTACTAATTTCAGTACATCCTTCCCAAATGCTGTACACAAGTCCCTGTGCAAAACAAACATACTGGAGAATGAATGACTTCCTGGCCACACCAGTACCATGGTTGGTGCTGTGAAACCAGGCAGAGCCAACTATGGGTTCCTCAGTATCCATTCACTTTTTTTCCCCTGGTTTTTTGAGACAGGGTTTCTCTCTGTAGCTCTGGCTGGCCTCTAACTCACAAAGACTGGCTTGCATCTGCTTCCAAAGTAGTGGAATTAAAGGCGTGTGCCATGCCATCACCACCCAGATCATTCACTTCTTTAAATTTTAAGAGATTTCTGGAATTAAGTTGCAAGTGTTAGAAGAACTCATCCAGGAGCTAGAGAGATGGCTCAGAGGTTAAGAACACTGACTGCTCTTCCAGAGGCCCTGAGTTCAATTCCCAGCAACCACATGGTGGCTCACAACCATCTGTAATGAGATCTGGTGCCCTCTTCTGGCATGCAGGGATATATGCTGTATACATAATAAATAAATCTTTTTAAAAAAAAAAAAAAAAGAGACTCATCCAATGTTAATCGCTGAGTGTGGTGGCACAACCCTGTAATGTCAGTAACAAAGAAAGTGACAAGAATCATGAATTCAATGTCAACACCAGCCACATATTAAGACCTTTTTCTCAAAAGGAGTAAAAAGGAAAAGGAAAAAAAAAAAAAAAGTAGAACCAGACCTTTAAGCTGTGAAGCTATGCCAGGCATGGTGGCACATGCCTTTAATCCCAGCACTCGGGAGGCAGAGGCAGGCAGATCTTTGTGAGTTCGAGGCCAGCCTGGACTACAGAGTGAGTTCGAGGATAGGCTCCAATGCTACACAGAGAAACCCTGTCTCGAAAAACAGCTGCCTGCCTCCTGTCAAGTCTAAGATCCACATGGTTTAGGAGACAAGTGAATCCCTCAAGCTGTCCTCTGACCCCATACACATACACACATACAAGATAAATAATAACTTTGAAGGGCTATAGTGTGAAGTCCTGGGTTCTATCACCAGCACTGCACAACAAAACAAACAAACAACAACACTCCTCTGTGGGCTATTGCCGTAGCTGCCGGGCAGTGATGGCACACGTCTTTAACCCCAGTACTTGGGAGGAAGAGGCAGGTGGATTACTAGTCTACATAGTGAGTTCCAGGGCAGCCAGAGATATTCAGAGAAACCCCGCCTTGGAGGGGAAAAAAACAAACAAGCAGATTTTCTCTGTACACACATCTGGTTCTGCGGAAGAAGGCATGACTTACCCTATCAGTCCAGCAGCACATGCTACAACTCCATCTGTATGATCCTCGTCTCCAGCAATGTGATCAATAAAAGACAAAATAAATTCTACTCTGGGTTGTACCAGCATTACATCCGCTATAAAGGAAAGAGGAGGTCTGATTAAACTGTCCCATGTTAGACAGGACTCAGCCTCTTTTCAATATGGCCACTGCTACTCTACCCCAATAGCAGAGTTCCAGATGGATAGATACGCAGCTAGCTACACAGAGTGACAGCAAAAAATGATTCTCATCCTTCAAATTGACACAGGGATAAGTATTCCTTCCGTCATTACGTGGACACAGGACTTTTGTGGTCCTGAAGAACAGAACAAGGCCTTACACAGTAGGAAAGTGCTCCTACACCATGGAGTTTCATCCCACAAGTGGAACACCCTCCATGTGGGCCTGAGCTACTCAACAACTGCGGCTCTGGCTGTGGCTGCAATCAGCAGAGAGCACTTCCCCACCGGCCTCATTAGATCCCTAAGACACAGCTAGAGGTGCGGTTCAGTGGTGGAGTTCTGCTACCATGCCATGTAGCCCTGGGTTTGATCCCCTGCACTCCACCACCCCTACTACAAGGAGAAAAGAAAGCACAGAAGGAATACCAACGTCTATCTACTGCCCCCCCCCCCCCACTACTGTCTTCATCAGGACACCACTTCTCTTTTCTTTCTTCCTATATGGAGCGGGTACTCATTCACCAGTGGGCTACAAAGGGAGGATACACCCTGGTCAGTGGATTTTGGGAACTGGGCTATATACTCAACGGTGTACGTTTTCCTGATCTCCCTTCAATCCTTGGACAATTCCTGTATATGCTTCCAAGCAGCTTTCTCGGAGCTCATTCAGATAATCCACCATGTCAAAGTCTGACTGGAAGAGACAAAGAACAAAACCTCTGTCACACTGGCCATCTTAAGAGATACACCCATCAGCAGCCCTTCTGCTCCCATTGGAGCTGGTCTTGAAACAGTTCCAAGCTTACCTTGTCCACCTGGGCTTGGGAGGCCTGCTGCAGGGTATTCAGTACAACGTCTAGATATTTTTTAAACTCTCCACCAATGGCAAGAGCAATGTCCCCAAACACAGACAGGATCTGTGGCTTCACAGACCTGTGGACGTTCTCATTCTAACGAGGGAACAGACACGACAGGAGTTTATAAACACTGAGTCCTGTCTGATTTGAACACTCAAGAAACCTGAGGCACAAAAACTAATTGAGTTACTGCTGGATAAAAAAAATTATGTATTTACTTTACCATTTCCTTCAAGTGGAACACACATTCCTTTAATTAACCTTGCAACTTTAGATCTGTCTATAGAACAAACAATTCTCTTCTTCAAGCTCACAGGCAGAGTTCTAGGAAACTACAGCTCCTCGTCACAGACCTTGAGATTTAAACAACTTCTTCAAAATGCTCACCCCCAAGTTCTCCAGGAGCAGCTGCATCACCTCATCACAAAAAGGTAAGATGTTCGACTGCAAGGCTCGGCACAAATCTCCCACTAAGCCAACAGCTGCCAAACACACCTGGAAAGAGTCAAGGAACTATTTTCCAAACAGAAAAGACTTCCAGCAGAGTACAGCATTCTTTTTACCTAGTCAAGTCTCTCATCCTTGAACCAGAATCAAATCAGAACACATCCTTCCCTTGTGGAGATTATGGAATTTTAACCAGATTCGGCAAATGAACTAGGGCAGCCTGAGTAGGAAAGGATGGTGGTGGCAGACATGGAAAACAGTGCTGCTCTGTAGGGCAGTGGTGACATAACTTGGCAGCTGCCCTTTAATTAGGAATGTTCAGGCAGTCATCTTGTGATCTCTATCTGGCAGATCCAATATCCTGCTTTTCACAGGCTACCTCCAGGGCAGACTAGAAGGCTACAAATAATGCAAAAGGGGAAAGCACTTGGCTTCAGAAACCTCATTTTGTCTGCACTACTCTTCACTGCATTAATGAGAGTGTACGATTTGAAGGGCTGGGATGTAGCTCATGGTTTAAGTATTTGCCTAGCATCAGCATGCAACAGACTCCAATTCTATTCTCAGCAATGTGAAAACAAACAAAAACCAAAGACACTATTGTGAAAAGCATATCCTACCTGGTACTCTGCATAATTTTTCAATCCAATGCCCAGGAATGGTTTAAAGGCCTCCATGTACTTGAGGAATTCACCACCCAACACTGTTAATGGAACAAACTATTAGCATAGTAAGAAAGGACACAACATGAGGCAAGTAACCCAAAACATATTCACCACTCAACATGTTGGGCAGAATATGTCTTTCTATCATGAAGACATTCAAGCTTTCTAACAGTTGGAAGGGCCAAATTCAAATGCCTTAGAGAGAATGCCAATGCTCCTCAGAATGAGATTTTTCTGTAGCTAAAATAACATGTAGCATGGACCTTATGGAAAGCATAGTTTCTAATTGACTGACTCAGCAATGCTGCTTTGTGTTCCCACCTCCATGGGGAGCCAGCTTCAAAACAAGGTCTACTAGTCAATCACAGCAAAGACCTAACAAGCCAGTCAGGAAACGCAACAGAAAGGCAGGGGTATAGGTCCATGGTAGAGCACTAGCCTAAGATAGGCAAGGCCCTGGATTCGATCTGTAGTACAAAGAAAGAATGGAGAAAGGCAGACAGAGCTGCAGACCACATTCTTGTTATAATTTTTATCTATTTATTTAAGTTAAGTGTATGTGTGTGCATAGGCCCATGGAAGCTAGAGGTCCAGGTGTTTGTAAGCCAGCTCACATGGGTGCTAGGACGCAAACCCTGGTTCTCTACAAGAGCAACAAGCCCTTTTAACCACTAAGACACCTTTTTAGGGCCCGTTTTTGTTATCTTGAGACAAGGTCTAATTCTGTAGCTGAGGTGTCCCCAGAACTCATAATCCTCTGGTCTCAGCTCCCCATATGCTTGGATTACAAATGTGTGCTTTGCTTTCCTCCCACCCACCAGCAGGATTCATGTATCCCAGGCTGGCCTTGAATTTACTATGTAGCCCAGTGTGGCAGAGGGTAATGTTGAGTTCCTGATCCTCTTGCCACTGCTAACTGGAGTTAGTGTGCACCTCCATGCAGTTTATGTTGCTTTGGGGCACCCAGAGCTTCCTGCTCTTTAAACAAATACTCTGCCAACTGAAATATATCTTCAGCATCTTTCTGTTCTTTCACTATGTATCATATGCTGGGCTCACTCACAATTCTGCTGCCTCTGCCTTTAGAGTGTATGACTACAGGCATGTACTGTCACACTTAGTTTTGGACACAGGTTCTCTGTTCTCAAATGATGGCCTGAGTAAAAGACGTGAAGGCCACCCCTAATGAACCATTCCAGAGTCCAATGTGCTCCTTAATGTTCTAATTGCCCTGAAAAAGTCTGAAGACTCTTCTCCAGCAATTTTGTATGGTTAGATATATAATTACAATAAAAGTCAATCAATTCCTAAAACTCAGGTAATAGTTTATTCCAAGCCCCATTGAGCTACTGAAGTCCAAAGAATTGTAATCCAGCCCCAAAGGTACCAAAGGCAGGAATAAAACCAGAATCTTTCTTCTGTTTCCTCTGCTCGAAGCAAGAGAAAACCTTAATAAAGCAAGGTGAATTTCAAGGGAAGAAGGAACCCAATGGACCCTCTGATGGGTACTACCTGCCCCTGGAAGGCTGCTAGTCTGACACTGATGCTCCTTTAAGGAGACTGGCAAGGACGGCAGTGATATAATTTACACGTGTCAATTCAACCACGATCTTTCTCCTGTCCTGAGGATACAGTCCCTGTCTTTGCACACACTAACCTTCTACCAGTGTGCTAACTGCCATCAGGGCGTCTTCTTGAACTCCCCCAGACCCAGCTGTGCTTTGGAACATCCTTAACAGGGAGGCCATGACCACATCCGAGATCTGCAAAGCATCTTGATGCTGCACTTTCCGGAGTACATTCTGTGAAAGGGATAAGAATTCAAGATCTGTTAATTCCAAATCTTCAAACCAGGACACTACGCCTTTTCTTAAAAAAAATAAATAAATAAAAAGTTAAGACCCTCCTTTCCCCACTCCCCCCGCCCCCCAAAAGCCAAATAGACTTTCCTCAAGAACTGGCATTGTAAATCATTTTCAATCAAAAACTCATTTCAATGACCTATTTCTCAAATTATCGGAACCACACATACATAGGGGAAAAAAAAAACACTACCTCTGCCAGGCAGTGGCGCATACCTTTAATCCCAGCACTCGGGAGGCAGAGCCAGGTGGATCTCTGTGAGTTTGAGGCTAGCCTAGTCTACAGAGTGAGATCCAGGACAGGCTCCAAAACTACACAGAGAAACCCTGTCTCAAAAACAAAACAAAACAACAAAAAACAAAAAAACAAAAAACAACACCACCTCCTCTGCCTGTCAGACAGAGCCAACATTACTACCCCAGTCCTACTACACAGACACGTTATTTCAGCTTTCAAAAAGAGGATGTCTTGGAGGTGTTCTTACACAAATAAAAAGCCTACAGCCTTAACTTTTGAAGTAATGGTCAAAAATCAGCCTTGATGAAATGACCCACCCAACTCCTTCCAATTCCAGACACGGTCCTCAAACTGTTCCCCACTCCCGTGTTTGCTCCATCAAAGTCCCTGCATCACTGCCGAGTTGGATGAGACAGTTCTAACACCCATCATGCCTTAAATGACACCAGAACAGGCAGATAAGCAAGTGTCCTGAACACCAAACTCTAGTATCTACTTATGCTTCAGAGAGGTCCTAGGAGCTTGCCTTTCAGTCTGATAAAAAAGTGACATTTTATTTCAATTTTTCTAGTCAATCTCTGAAAAGCAAAAAGCATTATAAATGCCACATAAATGATGATGGCCAAGTTAAAGCCTTTTTGTCTATGCAGGGTTGAGCCTAGAGCTCGGCACATGCTGGTGACTTGTCTACAACCCTAGCCCCAGGGCCATATTGTTAACTAAGTGAACCACATCTGACCAAGCTGTGCTTGGTCAACAACCAAGAGTAAAAGCTGTCGACACATGAGGTCTACAGCTGGGAAGGACCATTATTCTGAGCTAATGCCACCTCCATAAAAGACAAATTAGATAGATCTTTCAGGACAAACACAAAAGAAAGGTAAGAAATCACTCTTGGTCAGAATTATCACACTATTTCAGATTTCTGTGTGCCCATGAAATCTGTCATAATAATAAAATGGTTCTCATCCTTTAAGGTATTAAGTGAGGAGGTTAGGGATTAGAGAGAAGGCTCATTAAGAGCACTGGCTGATCTTCCATAAGACCTGGTTTTGATTCCCAGCACCCACATGACAGCTCACAACCATTTGTAAATTCAGTGCAAAGAGACCCAACATCCTTTTCAGCCTTCATGAACACTTCACCCACATGGTGTACAGACACACATGTAGGCAAAACACCATTAAAAAAGAGAGAGAATGAGATGGTATCATCATACCTGAAGAGTTGCGCAGAGTAGAGACTGGAGGTCATTGAACTGGATTCTATCCGATGTGCTCTGGATATGGGACTGAAGGAAAAGAAGAAACCGTGTTCTAATTAATGGAAACCTTCCACTTGCTCACAATTGCCAGAATGCTCACACTGAGCATCATCACCAGAAAGCAGACAGAGAAAGCAGGAAGAAAGATGATGTAAGGGTTTTGGGTTTTGGTGCTGGTGACTGAACCGAAGGCCGTGCCCAAGGCTGCAATGCTTCTGTGTAAGTCAGAAGTACCTGCACCTCCCCAGGGCAGAACATTCCCTGGTCTCACCTCCATCTGAAGCACCTGCTGCAGTCGCTCCATGATGACCAGGGTGGTCTTCTGAACGGCAGGGTAACAATCCTTGGCACTATTTTTTACAATTTCCATTAGAGATTCATATGCAGAACTTCTCAGATTATTCTGATGTCCATCAGGTCTATAAAGACACAAAGCAAAAATCTTAAGGCCTCAATTGAGAAGGGACAGAAAAGGAGCTGGTAAAGCAGACAATATTTTTCCCAAACCAGGAAATCGAGGTTGAGGATGTAGCACACACAAAAGCATGGGTTCAATCCTTGTACTGTAAACCAGGAAGCCAAAAGTAGTATGACAGTAAACCAGGTTTGAACTTGGCAATGAGGTATCAATGAACCATGCCAGGCATGCTAGCACAGGCCTTTAATCCCAGCAGAGGCAGAGGGGGGCGGATCTCTGTGAATTTGAAGTCTACAAATAGAGTTCCAGGATAGCCACAGCCTCTACACAGAGAAACCCTGTCACACAAAAATAAAAAGGTATCAACAAACCACAGGTATATCACACACCTAAAATCCTGGCTTTCAGAGACTTTGCCCAGAGTTGAGACCAGCATGGACTACAGAGTGTAATCCTGGTCTGTTTGTTTCTTTGTTTTCTAAGTAGACAAATCTACAAACCAAAGGAAATAAATTCACTTGCACCAAGGCTAATGCCGAGTTCAGTCCTTGAACTCTAGATGGAAGAAGAAAGCTGACTTGGTAAGATGCCTCCCAGTCTACATATGTGCACCACTCACATACAAAGTAAGTATTTCTGAGTCAGATAGTAGTGGTGCACAGCTGTAATCCCAGCATTTGGAAGGCAGAGGCAGGTGGGTCTGAGTTTAAGGCCAGCCTGGTCTACATAGTGAGTTCCATGACAGCCAGGGCTACATAAAAATACTTTTTATTTCCTTCTGGTTTTCTGAGATAGGATTTCTCTGTGTAACCTGGAACTCGCTCTGTAGACCAGGCTGGCCTCCAACTCAGACATCTGCCTGCTTCTGCTTTCCGAGTGCTGAGATTAAAAGTGTACACCACTGTCGCCCAGCCAAAAAAACCCCAAAGTCCTCTGAGCCAATCCTACGCTCTAATTTATAAGGCGCACTTGGGAGATAGCACTGTGAGGAAAGGCACTCACTGTGCAGGCCTGGTCATCTAAAGTGAAAGGTAAACACTACTCCACAAAGACCCCGCCACTTCCCCCTTCACAAATGTCCCATGGCATCTGTCTACTCACTCCCCAACCCTAAACTCTCTCTAACAATAACCAAAACTCAGAATGGAAGAGAGAGCAGGCTAAAATTTGTGGGCCAAATAATGCCTGAGGGCCAAACAAATACAGGGTAATTCAAGAAATCGCTTGAGCAGCCACAAAGGAACTCCATCAATGACAGTGACCGACTTGGTGTGGCAATGTGCCACTACTCTAAGACTTCTCACGTATCAATAACTCTGTAAAAAGAGATTTTTACTTTGTTTGGGATGTTCTGAGACAGTCTCCCATACAGCCTCAGTTGACTTGGAACTTGAGAATTCTCCTGCCTCAGCCTCTCCAGAGCTGCAACATCAACTGTGATCTCATGAGTTCTAAAGGGAGCATGGTCTTCATTTCTTTGTTTCTCCATCTTCTGTAAACACTTCATCTACCATAGATAACTTTAACTTCTGAAAAGGCACTGCGCTGTGTCATGTCCCAGTTTTCATCTTCTCTAGAAAAGAGGGTTAGGCGTGCTGCCCTGGCTGCCAGGATTACACTTACCTGTCTGTGGTCTCCAGCAGCTTCTGAACGATCAGTTCAAAGGAAGAAGACAAGCAATAGGTGGCCGGCTCTTCTTGGTCATCAGCTACATCTGCAGCTTCATAAGCAGCTTCAGCCAGGCTGGAAAAGGCCTGGAACACAGATTTAAGATCAGTCCCATGGGAACCCCACAGCAGGATTCTCATTTTCCCCTTAAGATCCCTTGAACAGTGTTCTTTTTTTTTTTTTTAATTTATTTATTTATTATGTATACAGCATGTATGTCTGCAGGCCAGAAGAGGGCACCAGATCTCATTACAGATGGTTGTGAGCCACCATGTAGTTGCTGGGAATTGAACTCAGGACCTCTGGAAGAGCAGTCAGTGCTCTTAACCTCTGAGCCATCTCTCCAGCCCCTGAACAGTGTTCTTTAACCTACAACTGCACCGCTTTTAAATCCTGACTTTTCCTGTCAAGCTCTTCTAGAAAAGTCCATTACTCAGCACCCACAAGAGGTGGGCCTCTGACACTCTCTACTGGAGGAAGCACACGCCACTGCCCTCAACAGGTTTCTATGACAACACATAAAGCAATGCTGTCTACCAGGGACATTATAGACTCCATGCACGGGAATCCATTAGGGACTGATCACGCAAGCACCCTGGTTAAGAACACCAGCTGATCTTCTAGAGGACCTGGGTTCAATTCCCAGAACCCACATGGCAGATCACAGCTATGTGTAACTCTAGTTCTAGGGGATCTGACACCTTCACACACACCAATGCATGTGAAATTAAAAAAAAAAAAAAAAAAAAAAAAACATATGGAAGTAGCTGTATTAATAAATTTCTTTAAAACATTCACATAAGCACACAGTCATAATTAAAAAAAAAAAAAAAAAAAAAGAAGAAAAGAAAATCTGAATGTTTAAACATGAAGGACCAGATGTGGTGGCTCACACCTTTAATTCCAGAACCCGGGAGGCAGAGGCAGGCAGAACTTTCTCTCTGAGTTTGAGGCCAGCCTGGGTTGTTATAGAGTAAGAATGTCTCAAAGGTGAAGGAGAAAACTAGCTGTTTTGCATTCAGTCCCAGCACCCACAAAGTGGCTTCCAAATATCTACAACTCCAGTTCCTGGAAATCTGATACCCTTTGTTGACTTCTGCAGGCACCAGGCACACAGGTATACATGACATGAAGCACACAGACACAGCACTCATATAATCCTAAGTATTTTGAAAGAAAATGTAAGTATTTACATTGTAGGTACCGCCTAGTAATCTGCCCAACTCCCTAAGCAGCAGAGTTCTTCCAGCAATCCCACCATTCCCTTCTTGCAGCTCAGAACTACAGTGACTCAGCGCAGAGGCTGACCACCTCTTCCTGGTTCCATCCTTCTCCTACTTTCATAGCAAAAGCTGCATTTTAATCAGAACGTCTAGTCTGAAAGCAAGTCCAGAGAGCCTCTGCCCCACGACTGCTCAAGTGCTGTGGGACCAATGGGTGTAAGTCAACAACAGCTCCACAGGCTTCCACAGTTGCCGTCTCCCCAGACCCTAACTGAAGATACCGGAGACAGAATCCAGAGCAGGTCTTCCAGGGAGGGAGGGAGCTACCTTTCTCTCCCATACCTCCTTTCTTCCCAATGGCTCCGGACAAGCTCCTATCTTCACCAGAAAGAAAATCCCTTACCCAGCACACATTTGACGCCACTCTGGGTTCAGCACTGAGGCCTTCAATCAGACATTGTAGCAGGGGTGCCAAGTAGACATCATTGATGGCAGCTTCAGGGAGCAGCTCACAGATCCTGCCCACAGTCCATGCTGTTGTGTCTCGAACGACTACACTGGGATCTTTCATTAATTCTATTAGGGTGGGCATAGCCTATAAATTCAATAAAGCAAAAGAAATTTAAATTCGTGCTGACTACTATTCTGAAGAAATACTACTGGACATCGTGGCACATGCCTGTAATTTCAGCATTTCGGAAATGAAGGGAGAAGGATGTGGAATTCAAGTCCATCAATGGCTATTTAATATAGCAAATTTGAAGCCAGACCTCATCTGAAATATAAACATCCTTCCCCATATAATGATAGAAGGATTTTAATGTAAAATATGACCAAGATATTCTGAAAATAGATACTTCTAAAACAAAATAGTAACTAAACAAAATGTATAAAATGTTCTTTTCTCATCAGGAGGTGGTGGCACATGCCCTTAATCCCAGAACTTGGGAGGCAAGGGCAGGTGAATCTGTGTGTGTTTGAGGCCAGCCTGGTCTACAGAGCGAGATCCAGGACAGCCAGGTCTACAGAGAGAAACCCTGTCTTAAAAAACCAATTGGGGAACTGGGGGCAGCAAGGCGTGGGGAAAAATTCTCTTCCCTTCATCAAATCCCATTATAGGATTCTATTAAAGAGTTTGCAATGGATAATTTCAAGCAGTTTATTCATAATTATTTTCAGTCAGGTAGAGAACCCAAGAAGTAGTCACAAGGCATCAGTTTCCACCCTGAAGGACTGATCTCTTTATATGCACAAAGCTCAATTACAATGAGGTCTATCATTTATTTATACCAGGAAAATAAAAACATTTCCAAAACAGACTACATCATTACATAAATGTCAATTTTGTTCAAAGATCAGAATACCATCCAAAGACTATGGGAATAGTGGTGTAAGCCTATATCCAACATGTGGGTAGAAGAGGCAGGAAGATCTATAGCTCAGGGCCAGCCTCAGTCACATAGCTAATTTGAGGCATACACAAGACCCTGAATAATAATGAAAAACAAAACTAAGAAAACCATAGAGCAGCTGGATATAGCACTCCACACTGACTCTCATCCACTTGGAAGGCTAAGTGAAGCATGGAGACATCATGAGCCTTGGTGTTTAGAGCTACTTGGTATGGCAGCTTATGCTTATATTGCTAACACTCACAAGCTGAGGCCTGCAGTAGCCACCAGTTCAAGGCTACTTTGGGATATAGGTTGAGACTGTCCCAAAGTCCTAAATCAACAGGAAAATGCTTATTTGTGGCACTAAAAATAGCTGTGAGGCACTCTTCAGTAATAACTCCATCCTGTTTTCCAAACAGGTAATAATATATTAAAGTTAATACTTAATATATTAATATATTAAAGTTGACCCTTTTCTTTTTTTTTTCAAGTTTCTGGGTCATAACTTAATTTTAAAAAGTTAAACGTATTTTACCCTTAATGGTGGGCAACTACAGTGAGAGAGGCAAAGTGTTACACAGCACAGGCTGGTCTCCTTATTATCTAGCTAAGGCTGGTGGCCCAGGCCCCCTACTAATCTGTTAGTCTCCACAAGAATGTGGGACTTAGGTCTGTGCTACCTACCACTTAGTTACTTGAAAATAACATTTGTGAGTGATTGCAGTTTAAACACACACACACACACACACACACACACACACACACACTCTCTGAAATTTTCCCAGGCTGTACCTGTATAACTAGTGGTTTGAGCTGATTGGGCTCGGGCCCTTCCAGGATGCTGCCAAAAGCCATCACTGCTGCGTCCCGGTACCTCCAGTCAGGATTCTTGATGTGCTCTTTAATAAAGGGAAGGACATGCGGCACAATGTCATCTTCACAGCAGGTGGACAGAAGCATGAGGCACACCCCGGCTGCTTTACAAGGGTTCCAGTCATCGTCGTCATCGTTTTCATCCTGGAAAAAGGAGGCGACACTAGGTAAGGTTTTGTCCCACGAATTCACTCTACAGACTTCTAAACATCATTAGAGCTTAATGTTCAGGGAATCAAAATGTAAAACATTGATTTTTCTCCAAATTTTATCACAACATAGCCTATGTCAATCTAAGAAACAGATGGAAGAAGATTCAGCTTAATTATTACACACAACAATGAGAATGAAGAAACTCCAGCTACACATAAGAACGATCAACTGCCAAGCCTGGGGCAGTAGTGGAGCACACCTGTGACACTAATGGACACACACACCTGGGACATTAACATTTGAGGGCATGAGGAAGGACGACAGTCATGAGTTTGAGACCAACCAGGTGTACAAATATCCTGTGTCTCAAAACAGCAGGAGCTGGAAATGTAGAGCACTTGCAAAGTTCTGGGACTGGGTGTCAACAATACATAAAGCAGACAGGTTAAGACATGCCCATAATCCCAGTACTGGTAGGTGGAAGCTGGACGGAAAGTTCCTGTTATATATAGCAAATTTGAGATCAGCCTGGACTACATGCAACCTCGTCTCAAAAAAAACAAAAACAAAAACAAAAACAAACAAACAAATAAAAAAAAACCACCCCAAACTGTTCCACAGTAAAAAAAATAACAAATATATTCAAGAGGAAAAATATTAAAGATAACCACTGTAGGTGCTGGAAGATACCCAGTGGCCAAAGGCACTGGCTGCTCTTCCATAGCACCGGGGTTCAATACCCAGCTCTCCTGGAATTTGATCTGTAGACCAGGCTGGCCTTGAATTCAGAGATACCTGCCTCTGCCTCCAAGTGCTAGGATTAAAGGTGTGTGCCACCTCCTCTGGCCTCCAAGAGTACCAGGCACCCAAGTGGTGTATAGACACACAGAGAGCAAACACCAAGGTTTGGGAGAGAAGAACCTGAGAGGTATCAAACAAAAGCTTACCCCTATCTTACACTCTGAGACTGCTCTATGGAGAGAGAAGCACACACATCCTAAAGCAATTATATTCCTGTGCAAAATACTCCTAGTGCTCAGTGTTCCTAGCATGGCTCCCTCAGGAGCCTCCCTACAGCCATAGCCTCAGTAATACTTCATACACACTCCACCAAGAGATACTGCAGTGAATATAACAGAAAGAGGACAGGGGCAAAACAGACACAGTGCTCACAAAAGAACTTCTGGCTGGGCATGGTGGCACACACCTTTAATCCTAGCACTTGGAGGCAGAGGCAGGTATCTCTGAATTCAAGGCCAGCCTGGTCTACAGATCAAATTCCAGGAGAGCCAGGGCTACACAGAGAAACCCCATTTTAAAAAACCAAAACAAACAACCACTCCCAAAACAAAATGTAGCAAATGATTTCATGAAGATATTAAGATACCAAAACAGACATTTTCCTTTTCTTCTTTGAGGCAGTGGGCAGCAAGGCGTCATATATGCCAGGCAGCTTCCTCCTACTACTGAGCTGTACCACTGCCAATAACCTGTATTTACTGCAACCTATACAGAACACATCCCATTAGTGTAGATCCTACAGCACTCAGGAAATCAGAGCAGTGTGTGGTTTGTTCACAACCAAGGCATATAGGATACTCAGGCATAATCTTTTCACAGACGACCCAGTGCCTTAGCTCAGATATTCCTGAGTCATCTACAACAAGAACATCAGATGGTTGCCAATGTCCTCCATGGAAACTGTTCCACATGGAACCAACCCACCCTAAATAAGCTTTCTCACTCATCCAGTCATGAAGCTCACCTGTTTAGTTAGTGTCTGTGTGAGGATGGGAACCAGGTACTGTAGTGCTCCCTTGGCATAAAACTTGCTGGTGTGCTCAGGGGGCCGTCCTTGTTCTGCTGCCTAAGGAGAAACACAAAGTAAGCTAGGTAGCACACCTGTGTTATATGCATGTTTACTAAAGAACAAGTCAGCCTTTACAATTATACTCTTGCACCTGCTGCAGTGTTCATCTAGCATGTGCAAAGCCCCTGGTTCATTCCCCAACATTGTCTAAGTCAGGCGTGGTGGTGGCATGGCACAGAATCCCAGTACTTGGAGATGGGGGAAAGAAGTTCATGGTCCAGGCAGGGCTATACAAAGAAACCGTGTGTGTGTGTGTGTGTGTGTGTGTGTGTGTGTGTGTGTGTGTTGTGTAGTGTATCATCCTTGAATACGTTTGAAGAAAAAAACTTTAATTCATATTAATAACCTGATATCCAGGGCTACAAAGATAACTCACTTGGTGAAACACTCAACTTAGGGTTGGAGTGTTCCATCTCCAGAACCCACATTAAAACAAAACAAAACAAAGAGACAAAAACAAACAAAAAACAAACAAAAAAACACCTAACTGGGTGTATTGTGGAGTGCAGTGGTGCATGCCTTTAATTACAGCATTGAGAGGCAGAGACAAGGGGGATCTCTGTCGGTTCCAGGACAGCTAAAGCTCCACAGCAAGATCCTGTCCCGAAAACAAAACAAATAACCACAATAACAAACCAGGTGAGTAGGACTTGCAAGTTTATAATCCTGGCACAGTGGTGCAGAGCCACTAGCCACCAGCACTGCCAACAAGCCAAGTCCTATGAAATAACTTACTTCAAACAAACAAACAAACAAACAAAACAAAACCACAAACATGGGGTGGGGAGCTCTGGAGGTTGGTCTCCATTCTCTGGTCTCTACACACACAGCAATGCACATTAAAAACCAACACAATCTGACATATAATGTTCTTTTGGCTCAAGAGGTGCACACAAGTTACATAAAGACAGTACGAATGCCACGCTGGAAGCAGAGCTTCAGTGTCAGGGTTCCAAGTTAAAGATAGCCTTCCTTTCCCCATATCTGACTCCTTCTCCAGAGGTAGTAGTTATCAGTTGTGCAACTTGGGCTTGTATTTAAAAAGGCCAGGTGCTGGTGGTATACACCTTTAATCCCAGCACTCAGGAGGCAGAGGCAGGTGGATCTCTGTGAGTTCCAGGACAGCCTGGGCTACAGAGTGAGTTCCAGGACAGGCTCCAAAACTACACAGAGAAACCCTGTCTTAAAAAAAAAAAAAAAAAAAAAAAATCAAAAAGGAAAAACTTCCGGTAGCTGCCACCTCAATAAGCTGACAACCTGCTGCCCCCTTGTGTTCACAGCGGAATTACCAGTATGAATACCTGGAATGGCAAAAGCATGATCTGGATGGGGCATTACTGAGGGGATCTGGCTAGTAGAAAAAGCACTATCCTGCAGGGACAGTAACCCAGTCAGAATGGAACGCTTCCAGAAGAATGATACCCACAAACAAAATGTGTAAGCACAACAGCAGCTCTTCTCAAAGAAGCTCACCCCAGGCTCACCTCTGAAGCTTCAATGGCCAAATCCATTTCCTCATCACAGACATTGGACCAAAATTCTATTCCTTGTAGGGCCACCTCATCAATGTCACTTTTCATTGCTTCAATTGTGATCTTAAAGAAAAAATGAGAAAGACACCCCAGACCCCAAGTAAGTACAGATTCAAGTTAGACATCCTTTCAACCAGATTTAAAAAAACACAAACTATGAAGTTTAGTCTGACATAAAAAGCAACAAAAAGAGAAAAAGACTTGCAAAAATAGACCTCTTTGAACAACTGAAGTTAGTACACGTTTTCTTGGCACATACTGGCAAGTTTACCATTCATGGCAGGGCTCATAGCTGTAATCCCAACCCTTTAAGAGGTGTGCTGAGTTTGTAGCCATCCAGACCAACTGGAATTACAGTGTGAAACAATGTCTCACAAAAATAAATAACAAGCCCTAACATCCATACTCAAGTAATCTTGACTACATAATATTAAGTTAAAAAAAAAAAAAACCCACAGAATTACAAAGTAGCAATTAAAAATAATGAGCCCTGCAACTAGTTACAAGTTCAAATTACATAAAATACTTACTGCAAAAAGGGCAGGACCCATATACGTTTCCATGTACTGGTAATACAATGACATTATCTTCACTAGATTCTGTAAAGCAGCCACTCGTACCTTTAAGAACAGATTAAACAGTTACTCAGTGACTGAGCAGTCTGCACAGGAAGAGTTAATGAACTAAGGGTACCTGAATAATGCTGTCATTGACCCCAATTAATCTGTCCCTTCCATTTTCACTATCTCCTCCTTCTTATCCTGCCCCCACCATGTTTTACCAACCCCCGGAAAAGCCACAGCAGGGCTACACTCACTAGTGCTCACTAGACTGAACATTCTCCTTTCACTAACTTCAAGGCTCAAGTTTAGATTACAGCAACAGCAATGCCATTTCCATGTCTACAATAAAGATAATCACGGGAACAACTCATGGCACTAAATCAGCAAAGGTGATTAAAACTTCCTTCTCAACCTTTAAGAGGGAAATAGTCCCCACTGTAGAGAACTTTGATTAATAAGATTAGTTTAATACATTGATTCCCTAAATTTCAAACTGGATGATAGAGCCAGTATTTCCTAGGAAGACAAGGAGAGACAATTTTCATGAAAGCAACAAACTTACCCTTGTATCTGGACACTGTGTGGCTTCACAGACCACTTGCATGATAAAGTGCCGTTCGGACTGCAAAAAGGTAAAGAGCATCAGGAATGCATTAACTCCACATAGGAAGGTTTCAAGACTACAAAGAAAATCTGTCACTATGTCAAAACCCTGTAACACTCTGGTACAACCTATCACCCCGTCCTGAGGCAATAAAGGCTATAAGCGATTTGCCTCTGGTGTCTTCAGTATGACCCTTCCCTCTAAGGAGGTCTTTAATCTTTTAATTACCAAGGTGACCTTCCCAAACACGGTATTAGAGAGAAGGCAGACAGGAAGATGTAGGTCATGAGGTTTAAACAACAGCTAGTGAAGAGAGAGAGAAAAAAACCCTACATGTAGGAAACCACATTCCTCACATGTAAATTTTAAGATTAGCAGGGCATAGTATTACATGTGTAGAGGCAGAGGCAGGTGGATCTCTAAGAATTTGAGGCGAGCATGTTCTATAATGAGTTCTAGGCCAGCTAGGGCTACATAGTGAGACCTTGTTCCACAAAATATAAAATTTAACAATATTCAGAACATTTGATTTCAGAGATAAAACTTGTTTTCTGTGAATTGACAAATTAATATCAAATGTGGTAAAGGAATAACAAAACAGTGAACTTCATTTCATCGTTACCCTTCCTAAATCACTTGTGACCTAAAAGGAAAATTCCACTTCTGAACCAATTAAAATTAAGTCAGCTCTGAAGCTAGGCCTGGTGGTACACACCTTTAATCCCAGCACTAGAGAGACAAGTGGCTCTCTAAGCTCCAGGCCAGTCAGGCCTGCACAGTGGGACCCTGTCTCACATGAGAACAAGAGTAAACACACACACACACACACACACACACACACACACACACACACAGACACACACACACACACACTAGTTCGCTGTGGTAGCCAAGACCTCACTACTCCACTCAAAGGCCAAGAACTGAAAAGAACTGAGCCAAGGTGTCAACCAACAGGAACCCCCAAATACTTTCAGACCGCATGGTTCAGTAATCCCACTTCTGACTACAGGCTAAAAAGACTGAGATCGGGTCTCAAAACCGTCCACACACGCATGCTCACAGCAGCACCGTTCACAGTGTCCAGAAGGTGGAAGCAGCCAAAAGGATGGCTCCATACACCAAATGCAGCACACTCCTACAAAGGAGTCTTACCCAGACTCAAAAAGAGAACTGTCATGCATGGACGAGTCTTGAAGACAGTATGCCTATGCCAAGTTAAAAAAACAAACAAACAAAAGTAGCTACGAAAAGGCAAGTATAGGATGGCCAGATGGCTCAGTGGGTCAGGCCTGATGACCAGAGCTCAACCCCTGGTGAAAGAAGAAAAGGAATTCTAAAGTTGTCCTCTGACTGCCTGACATGTGCCACCCCCTCACACACAATAAAAGATAGTAACTCCAAATGTGACAAGGGAGAATGCAGTCTGATTCCATTCATGTATTTATATGCAGTATCTAGTCATCGAATTCACAGAAGAGAAAGTAGAATTGTGGGTGCTAGCAGCTGGAGATGGGAGAAACGGAGTCAGTCACTAGGTATACAGTTAGCTTGCCACTTCAAACACTGTGAAGAACGCTTCTATAGCAGACTGGATAACAGATTTTACACCGAAACAATGGTCACCATGATGGATCTGGTATTTCATCAAGTTACATATTCACGGAAGGACCTCACAAGAAACATCACTAGAAAGGAGAGAGAGAGCGCTTCTAAACAAGGTAGGACTTTCTAATCTTAAGAGTCCAAGCGATGTTTTAAGTCCTTCAACCTCATCCTCTGACAGCTTATCTATGTGTCAGAAAACACACCTCTTTGTCAAAGTTTGCTTTGGTGAACTCCAGTGAGTTCAGGAGTGCGTTGGTAGCAGCTAGCTTCACATTATTGCTAGGTTCTTCTTTCCTCATCCCCTGTATTATGGCAGTCAGAATCTCATTGGATTTATCTTGTAGCTGCTCTGGGTCCTGAAACAAGCAGAGAAATGCAATGGTCATAACAACATGCTGGTGGCTAATCAGCAATCTTTTTAATTATGTATCTACCTACGGGAGTGCCATTTCTCACACATTTCCATTTGGGACAGTTCTGCAAATTACCCGCAAAATATCCCCCAGAATGGTACAAAACTAAACTGAATCAAACTCATTATCCCTGACTTCTGAACACATTTCTGGACACAGGAAGCACTGGCTTGTCTCCCTTATGTATACACAGAGATGGCAGCAGTCTTGGGGCTTTTCCCACCTGTGCCCAACAAAATAAAGCTTCAGAACAGTCAAGAACCTGGGTATAACATCTAAGGATGTCTAAGTTCAGATCAAATGTTATGGGCCACGTAATAACTCAAAGCTGAACAGATACCAAGGAGTAACAGTCCTCACCAGCAAGGGTCCAGGGAAGACTGCATCTAGGACTTCTGTGGTTATATAAATCAACTACAGCAATTGAGAATACTGACTTACAGGCAGTAAATAAAAAGGCACTGGAGGGGTTGGGGATTTAGCTCAAATGTAGAGCACTTGCCTAGCAAGTACAAGGCTCTGGGTTCAGTCCTCAGCTCTAGGTGCTGGAACATTCACAGTACCCCAAGAACCCTGAGCCAGCACTTGATAAATGGAGGCAGAAAGGGAGTTCAAGGTCAGGCTGCAATATAAGAGACTATCTCAAAACAACAAAAAACCCAAAGCATCTCATACGCATCTCCACTCTGAGTTTGTTCTTTTTATTTTTGTGCTAGAGATCATACCTAAGGGTCTCATGAATGCTAGGCACTCTACCACTTAACTATACCCCAACATCCCCATTCTGAGTTCATGACCTCAAGTTTCTTACTTCAAAGCATGATTGGTAATTTGAGACTACAGGTCCAAAGTAAGTATTCCCATCTTTAAAGCACTACAGCAGGTTCGTCTTTCCATCTGAGAGTCCCAGTCCCACTCACGTGACAGCCAAAAGAATCAAAGTACATAAATTAGAAAGAGTAGGCAAGTACTTACTATATCTTGGCAAATGTAACCAATAGCTTCCAATGTGGACTCTTTCATGTGCTCTGTGCTGTTGGGGTTTGTAACGTTGGCTACCAGCTGAGGAATGAGTTCCGGCCACTGGTTCACTGGGATCTCTGCACAAGCAATACCAGCCACACATTGTGAAGCAGAACTAGGCCGGTAAGTTTCTGTGCCCAAAGTCTGTAAAACCTGGGAGGGTAGGGGGATGACAGAACAGAATATCAATTTGTAACATTCTTTGAGCATCTTTTACCCATCACCACCCACTTCATCATGTGTCTGATTTTTGTTCACCTCACTTAAGTATCAACATGGGTATCCAGAAGGTAAAAGTAAAACCTACAGCCAAATGAACTTCTACCTAACTCACATTTCATTTCAAAATCAATGTCAAACTCAAGAGTGAGAAGAAGCATTGAAAAAGGAAGGCAGGAGCAATGGGGACAAAATACATTTTCTGGGCACTTGGTTGTAAGACTATGGACACTGACTTCTTGTGTGAACAGTAAGGTGGGGCTGTGGAATGAGTAGCTGTGCAGCACCCAGGTGAATATAATTCCCAGTATACTAACCTAATCTGATTCAAGAAAGTGATTTTCTCAATAATATAAACAAACCTCATTTCTGGTCACCGATAACCCAGTACTGACTTACAAAAAAAAGGTTTGGAGTTGTGTGAAACCTTCATTTAAATGTTACCAAAAATCTAAGACTCAACCATTATATAACTTGCACTTTCAGAGGATTAAGTTCTGTATGTCTAAGAAACAAAACACTGTTCTTAACCATCACCAAGAAGTATTCGGTGATGCCAAATGGAGATCCGCTTGTCACTAAGCATGTCTCATTGGAAATGGCAGCTGCACAGCATTTATACAGGGTGATGGCACAGATTCAGATAAAGAATGAAGCCACAATTTGCCCACAGTTAACCATTACCATGATCAGCTAATTCAGACCATGAACTCACTAAGAATCATCAGTCCACTCAAAGGCAAACAGTTAACTGTTCCTGGCATGAACAGGACAAAGAGAAGCTGCCAGATATTCAGGCCAGCTATGCTGACTGGGTCAGGTCACTCAGTGGCCTGCTGTGCAGTTATGGCTAATAGGAATTCTCTTTCTCTAACATGGTGTATCATCTTTGCCAGCCTCCACCCTGACAGATCCACCTGGTACCAAATAATTCTGACCTTACATGAAAGTCTTGCTCTCTAGGAACAGTAGAGCAGAATGCACTTAAATAAAAACCATGTCAAAGATGTAAGTGGTGGACCCCAGGCTCATGCCTATAATCTTAGCACTTCGAGAAGGCTGAGGCGGGAAGAACAATGTGAGTCCAAGGCCAGCCTGGGCTACACAACAAGATCTCTTCTCAAAACCACAAAAAACAAAGTGAAACAAAGGAAAAAAAACAAGGAGGTAAACTCAGGAACAGAATGGGAATGACCCAATCTGATTCAAGTCCCAGCCTAGTGCAGAGGCCCAGCACCAGGGAGGGGAGGGAAGAGAACTACCAGGTACGCGGTAGAAGTCAGTCTAGGAACACAGCGTGACAGTCCCAGCCCCAAAAGCACATGCCTGTAACCCCAGCACTTGGGAGGCAGAGGCAGGAGGACCTCTGCGAGTCTGAGGCCAGCCTGGGCTACAAAGTGAGCACTTGGACTGTTACATACAGAAACCCTGTCTTAAAAACAAAGAAAGTGAAAGAGATTTTTCAGTCATAAAATTTATTTCATTTATGTCCAACAGCTAAGAGAAAGAAAGGATTAAAATATTATTATATAGGCTGGAAAAACAGTTCAGCTATTAAGAGTGCATATATCACTTGCAGAGGACTCAAGCTTGGCTGCTACATCAAACAGCTCACAACCACCTATAATTCCACTCCAGAGGGATCCAACACCTTTGTCCTTCACAGGCACTTGTACTGAAGTGCACCCCCACGCATATATTATCAAAAATAATGACCACAGCTAGACACAGTGGTGCACACTTTTAATCCCAGCACTAGGGAAGCAAAGGCAAGTGGATCTTGGTGATTTGAGTTCTGCCTGGTCTACCTAGTGAGTTTGAGACCATCTAAGGCCACATAGTGAGACCCTGTCTAAAAACAACACTTTAGAAAAGTGCCATTCCCAAGAAGGAACAATTTGGATAGAAACAGCTTTATATACTCCAAGGAAGAGTCAAAGTAAGTTGCTTTCCTAACTTGCATGTCAAGTGACAGGCACTAGAAAGCATCACTGATGGAGAAGGAGGGTCACTGCTGGAGAATCATCAGCCTCAAAGAATACAAATTTGCCTAAAGCTGGCATCGAAATCCAGCAATTACTACGTCCACAATCTAAACCTGCAAAAGTACACAGAAATTTCTCGTTTCTACCTTAAATGCCCAGAACAAATTATGATTACACAGCTGTTTAATTTACCCAGCTTCCTTTGGCCCTTATCCATGTAATGCAGGCCACTAAATAACCTTATTAATTAAAAGCAAAGAAGACAAACCTGCCTATGTGTTTGAATCCTAGGCTTTAGCTAGATGGCTAATTCAACAACAACAGCAAACCTTACAAAAATGCCATGATACAAAACAGAAAAGACTCTATTTTCCTGAAAATCCATCCTCTGAACCACAGTGTTGCGATCTCAGGTTTTTCATAATCTGGTACATAAAAGAACCAATAATAGGGCCAACGTGGTGGCACACACCTTAGATCCCAGCATTCAGGAAGCAGAGGCAGGTAGACTGTGAGTTTGGGGCCAGCCTGGTCTAGTGAGACCCAAAATAAATTAATAAAATAAATAAATGTACCGTTAATGCCATACTCCCATTTGCAAACTCTTTACATTTGAAAGACTCAAAATTACCTTTACACAGTATCATGACAGGAACTAGGCACTGAAGCTCAACAGGAGTTGCCTGACTGCTGGAGAGATAGCTCGGCAGTTGGCAACACTTTCTGCTCTGCTAAAGGACCTGAGAATTCAGTTCCCAGCACCCTTGCCTGATGGCTCACAATGGTAAATAACTCCAGTTCCAGGGGCCTGACACCCTCTTCTGGCTTCCAAAGGCACCCAAACATAAACAAACACACATAAATAAAAATGAAAATATTTTAAAATATCTCTGAAAATCCAGGCATGGTGGCATTACCTTTACCCCAGTATTCAGGGTAAAAGTATGAAGGTAAGAGTACCTAACACCCCTTTTACAATATTGTAAACTCAAACCCAGATGGATTACTTAATACCTTGTCTGTCTTTGTCTTTCTCTGTCTCTGTCTCTGTCTCTCTCTCTCTCTCTCTCTCACACACACACACACACACACACAAATTATCAAGAGTGCAGTGTGGTGACACAGACCTACAATCCTAGGACTTCAGAAGTGAAGACAGGAAGACCAGGAATTTGATGCTAGCCTAGACTACATTAAGACTGTATGAAAAGAATTCCCAGCTTCATTCCAGAGATCCTAATACATAAAATACTTCAGTCTCTTATGTGGTGCTAAGAAGAGAACCGGAGGCTTTGTAGATACTAGGAGTACCTATCACTGAGCTAAACTCCCACAGAGACATTTAGTGAAATTTCTTAGGTGGAGATGATATATAGCACCAAAGCCTGCATTTCTCCAATTCTTTGTTTGTTTTGTTTTTTCAAGACAGGGTTTCTCTGTGTAGTTTTGGTGCCTGTCCTGGATCTCGCTCTGTAGACCAGGTTGGCTTCGAACTCAGAGATCCACCTGCCTCTGCCTCCTGAGTGCTGGGATTAAAGGTGTGCACCATCATCACCCGGCTTGCATTTCTCCAATTCTAACAAACTGCTGCAGGTTACTTTAGTCAGCTGAACCCAACCTATCGCCAAATACCTTTCGCCACATTGAGAGCTTTTAATGAAACGAAATTTCTACCTTCAGGTTAAGTTTAGGTCTCAGAAACATATTACTGTCAAGTTCTAAGCCATGCAAATGACCAAGATCTGACAACACCATTCCTTAGGCTATATTACAGTCACTTACATAGTTCTTGACTTCCCGTCGAGCATTAGCATCAATAGCAAGCCACCTCTGCTGATACTGTGCCTTGATATCTGGATCTTTCGATGTCAAAGAGTTCTTGATTTGTAGACCAGCGGCAACTCTGGCAACTTGACTGTTTCCTGGATTTGCCAGCACTCTGGACAGTTCCACTAGGAACGTGGGCTGTTGAGAAAAAAATGTGGTTCTGAGTATCTCAGAAATTCCAACTTCCTCGTAGAGGACTAAATTACTGAGGCACACACCAAAGAAATTTAGATCAAATCAAAACCTCCCAGGAAACTGGGAAATATCTATTTGAAGTGGTACCTGCCTAGATTCAACACTCAAGAGCTTTCCTTGGGCTCAAATCTCTTTAAGGCCAAAAACAAACTAAGCAATGTAACAAGACCCCACTTCAAAGTAAGCATTACTTACTAGACAAATTGACTGGATCTTCCTACAAAGATCATCCTTTGCACAATTTTCTGACAGCTTCCCAGAATTAAAGCAAACCTGACAGTGGGTTATTCTAGATACGTTTCCCCATGCACCTATAAGAAGGCCCAAAAATACTGCCAATTTACTGAATGATAGGACAAGGGAGAAAATTGGTGTAAACTTTGAAAAATTTAAATCTTGTCCAAAAGTAACAACTCAGGGCAGCTTTCTGCTCTTGTACAAGTGATCTTTTTTAATAGAAATATACTTAAATCTAAAACTGACTTAAGGGCCTAGTCCTCTGCAGTCTAGTTCTGAGTGTTCAGCAGAAGGGATATAAGTAAAAGTAATATTCAGAATGGGGAGAAAATGAAAATTAAAAAAAAATGACAAGTTGTCTCAAGAAAAATCATTTTGTTTAATAGCAACACATACCAAAAGCCCTCTTATTTTGGATTAAGAGTGAATCATCCAAATACCTACGGTTTAAGAGGCCCAAAAGCTACTCTAACACTTTTAACACATTCCAGCATGCATACACACACACACACACACACACACACACACACACACACACGATGGGGGGGGGGCATATATGAACCTGCCTAAACAAGAAGTTAAAGAAGCCAAAAGTAGACTATTTCCTCACTACTAGCAAGCTCTAAAAACACAGGAGGTAACTCCCAAGGTTTATTATGTACCACTGAAGAGTGTGAGGAATAAGGTAAAGGATCTCCTTGCAAATCAGCAAAATAATATACGAGTGGAACTGTCAGTCTACACTAACAAGCAAATGCTTGAAAGGGGATGAGATAAAAGGCTAATATAAAGTTCCTTACCTAAGTACCAAAAAGAAAAGCAGTTTGTACCAATGGGTTGTCACTTTATGGATGTTACTGTTTTCCCAAGCTATCACAAAGGACTACATTTGGTTACAGTGTTGTTGTTGTTTTTAACTTACTACCTTTAAGAGACTTTCAAAACCATCCACCCTTCCCTGTTATCTACTCCCTAAAAGAGGGATACGAAAGAGAAACGGTCTGGCACCGGACTATTTCAATCATCCCCCATTTTCCCACACAAAGGTCAGACTTTTTTTTTTTTTTTTTTAATGTACTTCCTAAATCGGTAAATATGAAAAACGGGTTTACACCTCTGTGATTTCTTCAAGGAATAAGGCCCAATCTCAGGAACAAGCTTCAGACTCTGGTCAGGATACAGATCCCTAAGGATGAGGTCCCTAATGCTCCAAGCTCAAACATAACACACATGCACCCTTAGCTCAGGGGAGGGATACAGGGCATGAAAAGGAAAAAATAGTGGCAGTGGGTTCAGGGGTGGTCGGGTGCCAGGCGTGGCCATGAGCACAGACCAAGGGAGCTGGGAAAGGGTAGGGCTCTAGGAAGTAGGTGCAGACAGCCACAAGAGCCATGGGACAGGAAGGAAAAGCCGGCCCCAGCCAGTAGAAGGCAGGCAGCAGGGCGCAGAGCTTCCACATGGCCCCTAGGCCCGGCTCCCCAACCCCCACCCTTGCTGAACACGCAGCGCCATGCAACCTAACTTCCCTTCCCTCCCTCTTTCTCCCTCCCGCTGCACCGCCGCCCTCAGGCCGCACGGCGATTGGACAGCAATCACCCCGGCGCGCCTCGCCATTGGACAGACGCAGGGCCCGGGGCGGGACACACCCACCGGCTTCCCGATGGCGGGGTTAGGTTGGACCGGGCGGGGGGGAAGGGGGACGAGATGGGGCGGGGTGGGTTCCTGAGGCCTGGGCCTCCGGGAGGGCGGGAAGGCCCGCACGCAGGGATGGGGACGCGGCGGGATGGGGCGCGGCGGGGCAGCACGCACCAGGTTCTCTACGGCCGCACGCTCCAGGAACTTCTGCGCCGCTTCCAGCTCCAGCCGATCTGGGGGGAGGAATGGGGAGAGGGAGCGGGGTCAGAGGGGCCACCCCCTCCCCCACCCCAATCACCTCAGCCCGACCCCCGGCCCCGAGTCCTACCCGGAGACACGGTCTTCTCGAGAATGGTGATCAGCTCCATGGCGGAGGTGACGGCGGCGGGGACTCTTCCGAAGACGACGGCCCGGCCTCTCGGGCGGCGGCTCCAACTGGGGATGGGGGTTGGGGGTCGGGTGGGAAGGGAGGGTGGGGTAGGGGGCGGGGGTCACCACAAGCCCATTCACCGGCTGCCTCTGGGCAGGCGCTCTGTCGCCCCTTCCTCCCCTCTCTCCTTCCTTCCGCCCTCCTAATGCGCTAGGCGGCGGCAGCTGCTCTTCTGGCGGCGGGGGAGGGACCCCGGGGGCAGCTCAGAGCGCGGCTGGTGCTCAGGCGGCGGAGGGAGAAAGAAGGAAGGGCGGCAGTAAGTGAGAGGCGGATCGCTAGAAGGGAGAGGGATTGAGGGAGGGAGGCGGAGGGATATTCTTGCCGGACCTCTCCGCGGCGGCACCGCGCTGCGCGATGATTGGCTGCTGCCGCGGCTACGCAGACTCGCCAATTGGCCAGAAGGTTAACGTTGAAGGGCCGCCGCGCGCCTATTCGCCCGCGGGCTTCAAGGCCCGGTTGGCTGGGCGGGCAGCGGAATGGGGAGCGCTCATTGGCCGAGGGGAGGAACATTGGGGTGGGGCAGGTAAGAGCCGGCCTCCGATTGGGCCGGCCTGGTAAAGGCCTTCGGGCTCACACCGGCTGTGCGCGGGGAGGAGGGCGGGCGGAAGGTAAGGCTCGGAGCGCGCCCTATTGGCTAGGATACTGGACGTTGATAGGATGGGGCGCCGGCAGAACTGGGGAGAGGAGTTCGGGGTCGCGGGGCGTAAAGGCGGGAGTCGGCCGGACTCCTAAGATTCGAGCGCGGGGCACGCCGGGACGCCTCCGGGCAGGGGCGGGGCTGCGCCCGAGCCGAGCGGACCGGGCTCTGCGTGGCGCGGTCACTCGCGGGGGTGTGAAAAGTGAGGGTTTCGCGGGCCCGGGAGGGGACGGGGAGGGGGGACCGTTAAAGTCCTGTGCCGCGCCCACAGGAAGCTGCTGTTACAGCGAGGCCTGCCGTCCGCCAGGCTCTCGGCTGGAGCCGGACCGTGAGGACCACGTGGTTCACCTTCCGACGTGCGGATTTGGAAACTGAAGCCCAGAGAGAGCGCGGAGCGTGTCCAAGGTCACACAGCCGGTGGAGGACTCGATCAGAGCTGGGTTCGGGCGTGCTTCATTGCCCTTGGAGTCCCTGTCCGGACCTCTGCGGTTACAAAAGTTTCACGGAGGCGCGTCCTTAGACCAGTCAATTTAACAGCTACCTTAAACCATTGGTGCTCAAACTTAAGCCTAAAAGATGTGTATAGAAGGATATCAAGACCATGTGTAGGCATGGCGACACACCTACAATCTCAGTATCTCCAAGGCCGAGGCAGCCTGAGCTACAGTCTGAGATTTAAAAAAAAAAAGCTGATGTATAACTATCTGCTCGATACTCTCTTCTCCCCACTTGGGTACCTGGTCTGCAAGTCGGGTCCAGAGCAGATGGGCCCGGGATTAATGAATGGCATGTAGATTTTACTACCTAGTTTTAACATGTGAAGAAATTGCGTAAACTAGCCACATTTGGAAAACGCAGAAGGTTTTAGTGTTTTCTGGAAGGACAGACCGTCTTAGCCAGCTAACCTGTAATTTCTTTGTTGTATTCTTCAACTTGTTTTTTTGACTGCTTCATAAATGTATATGATATGTTCTGATTACGTTCACCCTAACCTTGATTTTAAGAAAATTTTTTTTAGGTAGCATTCAAGTATGGTGTTGGTGTGGGTTTCTGTTTTTGTTTTCTAAAGACAGCCTCATGCAGCTCCATCTAGGTTGGACCAGTCCGTTCTTGAATCAGAGCCACCTGCTTTTACCCTCTAAATGCAAGGATTAAAGGCATACATCACCACGTTTGGCCAGAGAATGAGTTTCATTGTACTGTTTTCATTTGAATTCACCGGATTTCTTGTTTTTGTTGGTGGTGGGTTTATTTGGATGGGGAGGGTTGTTTTGTTTTTTTTGTTTGTTTGTTTGTCCTCTGAGATGGGGTCCAAGATTCACTGTATTCAGTATGTAGCTCAAGCTGGTTTCAGTATTTCCATAATCTGCCTTCCTCAGAGTCCTGAGTGCTGGGATTACCCCTGCTGCCCTCTCTTTACTGTGCAAGTCTGTGAACACACCTACACACCCCTTGCACAACTCCTTAACTTTGATTCTTAAGACAGAAGTCGGCCCCTCTTTTTTTAAAGATTTATTTATTCATGTATTTTATATATACACCAGAATAAGGAATCTGATTCCATTACAGATGGTTGTCGGGAATTGAACTCAGGACCTCTCTGGAAGAGCAGCCAATGCTCTTAACCACTAAGTCATCTCTCCAGCCCCCAAAATCAGTCTTTTTATGGTCCAGGAATTTACAGTTTTGCAGCAAGAAGTGTAGGTCCCTCATTCCTCATACCATCTTTTAACTAGTTGGTTTCCTCTGGCTTACCAGCTCCCTGACCCCGACTTCTTGGTCTATCAGCTAGAAGGGCTGTTTGTGTGTATTACTTTAAATCAGTGATGAAGAAGCTGGGGATGTAATGTAGATCGTTCGGTAGAGGGTTTGCTTAGTGCATTAGTATTCCTGGTTGCTTTTCAGTCCACAGGCCTGGGTGTCTTAACAGTCTCAATCTGGTGCCGATGGCCTGGAGGATTCCTGGATAGGTGGTCACCTTCAATCCATGTTGGCCTGGTAGATACACTGCCCAGCAGAGCTTGAAGGCTGGCAGACAAAACCAGACCTGCTTTACCTTTATGGCTACCTCTGAAAAATCTGTTCACTCTAGGGGAGACTGCCCCATCACCTGTTAATCCGGCCAGGAAATGACATCACACACCTGTCCAGAGGATGAGTCTCTTCATTGACCAAGCCAATCAATTTGAAAACCAAGATTAACCATTGTACTAGCATGAACAGAGCCCAGGGTTTGATCCCCAGCTCTGCATAAACTGGGTATAGTGCTCTATGCTTGTAATCTCAGCATTAAGTGTTAAGCAGTCATCAGAAATGCCTGCTTGAGTTCATGTTCCCAGGTCTCCCTCTTCTTGGCTTGCGAGGTGTACTTTCCTCCTGTAAAATGGGGTTAAGAGGGCTGGTGATGAAGCTTAGTAGGCAGCAAGCACTTGCTGAGCATACATAAAGCCGGTTCTGTCCCAACATGGAAAAGAGAAGACATTCTGAAAAGTGCTGGTTCTCAGGGGTTTGGTTTGGTTTTGTCTTTTATATTTTTGTGCGTGTTTTTTTTCCTGCATGTGTGTATTGTACATCATGTGCATGCCTCATGCCACAGGGGTCAGAAGAGTGTTGGATTGCTTGGAACTGGAGTTACAGATGTATGTGAGCCACCATGTGGGTTCTGGGAAGTGAGCTTCGGTCCTCTGCAAGAACTGCAAGTGCATTCACTGAGCAATCTCTCCTGCTCCTGATTGGTCTGAACACTGCCAACATTTTGGTATCTGAAATGGAGAATTCTGCTCCTCTGGCAAGTCCCTGGACAGAAGCTTCTGCAGAAGAAGCTCCAGCACTTGTAGTTCCAAACACTGGACTCTCCAGTGAAAGAGCTGCTGCTTCCCACCCTGTCCTCCAGGAGCCCCAGCAAGGTTTCTGAGCGGCAGAGTTCACTGTCAGTTTCACTGGTGCTGAGAAAGGATATCCAAGGACTGCCTACCTGTCTAGACTACACTGTTTCCATGGGACACTTCTCCCAAGAAATTTAGGACCTTGGGAGCATTCACAGAAAAGCAAGGCAGGGCTGCTCTTCCATCTTTAGTTCTCAGAAGCAGAGAAACTTGACTTTAAGAACAAAACACGGGGCTGGGAAGACGGCTCAGAGGTTAAGAGCACCGACTGCTCTTCCAGAGGTCCTGAGTTCAATTCCCAGCACCCACATGGTGGCTCACAACCATCTGTAATAAGAGCTGGCGCCCTCTTCTGGCCTGCAGTCATACATGCTGTATACATAATGAGTAAATCTTGTTTAAAAAAAAAAAAAAAGAACAAAACACTTCTCCAAGAGCTGGAGAAAAGGCTTAGTGATTAAGAGCACTGACTTCTCTTCCAGAGGACTTGGATTCAATTCCCAGCACCCACATGGCAGCTCATAATCTTTGTGACTCTGGTTCTAGGGGCATCCAACACCCTCTTCTGGCCTCCTTGGTTATGGGCACACACATGGTGCACGTACATCACATGCAGACAAAACACCATTCACATGGAATAGACACTTCAAAGAAAAACACAAAGCACTTCCCTAGCCCTACCTCTTGCTTTTGCTCACTATACCATTTCTCAAGTGAGCCTTAATTTGTAGCCTCAGAACTTTAATTTTTGCTGCATCTCTTTGATTACCACCTGGTGAGTTCCTTCCTGTTACTCCTTGTTCCAGATGTCAAGTGACACTGGTCCTGACTACATTGTCTCATGTAGGCTCCAGATACTGTGATTCAACCACTGAACTACATCTCCAGCCCTTGGTCTTTCAAGATAGGGTTTCATTTTGTTGCCTGGCTGGCCTTGGTTCTCCTAGTTACAGAGTAATGGGCATGTGCTATTATGTAGGACCCAGGTAGGCTTGGGGACAGGCCCTATCCTTCAGCACACCTCTTGCTACGTAAAGATCATTTAGCCTCTGCTACCCCCTCTAAATGACAAGTTTTACATGGCCAAGATCATGTGTCTCATTGTTTAAAGTAGTGCCTGGCATATAGTAGGTTTTCATTGTGCTCAGTGGATAAAACACATAATTAACATGCAGCATGTGATGCATCAAAAGTGACTGATATCTCAGAGGTGCTTTATGACTTAGCTGTGTTCTCCTTTCTATCATTCACCTTAGCCCATAGGAACGGGGATCAAGGTACCTCCCACACTCCCGAGACTCCTTTCCTTGTCCCTCTCCATCGTCAATATTGCACCCTTAATTGGTACATTCAACTACATTAATTGATTACCCCCAAGCCTCGGGACATTTTAAGTACAATATGGGAAGGCTCAGTGCATAAAAGCCCTTGCAGTTCAGATCTCCATAACCCAGTACAAGCCAGAAGCATAGCACAAGTGTCTGTAACCCTAGGGCTCCTATGGGGACATGAGAGGTGGAGAAGATTGGGGTACATGGACACACGATGAGGACAACAATGACTCATGACAACATAGAGACTATCTCAAACTAGCTGGGAGGCTAGGTCCAGACTGTCCTTTGTCTACACGTGTATACTGTGCATGACACCCAGATTCACACACATGATAGTCCTAGACACACACAAGGAGAGTGTGATGAGAGAGTTACAGACAGACAGACAGACAGACGGGACCCACAACTTGCCCCAGTGGATGAAGTGCTAGTCTCCAAGCCTGAGAATCATAAGTCTGAACCCCAGAACCCACTTAGAGGAAAGAACTGACCCCACAAGTTGCTCTCCGCCCTTCATAGACTTGCTGTTGACAAAACCATTTGTTGTGTGATGCTAAAGTTTGCTGAGGGAAAGCAGTACCTCCGCTGGCTCAGTCATGGGGTGACTCAGATTCAAGGGGTCTGTGGTAAAACGGATATTGGAGAGCTTTGCAAAGGAGATGCTCAGGGGGCAGAGGAAGGACATTAGAATTGGAAGCCCATAGCCATGTAGTGCACAAGGGTGATCGCAGAACTCAGTAGCTGGATGCAGAAGGATTGTTGCAAATTCAAGGCCAATCAGGAGTACATGAATTTGCAGCCAGGCTGAGCTATAAAATAAGACTCCTCCCCCCCCCAAATAGGGGGCCAAGGAGATTAATTGGTTGGTAAAGTACTTGCTACACAAGCAGTACTTTGAATTCAATCCCAACATGCATGTCAGATGGCCAGGTGCAGTAGTGTGCCCATACAGAATTCAATCCCAACATGCATGTCAGATGGCCGGGTTCAGCAGTGTACCCATACAGAATTCCAGTACTGAGGATCTCTAGGGTCCCAACATCATTAAGAAACACTGAAATTAAAAATAAAAAAATATAGTGGGGTGTTGGAGAGATACTTCAGTGCTTAAGAGTGCTGCTGCTCTTACAAAGTTAGAATCCTAGCACCCGCATTGGGGGGCTCTCAACTGCCTGTATCTCTTAGTCTATAATCCCAGCTTCAATATGGTGAGCAAGATGGCACACACATCCCCATAAATATATGCAATAAAAAATACAATAACTTCAAAAAGTTGAAAGATAAAATTGAGGAACTAAAAACAGTTTTACATGGAGAGACCATGTCTTAAAAAATAAATAAAGCTGGGCAGTGATGGTACACGCCTATAACCCCAGCACTCAGGAGGTAGAGGCAGGCCTGGTCTACAGAGTGAGTGAGTTCCAGGACAGCCAGGGCTACACGGAGAAACCCTGTCTCACAAAGCAAACAAAACAAAACAAACTAACTCCTCCCAAAAAAAACAATAGACAAATAAGCAATTTTAAATGTAGAAGTGAAGAATGAGGAGATGGTTCAGCAGGTGAGCTGTACAAGCATGAGGACCTGCAATCATATACCCAGCAGCCATGTGAAAGCTGATCATGGCAGCATACACCCGTAACCCCAGAATTGCAGGGAGAAGACAGGCAGATCTTGGGATTTTCGGCCAGCTAGGCTAGCTAAAGTGGCAAGCTCCAGGTTCAGTAAGAGACCCTATCTCAAAAAATAAGGTGGCGACAAAATTAGGGAAGCCATCTTATTACAGAGCCCTGGCCTCCACTTGTACCCACATGGGTAAGCACACCTGCATTCACACACACCCAAGAGGTAGGTGAGGTGGGACACGACTAACCTGAGCACTCAGGAGTGGAGACAAGGGGCTCTCTAAAAGTTCATGGCCTGCCTTTGCTGTAGCAAGCCAGGGTAACTCAGGAGATCCTGTCCAAACACCACCGAGGGAGAGAAAGGTAACACAGGAGATCCAGTGGTCAGAGAATTGCAAGAGAAGAGTGAAGGAAAGAAGACAGAACAGCCAAGGAAAAAAGCAGTCGCAGGAAGAACCATGGGAAAGGCACCATGCTTCTCTGCTTCTGGGCTGGAAGACCATGGAGAGACTCTCAAGACACGCTTTCCTCACAGCTGTCCTGACAAGCACAACCTGTCACCGTATAAATTAGCCAAAATAGCGATTCAGTTGAGTACACATATTTACAGATGTACGAAATTAAAACACAAAACTTTTAACTTCCTATCTGCACAGTATCTCAGGAGCCAGCTGGAGGATGTGACTGTTAAACCAGAAAGTAAAACTGAAAGGCAGTCGGGCATGGTGGCCTGCCCAGCAACAGCGGCATTAGGGAGCAGAAAGAGGACTGTTGTGAGTTTGAACCAGTCTGTGCTACAGAGTGAGACTCATTTGAACAAAAGCTAAACCATAATTTAAAAGAAGACAGGTTGGGGATTTAGCTCAGTGGTAGAGCGCTCACCTAGCAAGCAGAAGGCCCTGGGTTTGATCCTCAGCTCCAACAACAAAAAAAAGAAGAAGCAGAAGACATATGATCCAGGAAACAGGATAGTCAACATGGGTCAGAATAAAGGAGGAAAATCCCAGGGTACTAACCAGCCAGGCAGCAGGGCTAGAGAGCAATCGGAACAGAAGTGATGTAGCCAGGCCAGGGTGGTTCAGCGGGTAAAGGGATTTGCTACTTGGTCTTAACAGCCTGGGCTCAATCACTGGAACCCACATAATAGAAAGAAGCAACCAGTTTCCTCAGTTTGTGCCCAGATGACAACAGGCACACAAAGCAAAGTTAATGAGAAAAAGAAGTGATAATCTATCCAAGAAATGAGATGAAGTGGCTGTTAGAAGAATGCACGTTGACAGTGAGTGAGAGAATAGTGCACTGCAAGGACATTGAGAAAATCTAATCCTGCTTTTGTTTATAACTCTAGATATTAAAAGCTGACAGAGCCAGGCATAGTGGTGATTGCCTTTAATCTTGGCACTTGGGAGGCAGAGACAGGAGGATTTCTGTGAGTTTGAGGCCTGGTTTACATAGCAAGTTCCAGGCCAACCAAGACTACATAGTGAGACCCTGTCTCAAATGGACAAAGGAACAACAGACAAAGCTGTCCAGCCGTGTGTGTCGTACAGAGAGAAGAGTCTGCTGATGCCCACCCTGGCACAGATGAGCTATTCCCCTGCGGCCAGAATGTCTCCTTCCCTCCAACTGTCCTTCCTGTGTTCCAGCCAGCAGTTCTTTTTGTCTCAAGCATCCTGGGTTCCTTTTCTTTCTTTTTTTTATTTTTATTTTTATTTTATTTTATTTTTTTTTTTTTTTGGTTTTTCGAGACAGGGTTTCTCTGTGTAGCTTTGTGCCTTTCCTGGAATTCCCTTTGGAGACCAGGCTGGCCTCGAACTCTCAGAGATCCGCCTGTCTCTGCCTCCCGAGTGCTGGGATTAAAGGTGTGCACCACTGCCACCCACCCTCTGGGTTCCTTTTCATTTATTAGGAATTGAGCGAATGGAATTCATTTAGTAAATTAATGCATTAAATACTTAGACTAAATTGTCAAGAAGTCTAACATGCTGGCACATGTCTGTAATCTCAGCTACTTTGTGGTCCCAGCTCCTCAGGGAGGCTGAGGTAAGAGGATCACATGGGCCATCCAGTTCCAGAACTGCCTGGGCAAGAGGATACCCCAAATATAAAAATAGGCTGAATGTGGAAATACATGCTTATAATCCCAGCACTCAGGAAGCTGAGGCAAGAGAAATGCTGAGTGTGAGGCCAGCCTGGTAGGCTACACAGTGAGATCCTGTCTCAAAAACTGTTAGAAAGTGGGCTAGAGAGATGGCTCAGTGGTTAACAGCACCGACTGCTCTTCAATAGTACCCAAGTTTGATTTCCAGCTCCCACAGGACTGTATACAACTGTCTGTAACTCTAATTCCTAGACTCTGACCCCCTCTTCTGGCCTCCTTGGGCACTGCATGCATAAGGTACACAGGCATAAATGCAGGTAAAATACCTCTATATATTAAACTAAGAAAGGAAGGGGAGGGAGGTCATTAATGGAAAGGAAAGTAAGTAAACTATCCAAACAGCTGTGGGCAAAAGTGTGCGCACAAACACAACACAGTTCATTGTTTATATTTAATCCCTGAAGCATTAAACGTGCTCCAATAACTTGATAGCTTTCGATTTACCCAAACAGTATATTGAAGTTTACATTTAACTTTCATCCCATCACAGGGAAGGGCAGATGTGTGTATCTGAAGCCAGACTATAGTAGGCCAACTCTAAATACACATATTGTACACTTTTATATGTCTGTGCTTATTTTTCCCACTGAACCATGAGCGACTTGGAGGTAAATTCTCATTTGTTCATCTGTAACATCTTGGCACTGAACAGAACTTGCCGCCCAACCCTTCTCTTCTTAAATCTAAGATATACTGAGTCACTACAGAAACTGCAATTTGAGATGAAAACCACATCTAGTATTTGAACAGCATCTATTCCTTCAGCACGGTCTGACCTGCCCCCTGCTGCTCTACCCTCACGCTATAGGATGGGGCTGTGTGCCAACGAGTGCCTTGCCCAAGGTCAGAGTCAGCATGGCATCCTTCAAAAGCCAGCCTTCCCAAGTCTTCTGTCCATGCCGCCCAGACTGGCCCTGAATTCAGGAGCCCGAGTGATCTTGCTGTGGCCTCTGGAAAAGTAGAAGCTACAGATGCTCACCACCTGTCTAGTGATGTTGTTTTTAAGCCTCCTTCTCATTTAAAAAAGGACTTAAAGAGGCTCGAGAGATGGCTCCGTGGTTAAGAGCTCTTCCAGAGGACCCAGGTTCAATTCCCAGCACCCACATAGCAGTTCCCCGCTGTCTGTAACTCCTGTTCCAGGGGATCTGATTCCCACATACAGACATAATTGCAGACAAAACACCAATGTATATAAAATAAAAATAATTTTTAAAAAATGACTTCAAAAGCCAGGTGTAGTGGTACACTTTAATCCCAGCACACGGTAGACAGAGGCAGGTGGATCTCTGTGAGTTTGAGGCCAGCCTGGTCTACAAAGTGAGTTCTGGGAGAGCCTGGGCTACACACAGAAACCCTATCTCGTACAACAACAACAACAACAAAAAGACTGAATCATGCCATCAGGATTTATATACCAAGCACTTTTATCTGATGAGCCATTTGGCAAGCCTGATTTATTGTTTGACATATTTTTTTAATTTAAATTGGGTGTGTGTTTGTGCATGTAAGTGCAGGTGTCCACAGAGAGCAAGGGCATTGGATTCCCTGGAACTGGAGTTACAGGTCATGAGCTGCCCTGACTGGGTACTAGGAACAGAACTTAGGTCTTCTAGAAGAAAAGCAAGTGCTCTTAACTGCCAAGCCATCTCTCAAGCCTCTGATTGCTTTTGGTATTTATTTATTTGTTTGTTTGTTTATCTATCTATTTATTTATTCATTTATTTATTTCTTCATTCATTCATTCATTCATTCATTCATTCATTATTTATGGTTTTTCGAGACAGAGTTTCTCTGTGTAGCCTTGGCTTTCCTGGAACTCACTCTGTAGCCCAGGCTGGCCTCAAACTCACAGAGATCCTGGCTCTGCCTCCCGAGTGCTGGGACTAAAGGCCTGCGCCCAGCTTTTGTTTTTATTTTTTGAGACAGGACCTAGTAGTTAAGGCATGACCTCCAACTCTCAGTTGTGGGGTCAGATTGATGGCTCAGTGTTTAAGAGTACTGGCTGCACCGGGCAGTGGTGGTGCCTTTAATCCCAGCACTCGGGAGGCAGAGGCAGGCGGATCTTTGTGAGTTCGAGGCCAGTCTGGTCTACCGAGCGAGATCCAGGAAAGCAACAAAACTACACAGAGAAACCCTGTCTCGATAAAAAGCCAAAATAAAAGAGTACTGGCTGCGCTTGCAGGGTATCTGGGGTTGATATTCATCACCCATCACCATCTGTAACTCCAGACCCAGGGGATTTGATGCCTTCTCCTGGTCTCTGTATGCATGTGGTACTCAGACATACAGGAAGGTAAAACACCTATACATAAAACAATATTTTTTTGTTTTTGTTTTTGTTTTTTGAGACAAGGTTTCCCTGTGTAACAGTGATGGCTGTCCTGGAACTCGCTCTGTAGTCCAGGCTGGCCTCAAACTCACTGAGCTCCACCTGCCTCTGCCTCCAAAATGCTGGGAATAGAGGCATGCATCACCCACGCCCAGCCTAATTTAAAAACAATAACAACAAAAACCACTTCTCAGCCACACCTCAGCTTCCCAAATGCTGGGATTACAGGTTTGCGTCACCATAAGCCAGGCAGAAATATCTTGAATGTTTCCTCCTTCTCTTCCCCCCTTTTCTCTACCCCTTCTTGATGGTTCTTTAGCTCTGTTTCACGTCTAGACGATCTTGACTTTTACAAGCTGGCTTTTGGGGAGCTGGAGAGATGGCTCAGTGGGTAAGAGCACACGCTGCTCTTGCAAATGACCAGAGTTTGGTTCCCAGCACCCATATCAGATGCCTGGGACCCCAGCTCCAGGAAATCCAACATGTCTTCTGGTCCCCAGGCACTTTCATGCACATACATAATTAAAAGTAAAACAAATTTTGAAAGCTGGCACTTGAAACTGACAGCATTTTGTAAGGACTGACTATATGGCTCAGTTACAACGTACTTGCCTGAGATAGCAAAGCCCTAGGTTACCTCCCCAATAGTCCAAAAAAGGGGGAGAAAGGCACCATGCAGGTCAAAGGGGGAAAATGCCCATTTGCAGCCTCTAAGACTCTACTGAGTGGGGCTTTTCGACCGTCAGTGGCCTCTGGGATTACTGGTCTGCTGCTTTTTCCTCAGAGCTGGGAGGGCCTGCAAGATAGAGCCTCAGTCAACTTTCAGCGTCTATACTTGGTCATTGCAATGGCCCAAGATGAACACTAAGTGTTATACAGTAGACAGGCTCCAGTCTTAAGGGCCAGCTAAGTCTTAGATCTCTCATACATCTCATGAGACTTGACTATTTCAATGTACTTTTGAGTCATCTCTAAGTATTGACTCACAAAGCATCGTCTTTTTCTTAAGATGTCTCACAAGTACTAGTGCATGGGCATGAGACAGGACAGGACGGTGTAGAGGACTGTAATAGTTTGGAACAATGGGACCAAGTTTAAGCTAGTCGGTGTTCAGAACAAGCTTTGGCTGGAAGAAACCCGGAAGACGGCATGCTCTAGTGGGCCTGCCTCATCGGGCTGATGAGGAGGAATGCTGATTTTTTTCTGGACGTTGTGTTGAGGAACTGGAGTTGAGAAATACACATTGCCATAAATGGTCAGCTCCTGCTCAAAACAGCTGAGCACAGCCCCTGGGCTTCCGGACCTCACACTGGAAGTTTCAAGCAAAGTATGTCCCCAACCTTTCCATCAGATCCCTGGAGGAGCAGGTCTGTAGAGGTCTCCATTACAAAGAGACATGAACTCCTGGGTGCTGTTCCTTTGAATAGCAAAATCACTACTAGTAATTAAGTTATTAGTGTTGCTAGAATGCTTTACTTTTCAATTAAAAAGTTATTATTCACAGGAGAAAAAGAAAAAAAAATTATTTCAGCCGGGTGGTGGTGGCGCACACCTTTAATCCCAGCACTCGGGAGGCAGAGCCAGGAGGATCTCTGTGAGTTCTAGGCCAGCCTGGGCTACCAAGTGAGTTCCAGGAAAGGTGCAAAGCTACACAGAGAAACCCTGTCTCGAAAAACAAACAAAAAAATATTTTATTATTTTATGTGTATGGGGGTTTTGTCTGCATATGGACTCTATACTATGTATAGGCCCTTAGAGGCCAGGAGAGGGCATCACATTCCCTGGAGTTTTGAGTGCTTAGGAGCTGCAGTTGGGTAGTGGGAATCAAATCTGGGTGTTCTGCAATAGCAGTTAGTGCTTTTTTTTTTTTTTTTTTTAATGTGACTGTTTTGCCTGTGTATATATATATATATATATGAACCACATGCATACCTAGTGCCCAGTGAAACCAGAAGACATTGGATGCTTGGGAACTGGAGTTACCGATGGTTGTGAACCTACATGTGGTGCTGGGAATTGAACCTGGGTCCTCTGCAAAAGTAGCCAGTGCTCGTAATGGCCGAGTGTCTCTCCAGCCTGCTTGGCAAATCTTTCAGGTCTCGGTTTGACACCGTTTCTTCACGGGGACTTTTCCCAAACATTGAAGCCACTTTGGAATCATCAGTGATGCCTCTTGTCCAGGCTAACTCGTCATGCAGACAGAGGCCATGTCTGCTGGGTCTGACATTATTTTCTATGACTGAAAATTTGAAACAGGTATCTGCTATACTCCAAGGCAAGGAAATACATCCCAGCCTGCACTTGGAAAACACTGCCTCCATGTTCAATGCGGTGGGACTTTTCTGACATGATTTTTCTGGTATCTTTTTTCTTTTCTTTTTCTTCTCAACCATCCCCCCTCCTCATCCCCTCCCCCTGAGACAGGGTTTCTCCATTTAGCCCTGGCTGTCCTGAAACTCACTCTGTAGACCAGGCTGGCCTTGAACTCAAAAAAAATCCACCTGCCTCTGCCTCCTGAGTGCTGAGATAAAAGGCATATGCCACCACTGCCCTGCTTTTATGGTATTTCAATGATCATTGTCTTTTTAAAAATTTGTGGTTTTTTTTTTGTGTGTGTGTGTGTGTGTGTGTGTGTGTGTGTGTGTGTGTGTTTATGTGCACCATATGCCACACAGGTGCCCTTAGAGGCCAGAAGAGGACATTGGATCCTCACCCACCCACCCAAACTAGAATTCCTGGCAGCTCATTCATTCCTATGGGTGTGTACTGGAAACTGAACCTCGGTCCCCTGCAAGAGCAGTGGGTGTTATTAATTGCTGAACTCTTTTGCCAGCCTCCCCATCAATAACCAGAACCTACTGTGTAGACCAGACTGGCTTTAAACTCACAGCAAGCTGCCTGCCTCTGCCTCCAAGGGCTAAAATTAACCGAGTCTTTTAATTGTACAAATGTACATCCACCATAGCAAACCGCACACTGTGAGGTCACACAATGCCATTTTGTCAGAACAACTGGACAGGGCCAGCGCCATTCTCACTAGATTCCTGCTTTTGTGATGTTCCTGTGCCAGCACGAAACTGTCCAGCAACACACTGGGCATGGTCAAGGATTGACTGTAAGTGAGAGTCATTTAAAATTATCCACACTTCCAGAAGTAATGGAATATGCCTTTATCCTAGCACTCAAGAGGCAGAGGCAAGCAGCTCTCCATGAGTTCAAGGCCAGTTTGGTCTCTACCAGGCTAGTCAGAGCTACATAGTGAGACCCTGTCTCAAAGACAAAAACAAAAACAAAACCTTCCCACACTACCTGAGGTCTTCCTGTCCTGTGTTCCCTTCACTCCCATCTCTGAAGCTGAGACTGAGCCCAGGAAGTTGCACATGACTACCCATGAGCTCCACCCCCAGCACCAGCACAAGGTTTTGTTTGTGGGAAGAAGGCAGTCCCTGGATTAATGGGACAAGCAGAGCAGTGGAAGGGGGGCAGAGTCGCTGGGTGTTGCTGTGGATATCGCTCTGTACAAATAAAATGCTGTTTGGCCAGTGGCTAGGCAGGAAGTATAGGCGGGACAAGAGAGAAGAGGATTCTGGGAAGTAGAAGGCTGGAGGGAGACACCGCCAGCCGCCGCCATGGAAAGCAACATGTAAAGACACTGGTAAGCCACACGCCATGTGGCAAAGTATAGACTAACAGAAATGGGTTAATTTAAGAGAGAAGAAGTAGATAACAAGCAGCCTGTCACGGCCATACAGTTTGTAACTGAGCGACTGTGGGACTGGCGGGTAAGAGAGATTTGTCCTGACTGGGCCAGGCAGGAAAACTCTAACTACAGGGTGTCCCACAGTCAGCAAGTGAGCATGCACCTCGAGAGGTGCTCTCAGCCCCTTAGCAGCTTGGGAAATCCAGGCTCTGCTGCTTGGGAATCTGAAAATAGGCTCTAGTGGTTTTCTCAGCCAACTATTATTTCTCCCTACAAAATCATTGTAAAATTAACCACTATATAGCTTTCCAAATCAGTTAATGGTGATAACAGCCAGAAACTATAGCTGAAGACAGCGTTGACAATAATGGAGGGAGGGAGGGAGGGGGAAGGAGGGAGGGAGGGAGGGGATGATCAGACTGCATTGTGTGAAATTATCTGAAAGGAGTTTTTAAAATGTAACTGACGACTCCAGCAGGATTCTAAGAGCTGGTCTCAGAGACAAAACAGCTGACATCTCTGGTGACGAGGACATGGACAGAAATCACTTAGAACCAGTGATGCCAGAAGCTTCGGACCTCATTCCTCACTTGTGGGAATTACACCACACTGACCCTAATACCCGCAAGGCAGGCTGCAACACCTGACCAGTGACTGGTGGAGGAAGATGCAGTCTCCAGGTGTGCTTGCCAAGCGCACTGTCATGGGCACCAGGTCCAGAGCTTAGAACATCAAAGATGGCCAAGGTGTGGCACACTGGGTTGCACAGAGGACACAGAAATGGGTACAGCCTATCTCTATCCCTGCAAACACTCTACTAGTGAATACAAGCACAGCTAGGATGGGTGTGGTGGTGTATGCCGGTGAGCCTAGGACTTTGGAGGATGAGGCAGGAGAGTGAGTTCTAGGCCTAGTCTGGCTTGTCTTGGCTACAGGAGAACCTGCCTTTAAAAAAAAAAAAAAAACAAGGCTGGAGAGATGGCTCAGAGGTTAAGAGCACCGACTGCTCTTCCAGAGGTCCTGAGTTCAATTCCCAGCACCCACATGGTGGCTCACAACCATCTGTAATGAGATCTGGCGCCCTCATCTGTATACATAATAAATAAATAAATCTTAAAAAAAAAAAAAAAAGGCCAGGCGGTGGTGGCGCACGCCTGTAATCCCAGCACTCGGGAGGCAGAGGCAGGTGGATCTCTTTGAGTTCGAGGCCAGCCTGGTCTACAGAGCTAGTCCAGGACAGGCTCCAAAGCTACAGAGAAACCCTGTCTCAAAAAACAAACAACAACAAAAACAAACAAACAAAAAAGCTGAGTGGTAGAGTAACTTCCAAACTTCCCTGTTAATCAAGGCTGTTCCATTTACCCCTTTAATTCCAGTACTTGGGAGGCAGACATAGGTGGATCTCTGTGAGTCTGAGGCCAGCCTGGTCTACAGAATGAGTATCAGGACAGTCAGGGCTAAACACAGTGAAAAGTCTCAAGAAACCAAAACCAAAACAAAACAAAAAACAAAACAAAACAAAACAAAACAAAACAAAACAAAAAACCCGTTCCTGGGCTTGTTAAGAAATTCTTCCTCCCTCCAGCCCAGGGCCTTATGCATACTAGGAAAGTGCTTACTTCTGAGCTATATCCACCTTCATCCCCTCTTTTTGAGAAAAAGTCTATAGCCCAGGCTAGCCTGAAACAGAGAATCCCGCCCCTGGATTCCAAACGCTGGGATTACTGGATGCACTGCCATGCTGAGTGCCCACCCCACCCCCTTTGGAGGCAGGATCCTGTGTCCCACAAGTATGACACTGAAGCTTTGGTCCTCTGCTTCCACCTCCCTCCAAGGTGCTGGGATCGGATCGTAAGCATGCAACAGCAAACCATTTGTAAGGTGTTAGGGACTGAACTCAGACTTTGTGTACCATAGGCAAGCACCCTACCAATAGAACCACAACCCACAAGCCTCTTCTGCCAGCCAACCCCCAACCCCCAGCCTGTTTGTTTTTTGTTTGAGATGGGTTCCGGAGCCCAGGATGCTCTGAAATTCATAGGCCCAAGAATTTCTCCTACCCAAATCTCTTCAGTTTGTATCACATCACACCTGGCTTCCTTCCCAGCCCAAAAAATTTGGAAAAAATATATACCATTATTATTTATTCAGTGGATTGAACCCAGAACCTCGCATGTGCTGAGCCAGTTCTCTACCAATGAGTGCCATCTCCAGTCCTGTGTCACAGTTCAGATAGAAATAGTTTTTGTTTCTCTCTCTTTTTTTTTTTTAAAGACTTTTTATTTATTATGTATACAGTGCTCTATCTGTATGTATGCCTGCAGACCAGAATAGGGCACCAGATCTCATTACAGGTAGTTGTGAACCACCATGTGGTTGCTGGGAATTGAACTCAGGACCTCTGGAAGAACAAGCAGTGCTCTTTCTTAACCTCTGAGCCATCTCTCCAGCCACAGTTTTTGTTTTTCAAGACAGGGTTTCTGTATGTAGCCCTGGCTGTCCTGGAACTCACTCTGTAGACCAGGCTGGCCTCCAACTCATAGACATCAGCCTCTGCCTCCTGAGTGCTGGGATTAAAGGCATGTGTCACCACCACCACCACCACCACCACCACCACCACCACCACCACCACCAGGCTGGAAATAGTTTTGAATGGGCAGAGGTTAGTAATACAATGTTCTCAGATGAACTGTTTCAAGGAGCTGAGGAAAGAAATAGTTATGAAGCAATTTTCTATCATCCATCAAAAATACACTTACAGATATTAGGTATAAAAAAGGCGTGACCTTCTAGAACTTTTTCCAGGATGGGCATGATGTCTCTTTTTACCTTTTTCTTTTCTACTTTTGAGACTGCATCTCATTTCATAGGCCAGGTTGGCCTCAAAACTTCCTATATTTGTTTCTCTTAGCCAGATGTGGTGAAATATGCCTGCAATCTCCCCATTTGGGGGCTGAGTCAAGGGGATTGCCATGAGTTCAAGGCCAGGCTGGGCTAGAAAGTAAAACCTTGTCTAAAAACAAAGTGAGTGCTAGGAAGACAGTTGTCTGTAAAGTGCTTGCAAGTGAGAGGATCCGAGTTTGAATCCCAACACCAGCATGGGGAAGGGCAGGCATGACAGCCTGCTTCTTTCTGCAGTCTTGGTGCTTGGAAAGCAGAATCAAGATTCCTGGCGTTCTTAGGGCAGTTTATCAAACCTGTGTGCCCCAGGATCAGTTTATCAAACCTGTGAGCCCCAGGATCAGTTTATCATCAAACCTGTGAGCCCCAGGATCAGTTTATCATCAAACCTGTGAGCCCCAGGATCAGTTTATCAAACCTGTGAGCCCCAGGATCAGTTTATCAAACCTGTGAGCCCCAGGATCAGTTTATCAAACCTGTGAGCTCTCAGTGAATGACCCTGTCTCAAAAAAGTAAAGAGAGGGGCTAGAGAGATGGCTCAGAGGTTAAGACTGCTCTTCCAGAGGTCCTGAGTTCAATTCCCAGCAACCACATGGTGGCTCACAACCATCTGTAATGAGACCTGATGCCCTCTTCTGGTCATACATGCTGTATACATAATAAATAAATAAATCTTTAAAAAAAAGTCTCACTAACCCTTTACTTGAGAGAGAGAGAGAGAGAGAGAGAGAGAGAGAGAGAGAGAGAGAGAGAGAGAAACCTTGTCTTTAAAAACAAAACCGAAAATAAAGTGAAGAAGCCATGGAGGACAGCCACGGTCAACTTCAGAACCACACTCCTCTCCCCAGGAACATGTACATATACTGAAAAATGCCAAAGAAGAAAGATTGAATTGTGTTTAAGATCTCCCAGTGGTTTCTGAGACCCTGAGACCTCTCCAACTGGTTTAATGTTTACTAAACCAACCTCTTCCTTTCTTCAAGGGAAGGGTTTATTTTTGCTCAGTTTGGGAGGAACCAGCTCACAATGGCAGGGCAGCAGGACAGCAGGGCGGCAGGACAGGACAGCAGGGACCACAGGAAGGGCAGGACAGCAGCAGGAAGATGTATGGTCACAACGGCCAGTCAAGAGCAGAAGGAAACCAATTTCCCTCACATTCTTTTTAAAAACTGTCTCCAGTAGCTCAGGCTGGCCTCGAACTCACAGAGACCTGCCTGGTTCTGCCTCCCGAGTGCTGGGATTAAAGGCATGTGCTACCACAGCCTGGCAGAGATCTGTCAAAAAATTGCTAAGATTAAAGATGTGGGCCACCACACCTAATGAACTTCTGATCATACCCTACCTCCTCAGTGTTTTGATCGCAGCCATCCACCATTGTAGCGGTTTAAGATGTTAGCCGGACAAAGATCACACTCAAATACAGGCACATTTAAGAAAAGGTTCGGGGTTGGGGATTTAGCTCAGGGGTAGAGAGCTTGCCTAGCAAGCACAAGGCCCTGGGTTCGATCCTCAGCTCAAAAAAAAAAAAAGGTTCTTTACAAAACCATGGACAGAGTTCATGAGAGCCAACAAGGCATAAGAGTAATCCAGAGCCGGCAATCGAGAGGTCCTTTCTATGCCTGTATCTCTGGATTCAGTTGCTTGGTAGGTGGCAGGAAGGACTCCTAAGACCCGAAACAAAGCCAGGGTGAGACTCAGATCTCACTTCCCCTCATCTTCAGTTTTCTTTTAAAATGTGCAGGTCAAAGGTTAAATGGGTGTGGTTGGTGCTCTTCTTCAGTGTGGCCCAGGGAGGGGACGAAGGTTGTTAGGTTTGGTGGCAGGTGCTTTCACGTAGACATTTTTTGTGTTTTGAGACATGGTGTCCAAGAACAGAAGAGCTCAGGCTGGCGCAGCAGAGTGCCGACCGGCCTCGCACTCATGGCAACCCTGCTTTTCCTCCACATGCTGGCCATGCTGGTCTGTCACATCACCCCAGGCACCCCCCTTCCAGAACTAGGTTAGAGATGTACATAGCGCCCCCTGGCTTTGGCTTTTTTTTCCTTTCCCCAAGACAGGGTTTCATTGTACAGTCCTGTCCTGGAACTCTTATGTAGACCAGGCTGGCCTCAAACTCTACAGAGATCCTCCTGCCTCTGCCTCCCAAGTGCTGGAATTAAGCTTGTTGCTCTAAAAAAAGGGGGGGGGGGGCAAGGGATGTGACCTTGCAGAGCAGTTTCCCAGGGGCCGACTTGCCAGAACTTATTGTTTACTGTAGCTAGGAACTAAAACAAAGGCTTTGTTTGTGCTAGGCAAATGCTCTCTTGATGAGGTACATCTTGATTTTTTTTTTTTTTTTTTTGAGACAGGTTCTTGCTATATAGCCCATACTCCCCTGAAATTCTCTCAATCCTCCTGCCCCATCTTCAGAATGCTGAGATTATAGGTACAAACCATTATACCTGCTCTGAATTTTCTTAGAACTCAAAAAATCCTGTGGGAAAGCTGTGCTTGGCTGGGCAGTGGTGGTATGTGCCTTTGATCCTAGCACTTGGGGGGCAGAAGTAGAATCATCTCTGAGTTCCAGGCCAACCTGGTCTACAGGGTGAGTTCATGGCCAGCCTGGTCTACACAGAGAAACCCTGTCTTGAAAACAAACAAACCAAATGACAACAAACCACTGTTCCTGGTTCCTCACGCCTATAATCCCAACGCTGAGGAGGCTGGAACAGGAGGGTAATTTTGAGTTTGAGGCCAGCCTGGGCTACATAAAGAGTTCTAGTCTAGTCTACCTGGGCTGCAGAATGAGGCTCTGCCTCAGAAACTACAAATGGACAGGAATGGGCAAGCCGGCTCAGGGGGTAAGGGCTCTTGCTACAAAGTCAGATAATCCAAGTTCAGTCCCCAGACCCACAAGGTAGAGGGAAAACCGGTACCCACAGTTGTCCTCTGACCCCCACACATGTGCTGTGGTGTGTGTATGTCCACACACATAAACTTAATAGTTTCTCAAGAGTCCTCTGGTGGTCAGACTTTCTGTAATTCTACTGAAGCACAGAGACATTCTAGTTTCTTTTTAAGGAGGCTGAAAGAATCAGGACATGAACTTCACATTGACATTTTTATTAACACCAACTTTTTTTAATTATTATTTTTTAAAACAATAGCACAAAAATGTTTCAAGGAAGCAGTCTCGCAATCTGACGACCTTCTGAAATACATTAAGCCACACCAAATATGAATTTCTGTTAACACACACACAAAAAAAAGATTCAGAAAAAATAAAGAGAAATGGGAAGAGGAGGGCTGAGACTTAGTAAACAGACACTGGGTTAGGTGGCGAGGCTCGTCAGTGGGCGCTGGAGAAGCCGCGGTGCAGCACCCCACTGGCCCCTCCTATGCACAAGCTGGCGAGCCAGAGCTCACTGATACTGTTCGGAAGAGGTGCGGCATTTGGCCTGTCAGGTAACTGGGACCATTTTGAGCAGAATCACTCCAGCAAAAAGGCCTGGCTGATAATCTTTATTTCTACTCTCATGTATTACGCATTTCAGGGTTCTTAAAAGTTATCTTAAAAAAGAAAAAAAAAAAAGTATTGTCAGCTCCTTATATTCAATTGGCTGTCAAAGATGTTTCTCATCATCTCTAAGGACAGGGTCAGGGCTGGGGCAGAACTAAAGGGAAAAGAACCCAGGACGGGGAATTGTTTCACTTTTTAAAAACTTTTCATTACTTTTTTTTGGGGGGGAGGGGGTAATCACACAGAAGGGAGGCAAGGAGGAAACTACAATCCTTGGTTCAGACTGAATTATGCAGGAAAAGATACCTTCCTGGTCAGTCCCCATGCCAAAAAGGAAAAAAAAAAAAAAAAAAAAAAAGCAAAAGAAAAACAACAACAAAAACAACCCACTTGGAATTATGCACAGACTCCATTATGTGAGCCAGGATCAGCCGTCTGGTCAGCATCCCCAGCAGTGGGCTTACCCGGCTTGTCAAGCTGCTTGTAGAGCCCACTTCACAAAATCCTTTCCCCAAAAGCCTTTCTTTCCTTTTGGTAGGTTTTAAAACAACATCTGTCACTAACAGAGTGTTCAACACTTTGAACCATGACAGGCTTCAGGAAGTTTCACAGTTTCGTTATGCTCTAGTTTATTACTATCATATTTACATTTTTATTTTATTTATTTTTTATTTTTATTTTGTTTTTGCTGAATTGCTGATTTTTCTTTTTCAATAGAATTTAATTCTGGAGTGTGAGCAGGAACCAGTTAACTACATTCATTGTCCAACCCCCACTGGTACAAGACTCCAAATTCTTGGCATGTGAATCAGCTGTTTGGTGGCTCCACCTCACCCCTGTGGAGAGAGGCAGCAGGACCTTGGTGCAGAGGCTTCACACTGAGGGTGGGGAGGCTTTCCGCTCAAGGAGGTACTGTTGAATGCTCTCAGCATCTCGCTTTAGCCAAGCTGCATTCAGCAAGATATTTTCACAACACTGCTGGATGGTACGCTCAGCTGAAGGAGCAGGGTGACTCTCGAAGAAAGCCTGGTATAAAACAATCCAGAATGCAGAACCATGGTTAGCAACAGTAAGAAGTTAATGTTGGGACTATGTAAAAGCCTAAAGGATCCATCAGCCTCAATCATGAGAATTGATCATTGCTACCATAGGCTAGAATAAGCAACTCCTCGGGCCTACATACAGGAATCCTTCCTTAACAAGTGAATGCATAAAACCTAATCAAAAGCTGATAAAAAGAGATGGAACCTGATGCTTTTCAAAATGTTAATTGTCTACTTGTGTGTGTCCAATTTATGGCCCAGACACAAGATACACACAGCCAAAGTCAGCTATGAACAGGGCTCAGTATAGGAAAGCATTATTTTTTTAAAAATAATCTGATTGTGCAGTTTTTTTCCTCAATAAAATAACTTTATTTAACTAAGAAGAGCAAAAATAACATTACTCCAAATATAACAGATATATTTAAAATTTAGATATTTTATATTTTGCTTCTTATATAGTCTCCAAAATCTGGACTGTTTTATACTTACAGACCAGCTAGCTACATTTCCAGTTCTCTGATGTCATGTGTAGCATCTAATATGTTTTGGTCTGCATTGAGCAGTATGACCCCGGTGGGGCACAGCAGGATCCTCCAGAATATGGCATGTTCAGACTCCCTCTACTTTACTCAAGTCTATTAAACTGCCTTTTCTCTCACTTCATTCAGAATCTAATTAGTTTATTTTAATTTTTAATATTTTGGTTTTTCAAGACAGGGTTTCTCTATATAACTGCTTTGGCTGTCCTGCTTTAATGACCAGGCTGGCCTTCAACTCAGAGATCTGCCTGCCTGTGCCTCCAGAGTGCTGGAACTAAAGGCATGAACCACCATGCCCAACATCTAGTTTTTGTTAAAAAAAATTAAAAATAGGGTTGGGGAGTTAGTTCAGTGGTATAGAGCGCTTGCCTAGCAAGCACAAGGCCCTGGGTTCGATCCTCAGCTCAAAAAAAAAAAAGGAAAAGATTTGTTTCTATATATAGGTATTTTGTTTGCATATATGTCTGCACATCAGAAGAGGGCTGGATCTCATGGGACTACAGTTATAGATAGTTGTGAGCTAGCATGTGGATGTTAGGAATTGAACTCAAGACCTCTGGAAGAGCAATCAATGCTCTTATTTTTATTTATTTATTTATTCATTCATTCATTCATTTATTTGTGTGTGTGTACACATGTGCACTTGAGTGTGCTCCAGTGAGAATGTGGAAGTCAGATAGACAATCTCAGGAGCCAATTCCCACCTTCCACCATCTGGGTCCAGAGGAATCAAGCTTAGGCCACCAGGTTGGGCAGGAAACAGTTTTACTGCTGAGACATCTCACCGGCCCTAACCTAGACCTAACAGAAAGCCTGGCTCCTTTAGCATTTGGAAGTGTCCCCTCCCCCTACACTTCATGTCCTAGAAACTTAGGTCTCAGAGTTAGGTGTCAGGTCTCAGGCCCACCAGACATCTATTAACGAGCTCTAGCTGGCCCATGAAGGATTTCTGGTGATAAAAGCCAGCATTTCCTCAGGAACCTGTAAAACAGCATTTTCTTCTTCTTCTTCTTCTTCTTTTTTTTTTTTTTTTGGTTTTTTGAGACAGGGTTTCTCTGTGTAGCTTTGCGCCTTTCCTGGAACTCACTCTGTAGTCCAGGCTGGCCTTGAACTCACAGAGATCCGCCTGCCTCTGCCTCCCGAGTGCTGGGATTACAGGCGTGCGCCACCACCGCTTGGTGGGGTTTTCTTTTTTATAATTTTATTTTTATTCTATGTGCATTACTGCATGTGTATCTGTGTGAGAGTGTCAGATCTTGGCATTACAGCAGTTATGAGCTGCCATGTGGGTGCTGGGAATTGAACCAGGGTCCTCCAGAAGAGCAGTCAGTGCTCTCAACTGCTGAGACATCTCTCCAGCCCATAAAATGGGTTCTCTGTCCCCTCAAAAGAATCATTTCCTCTCCTCTGGCAGAAGGGACTTGGTTCTTGTGGTGGTTTGAATGCTGCCCACAGGTTCATAGATTTCAATGCTTAGTCATCAGGAGGCGGAACTCTTTGATAGGATTAGAAGGACTAGGAGGTGGGGCCTCGTTGGAGGAAGTGGTCACTGGGAGATGATTTCTGATGTTTCAAAAGCCAGGCCCAGTGTCGCTCTCAGCTACTGTTCCAAGCTCCCTACCGTGATAATGGACTAATAAACCTTTGAAAGAGTAAGCAAGGCCCCAGTTAAATGTTTTCTTTTCTGAGGTTGCGTTGGCCCCGATGTCTCTTCACAGCAAGCAGTGCAACAGTGATGAAGACTGCACATCAAAGCCCAAGCTGGTCTTCAGGATCCCTCAGTTCCTACTCACAAGTTCTACATATCAGAGCCTCTATCTTCTGTCTCCCTATGCTCTCTTGCAGACAGCCCTAGCCATATCCACTCTACTGCTTTTTCTCTCTGCTCTGGATGTTTCGAGATGCCTCTGGGTATTTTCTCTCTCTTATTCAGAATGAAAACCCCTTACACTAATAATGTCAGCAGACTCTTTACTGTGAGCCCTTGCATACAATATGTTAATGGGATCTGTGAGGTAAGGCCTTTGGAAGGTATTGCTTCTGAGTTCACTTTTTTTTTTCCTTTGGTTTCCCAAGACAGGGTTTCTCTGTGTAGCCCTGGCTGTACTGGAACTCACTCTGTAGATCAGGCTGGCCTAGAACTTGGAGGTCTACCTGCCTCTGCCTCCCGAGTGCTGGGATTAAAGGCATGCGCCACAACTGCTGGCTGAGTTCATGGTTCAAGCTTGAATTTTGTAGGTGAGAATGTTATGTCCCAATGTTAAAAGGTCTTGAGTAATTAGATGTGACTCATGGTGCTTGCCTGTTACTAAGTTAATGGCTCTAAGTCTCAATCTCTCATCTATGTAAAATGTCTGCAGGATGAAGAAACAAATATGCAGGAGCACTTAGCAAGACGCGGCACAGGGCACTTCAGGACCCAATGCTATCCCAGGATGAGTACATAAGGACGGTGAAGCTGCCAAGTTTCAAGTGCTGATACTGATCTAGTTCAAATCCAGAGTTTTATGCTTTTCACAGAATCAGACTCCTCTCCAGTTCATTATTAAAAGTTACTAAGCTGTTTCCTAACTAGTTCACCTGATTTCCCAGCAAACAAAGCATCTACAAACACCACGCAGCAATGGGACCTGGTCACCAGAGTGTGAAAGGGAAATGACTAACTCATCAGGTGAAGGGTGAACTTCAGCAGTCAACAGCCTGGTTTACAAAAGGCAGCTCCAGCCCCACCTCAACAAACAGGACCTGCATCATAGCATCCCTACACCTGAAAATCACCCTTGACTCTTCTTTCTTTCTTTCTTTCTCTCTCTCTCTCCCCCCCCCCCCTCCTTCCTTCCTTCTTCCTTTCCCCCCCCCCCCCCACGCCTCTTTCTTTTGAGACAGGGTTTCTTTACATAGCCTTGGCTGTCCTGGAACTAACTCTGCCTTCTCCAGCCTTCAGAGTGCTGGGTTGAAAGGCATGCCCCAGAAGGAAATTATCTTTGGCTCTTTTTTTTTTTTTTTTTTTTTTTGCTAGAGCTGAGGACTGAACCCAGGGCCTTGCGCTTGCTAGGCACTGAGCTAAATCCCCAACCCCCTTGGCTCTTTTCCTTCCCCTTATATAATATCAACTTGTGGTGACCCCCACAGGGGTTGCATATTAGATATCTTGCAATCAGATATTTACATTACAATTCATAACAGTAGCAAAGTTACAGTCATGAAGTAGCAACGAAGTAACTTTATGGTGGGGGAGGGGTCACCACAACACGAGGAACTGGTTGGAGCATTAGGAAAGTTGAGAACCACTGCCTTAGATGGTCACAACACATAGAAACACTGCTGAATTAAAGATTAACAACAGCTGGGTGTGGTGGTTCACACATCATAACCCCTGTCCTCATGAGGCTGAGACAGAGGAATCATCATAAACTCAAGACCAACTTGGGGTTTCACAGTGAGTTTTAGGCCAGCCTGGCTGGAGAATAAGGCCCTATCTCACTCCATACCCTCCAAAACTTATTGAGAAAATCCATTCTGAATCTCTGTCATCCCATGACTCCATTATTCTTCTCTAAGCAACCATGTCTTTCTTTCTTGGAGAATTAATGTCTCAATCTCTTTTCTTTCTCATTCCAAAGCATCTTCTACACCATAGCTTGACTGGCCTCAAATCACAGTGATCCTCCTGCTTTGGCCTGACTAGCATGAGCCACCATGCCCACCATCAATTTTAAGGAAATTCTGCCTTACCAGCTTCAGTTTGCCACTACCATGCTTCCCAAACCTATTAGTGTTTCTCACTCATAAACCCATTTCCTTTACAATGAAATTGTTCATACAGTACAATATACAATGTAACTCTTTTTTTTTTTTTTTTTTTTTGGTTTTTCGAGACTTGGAGCCTGTCCTGGACTAGCTTTGTAGTCCAGGCTGGCCTCGAACTCACAGAGATCCACCTGCCTCTGCCTCCCGAGTGCTGGGATTACAGGCGTGCGCCACCACCGCCCGGCTAATGTAATGTCAATGACAGCAGAAATCAAGTATTTCACTGTTTTCTCAAGACCTAACAATAGTAAAGCTTACTCCTCCTGCCTTTTCTTCCATACAGGGTGTTGTGTATCCCTGGCTGTCCTAGAACTTGTTCAGAATAACCAGGATAGTCTCAAACTCAGAGATCCATTTGTCTATGCCTCCCAAGTGCTGGATCAAACGTGTAAGCCAACGTGTCTGGCTGTAAAACTCATTCCTAACAATGACTCCTACAGTAAACCAGGTAGATCATGCCTCCAAGAAGATAAAGGTTAAACTGACATTATGATGAAGTTTAAAGTACAGTGGAGCATAAAATTTTCCTACTCAGCATCAATTTGTCCCCCAAACTTTAAGAGGTCCAGGGTCTACACAAACAAAACTGACTATCTCTCCACTCTAAACTCTTCAGATATTGAAGGCAAAGTCAAATCTGTCTTTTTGTAAGAAACAAGGAGACACACACAAAAAATCATCCCAACACTCATTAAAAGAAAGTTCATGGAGCTGGAGAGACAGCTCAGGGTAAGGGTACTTGCTACTCTTGCAGAGGACCCCGGTTCCTAGCACCCACACGATGGCTTACAATTTCCCGTTCCAGGGGATCCGATGTCCTCTGATATCCATGGTACCAAGCATGCACATGGTACACACACACATGCAGGCAAAACACTCATACACATAAAGTTAAATTTTAAGGGGGAAAAAAAAAAAATCAAGGTTCATGTTTTTACATTCCGGATTGAAAAGTACAAAGTAAGCTGTACTTTCCTTACCTTAACTTCTCCAGCCATTTTATCAACTGCAAACCCCTCCACTGATAGCTGAAAAGAAACCACAAGATTTAAACGCGAGGAACAAACTTCCACTTCCCCCAAACCAACCACCTGTTCTCTCGTACTCTGGTTTGTTGCAGAGATCATAAGATGGGGACATACACCATCATAAAACCAACCCCACAAGCTACTGAGTAAAATGTCTTCGTGCTAGGGCTTGAACACAGGGCCTAGTGCAGGACAGGCCCATGAGTGAGATGCAATCCCAGCCCTGGAGGAACCCTTTATTTGAGGGTAGGAGTGAGGGTTTGGGTCTTGCTATATATCCCTGGCTGGTTCCAAACTCATAGTAATCCTTCTGCCTCAGCTTCTGCTTATAATCAGTGCTGAGATTATTATTATTATTTTTAAAGATTTGTTTATTTATTATGTATGCAGTGTTCTGTCTGTACATATCCCTGCACACCAGAAGAGGGCACCAGATCTCAGTACAGATGGTTGTGAGCCACCATATGGTTGCTGGGAATTGAACTCAGGACCTTTGGAAAAGCAAGCAGTGCTCTTAACCTCTGAGCCTTCTCCCCAGCCTCCCAGTGCTGAGATTATAAGCATGGCTCACTATACCTGGCTGAAGAACCTTTTAAAGAGCAAAGAGCCCTGATTTTTGAGTCTAATCTACAGGACTCTATTACTCATGACTTCAGTAACATTACTCAAGACCCGCACGCACCTTTATTAGTCTGGATATTAAGAAGCCCCCCTGGTATCGGTTATAGAGTTCTTCCCAGTTGTCCTTTATGAACTTCCAAGCAGCTTTTCTGCCTTGCTTGCTGCCTCCAGCCACTCCACCAATTACTGACACCGTGTCCTGTGGACGGACCTCTTCCTTTAAAAAAAAAAAAAAAGAAACTAGAAGTCTGGCTATCTAGAATGTCTTCTGATACCAGAGAAGACAACAGTACAACAGACTGCTGGAGAATTCAGGCAATAGCAAGGAAGACACTCCCTTCCAGGGCGGTGACTCAGCAGGAAAAGCATTCTAAAGGAACCCTCTTCCTCTCCAATCCTATCACTTGATTTCACTCTCTGGAACCCATATGACAGAAGAGCCAACCACTCACCTCCTCTCACCTCCACCCAATCCTGCTACAAACAAAATAAAGCAACACAATTTTGAAAACAAAACAAAAAGCTTGTATCAGTGTCCCCAAAAGATCATGAGTGTGCTGAACCAAAGAAAATGGCCACATTATCAGTGAGTTCCAGTTCTCCTGAGATTTAACTTGTAACTTACTGAAAGTGCAAAAGTGAGCACTTTTTGGATCAGTTCAGGTGAAAGAGTAGCCCCAAGAACTCTTTCAATTCGGTTTTTCTCTTCTTGCATATCCGCTTGTTTGTGAAGCTATAGGGAGAAAACAATGAGGAATAGTTAGCTCATCGCCAGATTCTACACGTTCACATCAGCTTCTCTTCCACTGGGTAAGACTGGCGGGACACTACATCATCAATGGCTGAGTACTAAAACCTCCATTTGCCATAGCAGTAAGCCACTAGATGTAGGTGTGCACCAGCTAAATAGTCTGCCTCAGTTCCACAGAGTCAAACAGTAAGATCTAAGAAGTAAATCTGCCAGTCAAACTCTTTACAACACTGACATTGAATCAGAAGAATAAACTATCACCAAATATCATCAATTTAGCCTATAGTAGTGGAAGCTGAAAATAATTTAGACACCTAGCAGCTGGCTACAATTATTTACTCATTTAAGAAAAGATGTGCTGGGCGGTGGTGGCGCACATCTTTAATCCCAGCACTCGAGAGGCAGTGGCAGGCGGATCTTTTTGAGTTCGAGGCCAGCCAGTTCTACTGAGCAAGATCCAGGAAAGGCACAAAGCTACACAGAGAAACCCTGTCTCGAAAAACCAAAAAAAAAAAAAAAAAAGCATCATGAGTGTAATTAATGAATATTCTGAGTATAACTTAAAAAAATAAATAATTTTTTAAAAAAGAAAAGATGTATTAATATTGGGGAAGTAGAGGCAGAAGGATCAGAAATTTAAGGACATCCTCACCTTCATAGTTTGAAGCCAACCATGGCTACACAAGACCCTGTCCCAAAATAAATAACTTGACACATCATTGAATGTTTTTGTGTATGTGTACATGTGCTCACGTTTGCAGCTTCACTCACTCAGGAGTCTTCCTGTATTGCTCTGTACCTTGTTTCCTTGAGTGAGGATCTGTCAACAAACCTGGAGCTTGCCATTTCACCTAAGCTAGTAGGCCTGTAAGCTCCTGTCTATCTGTCCACTCACTGCACCTAGGTCTTACATGGAGAATCCAAACTAGGTCCTCTTCCTGTATAGCAAGCTTTTTAGCTCTCTCCTCAGCCCCCTCAAAGTCACACAAGAATATTTGGGGCTGGAGAGATGGCTCAGAGGTTAAGAGCATTGCTTGCTCTTCTGAAGGTCCTGAGTTCAATTCCCAGCAAACACATGGTGCCTCACAACAGTCAGTAATGACATCTGGTGCCCTCTTCTGGCCTTCAGGGATACATGCAGACAGAACACTGTATACATAATAAATAAATAAGCAAATAAATAAATAAATATTAAAAAAACAAAACAAAACAAAACAAAAACCTGGCCGTTCTTGCAGAGGACCTGGGTTTGAAGCACCCACATAGGTGACTCACAACTGTCTGTCAACTCTAGCTCCAGGGGGATCTTCTGAGCTAATCAGGTCACCAGGCATACATGTGGCATAATAACATACACAAAGGTGAAACACCTATATACATTTAAAAAAGAAAAGGAAATGAAAACCCAGATTATTACTACCTAATGCTCTTTTTGTTTATTTGAGACAGGGTCTCACTATGCAGCCCTAGACACTCTGGAGCTTGCTGGGTAGATCCATGCTGTGGATATCGCTCTGTGTAAATAAAGTTCTGATTGGCCAGTGGCCAGGCAGGAAGTATAGGCGGGACAAGAGAGAAGAGAATTCTGGGAGGTGGAAGGCTGGGTGGAGAAAGACACCACCAGCTGCCTCCATGACAAGATGTAAGGTACTGGTAAGCCACGAGCCATGTGGCAAAGTATAGATAAATAGAAATGGGTTAATTTAAGATAGAAGAAGTAGATAACAAGAAGCCTGCCATGGCCATACAGTTTCTAAACAATGTAAGTTTCTGTGTGTTTACTTGGTTGGTTCTGAGCGTCTATGGGCCTGGCAGGTGAGAGAGATTTGTCCTGACTGTGGGCCAGGCAGGAAAACTCCAGCTACAGATCTGACTGGCCTCAAATTTCTGACACTGCCCCTGCCTCTTGCCTCCTGAGTCGGATATATTCAAGGTCTGACCTTTAGCTTTCAGGAAGCATTTCTCTCCCAGAAACAGTTGCATGTGACATGACATTCCTTCTGTCATGGGCCAGGTAGTTTGTTGTTTTTTTTCCTCTGTATATCATCAGCTCTGGCTGTTCTGGAACTCTCTTTGTAGACCAGGCTGGCTTCAAACTCACAGAGATTAACCTGCCTCTGCCTCCACAGTGCTGGGATTAAAGGCGTGCGCCACTATTGCACGGCTAGCTTTTTTTGTTTATATGTTTTTAACTGTAAATTTGTTTTAATTTCTTTCTTTTTTTTCTTTTTTCCTTTGAGGTCTACTCCTTTATGCTCTGGCTATACTGGAACTCACTATGTAGGCCAGGCTTGGCTCAAACTCAGAGATTCACTTGCCTCTGCCTCCCAAAGAGGGGGGGATTAAAAGCTTGTGCCACAACATTGGGTTTGTTTTTCATTTTTTGACACAGGGTCTCACTATGTAGCTCTGGCTCGGTTGAAACTATGTAGACCAGATCGGCCTCAAATTTACAGCAATCCTCCTGCCTCTTCCTTCAGCAATCATGGAATTACCAGCACATGCTACTGAGCTTGGTTCTTCCTATTTTATTAGTATATATTTAGTGTACAAAATAATGAGTTTAATTATGACATATTTATAAACATATACAGGCTGGATGGGGTGGTACATGCCTTTAATCTTAGCACTCAGGAGGCAGATAAGTGTTCAGTAAGTTCAAGGCCAGCCTGGACTACAGAGTGAGTTCCAAGATAGCCAAGGCTGCAAAGAGAGACCCTCTCTTGAAAAAAGCTAAAAAAAAAAAAAAAAAAAAAAGAAAAAAGAAAAAAGAAAAAAAAGCCAAGACCACAAGCACATACAACAGATTCTGATCCTACTCACCCCCCATTACATCTCCTTGTCCCCTTTCCTTTGACCCCTTCCTTTAATAAGTGCAACAGTTTCTGCACTTCTGACCCACCTGAGGTAACAGAAATTTATTCCTTTTTTGGTTTTCCAAAACAAGGTTTCTTTCTTTGTGTATCCCCTGGCTGTCCTAAAACTTGCTCTGTAGAACAGGCTGACCTCAAACTCAGAGAGATCAACCTTCCTCTGTCTCTCAAGTGCTGGGATTAAAGATGTACACCATCACCACCCAGTTAATGGAAGTATTTTTTTTTTTTTTTCCAGAGCTGAGGACTGAACCCAGGACCTGCGCTCTACCACTGAGCTAAATTCCCCCCCCCCTCCTTTTTTTTTTTTTTTTTTTTTGGTTTTTTGAGACAGGGTTTCTCTGTGTAGCTTTGGAGCCTGTCCTGGAACTCACTCTGTAGCCCGGGATGGCTTTGAACTCAGAGAGATCTACCTAGTATTCTTTTTTTGAAAACTAAAATTTTTAGATTTATGTTTTAATGTGCATTGGTGTTTTGTCTGCATATATGTCTGTGAGAGGGTGTCAGATCTTGGAGTTATAGACAGTTGTGAACTGTCATAACTGGGAACTGAATTTGGGTCCTTTGGAAGAGCACCCAGTGCTCTTAAGGGCTGACTGATTGATTCATTTATTTTTGGGGGGCTTTTTGAGACAGGGTCTCTCTGTGTAGCCATGGCTGTCCTGGAACTTGCTCTGTAGACCAGGCTGTCCTCGAACTTACAGAGATCCACCTGCCTCTGCCTCCTGAGTGCTGGGAGTAAAGGCGTGGGCCACCACCACCTAGCCAGAAGTTTTTTTTTTTTTTTCCCCTCTCCCTGAGACAGGGTTTCTCCGTGTAGTTTTGGTGCCTGTCCTTGATCTCACTCTGTAGACCAGGCTGGCCTTGAACTCACAGAGATCTACCTGACTCTGCCTCCCAAGTGCTGGGACTGAAGGCGTGCGCCACCACTGCATGGCGTCAGAAGTATTCTTAATCTATGAACTAGCTAGCACATTTTATTCCTGCTTGAAATGTAAATGTTTTTGTTTTTATTTTATATATATATTTATTTAGTTTTTTAAGACAAGGTTTCTCTGTGTAGCCCTGGCTGTCCTGGAACTCCAAGATCTGCTTGACTCTGCCAAGTGCTGGGATTAAACATCCTGCTCAGAAGCCAGGTGCGTGTGTAGGCGTGCAGGGATTCCTGTGACTGTGGAGGTCAGGGAATAACTCTACCTCCTACACAAGAGAAGTTCCCCTCCCCCAGACAAGGTTTCTCTGATTAGTTCTGCTCTGGAACTCACTCTGTAGCCCAGGCTGGCCTTGGAGATCTGTCTGCTCTGCCTCCCAAGTGCTGGGATTAAAGGCAAGTACTACTTTGCCTGCCTTTCCATAGGAGAAGTTTTAAAGAACCTGGCTTTATCATCTAGACCAGCTGTTCTCAACCTGCAGGCCGTGACCCCCATTGGGGTCAAATATCAGGTATCCTGACATATCAGATATTTACATTACAATTCATAACAATAGCAAAATTACAGTTATGAAGTAGCCACAAGATACTTTAATGGTTGGGGTCACCACACCATGAGGAACTGTACTGAAGGGTCGCAGCATTAGGAAGGTTGAGAACCACTGACAGAGCAAGTATCTCTGTGGGGCATTAGTGGGTGATTCAGGCCATGATCCCAGGAGGGTTCTTAATACTGATACTTAGGAAGCTACAGAAGAATTAGTTCAAGCCCGACTGGGCTACACTGAGCTCAAGGGTAACTTGAATAACCTAGTAAGACCTGCTTTTTAAAAGGGTGGGAGTAGGTGTAATGCATGTCTGTGATCTCCATACATGAGCATTATGTGGGAAGGTAGGAGGAAGATTTAAGAGTTGAAAACCAGCCTCAGTTACAAAGGGAGGTAGAGTATTGCTTGGGTTAAGTGAGGCCCTCTCAAAAAACAAAACACACAAACAAAACAAGAGGGCAAACCTGGAATCCAGCACTTTGAAGGTAGAGGCACAAGGATCAGAAAATCAACACAAACCTTCAAAGTCACCCGGGCTATTGAGACTGTCTCAACAGAACCAAACAGACAGACTACAGTACAGTAGCAGAACCCTCGCCTAACATGTATGAAGTCCTGGGGTCAAACCTCACCATTTCAGGGTTAAGATTTGGCTAGATACTAAAGTTGTGAAGGAAAAACAAACAACCCTGAAAAATGAGTTCAGCATCATTTGGAAATACCCAAACAGACCTTCTACATTCTCTCTCTCTAGGATGGTGGAACTGGGATCTGGGCCTTAGGGCGTCCAACACGCCAAGCCAGCTCTCCCATTAAACTACACTCCCAGAGCTCTTTTACAAAGTTACCCACTCTGACCTTGAACTCACTCAGTAGCCATAGGCCTTACACTTTCTGGTCTACCTCTTTAATACCTGGGATTATAAGTCACACCCAGCACATATATTTCTTTGCCTGGGCTTTCCCCCAACTCCCCAAACCATTTAAAGTGGTACTGGGCATATCCAAATTCAAAAGCAAGAACTTGGAACCTTTTCCGGGTACACTTACCTTTAGCATAATATCTAAAGTGGTGCCATCACCATGCTTTAAAACAGTTAGATAGACCTACAACAAAAGAACACCAGGAAAAAAATGGAGTCACTTGAGTTACACGTATTTTGTTATAAATATTCTAACTAAGATTAAAAACTTGCCAGAGGCCTGTGGCCTACATTAGCTCTGGAGAGAGTGAGAAAACCATAAGCGAAAGACCATAAGTTCAAGGTCTCTATGAGCTACACAGTGAGACCCTGTCTGGAAGAACAAAACAAAGAAAAGCTAGAAAGTGAATTTAAAAAATTAGTTATGCATCTGCACAAACAGACCATGGTTATCAATTCCTAATATACTCCTGGTGAACAACCAGAGGGGCTGCCATGTCCTAACAGCAGCTTGTACCAGTTCTTCCAGAGAACTGCAGAGAACTTAATCACCTTGCAACACTCAAGTGCTGCCTGAGAAACCAAAGAGAAGCTGCTACAACCTATCTAAGTAGCGTATGTTACAACAGTCAGATGATCCTGGGAGTCAGTTCTTAGCTTGATTTTAGCTTTATAGGCTGGAACTAATACCTAAAAGTCAAGGGAATTTATTACTATAACTTTTTCCCACCTGACAGGGTCTCTCTGTGCAGCCCTGGCTGTCCTGGAACTCACTCTGTAGACCAGGCTGGCCTCAAATTCAAGAGTTCCATCTGCCTCTGCCTCCTGAGTGCTGGGATTAAAGGAGTGTCCCACCATGCCCAGTTTCCATGGGAATTTATTAAGATAACTCACGGGACTTCTTAGGTCAGCAGAGAGAGTCTGCTTTCCTTCCACGTGCTCCTTAAACCGACGACGGGCTTCTTCCAAAGTTGCCTTATGCCCTGCTTTTCCCAGTTTGCCCAGGACCAAGCCCCTCAGGAGTGCGTCTAGATGACCTGATTGAGAAGTGAAGACACAGAACTACTTGAAAAGCCTGCTCTTATAAATTCACTACCTAAATATTTTGTAACTTTGTTATACCAAGCCTATGGTCTTGAACAAACACAATCAATTAGTTTAATACTTGAGAGAACACTTGACTTAACTTATCAAATTGTAAGAGGAAAGGAATAAACATACCAGACAAGCAAACAAATTTGCTGACTTTGTCTAGACTCAACTGCCAGCTATCAGAGCCTACTAATGCACTCTCAATGTAGGTAAATATTCTGTTTAAAGCTGGGTGGTGGCACACACCTTTGATCTCAGTGCTTGGGAGGCAGCACCAGGCAGATTTCTGTGAGTTCAAGGTCAGCCAGAGCTACACAAAGAAACCCTGTCTTGAAAAAAAAAAACCACAAAGAAAACATATGAAAATGAAAGGCAGGGTTGGGGATTTAGCTCAGTGGTAGAGCACTTGCCTAGCAAGGACAAGGCCCTGGGTTTGGTCCTCAGCTCCGACAAAAAAGAAAGGCTTATATCATACAGGTTTGATCCAAGTTTTGTTTAAAAAGACCCACATGGAACTAGAATATTCTTTGCACAATAAACTGAAACCTTAGATTTTAAAATGAAAATCCAATGGATTCATCCTCCAACGACATGCAAAATGACCAACAAGCACCCACGCCCAATTGAGCATCACTGTCAGTACAGGTAAAATTCTCCAAGGTAAGTTCTGGGGATACAGCTAGTGTTAAGAGTATGCCATAGGCCTTTGGTTCAACCACAAGACTGGAAAAAAAATACAGTTTTATTTGAGGATACAGATCAGATCAGAATGGAGATTGGATTCCCTGGGACTGGAATTACAGACAGATGGTTGTGAGCCTCCATGTGGGTCCTGGGAACCGAACCTGGTCCTCTGCAAGAACTGTAAGTACTCTTAAACTGTGGAGCAAGCTCTCAGGCTCCTATGATAGTTTTTGTGTGTGTGCACACATGGGTACACATGTGTATGTCTATGTATGTGGTGAGCAGAGGTCATCCTCGGGTGGTGTCCCTCAGAAGCCATTCACTCACCTTGTCTTTTTGTTTGTTTTTGACACAGGGTCTCACTACTTAGACCTGGCTGGCCAAGAACTCTCTTGAAAGACCAGGCTGGCCTCAAACTCACAGAGATCCACTTGCCTCTGCCACCAATCCTGGCCACCTCACTTTTTATGCCATTATCTCGCACTATAATGGAGCTCACAAGTGAGAGGCTGAGAGCCAGCAAGACCCAGAGATCTGCCTGTCTTCATCTCCTTAGTGCTGGGATTACCAGTGTGTGTCACCACACTGGGCTATTTTACATGGGTTCTTGGGACTGAACTCGGGCTTTGGGTGTGTACTCTCAGAAACACTGCTGAGTTGCCTCCCTAGCCCTTACTGGGACTCTGCGACTGACCTGTGTTGTAAGTCAAAGCAATGTTTTACTCCCTGCTCTTAATTCCCCTGTCTATACAGCTATAAAACAAAGGCATTCTCCCTATATCCTTTTTGAATTAAAGGTTTTACACAATATCATTTCCAAAGGAAAGTGCAACACCCAGGAATCTAGCTGCATGTGCCCACTTCCTTCCTGCTGTCCTGTTACTGTGTATGGATGTTCCTCTCTACAGCTAACTCCTCTGCTACAAATGGGGTCTGGACTCCTCTCAACTACTCAGTTGCCACACCAGCACTAGCTTTTCACCTTCTCTCATAACACATACACTTTCAGTATTACTGTTTCTCTGCCCTCTGTGCCCTTGCGTTCCCCTACCCCCCCCCCAACCTTCCAATTCCTACACACTCTTGCATTATTTTCAACAGTAGAAAATGTTATAAATTTACAGACTTCTCTAATCCCATATCCTCAATTCTACTCCTGTTGTCAACAAAATTCTTTTTAAAGGGTTGTCTAGGTAAGTTCTAGGCCAGTCTACTTTCTCCTGGCTCTCTCTCTCACTGGCCAGTCAGTTTCTTTGTGATTCTTCACGTTCTTCTCTCTGAGTATCACATGGTCCAGGGTGGCCTTGGTTTTTCTATGAAGCTGAGGATGTGACTCCTGATGTTCCTGCCTCAACCTCCCAAAGATTGGTGGTGTGGATCACCATGTCGAATCTTCTTTTGTTTTTTGAGACAAAGAACAAAGACCTCTAGGTAGACTAGGCTGGTCTTGCATATTTCTGCTTCCTAATTACAGGAATGTACCACCAGCATGCCTGGCTTTGATGCTTATTCTACCAATCTCTAAATTCTGAACTATGATACAGTTCTCAAACCTCTCGTCTCCACCTGTTCTTAGTCTTTAGATGATTTCTTCTAGTTTCACAGCTATAGATACTACCTGCATGCTATTAACTCCAAAATGTATTTACCTAGCTTGGATCTCTAGGCATTCTCTACTCTGATGTCTTCGATCTGAAAGACAGCAAACCAAACTCTTCTGGTTTTTGTACCCAAAGGTGCTTCTACAGTAGTGTGTGTATACATTTTTTTATTAAAGAGAGGGTCTCACTATGTAACCCTGCCTGGCCTGGAATTCTCTGTGTAGATTAGGCTAGCCTTGAATTTAAGACCTCCTAAACGCTGGGATTAAAGGCCACCAAGCCTGGTCCTCTCTAAGCAGTCTTAACCTGATGAGAAGATTTCTTTCTACCACACTCAGTTCTCCATCAAATAGTTTTAGCACTACCTTCAAAACACACTGAGAATACACACTTGTAAGGGCTAGCTGCAACCAACACCTCAAACGGATTACTCCAACAGCCTTATGATTGGTTTTCCTTCACTTTGTTTTTCATAGTCATGAAAATCAAATCATGTTGCTCTGCTCAAAACTTTAAAAAATATCACTTTGTATCAAAAATGTGAAAAACAAGGAACTTACTATAGTCCACACCCCCTGTAGGATACCGTTAACTTGCCATGGGCCTCTCACCTGCCTTTGCCTGGTCCTGACCTCACTAGCCTTCTGATTATATATGTTGTTTGTTTTCAAGATAGGGTTTTTTTGTGTAACAGTTCTGGCTGTCTTGGTACTCACTTTGTGTATCAGGCTAGAAATCTGCCTGCCTCTGCCTTGCAGAGTGCTGGGATTAAAGTTGTACTCCACCATGCTGGCTACTTCTGGTTATTCTATGGACACTCCAGCCATGCTCTTCCTTCAGATCTTTGTCACTTTCTAGTCCCTCTGGTCTGGTCTACATTTGTTCTATTCTTAAACCTCTCTTTCAGTTCTCCATCTATGCTCAAAGATCAATTATTAGTGATTATTTTCCTCAACTATTTTTATAAAATACTGGCTTAGTACTCCTTATTCACACTGTCTAATTTTATTTTTCTTTTTGATACTTTCCTTCACCATAATACAACGTGTTTGCTATGTCTCCCACTAGAATTTAAGCTACACGGGTTAGGGCTTTGCTTATCTCTACCACCAGCTTCTAAAATAGCACCTGACTTTTACTAGCTACATAAATATTAGTTGAATCAACAAAGAAAAGACAGTGCCAAGTATTTGCTACTATTATTGTTCTTTTTTGAAGATTCCCAGATTAGTGGTCTGGGAATAACTCACTGGTTTAAACCCAGCACTAGAAAAAGAAAAAAACTCCTAGATTAAGATTAGTCAGGAGAAAACACCTTATTTAGTGAGCAGATGGCAATAATTGTATTTAAATCTTACAAATCACCATTCTCAACATTTAAACGACAGTTTTTAAAAGGTACATGATTATAGCATAATCATGGAAAACACACATAGAAAGCAATTAATATCCTTATTTCAGAGAGCTAAGGGATGCCAGGTGTGATGATTCATACTGAGGCAGCAGAGTCTCTATGGGTTCCCTGCTACTTGAGTTACTGTTTGTTGCTGGTGTGACACTTTCACCAGCAGGTTTAGCAGATGTAATTTCTTGCTAACTGAATACACAATAACATCTGGATACAAAGATGCTGCTCCTAACTGTTAAGCACAAGTGAATAGAAAGTAACAATTTCAGGCAGACTCTTTCCACATACATTACGTTCAATCATTACCTTCTCCAGGTTTGGGGTCCCAGCCCAGTCTCTCTCCTATAGGTGAAAAGACATCTTTCACAAACTCCTGGATTTCCTCATAGAAGTCTGTGTGGGACAAGAGAGTTGAAAGAATCCCCAGGTTACAGCTCAGGTCGCTCCATACAGTATAATTGGGCTCATTCACAAAAGCCTCCATGACTTTTAGAACCTCTACAGTGCTAATGATTCCAGCTCGAGCCTGGGATAGGAAAAAACACAAATTAGCCCAGCCTTCAAACTATACAAGACAAAAGAAAACAAACATGTACTTCGGTATTATCTACTGCTACTAATCTTTTCGGTTTAAGAAAATGAGGCTAAGTAAGTTCAGAATACTAGTAGAATAAAAATCCTATGACAAAATCTTTTATTTATTCCTTTGCCATTTGTAAAAGAATTCCTTTAAAAAAACTACACTACACTTCATAATTTGGAACCAACAAAAACCAGTTAACTTTTTATTTCTACTCATTTTCTAGGACATCACTTTAATGCTTTCAATTTTTTTATACTTTCAGAAAAGCTGCAAGAAGAGTTGGGGCTCTGGTTCTTGACAAAGTCTCTTCAGGGCTGAACCTGCAAACTGTGTCAACTTGAGCTCCTCCTTCACTCCCTTCTAAAAGAACATGAATGGGAAGGCTACAAATTCAGAGGGCTTGCTCTCAGCACTGACTAACAAGAGCTGGAAAAAGAAATTCTGTTCTATCAGTCAACTGCACAAACAGCCTGTTCTCCTGGGACAGGTCTCCCGTGGCAGTGAGATCAGCAGATGGGAGGATTTGTCCATCAATGCTAATCTGCATTTATAAAGAAGGAATCCAATCAGCAATCACAGAGGGCAAGGAGATTTCAGGTCCAATTTAAAGGAACGCTAGAAAGAATGACAATTTTACCACAGGCAAAGACATCTTGAAATTACCTAACCTGCTGTAGTCATAAAGACAAAATACATATTTTGCTGCTTTAAATCCTTCCTGGAACAAAGCCAAATATGTGTATAATTCTGGGGCTGATATGCTATAATTTGAGTAATAACATACTGTTAAAACATTCTGGCTTTCCTAGCAAAGTACAAGTACTACTTAAAAACATAAAATCACTCTGAATTAGTTTTTTAAAAAATCAGTAGGGAAACTTCTTCATGACTTATATCCATTTGTTTGGAAAAGAATAGATATTTTGCCTTACAAAGGATAGTTTAAATAAAAACTAGCTTAGAAACAGTGAAATGGAATTTGCTTCTGGCAAATGATATAGGTACAATTTTGTCATGTTAATTAATAATTGGCCATTTGCTGACATCTCAAATGTGCCAATCCTCAGGAAGAACCATATCCTTCTAATTATGCTTTATACACTCCAGGAGAAACAGGACCCTTTAACCAAAAAAATGCATCAGATGACCTAAGTGTGAGATGCTCACCAGAGAGAAGAGGTCATTCTGTAATCCAAGTCGATCCACTGGGGGCAGAGAAAGGTCACGGATGCCTGGTAATAAACTTTCCAGCATGGCAGAGCTGTACTGAGTCCGGTAAAACCCAACTGTTCCCAGATTTAACTGAAAAGAGCCAATAGTTAGTATTAACCACTTCCTTTCCTTTGACTTTTCTTTTCGTTCTTTTTTTTTTTTGGTTTATCAAGACAGGGTTTCTCTGTGCAGCTTTGCTCCTTTCCTGGAACTTGGTAGACCAGGCTGGCCTCGAACTCACAGAGATCCGCCTGCCTCGGCCTCCTGAGTGCTGGGATTACAGGCATGTGCGACTACCGCCCAGCTTCCCTTGACTTTTTTAGGAGGCAGGGCCTCACTACATCTCTGACTGTCCTGGAACTCACTATGTAGACCAGGCCGACCTTAAACTCAAAGAGATCTGCCTCCAGAATGCTGGTATTAAAGATGAGCACTACAATGCTTGATTAGCCACCCCTTTTTAAAAAATTTTTTTGGGTGAAAATAGTAGCCACCCTGATCTATATGAGTTCCAGGATAGCCAGAGCTAACACAGGGAGACCCTACCTCAAAGGAAAAAAAATTAACAAAACAAAAAGAAACAAACAAACAAAGGTTTTGTTCTTTATTTTGTTTTGGTTTTTGAAGACAGGGTTTCTCTGTGTAGTTTTGGAGCCTGTCCTGGATCTTCGATCAGGCTGGCCTCGAACTCACAGAGATCCACCTGGCTCTGCCTTCCCGAGTGCTCGTATTAAAGGCGTGCGCCACCACTGCCTGGCTAGGTTTTGTTCTTTTGAGTAGTGACAGTGATCAAAGTCATGGACCCTGAATACTAAACAAGTATGTTCTTACTAAGCAAGTCTTGTCTTTTTTTTTTTTTTTTTTTTTTAAATAACTTATTTTTATTTTATGTGCATTGGTGTTTTGCCTTGATGTATGTCTGTGACATGTTGTCAGATCTTGAAGTTGTGCCAGTGAGCTGCCAATGTGGGTGCTGGGAATTGAACCCAGGTCCTCTGAAGAGCAGTCGGTGCTCTTAGCTAGCAAGTCCTATCTTGACAAGCAAATAAACAAAAGAAAACATGTAAAATGAAATTATAAAGTTTACTATGTAGAAATACTATAAAAATAGGGCTGGAGAGATGGCTCAGTGGTCAAGAGCACTGGCTTCCAGAGGCCCCAGGTTCAATTCCCAATAACCATATAGCAGTACACAACTGTCTGTAACTCCAAGATCTGACACACTCACACAGACACACATGCAGGCAAAACACCAATGCAAATAAAACAAAAAACACATGAATCATAAAAAGATATTATATGGGGCTGATGGCTCAGCGGTTAAGAGCACTGGCTACTCTTCCAAAGGTTCTGAGTTCAATTCCCAGCAACTACATGGCGGCTCAAAACCATCAGTAATGAGATCTGGTGCCCTCTTCTGGTTTGCAGGCATGAATGCAGATAGAACACGGTATACATAATAAATACATAAATTCTAAGGGGAAAAAAAAAAAGAGGTTCTGAGTTCAATTCCCAGCAACCACATGGAGGCTCACAACCATCTGTAATCATAAGATCTGGTGCCCTCTTCTGGAATGCAGGCATACATGTAGGCAGAACATTGTATACATAATCAATAAATCTTAAAAAAAAAAAAAAAAAGATACTGTATAAATAACCAAAAAAATTCTTTGATTTTTTGTTTTTCAATACAGGGTTTTTCTGTGTAGCACTGGCTGGCCTGGAACTCACTCTGTAGACTGAACTTAAGACATCAGCCTGCCTCTGCCTCCCAAAGGCTGGGATTAAAAGTGTTTACCACCGTGTTTAGCTTTTTAGAATGGGAGGGCAGTAGTTTGTAGCTGCAAGACTACAAATGTTTTGTTTTTTTTTTTTTAAGCTGAGGATCAAACCCAGGGCCTTGCACTTGCTATGCAGGTGCTCTACCACTGAGCTAAATCCCCAACCCCTACAAATGTTTTATGTATACTATTTACTCCTTCCTTTCCTTTTCTGAAACAAAGTCTCACTCACCTAGGCTACCTCAAACTCTAACCTCTAACCTCTAGCTTCAGCCTACTGGGTGCTGGGGTTAGAGGTGTGTGTGACCAAATAAATGTAGTCAACTCTTATTTTTCCTTCCCACACTTCAGTCTTTCCTTCTTCTCCTGGAAAGTACTAGTCTAAACTAAAAGAATACAATTCAGAGCTAGCCGCAGAAGGCATAGTAAAAGAAACAAATGGTTTCAGTAAGGTTAAAAACACCTATGCCATTCTCTACTCACCTTCACCCACTGGTCTGGTTTGACATTTTTTAAAACCACAGTCATCTCTGGTTTATCCATTAGTATTTTTAGTTTAGCTTGGTTGGGGTCTTCACTAGTTGAGATTGTGATAGGAACCATCCACTGAGGACAGTCTTCACCTAAACAAGAAGAGAACAAATAGAAAATTAAAGACAACGTTACACTAAACAGGAGGCAAGGTAGACAGAAGACTGTTAGTATTGTATCGAAGACACATTCTCAGGGTTACACTAGGCTTCCAGGTGACTTGAGTAATATTATTGCAAAGGAAAAAATAATTTAATATCAAAATTACGGTTGTCTCAAAGAGAATAATGAACTCAAACAGAGCAGTAAAGCCAACAGTGACTCTGTTGTCCAATTTGAGCAGTGAGAGTTCTCAGGTGCTTTTTCTTCAAGGGCTCACAAACTGCTACACTGGGATAGCAGAAACCTTGGGGGCCACTCTAGTCCATCACTGAGGAGCCACATGTAAAAGCCAGAGCATGTGAGAAGTACGACACTGTCTCAGATATCAAACAGCAAATCAGACTTGGTGTTAGTGCATTAACAGAGCGATTTTAAAAAGGCACCCAATCAACATTTAAGTATGCCACATGTCAAGTCACAACCGGTGGCAGTGGTGGCACACGCCTTTATTCCTAGTACTTGGAGGGCAGAGGCATTGGATCTCTGAGAACAGACTGGTCTACAGAGTGAGTTCCAGGACACCCAGGGCCACACAGTGAAACCCAATCTTGAAAAACAAACAAACAGGTTAAATCACCACTCAAACCCCACCACTTAAATACTCCAGGTTTTAATGCTGCCTACACTGTTCTGGTCATAGTGGACTACACTGAGATTACTATTTTAAAGGAAAGAAAACTTAATTTCTTCAATTTAAATGTAATTTCCTGGGTAAAATTTGATAGGTAAAAAGAGCTTAAAAGCAGAGAAGTCATCTGAGAAGGTAGTTGAGAGGGCAAGCTCAGGGATCTCACCTATCTTATCTGGAGTCCCACTCCTTTAAACTTATTAGACAGGTGATCTGAAGAAATGTTTTTTGTGGGGGACAGTGGAGAAGTGGGTGATTGAAACAGTGTCTTTTGGGGCTGGAGAGATGGTTCAGAGTTTAAGAGCACTGACTGCTCTTCCAGAGGTCCTGAGTTCAATTCCCACCACCCACATGGTGGCTCACAACCATCTGTAATGGGATCTGGCGCCCTCTTCTGTGTACATAATAAATAAATCTTTAAAAAAAGGAAGGAAGGAAGGAAGGAAGGAAGGAAGGAAGGAAGGAAGGAAGGAAGGAAGGAAAGAAGGAAGGAAGGAAGGAAGGAAGGAAGGAAGGAAGGAAGGAAGGAAGAAAGAAAGAAAGAAAGAAAGAAAGAAAGAAAGAAAGAAAGAAAGAAAGAAAGAGGGTCTTTCTACATAGTCCTGGTTGTCCTGGAACTTGTTATGTAGACCAGGCTGTCCTCAAATTCACAGAGATTTGCTTGCCTCTGCCTCCCCAAGTACTGGGATTAAAGGTGTGCACCATCATACCCAGCTGACTTTGAGCAACTTAACTAACCTAGCCATACCTTAGCTTCTGTATGTGTAAAAGGAAAATACTATTCTCTACCTTGTAACAACACTGAGAAAGCAAAGTATGAACCAACTCTAGTGCCGTGTATAAGGACTACTAAGTAAAGACAATTATCACTGGACTTAATTCTTATTACGTCCAATAACTTTAACCAAAAAAAAAAAAAAAGTAACACAGTAATTCCTTCAAGAGTAAGACTAAAAAATCATTTCTTAGGTATTCCAACCCTTTTTCACTCATTTTCAACATGAGAGACATAACATTTTAAAGACTGGGGCTGAAGAGATGGCTCAGCAGTTAAGAGCACTGGCTGCTTTTCCAGAAGACTTGGGTTCAACTCCCAGCACCACAATGTGGCTAACACTTGCCAGTAACTTCTCTTCTAGGGGATCTGATGCCCTCTTCTCTCCTTATAGTACCTGCATATAGTTCCTGCACATACAGATAGGCACACATATACATAAAATAAATAAAACAAATTAAACTCAAAGTATAACTAAACAAAAACTAAATAACATGGTATTATTTACTCTTAATTTGAAAACCACTAGTGAGAACCCAGAATTTATTGATCAGCCAGCCCCTCTTATAGCATATTGCTCACCTACATATGGTCCACTGGCACAGAACTTCTTTTGAGACAGCCTCAGCACTCTGTCATCTTCTGCCTACAGAACAAAGTAAAGGCTACAATAACAACGGTGATTGGGGGAGGGGTGTTACTGAGACTAAGATAGACAGCACAGATGTCTTATGTGACACAGATGAGGGTACTAAGAATAGAAAAGTCACTCTTGAGGGAGGGAATCTAAGCCCACCCCTAGCTGATAAGCAGCTGCTTTGGGGTGGGAGATAGTCCATTTTCTTCAGATGTGTGGCCCCTATAGGTTGTTCATGCTCCAGTGGCTGGCCCCATAGCCATGTGCATGTAGTGAGTTATTTAAAAAAAAAGGGGGGGGGACACACATGAAGGTGGGAATGGGATGTGTTGAGAAGAGTTCTGGGGATACAAGATACATTGTATATGTATATGTGTGTGTGTGTGTGTGTGTGTGTGTGTGTGTGTGTGTGTATATAAAACTTTCAAAGAATAAATTAAAAAGTCAATCTTTTTCACTTAGACCTCAGAAGAAAAACAAATAAAACGGCCTGTTTAAATGCCCTAGAGACTAGCTCTCAATATATACACAAAATAAATTTAAATATAGTAAAACTTTTTAAATCAAAGACCAATTTCTATGTAATATGATTCCTCTGAGGGTGTGTAATACTCAGATGAGAGAAATTCCTAAAAGCAACTTATTTTGTCTTTAAAAATATACACAACAAAAAGCCAAGAATGCCAATGCCCAACAGTAATCCCAGTTTCTTGGGAGTGGGAACCAGAAGAGTAAGACTTCCAGGTCACCCTTAAATATGCTACAGTACAGTGAGCTGAAAGTCAGCGTAGGGGGCTGGAGAGATGCTCAGTGGTTCAGAGCACTGACTGCTCTTCCAGAGGGCTGGGGTTCAATTCCCAGCACCCACTTGGCAGCATATCACTATCTGTAACTCCACTTCCAGGGACCTGACACCCTCACACAATGCACATGAAATAAATTTAAATAAATAATAAAAAAAGAAAGAAAGTTAGCCTAGGCTTGTTCCACTCCCCCCAAAGTATACATAACAAACAAACAAATCAAATTGCACTACTCTTTATAGAAAAAGATTATATCTAGAGGGTCCCGTCCCGTCGTCGTCCCCCCCCCCTTTATTAGATTAACAGGTAGATTCAATATTCAGAATTCAAATCTTAGAATGCTTGCTACTTGTTAAATGTAAAAGCAATATACATCTTTTTTCAAAGTACAAGTTTTGCAATAAAACACAAATGTGAAGGTGAGGGAGACTGCAAATAACTGGAAAACCAAAAGCAAATTATATGTTTAAAAAATACTTTGGGTGAAATGATAGCTCAGAATAATGCTTGCTATGCAAACACCAGGACCTGAGTTCAATCCCCAACACCCATGTAAAAACTGGGGTGTGATAATGAAAACTTAGAATCCAGTGTCTCCAAGGTAGAAACAGCAGAGCCCTGGAGCCTACTGACCAGTCCACCTAGTCAAACTGTCAAATCCCAGGTTCCAGTGAGAGATCCTGTCAGAAAACCAAGTGTACAGCCCACTGACCTCTATCCTTTACCACCTGCATGCGCACACACAAACATGCACACCTACACCATGCATTCAACCTCCACCAAAGAAAAAAAAAATCCAACCAATAGGCAGTCATTTTCCTGACTGCTCATCAACATTACATTCTGGGATATTTCAAAAAGCACACAAACACCAATGTACATAAAATACAAGTAAATTATTTAAAGAGCACACAATATAAAAGATTTGAACATACTTAAATTAAATGTAAACCTAGACTAAAAAAAAAAAAAAAAAGACCTTAGTATGGGGGCTGGAGAGATGGCTAGGAGATCAAGAGCACCACCTGCTCTTCCAGAGGTCCTGAGTTCAATTCCCAGCAACCACATGGTGGCTCACAACCATACATAATGAGATCTGGCGCCCTCTTCTGTATACATAATAAATAAATCTTTAAAAAACAAAAACAGACCGAGCGGTGGTGGCGCACACCTGTAATCCCAGTACTCAGGAGGCAGAGGCAGGTGGATCTCTGTGAGTTCGAGGCCAGCCTGGTCTACACAGGACAGCTTCCAACGCTACAGAGAAACCCTGTCTTGAAAAACAAAACAAAACCTTTATAAACAATGACCTTAGTAACTAAGTATAAGAAACAGAAATGAAATTCAGGCATAGTGTCACAGCCTTTAATCTCATTACTGGGGAAGAAAAGGCAGGCAGATCTCTGGAAGTTCGGGGACAGCCAGGGCTACATAGGAAGACCATGTTTCCAAAAAACAAAACAAACAAAAAAGAAAAAAAATGAACAAGCAAGCAAACAAATAAGAAAAATGGTTGGGCTGGGTGGTGGTGGTGCATGTCTTTAGTCTCAGCACTTGGGAGGCAGAGGCAGGCAGATCTCTATGAGTTCAAGGTAAGCCTGGTCTCCAAGGAGAGTGGAGAGCCAAGGCTACACAGAGAAGCCTTGTCTCAAAAAACAAACAAACAACAACAACAACAAAAACCCACAAAAAACAATAACAAAAAAACCCCACAAAAAAACAAAAAAGAAAAGGTCCTAGGTTCAATCCACAGAATCACTAGATAAATAAATGAATGAATAGATAAAAATAAAAAAACTAAAGTTAAAAAATTCAGGCCAAACTACATGGAGAAACTATCTCAAAACTGCTCCCCGCCTCCCCAAATCCAGGCCAAAGGGCTGGCTCAACAGTTACAAGCACTGATTATTCCTCCTTCCAGAGGACCTGGGTTTGATTTCCCACTACTCAGTAGAAACTAACAACCATCTGTGCAATTCCAGTTCCAAGGGATCTGATGCCCTCTTCTGGCCTTCATGGTTAATGGGCACACACATAGTGCACAGACATATATATATATATATACAGGGAAATCAAGCATACACGTGAAATAATGATTTAACAAATTTTGTGAGTGGATCAGTGGTGGTGACTGCCTTTAATCCCAGCACTTGGGAGGCAGAGGCAGGCGGATCTCAGTGAGTTCTAGGCCAGTCTGGTCTACAAAGCCGGTTCCAGGACAGGCAGGACTGTTGCACAGAGAAACCCTGTCTCAAAGAAAGAACAAAAACAATCAAACAAAAAATTACAATTAAGTAAAAATAATTTTTTTAAAAAAAGAGGTATTATGGCTTATGGAAATTATGCATTCTAGAATGTAAGAGACCCGGGCCAGCTAGGACTGCATAGAGATAACCTGTCTCAAAAAAATCAAAAGAAAAACACCTTTTTTTGTTGTTGTTGTTTTCCTCGAGACAGGGTTTCTCTGTGTCGCTTTGCACCTTTCCTGGAACGCACTCTATAGCCCAGGCTGGCCTCGAAATCAGAGATCCGCCTGCCTCTGCCTCCCGAGTGCTGGGATTAAAGGTGTGCACCACCACCGCCAGGCAAAAACATCTTTTTTTAAAAAATTTTAATTTATTTATTTTTATTTCACGTACATTGGTGTTTTGCCATGGGTATTGGGTCTCAGGAACTGGAGTTATAGACAGTTGTGAGCTGCCATGTGGGTGCTGGGAATTGAACCAGGGTCCTCTGGAAGAGCAATCAGTGCTCTTAACCATTAAGCCATCTCTCCAGCCCCCCAAAACACCTTTGTATGCGCTCATTGGCTAGGCATTGGGACAAAAACTAATAAAAACAAAGACAGTAAGACCTAGAAAGCATCTGGATAGAAAAGTAAAATAAGTTTTTATAGTACTGGGAAGAGGAGAATTACTGTTCTCTGTGGTAACTCATGTGTTCACTGAAGTCTTTTTATTACCTACCCACCCACCCCCCAAGGCAATGTAGCTCTGGCTGTCCTGGAACATACTATGCACCACTAGGCTGGGCTAAGACTCACAAGAAATCTGTCTACTTCTGCTTCCCAAGTGCTGGGATTAAAGCTACTACATCGGGCAGGCTACTGAAGTCTTATATGAGTGCTGAGCCTAAAGAAAAAAACAAGTATCATCTAGTAGTCTTCATTAAGTGTAATCATTAATAAGCTTACCAGTTTTGAGGAATGAAATCCTCAGAGAAAAAACAGTTATCCTTGTGTGCTAATACTCTTTTTTTTTTCAAACCATCTGGCTAGGTTGTCCTCAAACTCATGATTCCTCATGTCTCACCTAAATCCAGAGATTACCGGAATGAGATCCCACACCTGGCTGTGCAAGAGCTTCTTATGTATAGGTTTACCTGTTCAGCTTCCACATAAATGAGAGGGAATCCCATCTGTTTGGTCCAGGTATTCATCACAGCTGCTATGGGTTTACCACTGGCATTTTCCAAACTTTCCCAGAGATCCTCTAGAAGAAAAATGAAAATAATAACCAGAAATGTTTATGTTTCTTTCCTAAATCAGAAAATTCATTTAACCCTTAACATTGCACGGCTTACAAACCGATTTCTCTAGCACACAGTGGGTCAAACAAATGCCCCACTCACAATACTATAACTAAGTAAATTCTACTCTAAAGAGTATTTCAGGGGATGACTCACTTGGTGCAATTCTTGCCATACCAGCATCCACATAAAAAACTGGGGCCTTCAATCCTAGCACTTGAGAGGCAGAAGCATGAGGATGTGTCTGAGTTTGAGGCCAGCCTGATCTACATAGTGAGTTCTAGGACTGCCAGACTATGTTAGAAAATCCTGTCTTTAAAAAACAAAAAAACAAAAAAAACAAAAAAAAAAAAAAGAAGAGAAAAAAAATTGGGAGCTTATAAGCTCCTAGTGCTAGGGAAGCAGAGACAAGAGGGGTCCTGTTGTTGACCAGCTTTACTAGCCTAGTAGATGAGGTTCAGGGAGAGATCCTTTCTCAAAACAAGTAAGGTAAGCCGGGTGGTGGTGGCGCATGCCTTTAATCCCATCACTCAGGAAGCAGGGCCAGGAAGGATCTCTGTGAGTTCAAGGCCAGCCTGGTCTACAGATCCAGGACAGGCACCGAACCCTGTCTCCAAAAAACAAACAAACAAACAAACCCACAAAAAACAAAACAAAAAACCCCAAGTAAGACATACAGTAATTGAGGAAGATATTCAACATTGACGCTTGGCTTCTGCAAGCACATATGTGCACACACCCTTGACACACATAAAACAAAAAAACAATTGGACTTCTATTCTAAGATGAATTTAATCATTCTGGTCATTAGGAAAATTAAAAATTATCATAAATGAGACAAACAGATAAGTTCAAACAAAAAGAAATAAAAACAAAGTCATAGAAACATTTGTTGACAAACTTAAAAGCCATTACATCCATTTAAATAACCTAAGTTAAAATATATATTCAATGTTGCCAGGCGTGAAAGTTGGGCTGGAGAGATGACTCAATGGTTAAAAGCATTTATTGTTCTTGCAAAGGACCAGTTCCCAACACTCATGCATGGCTGTTTACAACAGCCCCTAACTCCAGCTTTAAAGGGATCTGATGTCTCTGGTCTTCGGGGCATGTGTACTCATGCACACGTATAGGTATGGACCCATACATAGACACATACACATAATTACAAACAATAAGCAAACAAGCAAAACAAAATGAGGGTGGGGCTTGTAAGTAAAAGCACTTGCTATACAAGCCTGACACCTGAGCTCTACCCTCACCTTTAGTGACAGAAGAGAATCAACTCTCAAAAGTGTCCTCTGATGTCTACATTTGTTGTATTTTCACACACACACACACACACACACACACACACACACACACACACACACGGTGATGTTGCTGGGTGTCATGGAACATGTGAGGCAGAAGCAGGAGGATCCCTGCATGTACAGGGAGAACCCAGTCTACATGGCTGGTTCCAGGACAGCCAAGACTACATACATAGAGGACACTGTTCTTGCACCCCTCAAAAAAAAAAAAAAAATTAAAAAAAAAAAAAAAAAAAAAAAAAAGAAATCGGTAGCTCAGTACCAGAAAAGAACAGTACAGAAGAATAAGGAGCTGACACTAAAAACAGGCGAGAGAGAAAGTATTCAGGGCAGTATGGCTTACAAAGAGGTACGGACCTCAACATGAAAGAAATACAACAGGAAGTAGCACAATACTTGGGAGAAGTAGCTTCAGCCTTAGCGCAGGAGATGAATAGAGCAAAGCCACAAGGACTGGGTTAGTAGGCAATCACGAAATTCTAATAGACCACAGAGTTGTGTATTTGGGGACTAGGAATGAGGAAAGACAGAAAGCACTGAACTTTTTGCAAGAGGATGGTTTGCAAAACCATTCCTGGCAGCCCAAGCATCAGGAATGACAATCATCTTTCATAAACAGCTGGAATAAAAACATTAAGTAGATTTTGTTATTCAAAGTGTAGTCTGTAATCTGCAAATAACTCATTATAAAATGACCTTCGTGTGTAAAATAACATTTTACCTCCAGCACCCCTTGTCTGGTGTTGAAAAATCAAACCCAGGGCCTTTATCTGTATTTCTATCTCAAGTCACTAGGCATTATCTTTGAAGCCAGGGTGCAGCTCAGACTGGTGGGAGTATGTGCTCTGCATGCCTGAGAGCCCTGGACTGAGCTTGACAAAAAAAGGAAAGCAAGGATGGAGACACAGATTAAAACAAACCGCCAAGATTACCTGTGGAAGCATTCTTTTGTTGGAACTTGGTTAAATACATGTTCATTCCATTCTTAAAGTCCTGAAAAATATAATTTTTAAAGTCAAGTGACTCAGACCTCAGAATTTATAGTAGACATGCACATTAGTCAAAAGTAAATATACTCAAATACTATAGTAACAGATATGTTTAAAAATATGTATCCTTTTGTAGCCCACTACCTTTTATCTGAGAGTAACTACACTTTATCTTCTATATTTGCTGGGATTTTTTTCTTTTTGAGACAGGGTTTCTCTGTGTATCCTTAGCTGTCCTGGAACTCGCTTTGTAGACCAGGCTGACTTGAACTCACAGAGATCCACCTGTCTCTGCCTCACAAGTGCTAGGGATTAAAGGTGTGAGCGTGCCCCCCCCCCCAATCTACTTTTGCTTTTAATGTGGTACCTTTATTTATTTATTTTGACAGTGTGGTGGTTTGATTGAGAATGGTCCCCAAAGACTTATATGTTTGAATTCTTGATCCCTAGTTAGTAGAACTGTTTGAGAAAGATTAGGAGTTGTGGCCTTTATGTGGAGGTGTGGTACTAGAGGCAGACTTTGAGGCTTCAAAAGACTTTTGCCATTCCCATTTAGCTCTAACTGGTGGCTTTGTCTCAAGATGAGAGCTGTTAGCTGGGTGGTGAGGCACACCTTTATTTCCAGCACTCGAGAGGCAGAGGTAGATGAATCTCTACGTTTGAGGCCAGTTTGGTACAGAGCAGTTCCAGGACAGCCAGGGCTACACAGAAAAGTCCAATCTCGGGGTTGGGGATTTAGCTCAGTGTTAGAGCAAGCGCAAGGCCCTGGGTTCGGTCCTCAGCTCCAGGAAAAAAAAAAGAAAAAAAGAAAAACCCAATCTCAGGGGATAAAAAATAAAGGGGGAAGCTCTTAGGTAAAGTCCCAGTGCCATGCCTGCCTGTTGTCAGGCTCCTCCATAATGGTGACATTATGTAAGCCCCATTAAATGCTTCCTTCTAGAAGTTGTCAGGGCCATGGTGTTTTGTCCCATCAATAGGAAATTAACCAATACAGATAAGGTCTTACCATGTAGCCCAGGCTGACCTTGAGACAGCCCCTCGCTGCCTCTGCCTCCCCAGTGCTGGGATCACACGCCCAGCTTCCCACTCTAACCACAGACACTCTAACTTGTGTAGCACTTTTCTAGGGAACTCTAATAACCAATTTGTTTTTTGTTTTTTGTTTTTTGGTTTTTTTTAGCTGAGGACTGAACCCAGGGCCTTGTGCTTGCTAGGCAAGAGCTCTACCACTGAGCTAAATCCCCAACCCCCAAATTTTTGTCCATGCTTTAAAACTATGATTTCAGGATTGGAAGAAAAAAAATTGTTTTTTTTTACCTGATCGCCGATGTAGTCATGTAGCATTCGGATAACAGATGCACCTTTGCTATACGATATAGCATCAAATATCTCATCAACCTCAGATGGATGGCCCACACTGACCTGGCAGACAGTGTGATTCAGGGTTATGACAGGAAGCAGATAGCCTGTAACACTGAATTACATAAAAAGCTTTCTAGGAAAACCCTTCTAACGCTAATATTCTTCTGCCTTAAGTTACTCATGAAAAGTATATGACAACCCTTAAAAAATAAGAGTAATTAACTTCAAGAGAACATATAGCATAATCACTGCTGCAGTCCAGCCTAGGTTTTAGTCCTGACTCTCCTTTGAAAGGAGAATCTGAAAGGCAATCTGTTAAAGCTCCATTTATTCTTGAGTGTGTCTGGAGAGAACACCATGATGAAAACCATTTGATTTCTTCCACAAATTATAAAGGTTTAGAATAGCTGTACTCAACCAGTGGGTTGTGACCCCCAAGCAGGGGTCAAGTGACCCTTTTACAGGGGTTGCATATCAGATATTTACACTCCGATTCATAATAGTAGCAAAGTTAGTTATGCTGTAACAACACAAAAACTATGGTTGGGGTCACCACAACATGAAGACCTGTGTCGGAGGGTGACAGGAGTGGAAGGTTGAAAGCCACAGTCTAGGACACGGGTTAAATACACTGAGGACAGTGACTCTAGTTCCTGGATCAAAGTCTATCAACTCCAAGAGCTACCCACATACAATGATGCACCTCCTCACTCTTAGAAAGCAAATACAGGAAAATCACCCATGACTTTCAGGCTAGCCTAGGCTACATACTGAGTTTTAAGCTAGCCAGGGTCACAAACAAAATCTTATCTCAAAAACCAAAAATAGGGGTTGGGGATTTAGCTCAGTGGTAGAGCGCTTGCATAGCGAGCACAAGGTCCTGGGTTTGGCCCTCAGCTCAAAAAAACAAAACAAACAAACAAACAAAAAACCCATAAGTAGGGGGCTGGAGAGATCACTCAGTGATTGTGAACACTGGCTATTTTCCAGGGGACCCAGGCTCAATTCCCAGCAGCCACATGGCAGCTCACAACTGTTTGTAACTCTAATATCTGACACCCTCACACAGGCACACATGTAGGCAAACCACCAATGTACATAAAATAAAAACAAATTTTTAAAAATGGGCATTAAAAAAAAAAAAAAAAGCATACAAGATGGCCTAGTGGGTAAAAGAAGTAACCATATAAACCTGACAAGTTTGATCCTCAAAACTTACAGTGGAAGGAGATAACCAACTCTTAGGAGCTGTCTTCTGGTAGCCACATACACACACACTGTGGCATGTTTTCCCACCAATATAAAAAAATAATAATAATAAGCAAAACAAAGCCAGTCGTGGTGATATACACCTTTAATCCAAGTACTTGGGAGGAAGCAGGTAGCAGGTGGCTGAGTTGGAGAGGCGCAGCCTCATCTACAGAGTAAGCTCCAGGACAGCCAGGGCTACACAGGGAAACCTTGTCTTGAAAAACCAAAAAGGAAAAAAAAAGAAACAGAAAGAAATTTTTTTTTAAAAAATCACAATCTATTAATAATTAATAAAAGTTTAAAAATAAACAAAGAAAGAACAAGGAAAGGCCAGGGGGTTGGGGATTTAGCTTTAGTTCAGTGGTAGAGCGCTTGCCTAGCAAGCACAAGGCCCTCCCTGGGTTCGGTCCTCAGCTCTAGAGAAAAAAAAAAGGAAAGGCCTGGCAAAGCACTAGACAAAAGCACTGCACGTTGATGATACTGAACTATGTCCAAAACTGTTGGCACCAGTTGTAGTATTGCTCAATAGACATGGTTTCCTCATTAAATGCCCATAGTCCCTGCCTCTACAAAGACAAAATTTATTCCCTACCTTAAAGAGAAATGTTATTTAGATTTTATTCTTATCAGTTCCAAGCCTAGAAATATGAGCTAAAAATAAATCATCCCAGGGAAATCATCCATGCAGCTTTTCCTTTCAGAATTCTAAGCATCTTGAGACATAATAAATTATACTTATTTCACTAAAATGGTTGGAAAGTATAGCTCACTTCAATAGGATGGCTGTTATCTAAGGCATCAAGTTCCTGGGCCCGAGTATAATCTGCAGAAACAAACTGAGTCCAGATATCATACTCTGGAAAGCAGTGGTCTACACAAAGATACTCAATCCAGGATGCAAAGCCTTCATTCAACCACAGATGAGTCCACCATTCCTAAAAAGAAAGAGGTAGAAACAAGTGAAGGAAACAAAATAATAGTCATTCCATTTTTTTAGAACCATGTCTCCCTTCTATTATACTTGAAAAATTTGTACTTTACTAACCTAAAATTCAACAGAAACCAGCTAGTAAAGAACCCGTATTTTAGAAAAGAATAATAAAAGAAATGCCAACTGATGATAACATGGATAAAGGAGGAAGAGTTTTAAGTGTACAGAAAGGGAAAACAGAGCACATAAGCAAAGACCAGATAGAAGAACCTCACAGTGCAAAAACATAAAAATAAAAAACTTTATTTTTTTTTCAATTTATGTATTTTTATTTCATGTGCATTGGTGGTTGTCTGCATGTAAGGATGTTGGACCCTCTGGAATTGGAGTTACAGACAGTTGTGAGTGCTGGGTATTGAACCTGGGTCCTCTGGAAGAGCAGCCAGTGCTGCTAACTGCTGAGCCATCTCTCCAGCCCCTACTGGGGTATACTCTTAGGATCCCAGAACTTGGGAGGATCACTTGTTTGAGTTACAAAGTGAAACCATGTTGCCTGGCCCTGCCACAAGAAGAAAGTTCTGGCCAGGCATGGTGGCATATATCTTAATGCCAATACTTAGGAGGCAGAGACAGTGGGTCTCTAGAAATTTTGGGCCACCAGGTCTATATAGCAAGTTCTAGGTTAGCCAGGACTAACCTTTAAAAAAAAAAAAAAAAAAGAGAAAAGTTTAGTAAAGAACACGAGTCTCACTCTCCCCCACTTAAGGCCCAGCAAGAACAATTTATTAAGTTCACTGCAACAGGGCATCAGGCCAGAATACTGCTTGAAGCCAAGACTTTCTCTTTAAAAAACCCAAACCAGAGTTGGGGATTTAGTTCAGTGGTAGAGCGCTTGCCTAGCAAGCGCAAGGCCCTGGGTTCGATCCTCAGCTCAAAAAAAAAAAAAAAAAAAAAAAAAAAAATTGAAAGAAAAACAAACAAACAAACCCCAAACCAAACTACAGCTATCAGGACCAAATAAAAAACTAAAAAATTATTCACACAATGACTTGGAGAAACACTGATGGGTTTCTATTTCTAAATAAATAGAAAAATAGTACAGCCTTATAAGGATTATATAAATTTAACAGAAATGTCATACATGGCAGGAAGTAGCTAAAAAGCAAACGATATTTAAGTATTTATAAACAGAAAATTCAATCTGTTAAATGAGAATGCATAGTGAGCAGAACAGACCAAGAATAAAATCAATAACAGATACCATTTGTGAGAGTGAGGCAGTGTGAGGGGAGCGGGTCTGTTCCAGCTTACCATGTTGAAATGGCAATGTACAGAAATTAACAGCCATACTGGTCTAGAAACAGTAAACCTTTCTATTCCATCTGTACAGAGGTTAACACTATTAAATATGTGAGGTTTTATCTCTGTGGGTGTAATCACAGAAACTAATAAAGAATTCTCTGTATAATGAAAACAAATGGGTGACAGATGAAAACATTTAGGAACCATCTTTTTTAGAACACAACAGTCTAATTTTCACTAAAGTTGATTAAATCTCTTAGGAGAGTAATATAAATCCAAGACAGAAGCCAGAGAATTTTTGTTGAATAATAAAAGGGCACTTACACAGTTTGAAAGGATCAAATATTTTTAATATTAAGTAATAAAATCTGTGCCATTTAGGTATTAGTAAGTGCCTGGTTCAAAGCTACTGAACACTAAACCTTTGGAACAACTGGCATCTAATAAGACAGTTACATAAGCACAGTAGAAAGTTGTTTCAAAACAATAAGCACATATTCCCTCTGCTAAACTTTATTGCTGGTCATAAATTATCATATTTTCCCAAAGTTGAGCAAAAATATTTGGTAGGAAGCAAAAATACGTGATGGTGCACACCTTTGATCCCAGCACTTGGGAGGCAGAGGCAGAGGCAGGTGGATGTCTATGAGGCCAGTCTAGTCTACAGAGTGAGTTCTAGGACAGCCAGGACTACACAGAGAAACCCTGTCTCGAAAAACCAACGAGAAAGGAAGAAAGAAAACAAAAAACAGAAAACAAACAAACAAACAAACAAAAACCCAAGCCACTTGGTAGGAAGTAGTAGACTTGCTGCATTACAAGAAAATACCAAGTCAGGAGTGGTGGTGCAGTCTTGTGATCCCAGCACTTGGGAGGCAGGAACAAGAGACTCTCGAGTTCCAGGCCAGCCTTGTCAGCTGGAAATAATGAGCTTAAGGCCAGCCAGGACTACATAAAGAGACCCTGCCTCAAGAAAACAAAACAAAATAAAACCAAATCAAAACAAAACAAAACAAACAACCAAGAGGAAGAGAGAATACAATTCTTACACACATTTGAATACACCCATTAACTCGCATAGTTCCAATGAAATTATACTGAAAATAAAAAACTTGTAACCTGTAAGAAAAGCTTTAAGCAGCTAAAGAAAAGTGGACAAATGTATTTCAGAGAGTGACTTTCTTTAGAAATGCTCTCAGCTAAGTCACAGTTGAAACACGTCTTACTTTCTTGCTCATTTCTAATATATATGGACTTAACCTACATCCAAGTCAGGTCAGTTCTCTGGCTAGCAAGAAATTCTTTCACTACACAGGTGCCTCTAATTCATAATGATTAAACTCTGTATTTCAAAACACTAACATAATTAGCTCCCTCAGATAGAATTTTATTTATAGTTCAGGAGAAACATCAGGAAATATCATGTACAAAATACATAGAGTAACTGAAAACTCCAATTAGTTGGATTTAAGTATAACTTTATTCTGCAGATTAAAAAAAAACTTTAATTCCGTCAAACTTCATCTTATTTTAGGCAAATAAAAAGGACTCTTACCAAGCACTTTAACTTATTAAAGATAAATTTATGTTTATACATTTCTTTTCAACTAGCAACTACATAACAGAGATAACTCCAGTTCTGAGAACCTCAGAGCACAACTCATTCCTCTTTGTCTAAGACAAATTTTTCTCTTGCTAAAATTAGTATCTCAACATTCCCTATTTGCAAACTAATCACAGAAGTTTACAAAGTATTTCTTGTGAAACACATATGGTCTCATTTTTGTCCTCACACTCTCTCTCCTCTCCTTGCTAGGGAATCTAAGGGCCTTCTGCATGTCGGGCAAGTACCTAACCACTGAGGTATTTGCCTAGTGAATAGTTTTGCAAAACAGACTTTTTAAAAGAAAATGTTTCTTGTTTTGTTTTGTGAGACAGGGTTCCCTGTGTAGACCTGACTGTCCTGTGTAGACCAGGCTGGCCTCAAACTCAGAGATCTGCCTGCCTCTGCCTCCCAAGCTGGGACTAAAGGCGTGTGCCACCACTGCCCAGTTTAAAATAAAATGTTTCTATCATCCAATTCTTTGGTACAGTATGATAGCCAAATTTGAAACAGTGAGGCCAAAATAATGTGCAGCAGGACAAAGATGGATATATTTGAGCACTTAAAAATATTAAATACCATAGTAACAAGATTTCCAAACCATTGATGGGCGAGTTCATGTCCCACAACCAGAGCAACCCACTGGCGTGATGAAGAACAGGAGTTTTTTGGATCAATAAGCAATGCGGTCTCCCTGTATTTAAAAAAAAAAAAAAAAAAAAAAAAGTAAAATGGTAAAAGCATTTCAATAAAAGCGAAATGAAGGAGGTTCAGGCAATAAGTCAGATGGCTTTATGTTAGGCTTTAGCCATATCAAGTTAACATTTTCTCGGCATTTTTAAGATTAATAGGGTCCAGGAAGACTGAAGACTACGTTGGTAGACTTTGTCCAACAGAAGACAGGGTTGGGGATGTAGCTCAGTGGTAGAGTGCTTGCCTAGCAAGCGCAAGGCCCTGGGTTCGGTCCTCAGCTGGGGGGGGGGATCAAAATCACACAGGTTTATCTGCATGCTGTATGCTGAGTAGGAAGACTATGCTCCTCAGCAGAGACACAAGGGAGTAGCAGCGGAAGACATTCTAAAGTCCCCAAAAGGGCACTGAGCAGCTCACAAAGCTTAGCTCATCCGAAAGGTAGCTGAAAGTGGAAGGGAAAACTGTTTCAGACGCAGTCTCAGAAGTTATGTAAGCTACATGTTTGTGTTATTGTTGAAAGACACGTAAAAATCTGCCAGAAAACACAAGAATCAGAGAGGCTCTTCAAGTTGGGTAATAGCTGTGTATCTGCTGGGAAGGAGCCACACCAAATGAGATTCAGCCAAGAACACAGCTAAAAACAGTACAAGTGCCAAATGCTCCTGTTAAAAATATTGAACCCTCAGATAGTAGCACCAGAGAGGAAAGTCCATCTGCATGCTTCAAATATTCATGACACTCAGGAGAGGCAGAAAAATGTACCCTAGAGTATAAAGCAAAAGCTCTCATCTGTGAACAGAATGCAATCAGTGATTTGAAAGAGGGCAGGGTAATGTATCATTAACATACCTATAAGTAACAAGGCCCCAGTTCTCCATGGCACCTTCATAAAATAAATATAAACATTTATTGATATATATGCATACTTTTCCTCAAAAATCACAAAATTCAAATAAAATCATACAATTCAGCAATAAAACGAAATTTACTTTACCAGCTGCAAAGTCAGCAATAGCAATGAGATCAATTTTGGGCAGAGGGTAAGGGACATTGAAGTAGTCTTTGTAAAAAGGCAAGGTTTTAGCAGCAACCTATGGAAGTGCACACAAACAAAAACATTCTGTGAATACACAAAGAAATCCACAAAGGAAACCTGTTTTAAGCCAAACTACCATAAGCTTCTAGAAATTAACCCCAGGGAACCTTACTTCTTTTGAAGACTGCATTGGCCACAAGCTTCCTAATACTGGCCAAACTCAAACCTATTTATAACCTGGTATGAACAATATTACTGTATATTTTCATGGTAATTTCTCAGAAAAAACAAAACTGTTTTTATATTCTCTCTTTTATCCAGAGCCAGAGGTTTGAACCCATGACTTCATGCACTGATGAACATACACTCTACCACACTTCCAGCCCTCTCTTTCCTATTTTCTAGATCATTATCTTATAAAATGTTGATCCAACATCAAGGTTGGCATATCCAAGTCTAATAAGTGAAATGAAAGTATCAAAACAACTTTCTAATTAAATCACAAATAACTGTACTAATAATTGATCAGAAATGTAAATTCCCCAACCTGGAGTTATGGACTGTTGGAACAATCCTCTTCAAGGACATTTACCTCTAGCGCAAATTTTCCTTGCTCTGCTTTGCCAACAGGGGTGTAAACACGGACACACACACCATCTTTTGACCTTGTTTCTACAAAGTCATATTCACCCACAACAAATGCCACCAGATACGTAGACATAACAGGTGTGCGGGCAAACTTCACTTCTACTAAATTTTCATCATCAGGATATGGTTTCCGGTCAATTACATTCTTCAGGAAAAAATAAAAACAGAAAACAAAAACAAACTTAGAACGTCTTAATTTTAATCCCAGTTCTTCAGTGTTTTTATATCATAAAGGTCTTTCCTTTCAGAAGGAAAAATGACCTGATAAAACTTTTTCCTCAGCAGGGCAGTGGTGGCACATGCCTTTGATCCCAGTGCTCTAGGGGCAGGCAGATCTCAGAGTTCGAGACTAGCCTGGGCTACAGAGTGAGTTCCAGGACAAACAGGGCTACACAGAGAAACCCTGTCTCAAAAAAAAAAAAAAAAGAAAGAAAAGAAAAGAAACAGAAAAAAAAAAAAAAAAAAGAGAGAGACAAGCAAAGAAACAGACCCTAAATGTATCCATACTGAAGTGTAAACGAATGTTCTTTTTAGGGTTATCAGTCTCCCCTCTAGGAATGTCAGAGAAGAGAATGGCATTTTCTATGGAATTCTCTCCACCAGTAAGTAGGCAAAAACTACATGTTTTGTTTGTTCATTTTTGGCTTTTGGGAAAGGGTCTTACTCTGTAGTCTTGGTTGGCCTTGAACTTGCATCAATCTTTCTGTTTGCTTCTCCCAAGTGCTGGGATTCCAGGCATGAGTCACCATCCTAGCAGCTATTAGCCCTCCACAGTCAAGTCTAAACTCCTGGTTACAGTACATCTTAAACAAGGTGGTCCTGGACAGTACCGTAATGAAAGCTCCTCTTGTTTATGAATGAGATCAGTAACAGTAAAGAGAGCATATTAAAACACAGCCAGTCAAAACTCTACATACACTTTTTAAATACAGCTATCACTTCTAAGATTGAATGAGAAAGCCACCACTCTTATTTCAGGTAATTTGTAAGGTCGTCTCTTACTTATGTCCTTCAATTTTGATAATCTGGGCATGGTGGCTCATAGACATAATCCTAGTATCCAAGATGAACAGGAAGAGAGTTGGGAGTTCAAGGCTAGTTCGGGCTACAAAGTAAATTCCAGGGCAGCCTTGGATATAATAGACCCTGACTCAAAAAGAAAACAGCAAAAAATGAGGATCTTGTCAGTGGCTCTAACAGAGAAGTTCTTCCTTGAGGAGAAAAAAAAAAAAACAATCAAAAGCAACTAAGGAAAACAAGACTTACTCAAAATAAAGGAAACTAATAGAAACACTTCTATGGTGTAGTGCTCACTAAGCTTGGGGGTTTCACATTATCCTATTTAATAAACAAACTAAATATACCAAAGACTATTCACAGTTCTTTAACACATACATACCATGTTTGATAAAGCAACTCTGTCTTTAGGAACAACCAGCGAGATATCAAAAGTTGCTTTGATAGCAGGCTCATCCCAGCAAGGAAAAGCCCTCCGGGCATCAGTAGCCTTAACAAAAAAAATATAAACTTATAAATACCATTAAATTAACCTCAGAGGTTGTTTTGTGTGTGTGTGTGTGTGTGTGTGTGTGTGTGTGTGTGTGTGTGTGTATACATATCATACAATAGCAAGCCCTCTTCTACTGATCTCTATGCCCAACCTTCAAAGATTTAATGTCTACTCTGCCAGGACATGAGCTAGGTGCTGACTGCAAAGTAAACACATGTTATTACCACTGTCCCACCAGCATTTGGGAACGATTCTCCTAAACATCTCAACAAAATGAGAATCATTTGTAATTAATTTTTGCTTTTATTAAAATATTTTAACACTGCAGATTTAACATGAATAAGTAACTTTACCAATAGTGTAGACACAATACAAAACACAGAACATTCTGGGTGGTGGCGGCGGTGTACACCTTTAATCCCAGCATTTGGAAGACAGACCAGCCTGGTCTACAGAGTGAGTTCCAGGATATGCTCCAAAAGCTACACAGAGAAACCCTGTCTCAAAAGAAAAAAAACAAACAAACCAAAAAACCAAAAAACCACCACAGAACATTTAATACCATGCTGTAAGGATTCAGATTAGGGAAAATATGAGAGAAGGTGCCTCTGGCTTTTATTTTAAAGTAAAAATCATCAATACAGAAAAGAAAACCATGTTGGGTAATAAATAAGTAAAAATATTCCCAGTCGCTGATGGACTCTGTTATTTATCTAGAATGAGAATAAAAACAGATGCTCCTTGGGCTGGAGAGATGGCTCAGAGGTTAAGAGCACTGCTTGCTCTTCCAAAGGTCCTGAGTTCAATTCCCAGCAACCACATGGTAGCTTACAAACATCTGTAATGAAATCTGATGCCTTCTTCTGGTCTGCAAGGATATGTGTAGACAGAACACTGTATACATAATAAATAAATAAATCTTTAAAAAATTCTTTAAAAACAGATGCTCCACCAATTCAAAATAGGTCATTTGTTTAATGGCATTCCTATACACTGTACACATAAAACCATCCCTATCTGGCCTACTTAAAGACTTCATTCTTTCTATAAAAATTAAAAATGGGATTAGGAAGATAGCCCAGTCAGGAAGTGTGTACTGAGTTAACAGGATTACATTCATTGTTTGTGGTGGTATTTGTAATCCCAGGGCTGAAAAAGCAGAGATAAGAAACGACCTAGGAACCTGGTGGTGGCACACGCCTATAATCTCAACACTCAGGAGGCAGAGGCAGGTGGATCTCTGTGAGTTCAAGGCCAGCCTGGTCTACAGAGCTAGTCCAGGACAGGCTCCAAAGCTACAGAGAAACCCTGTCTCGAAGAAAAAAAATAATAAAAAAAGAAAAAAGAAAAAAAGAAAAGACCTAGGGCTCCTTGGCCAGCTAGTCTAGTTTACTTATTAAAACTTTTGTTTTGTGGTATTATTTGTTTTTTCAGACAGGGTTTCTCTGAGTAGTTCTAGTTGTCTTAGAACTGCTCTGTATACAAGGCTGGCCTTGAACTCAGAGATCTGCCAGCCCCTTCCACCTTCTAAGTGCTCAAATTAAAGGCATGCACTGCCATGTCCAGCTCTAATTGAATCAATCAATCTCTCTGTCTCTGTCTCTCTCTCTTCCCTTTTTAAAGATTTATTTATTTATTTATTTATTATGGACACAATGTTCTGTCTGCATCTATGCCTGCATGCTAGAAGGCACCAGATCTCTTTATAGATGGTTGTGAGCCACCCTGTGGGTGCTGGGAATTGAACTCAGAACCTTTGGAGGAACAGCCAGTGCTCTTAACCACTGAGTCATCTCTCTAGCCCTAACTGAAACTCTTAAAAAAGAGGGGGTAAAAAGCACACAAGGAATGATATCTGTGGCTGATCTCTGACCTCCATGAACGCACATATCTGCTCACATATGTGCACCTTTTCACAGGCGTTGAAATGATGGTTCGGTGGTTAAGAGCTCTCATTGCTTTCAGAAGACCCAAGTGTGCTTTCCAGCACCCACATCAAGTGGCTCTTAATTGCCTGTAACTCCACAAATTCATGGAGATTTAATACCTTCTTCTGGCCTCCTGGGGTACCTGAACTCCACATGTGTGCGTGTAAACACACAGAGAACTAAAATACAACAAATCTATTTTTAAAAGCAGGGCACGAATGGACATCTTTAATCCCAGCACTCATGGAGCAGAGGCAAGGAGATCTCCGAGTTTGAGACCACAATGGTCTACAAATCGAGTTCCAGGCCAGCCAAGGCTAAAACAGACCACACCCTCCATCTCCCCAAAAATGTTTAAACTATTTTTGTGTTTTTGAGGCAGATCTAAGGAAATTGAACACTTTAAATTGGATGCTATCAGAAAACAGAAGTGAGCCAGGCTGGTGATACATACTTGAAAACCCAACATTGGACAAGCTAAGGCAGGATGAGCATGAAGAATGTAAAGACAGACAAGCCCAAGTTACAAAGTACCAACAAAAACCTTACTGGAAACCTAGCAAGATGGCTCAGCTGGGTAAGGATACTTCATGACAAGTCTAACACCTGAGCTCAATTCCAGACCCCTCAAGGTAGAAAGGAAAAATCAACTCCCCCAAGTTGTCGTCAGACTTCTACATGAGTGCCACAGCATATAACTATATATTCCAAGTTAAAAAACTCTTTGGGGCCAGGTGGTGGTGGTGCACACCTTTAATCCCAGCACTTGGGGGACAGAGGCAGGTGGATCTCTGTGAGTTGTAGGCCAGCCTGGCCTACAAAGTAAGTTCTAGGACAGCCAGAGCTGTTACACAGAGAACCCCTGTCTCGAAACACACACACACACACACACACACACACACACACACACACACACACACCAAACAAATAAACAAGCAAGTAAGCAATCTCTGGGGGAGGAGAGACAGCTCAGTGGTTAAGCAGCACTGGCTGCTCTTCCAAAGGCCTCAGCACCTACATGGCTGCTCACAACCATTTGTCACTCCAGACCCAAGGGTTCCAACACCCTCTTCTAGATTCCACAGGCACTGTATACACATGGCCACAGATATCCAAGTAGGTAAAGCACCCATACATATAAAAAGTAAGTTAATTAAATACAAACACAACTGTTTGTGTTCCATGCTAACTGTTGGCAACTAATGGATTCTAGGGGAGGGATAGAGATTACTTTCAGCTGTGTACCAAATGGTACACCCATCAGGCTCCAATAGATAGTTCTAACTCCACGGCCACACACAGACAGCCCTGGTTAAAATCAGAGTCAGGGCTATAGAAATGGGAGAGGTTAAGAGCATGTACTGCTCTTACATAAGACCTGATTCAGTTCCCAGCACCTACGTAGGGGACCGCACAACCTCTGTAACTCCAGAAGAACAGATAGATGCCTGACCTCTGTGGGCACCTCAATCTACACACACACACACACACACACACACACACACACACACACACACACACTCACACAGAAAATAAGAAGTCTAAAAATGTATATGTAGATAAAATCAAAGTCACCACGTAAAACAAAAGGCATGAATGTGACAAAAGAACTTGGAGTGGGAAGAAGCTAAAGACGGAGAAATACTATATACACCTATGAAACTGTCCAAGAACAAATTTCATAGTAATATTAAAAGCCAACAACAGCAGCCAAGCACTGTGGCGCAAACCTATAATTCCATCATTTAGGAGGCAGAGGCAGCAGATATCTATGGTCTATAGAGCAAGTTCTAGGACAGCCAGAGCTATAGAGAAACCGTATCTCAAAACCTCTCCAAAAGTGTGAGGTTTTTTTGGGTAGGTGGAGAAGGGAGTTAAATCCTAGACAATCCACAGCCAGGTGCAGTCACCACATCAATCGCCCATCACCATGCCTTGGAAAATTGAGGAAGTCAAGGACTTTCTGCTCCCAGTGCATCGGAAGGATGCCAAATCCGTCAAGATCAAGAACATGGATAAGGAGAAGGTCAAGGTCTGTGGCAGCAGGTCCTTTATAGCCTGGTCATCACAGACAAGAGGAAGGCAGAGAAGGGGAAGTAGCCCCCGCCTCCGCTTTGGCAGTCAAAGAGCTGAACTGACCCAGACTGCTACAGGTGACTATTAAAAGCCTGAAAAGTCAAAAACAAACACAACAAAAACAAAACAAAAAACAAAAACTAGTTATGCTACAGCTAAGATTCAAGGATAAACGTAAAGAAACAATGGCCAGGCAGTGGTGGAGTGCGCCTTTAATCCCAGCACTCAGGAGGCAGAGGCACAGGCAGGCGGATCTCTGAGTTCAAGGCCAGCCTCGTCTACAGAGCGAGCTCCAAGACAACCAGGGCTACACAGAGAAATCTTGTCTTGAAAAGGAAAAAAAAAAGAAAAAGAAAAGAGGGCTGGAGAGATTGCTCAGAGGTTAAAGAACACCAACTGCTCTTCCAGAGGTCCTGAGTTCAATTCCCAGCACCCACATGGTGGCTCACAACCATCTGTAATGAGATCTGGTGCCCTCTTCTGGCCTGCAGGGACACATGCAGACAGAATATTGTATGTATAATAAATAAATCTTTTAAAAAAGAAAGAAAGAAAAGAAATAAGCATACACAAATGTGCTAAGTGTATTTTTGTTTGTTTTGGTTTATTTTTGACAGGGTAACACTGGGTAGCCTCGGCAGTTCTCAAATTCGCTACTTAGCCTAAAACAACAATAAGAACCAAAGCAATTATGATTAAATTTCATTACATGTATATTATTACCTGGATATAATATTCTTCTCCAACTCATATCCTTTATTCCTTCTTTTTCTTTTAAGATTTCTTCTTACTTGTGAGTGCATACACACAGGGGAGAGCAGATCCCCTGGAGCTGGAGTTATTCAGTTGCCCAATATAGGCACTAGAAACCACCAAACTCAGATCTTCTCCAAGAGCAGAATGGACTCTTCTTTGTTTGTTTGTTTTTTCGAGACAAGGTTTCTCTGTGTAGCTTTGCACCTTTCCTGGAACTCACTCTGTAGCCCAGGCTGGCCTCGAACTCACAGAGATCCGCCTGGCTCTGCCTCCCGAGTGCTGGGATTACAGGCGTACGCTGCTGCCACCACCACCGCCCGGCCAGAATGGACTTTTAAACAATGAACAGCCCTAGTTCTCTCCTTCACTTAGACAGAAAAATCCCGAATATAAAATATAAATTCTAGGGCCAGGCATGATGGTGCACTCCTTTAATACCAGCAGATACATAGAGTTCAAAGCCAGCCTTGTCTACAGAGATAGTTCCAAGACAGCCAAAGCTACACAAAGAAACAAAACAACTAACAGATTTACATTAGTGGTTGGGTATGTGTGTACCTTTAATCCCAGGACTCAGGAGGCAAAGGCAAGAGGATCTCTGTGAAGTTCAAGGCCAGCCTGCTATACAAATGAATTTCAGGACAGCCAGGGCTACAAAGTGAGACCCTGCCTCAAAAAACTGAAACAAACAAACAAAGAAACAAATGAAAAACAAAAGGCATTACACTAGCGAAGAGTACCACGTACCTCAAACTGGGTGACAGCAGCATAGCGTACCTCTCCAGCAGGGGTGGTGTATTTACTCCTATAGAAACCTTTCATTTTGTCATTCAGCTCTCCAACAAAATCTATCTTTAAGGTTCCTGTACCTGTGATTGAAGATGAACAGAGATCTTTTTATGGAGACGTTAATAAATATAGGTATCAGAAATCGGCTACCACAATGTTTAAAGCATTTCCTTTCTCAAATACTCCTTTTGGCACTGAAGAGAATACTATACAGATTGATACAAATGGTTAACTAATCATTAAAGTCTTGTCTAGGGGACTGCTTAGAAAACAATTTCAGTAAGTCTCAAATCACCACAGTATATAAATGAAGAATAAGAAAGAAAACATTAATTATTAAAGGTCTAACACATGTTTCTGTGCGTGAGACTTACAACTTTACAAAATTGAAGGTAGTGACCCTCTTTTTTAGAAAAGGAAATGAGGGCTGAAAATTTAAAGTGACTTTCCAAAGGTCATACAGTAAGTTAAGCAGCAAGGATGTTTTTACCCAAAACATGCTCTCTGCCAATTATACCATGTGATTAGTCTTTTTAGATAACTTTATGCATACAAAGAAAAATGCAGTCAATTATTCTATGCTTAAAGACAGTATTTGTTTGATCCAGATAGAACACTGATTGCATATTCTTGTAAGGAATTCCAGGAAAGAGCAATTATTTGATCAACTACAGGGCATAAAATGAACTCTCAGAATCATCTCAATCATCTGAGCACTAATACTAAAGAAAGAAATTACTAAATTGAAGCAAAAACGCAACGTAAAAACATATCCACATTATTTTAAGAGGAAAATGAGTTTTTGCCTCCACGTTCAACTTTTGCTTTTCTGTACTGTTCTTAACAACAGAATAAAGATAATTATATCTAGCATTCACCTGCTAAAATTGGATGCATGGTACAACAACCCACTCTACATCTCACAGATCAAGTCACACACACACAAAGAATTCTGAAAAATGTTGACTGATCTTTTCCATATGCCTACTTATAATAAAATCAGCAGAAAGTGAGCCTAACAAATTAAAGATATGAGGAAAATGATTAGCCAATCATACCAGACTTTCATATCCTAATATTTCAGATTGTCCTTTCTATAAATTAACCATGTCTGACATTGATTAAATGTCATTGACGTTTTCCTCCTTTGACGTATCTTTTTTTTTTTTAAGATGTATTTATTTATTATGTACACAGAAGAGGGCACCAGATGTCATTACAGATGGTTGTGAGCCACCATGAGGGTGCTGGGAACTGAACTCAGGACCTCTGGGAGAACAGTCGGTGTTCTTAACCTCTGAGCCATCTCTCCAGCCTTTGACGTATCTTTTTGTATGGTCTTAAAGTCAAATTTCATGCCTAAAACTGAATTTGCTCTTTGGAAAGGTTCAAAGTAACATAAGTAGAAGTCTGTACAACAGGCAAAGGACAAAGGCATCACCTCTACTTAAAAACAAATGCGTCTGCTACATGGCTAAACTCATTTTTCTACATGTCACTAAGACGACAATAGCCAACTAAGCACTACAAAGTGTCACAGTCTTAAAACAACCATGTGGAAACAACACAACAGCTGCTGGAGCTCAGCTCACAGGCGTCTGTGATAGGGAGAGTCTGAAAACCACTGTGACACTCATCTGTGACAGCTCAAGGGACAACGAATAATATTTTTTGGTACGTGGTGCTAGGACTAACTCAGGACACCATGAATAATGCTAAGAAGGCTCTCTGCCACTAAGCTATATCCCAAACTCCAGTGAATACTTTTTGTTCTTAACAAGAATAGCAGATTACTAGGGCAATAAATATTATCACAGTTATAGGACTGTAGAGTCTTATTATTGATGGATTAATAATGGATATTAAGAATAACTAAGGCTGGAGAGATGGCTCAGCAGATAAGAGGTGGCTGCTCTTCCAGAGGTCCTGAGTTCAATTCCCAGCAACCACATGGTGGCTCACAACCGTCTGTAATGAGATCTGATGAACTCTTTTGGCATAAAGGCGTACATGTAGATAGAGCATTCACACACATAAAGTAAATAAATAAATCTTTAAAAAAGGAGTAACTAATGTAAAAATGTAAGAAAATAATTAACTGGTTTATCCTCTATTCTCTATAGGAATTTAATGTATACTAAGATTATTAAAGTTTTCAAAGAAAATACAATAGATTATTTTTTCAATTCCATTACCCTAAGTGGGAACTGACTGATGGAATTTTCTGTTACAGTTCCACAGATGAATTGGCCGTCTGTTTTCACTGTCAGGATGTTTTCTAATATAACTCATATTAACAGTAAATTTACTTTCACTTTTTCCTATTTGGAACAAAAGTGGATTTAAAACTCATAACTAAATAAGAAAGGCTGCTTACACTTTTACTTGGTTTTAAATCTCCAAGGCCATCAAACCATAACAAGATACTGACAGTGACCACTTCCAAAGAGTGGCTTACTAAACAAAATACAAAGTATTGGAAAGGGTAATTACCTGAAATTCAAACAAAACACAAGTTAAATGTTTTTTAAATAATTCATAAATTAGTTTCACATTATACAATACTAATCACAAAGTATCATTATTAACAAAAATTTAACGTGAGTAGAAAAAAAGGACTTCTGACAAATTTCATTTATCAAACACCATGATGAACAAACTTTCAATAGGCCTTTAATTTTATACCTATTTACACGCAACTACATTGTTTCCTCAAATTAGATACTTAATTTCAATATATAACCTACTTATGTTTAGATGGTAAACCTTTAAAAACATAATATAAAGGCAGCTTAGTGGCCCACCCCTTTAATTCCAGCACGTGGGCAGATCTCTGAGTTTGAGGCCAGCATGGCCTACATACAATGTTGAGAGTTCCAGATCAGCTAAAACTACAAAATGAGACCCTGTCTCAAAAAACAAACAGAAAAAAAACCATAAAATGATTAAAATTAAACAACTAAAATAAACATCCATCAAAAACACAAATGATGAAAGTTTGAGATTATAATTATAAAACTTACATATCTTGAGGTATTTTAATAAGAAATTTAATAAGCTTATTAAATGCTATAAAACTAAAGACCAATTTATATGAAAGGGAAAATAATAAGAACAACTATATTTCTCCATATTGATACCACTTTACAGGACTTTGAAAACTGTTCTCAGGCTTTTAGACTTTATAATAATTATGGGATACTTATCAATATTATAGAATGTCAGTAGAGATGTTCTACTTAGCTATCTGATAACTGGTACAATTGGTAAGTTTAAAAAGATAAAACACAAAGGCTACTAAAGGCTAAAAGTCATAAAATTATGTTCAATATTTACTCAATCATCACCCAAGACCTGTTCTGTAATCTGATAAAAATCTGAAAAAAATAAAGAACTTTTTCTTTGTTTTTGCCTGGCAATGGTGGCACACACCTTTAATCCCAGCACTCAGGAGGCAGAGGCAGGCAGATCTCTGTGAGTTCGAGGCCAGCCTGGTCTACAGAGTGAGTTCCAGATTAGGCTCTAAAACTACGCAGAGAAACCCTGTCTCAAAAAACAAAAAACAAACAAAAGACTTAGCTGTTTTTATTTCTCCCAAATTCACAGATATTTGTGAGGTAAGACCTTTATTTAAAGCAAAGAATGACTGGGTATCTGGTCCTAAGAACTCTGTTATAATGTGTAAGTCAGTTTGTTATAATGTGGAATCTTCCAACAGACACTATCAAGATACTTAATAATCTAAAATTGTGTTATTATTTGTGGTTAGAGGATAACTTATGGAGATGGCTTTCTCCTTCTGTCTTTACATAGGTTCTAGGGACCGTATGGCAAATGCCTTTATCTATTGAGCCATCTTGTCAGCCCAATATTCAATAATTTAGTACAGTCACACTTGCAGGATTTTCTAGCATTTTTATTAGTTGTTATATATATTAGCTTAAGAAAAACTGTATGGCACTCCATTACCAGGTGATGTAACACCCATTCTGACCTCTGTAGTCTCTGCACATACATACAGAGGAACACACCGTTTTTCTTTTTTTATTGTGTACACAGTGTTCTGTCTGCATGTGTCTGCCCATCAGAAGAGGGCACCAGATCTCATTATAGATGGTTGTGAGACATAATGTGTTGCTGGGAATTGAACTCAGGACCTCTGGAAGAGCAGCCAGTGCTTTTAACCTCTGCACCATCTCTCCAGCCCCTGGAACACAAACTCTTATATGTAAAATAAATATATTTTTTAAAAGAATTATTCTGCTGGGCAATGGTGGCACTCACCTTTAATCTCAGCACTTGGGAGGCAGAGGCAGGAAGAGGATCTCTGTGAGTTCGATGCCAGCCTGATCTACAAAGTGAGTTCCAGGACGGGCTTAAGCTACACAGAGAAACCCTGTCTCGAAAAACAAATAAACAGAGCTAGGCTGTGGTGGTGCAAGCCTTTAATCACAGCACTTGGGAGGCAGAGCCAGGCGGATCTCTGTGAGTTTGAGGCCAGCCTGGTCTGCAAAGTGAGAGCCAGGACAGGCACCAAACACCACAGAGAAATCCTGTCTTGAAAAAAAACCAAACAAACAAACAACAAGAAAAGTTCAATTAACTTAAAAAAACTCAAAAACTATAAAGTATTTTATGTATAAACTCAATTTCCAATAAAATATGGGACAGATAAAAATCAGTATGATGAATTATAGTGTATTACATATAGGTAACTTTCTCTGATATTGTTTGAAATGGCTTTGACCATTTATCATGTGTGTTATGAATTTATCAAGAATGATACAGCACTGGATGCTCTTCCAAAGGACTCAGGTTTGATTCCCAGAACCCACACAGCAGCTGACAACCATCTGGTGCACATATACATGCAGACAAAACACCCATACACAAAGACTTGTTTCTTAAAAACTATTTCAGTATATATAAATGACTACAAAACTATGATATAGTTTGTAATGATACAGAGGAAACTAATTCCATTTAAGGGGTAAACTGAGAGGAGGGCAAAGCAAAATTCCATCAGGGAGCATATGAATTTTCAAACTATGTACCATAGCAATAACTATAAAACAGGGCTAGGGATGTAAGAATGTAGCTCAGTGGTAAGGGCAGTTGTCTGGCATGTGGAAGCTTTAGATTTAGTTCACAGTTGGGTGTAGGAATTGAATTCTAAGGTGAAGTTGGGCATGGTGGCCCATACCTTTATCCCAGGGCTCTGGAGGCAGAGGCAGGAGGATTTCTGTGTTTGAGGCCAACATGGTGTACCTACCATCTTACTGTAGCCCAGCCAGAGCTACACATGCTGCCTCAAACAAAAGAAAACAATAAAACAAATACAAACACACACATACACACCAACCACGCACGCACAAACAAACCTAAGCAGGACATAGCAACATACACCCATAACCCCAGCATTTGTAAGGCAGAGGCAAGTTCAAAGCCAACCTGGTATATATAGCAAGATCTAGTTCAGGCAGAGGAACGCATCCAAGACCTATCACAAAAACAAAGAGTAGCTGGGCAGTGTTGGCACATGTCTATAATCCCAGCACTCAGGAGGCAGAAGCAGGTGGATCTCTGTGAGTTCGATGCCAACATGGTCTACGGAGCAAGGTCCAGGACAGTCAACACAGAGAAAGCCTATCTAGAAAACAAACAAAACCAAACAAACAAGCAGACAAAGAGAGAGGGTGGCTCTGGTGGCACAGATGAGAGGTGGAAGGCCTGGGTCTAAGGCCCGGGTTAAATCCTCAGTACTATGAAAAAAGAAGCAAACTAAAAGGCATAATGTAGCAGAGACAGGCTTTTGTTTGCTCTATTTCTTTTTGAACTGGAGTATGATGCCCAGGCTGGGCTGGTACTCATGGTTCATGGCACTAAAGGATAGCTGGCAGACAAGTGGTCCTCCTGTCTCCACCTCCCATCTAGCTTCATCTGGCTTTTTATGTGGGTCTTGGAGATAAACTTGGATCGTCAGGCTTCTCGTACATAGCAAGCCTGTATTTCCTCAATCTCTTCTTCCTTCTTAGTGGCAATGGAGATTGACTCCAAGTCCCTGAGCATGACAGTAATAAGTCCTACCTCTCCTCTTTCTCGTAGGAATCTGCTTTTGTTTACTTGAGCTTGATATTTAGTTTTTAACTAAATATCCCGTTTGTATAGTATTTTACTTAGATTCCGTATGTTTTGATATGCCTCAACTTTCTTATTCAGTTCTAACTATTTGCTAATTTTCTGTTATTATTGTAGATGGGGTCTTACTAGTTCTCTCCCGATGGTCCAAACGCCCTGGCTCTCACTGCAGCCTCTGAAGGAGGCAGAACTATAAATAGATGCCATGATGTCTAGTGTCTTCTAATTTTCTTCTTCCCTTTTTATATTTTTACAGTACTGGGGACTACACTTAGCCCTGCAAATTCTAACCAAATGCTCTGCTAATTTAACTTTCCTAACAAGTTTTGACTCAATTACTCAATACGTGAAAAATGAAAAAATTCTGCCATTATTAATTATTTATTTATTTATTTATTTACTTACTTATTTATTTTGTGAGACAGGATTTCTCTATGTAGTTCTGGTTGTCCTGGAGCACTTTGTGGACCACGGCCTGAAACTCAGAGATCTGCCTGCCAAACATGTGGGCCATCATGCCTGGCTTTGCTACTGACTTCTAATATTGTCACAATATGAACATAGAATATGAGGTAGTGTTCCAGAACAGCCAGAACTGTTACACAGAGAACTATAGTTCTTTAGTGATACTTTCTTTTTTTTTTTTTTGAGTAGGAGGGCTGGAGTGACGGTTCAGCAGTTACCAGCACTAGTTGCTCTTCTAGAGGACCCACGTTTGATTTCCAGCACTCACATGGCATACAGTAACCTGTAAATCCAGTTCTAGGGGATCTGACCCCATCTCTTCTGGCTTCTACTGGCATCACACTTACTGCACAGACATTCACACAGACAAAACACTAATACGCATAAAGTTACTTTTTGTTTTGTTTTGTTTTGAGACAAGCTCTCTCTACAGTCTTGGCAATCCTGGAGCTCACTATGTAAACCATGATGACCTCAAAAGTCACACAAAACCTCCTATCTCTATCCCAGAGTGCTGGGAGCAAAGGCGTGTACCAGACTAAAATTGCTGCATTTTTATCAAGTAACAGCTTACATTTTAAATTGATACAGCAGCCACAAGCTTACCTATAAGCTACAAGTCCTGGCCAGTGTGCCCTCCATAAATGCCCAGCAGCCAAGGTTTCAACTCTGATTTCTTTTCCTCCCCTCACCCCCAACAAGACAGGGTTTCTCCTGGAACTCTAGACCAGGCTGGCCTTGAACTCAAAGAGATCCTCTTGCTTCTGCCTCCCAAATGCTGGAATTAAAGGTGTGAGCCACCACAGGGCCTCCAAAGGTGTATTTTTGTAGACTGAAGATGCCAGTGTTTAATTCAAAGAAATTTCTTACTTTATTCTTTTTACAAATTTTCAAAAATTACATTTATGTATTCAAAATCAATTTATGTATTCAATGTGTTGAGTCAGGTAGGAAGGGAGGGGAAGAGTGCACACCACATGACAAGTGCCATGGCTTGGAGGCCAGGACAGCTTGCAGAGACAGTGCTCTCATGTGGCTCCAGAGTCAAGATACAGAAGCAGGCTTAATGACAAGCACCACCTTGCTGGCTGAATTTATTCCTTTAATAAAAATTTCTAGCTCAGTGGTAAAGCACTTGCCTAGCAAGCACAAGGCCCTGGGTTCGATCCTCAGCTCAAAAAAAAAAAAATTTTTTTTTCTTTTTTAAATAATTTGGATTTTGGTTTTAATAGACTGGTTCTCAATTTTCCTATTTTTCTGTTTTGCATTTCTTTGTTTTTTTCCTATAGTTTGGAATATATTCAATTTCATTTTCTGAAACTTTTGCTTAAAAGGAGGAGGATCTGTAAAGATGACTCAAGAGTTAAGTTGACTGGCTGCTCTTCCAGAGGATCAAAGTTCAATTCCCAGCATCCACATGTAGGCTCACAAACATCTATGACTCCAGTTCCAGGGGATCCAACATCCTTTTCTGACCACTGTGGATACTGCATGCATGTGGTACACATACATACATGCACATAAACATACATATGTTCAGGCAAAACATCCATAGACATAAAAATAAATACATTTAAAAAACATTTAGCCAGGCGGTGGTGCACGCCTGTAATCCCAGCACTCTGGGAGGCAGAGTCAGGCGGATCTCTGTGAGTTCGAGGCCGGCCTGGTCTACAGAGTGAGATCCAGGAAAGGTGCAAAGCTACACAGAGAAACCCTGTCTCGAAGAAAAACAAAAAACAAAACAAAACAAAACAAAAACATTTAATTCATCATAGTATGACTTCCAAAAGGTATACTATGTGTGTATACACATGCATACATTTCACACAAACAACAGATCAATTTTTTAAAAATTTAACAATTTCTGGAAATCAGACAAATAGATATAAATAAAAATAAAAAAAAATAACTGTGTGACTATTTAGACATAATCCAGGCATCCACAGAGTAAACAGGGAGGAGGTACTAACATGGAGTCTGGCCTAGCCCAGGAGGACCTCCTGATCCTCCTGTTTCTATCTCCCAAGTGCTGGGATTATAGATGTAAGCCAGGATATCCAGCTGAGTATCATTTTATTTGTACTATTTTAGAAATAGGATTTATCAACCTGAATATATACTTTATAGTTTTAAAATTTGTATTATAATAAGTATTTTATTATATTAATAAGAATTAGCAAACTTTTACTAAGTATATTTCATTTATACTGATAAGTCACAATGAATTTGTTAACTCAGTGTTGAACAAATATTAACTGTAATTCTGTCACCAATATATATAATGTCTTAATAACATACTTGAAGTCATAAAATATTTTTGTTATGACTTTTCCTTAGAATACATTTATACTAGCAGAATGGCTGAGTCCAATGTCATGAGTGCATTCAGCTCTTTGCATGTACTGACAAGCTGGTTTTCAAAAGTAATTACATGGTTTATCTCTACCCAGTACTACAAAGCATTTTTTATGATCATGAATCTTACTCATTTAAGATTTCTTTTTAGCTGGGCGGTGGTGGTACATGCCTTTATAATCTTTTATAATCTCATCACTGGGGAGGCAGAGGCAGGCAGAGCTTCAGGTCAGCCTGGTCTACAAAGTGAGTTCCAGGACAGCCAAGACTACACAAGAGAAACCTTGTCTACTAGAAAAACAAAACAAAAAGGATGAGTGAGTGAGTGAGTGAATAAGTGTGTGTGTGTGTGTGTGTGTGTGTGTGTGTGTGTGCACGCGCGCGCATTAGAAGGGGGGGAATCACAAAGGGGTAACGGACCCCCCATGGCTGGAGTTATAGGCAGTTGCACGTCTTCTGACATGGGTGTCAGAACTGAACTTGGGCCTGTGGAAGAACGACAAGCATTCTTAACCACTGAGCCATCTCTCAGCCCCCATTAAGAATCTTTTTAATCTGGGCCATGATGGCACAGGCCTTTAATCCCAGCACTTGAGAGGCAGAGACCTGCGATCTCTGTGAGTTCAAGGCCAGCCTGGTCTACAGAGTGAGATCCAGGACAGGCACCAAAACTACACAGAGAAACCCTGTCTCAAAAAGCAAAAAACAAAAAACAACAACAACAACAAAAAACTTTTTAACTTCAGCTTACAGGACAAGAATAAATTGGTTTTATATTAGAGCAACTTGTTTTGATAGTTCTGATTACTAGGAAACTGAATATCCACATTTAATAGTTATTTACAGTTTTTTTCTGTATAATATGTTCTTTTGGTTTTGTTTTGTTTTTTTTTTTTTTGAGACAGGGTATCACTATGTAGCCCTGGAACTTGCTTTGTAGACCAAGCTGGCCTTGAACTCACAGAGCATCGCCTGCCTCTGCCTCCCAAGAGCTGGGATTAAAGACTTGTGCCGCCACCACCGCCTGAACTGCTCTTTTTCATCTACTCATTTATCAAATCCCTAGAGCTTTCCAAATTGATTTTTATATAATTTCTTCTATACTAAGCTCTGAAAGTCTTCCCCTTTCTTTGTGCTTTTATGACAAATACAGTAACACACCAACAAATCTTCCTTTCTGCGCCCTCACTAGTAGTAATGTTTCTCCTTCTGGTTGTAAACCAGAATCGTATGTAGAGGATTCTCTTCAGAGGTTTCAATCAGCAGCAGATGGAGCTAAGTGAATGTATTTTTAAAAAATAGAAACTGAGCTGGGCATGGTGACACACGCCTTCAATCTCAGCATTAAGGAGGCAGAGACAGGTGGCTCTCTGTGAGTTGGAAGCCAGCCTGGTTTATAGAGTAAGTTTTAGGACAGAGCTACAGAGAGAAACCCTATCTTGAAAAACAAACAGAAACAATTAAAAATTAAACATCTTATTCTATGGTAAATGATCTTTAGCTTTTCATCTAGTTTTCTGTTTAAGTAAAACACAAATGATAGAAATTTGAAACTTTTATTTTCATAACCCAGCATTTTGAGGGGGAGGGAAGGTCTGAACATTTCAATTGGTGAGCACTATCAGGGAAGAGACAGCACATGGTCCCTGGGAAGCTGACGTGAGTAGTTTCTATGGATTTCAGAGACAGTCTCTCACCTGTCTGGAGAGTACTAGGAAAGGACAGGGTGACTTTCTCGTCTTCATTCTGGTAGTTAAATCCTGTAGCATGGATTTCTGGAAAGAAAAAGAAAAGACATTACTTCACAAATCTGAGTACATGACTTTGAAGTTAACATCTTTAACAAAATTTCTACTGAAATGAATGAAATATTCTTGTTTTGCGAGACAGTCTGGCTAGACAGCCCTGGTACTATGTAGGCCAGGCTGATCTTGACCTTATAGCAACCCTCTGCCTTAGCTTTCTTTCCTCTTTGTTTGTGTTTTGGACATGAGGTCTTACTATGTAGCTCTGGCTGGCCTGGAATTCAGAGACCTTGTGCTGGGGTTAAAGCTGTGTGCCAACATACGGGGCAAAATGCAACATTCTCCACTTAGTAAATCAAGTTTCAATAATGCTCCTTAAAAAGAATTACAAGTGGGCTAGTGAGATGGTTCAATGATTAAAGCCACCTGCTATACAAGTGTCCGGTAATGAAAGTTCAAAATTCACAGAATTTATAATGTAAATTATAAATTATAAAGGAGAGTACCAACTCCACAAAATTATCCACTGACCTCACATACACATATGCACAAATGTGCACACTTGTACAAACATACAGACACATATAAAATTTTTAAAAATAATTACATTTCTTTATAAATTTACCATCTCTGGTGATGTAAAGGAAATAAGAGTTACTACAAATGATAGTTTTCTATTTGTTCATTTATACTGTGCTCATTTTGTGAGATAGAGTGTTGTGTGATATTTTGATTGCATTCTGATGCTCCCGAGACTGACAATAAAGTTTGTTTTTAATCAGAAGGTGAAGCGAGCTACTAGCTACAAAATTAACCATAGAAGTTTTGGAGGACCAAGGACTGACAGATACAGGAAGTAGGATGGTGGGCCTGAGAGAGGGTCTCAGCCCTTTTGGATGAAGAAACAAAAGAGATAGGAAGTAACTGGCCACTTCGCCTTCTCTTATCATTAAAGTTATGATTCTGACTCCCAAGTTTTTATTGATAAAGAGTAATTATTTAAATGCATCAATAGGGTCTTACTATATATCCTAAACTGTCCTTCAACTAGTAATTCTCTTGTCTCAGCTTCCAGAGTTGTGACAGTCTTGTCAGACTATGGAAATGCTCCATTCTAATTCTTATAAGACTGTGGTATTATTTTCTATGTTGCACCTACTCATGAATCTTTGTCTTCTAATCATGAATCTTTAGAAGATCTAGTACACTGTTAAGAATTCACTGTTAAAGATATCACCAGAGTCTTGCACCCACTCCCTGAAAGATGGATTACAATGTAAACTCAGAGAGAAATCACACCCTCTTCTAGATTCTTTGCTCTTGGATTTTACAGAAATAAATAATGACATGTACAGATAAATTAAGACTCCAGTTACTTACTCTTCACAAACCAGGAGAAGAAACTGCTGCCTTTAATGCCACTTCAGGAAGCTTAACTTGACATACTCAGAATCCACAAGCCAGTTCCAACCAATACATCCCAAGTATACCCCAAGTGAAAATAATGGTTAAAGATATGACCTTGATAAGCATGCAAAAAGATGTTCAGTATCAAAATCAAAAACCATACCAATTCAAACCCACTATGATAACTATAATTACAAACACATCTAAGGAGGCTGTTGAGAAACCCAAGCCCACATAAATTTCTGGCAGAATATGAAATGGTAGACACCTAGTAAACCATGTGGTATTTCATCAAAAGGTTAGATATACAGTTACCGTATGGTGGGCAATCCCACTCCCATGTGTGTTCTCTATATATTTCTCTCTTAAGAACTATGTCAATACAAAGACTTGTATATATACAAGTCTACAAGTATTCATAATAGTACTGTTACTAATAGTTCCAATGTGGGGCTTCTGTCACTTAATGTCCATCAACTAATGAATAGATAAAATGTGAATAACAATGAACTGTTATTCAACAATATAAATAAATGAGGTGCTGTACCACAAGATGGCTCTGTGGGTAAAGGTCCATGCCACCATAGCTGACAATTTCGAGCTGGACCCCTGCAACCCACATGGAGGACCCCTGCAACCCACATGGAAGAAGGAGAAGCAATTCCTGAAGGTTGTCTCTGGACCCCCACACATACATTATAGGGTCCATGCCTCCTTCTCAAATGAATGTGGAAAACAAAGAGTGGGAAGGAGGAAGGGAGTGGCATAATGGGCAGCAACTTTGAAAGAGGGTCTCATGAAGCTCAGACTGGACTTGACCTTGCTATGTGACTGAAGATGACCTTAAACTCCTAATTCCGGGTTGGGGATTTAGCTCAGTGGTAGAGCGCTTGCCTAGCAAGCACAAGGCCCTGGGTTCAGTCCTCAGCTCAAAAAAAAAACAAAAAAACAAAATAAAACAAAAAAAACAAAAAAACCCTCCTAATCCTCCTGCCTCAGTATCTCAAAAGCTGGGGTCAAGGCATGGGAGAGCAAGCTCAACTAGTGATCCTCTAAGTTTTCTGTCTTGTCCTTTTTCCTTCTGCAAGTACCTGCATGTATGTGTGCATGTGTGTGTAGACACTAGGTCAACCAAGTGTCTTTCCAAATGGTTCCACCTTAATTTTTGGGTGTTTTGTTTTTGTTTTTGTTTTTTCTAGGCAGGGTTATACTATGTAGCGTTGGCTGTCCTAGAACTCACTATGTAGACCAGGCTGGCCTCAAACTTTGAGATCTGCCTGCCCCTTCCTCCCCATGCTGTATGGGATTAAAGGTGTGTTTGAGAGAGGCTGGCTTTCAGAGATTCCCGTCTCTGCCCATCCAGTGCTTAGATTACTGAAGTGTGTGTGTGCTTTGCCTGGCTTATTATCTGGGTGCTAAGACCCAAACCCAAGTCCTCATATGGCAGCTTATTCAATGAGCCAACCCAACTGTTCATCTTTTGCAAGCATCCTACCACTGAGCAACACCCTCAGTCCCTGTGAGCTTGAAACTGAACATAAACCAAGTTAAACGAGACAAATATCCAAGTACCACTGAAAACAAAAAAAACAACAGCCTAGACACAGCTGGGGGGTGATAACACATGCTTATAATTCTTGCCCTGAGGAGGAAGACTCAGAAGCTAAAGGCCAGCCTTAGGTACATTGCAAGTTTGAGGCCAGCCTGAGGTATGTGAGACAACTATCTTAGGATAGATAGATAGATAGATAGATAGATAGATAAATGGATAAAAAATTCTTAGTTGGGCAGTAGTGGCGCACACCTCTGATACCAATACCTAGAGGCAGGAAAATCTCTTGAGTTTGAGGCATCCTGGTCTACAGAGCGAGATCCAGGACAGCCAGGACTACACAGAGAAACCCTGTCTCAAAAAACAAAAAACAAACATAACAAAACAAAATCTTTAGAAAGTAAATGCGTGGCAGATGGAGGGGAAATGGGCAATGAGTACTTCTTGGAGCTGGGAAATATTGAGTCTGCTGGTGGCCATACAAAGTGTAAACAAACTAAAAGCTATTAAAATCTACACACTTTATTCATTTTTAAAATGTTTGGCTTTATGAGTCAACATCTCACACTATAGTTCAGGTCAGTCTATAACTTGCAGTGATCCTCTCGGCTCTTCATCCCAAATGCTGAGATTACAGGAATGGATTACCATATATCCACAGCCCTGAAGATGCTTTAAACTGACTTAGCAAGATTTCAAAAATTTTTATATTATCACTAAGCTTCATACACATATCTGTAAAACTAAAATCTTTTTTTTTTTTTTTTTTGAGGGGGGTGGTTCAAGATAGGGTTTCTTTCTTGGCTGCCCTATAATTTGCTTCGTAGATCAGGCTGGCCTCAAACTCACAAAGATGTGCCTGCCTCTGCCTCCACAGTGCTGGGATTAAAGGCGTGTACTACCACTGCCAGGCTAAAACTAAATTCTTACAGTTTAGTTCAGACTTTGAAAGAACTTTCATTGATCCTCTATATAAACCTTCATTTTATAGAAAAGGAAAATAGAAAATGAAGTTAAGGATATGATGAAGATTAAATGGCTAGACTAAATCTCAGTTGCCTTCCTGTAATTGCTTCTAAAATTATTTATGTAATCCTAAAATTGCTTCTGAATTTGGTATATAAAGAACTGTTCTCTACTAGAACAAAAACTAAAAACATGCTTTAAAGTGATTCCACAGAAAACAATTACAACAGCCTGAAGGAAAGACAATTATCACCACAACGCCTGTAAATGTTCACTTCCGTCATGTGTGGTTGTACATACCAAAAAACCTCAGCTCCTGGGAGGCAGGAGGATCATGACGAATCTGAGGATAGCCTGGGATGATAGTGAGACACTCCCAAATGATGAAACAGACAAGAAGAGTGTGCATGAGGAGACCAGAGGGCAACACGGGTGTCTTCCTGGCTCACTCTCCACCTCACGTGTGTCACAGTCTCTTCCTGAACCTGCAGCTCAGTTTGGCTGTGCTGGCAGGCCAATGACTTCCAAATCCCCTTTCATGTGAGTGGTGTGGATCTCACAAGTCCTCACAACTGTGCAGCAAGTACTTTACCAACCAAGCCACCACCCCAGCCAAAGTTCTTTCTAAGAGAGAATGGGATTCTGGTAGCTTTAAGGTATTACTAAAACCAATTTGTTCTTATAAATCTACAGAAACATTTCAAACTGGTAAGAAGTTAATGAAACACAAAAGAACAAGAGCCTGAGACAGAACAACCCAGTGCTGTAGTGCTACACTTCATTCCACAATAAAAACTTCCAACTGTAAGGACAACTAGATGATAGAACTACCAAGGAGTTAGTTCTCTCTGGTTTCCTCAGAAGACAGTAGCCATATATTGAATTCTTCTAAATTGTCTTGTATTCTTGGAACTGTCCATTCATTTTATGCTGAACAGATTAAGTGAAGTATTCCGTAGCCCCCAAATCAAAGTCTATGATGCTCTTAAGCTCAAAATAAATAGTCAAAGCAAAAATGAAAAAGTGTTCAACATTATTAGTCATCAAGGAAACACAAATCAAATCCACCCCCAATGACCACTACACACACCAGAGTAGTTAGCTTCACTAAGTGTCAACAAAAATGTTGCCAGAATTAAAACTAATATTGTTGGTGCAAACATTCTCCAACCCCATCTCAGGATTTCCACATCTGCCTCAACAGTTCTTTCTCCAGCCATGTCTGTAAATACTTAAGTCATTCAGATATCAACTCATTTCTTTAAAGATCTGTTCTATCACTTTTTTTCATTTTTTATTAAGAATTTTTTTTCATTTTACACACCAATCAGAGATTTTAAGAACAATCGCCACAAGGCTGGGAAGTGTAGCCCTGGTGCTGGTCTAATGAGCATGAAGCCCTGGGTACTATCCCCAGTACTGCATAACATGGGACACTGTGGTTACGTGCCTATAATTCCACGACATAGTGAGTTCAAAGCCAACCTTGGCTACATGAAATCCACACCAAACAAAATAAATAATCCTCATTCTATATGCCTTTTCAATTTTTTGCCTTTAATTCTTGCTACCTGTTAGGATATAATAGTAAGTATTTGGAGTTTTTGGTTTTTTTTAAGATTTATTTATTATGTATACAGCATGTATGACTGCAGGCCAGAAGAGGGTGCCAGATCTCATTACAGATGGTTGTGAGCCACCATGTGGTTGCTGGGAATTGAACTCAGGACCTCTGGAAGAGCAGTCAGTGCTCTTAACCTCTGAGCCATAGCTCCAGCCCATATTTGGAGTTTTACTCAATGGCCCTAGCTCATAACTCCATCCCCAAAGTAGGTATTAATTAAGCGTAAGTTAATCTTCCTTGCTCCCACTATTTCAAAAGAGAATGCAATATGGAAATGTCAAGAGGAATCTGGACAGGCCTTTCTGGATTTTCTAACCAATTCTATTAGCATTAGATAGGAAATTGTCTCCACAAAAACTCAAAAGGAAGCCAGGAGGTAGTAGCACATGTCTTTAATCCCGACACTTGGGAAGCAGAGAGAAGTAGATCTCTGTGAATTCAAAGCCAGCCCGGTCTACAGAAGTGAAGTCCAGGACAGCCAGGGAGGTTACACAGAGAAACCCTGTCTCAAAAAGAAAGAAAGAAAAAAAAAAAAAAAAACTCAAAAGGAGAGTGTTCAGAAAGCTTCCAGACGAGAAATTCCTAGACAATGATGAACCCTTTCCCCATTCCCCATATTTTGTTTTATTTTTTAAAGGGTCTCACTATGTAAGCCATACTGGCTTTGAACTCACAGACATCTGTCTGCCTCTATCTCACAAGTACTGGCATTATAGGCTTATATATATATCGTGCCATCTATATTCTTTGTAATAAACCAGTAAGTATTTCCCTGAGATCTGTGAGCTGCTGAAGAAATTAATCAGAACTGAAAAGGTGGACAGCAGTGGCAGTGTGTGCCTTTAATCTCAGCATTTGGGAGGCAGAGGCAGGAGGATCTCTGTGAGTTCAAGGCCAGTCTGGTCTACAGAGCAAATCCCAAGACAGCTAGAGACTACACAGAGAAACTATCTCAAAAAATAAAACAAAACAAAATCAAGAGGTTGTTGTGAGGACCTGGAATAGCTGGAAGATTAGAAACAGGGAAAACCACCCAGGCTGACAATTGGTGTCTGAAGAGAGGGGCAGTAATATCTTGGAAACTGAACTCTTAATCAGCGGGCCTTGACCTGTAACTACAGGGAGATGGTGTCAGAACAGAATTGGATAGCTGACACTCAGCTGGTATCCCTTTTGCTGAACTGCTTGTTTGCTGGGGAGGGAAAAGCCCACACTTTTTTTTAAGTCACTATTTTCTGTCTTTATGATATCACTCATTTCTCTTCCCAAATAAAATATGGCTACCAAGAATGTTGAGGTTAGCTGGGTGTAGGGGTCCATATTTTTTTCTTAGGGGGAGGTGTTGAGATGGGGGTCTCTCTATATAGACCTGGTTGTCCAGACTAGGCTGACCCTTAACTCACAGAGATCTGCCAGATCTTCCTGGGTGCTTGAATTAAAGGCATGTGCCACCATGCCCAGAACTTGGCCCATGAATTTGATCCCAATATTCAGGAGGCAGAAGCAGACAGATCTTTGTATTTTCATTTAATGCAGCCTGATCTACATAGCCAGTTCTAGGGCTACACAATGGCACCCTGAGTCAAAAGAAAAAATAAAAATGAATGTTGGAACCAGGCGGTGATGGCACACACCTTTAATCCCAGCATTCAGGAGGCAGCTGCAGGCAGATCTCTGAGTTTGAGGCCATCCTGGGCTACAGAGTGAATTCCATGACAGCCAGGGATACACAGAGAAATCCTGGGGAGAGGAGGTGGGAAGGGTGGAATGTTGGCTAGCTCCTGAAGAACAACACACACACACACACACACACACACACACACACACACACACACACACACACCTATAGATATAGAAATTACATACAAATTCTAAGAAGTTGCTTCAATAGATAACAAATTAATTCTAAATTTCATATGGAAAGGCAAAAGACCCTAAAGAGTGAACACAGTGTTAGAGAAGAATCTCAAGTCAGGGCTATATCACTCATCTGTAAGACTAACTACAAAGCCACTGTAATGAAGGCAGTGTGATTCTGGTGAGAGAATAAAAACAGACAAGAAAGGAGTCCAGAAAAAAGCCGGGGGGGGGGGGGGGGGGGGGGGGGGGGTGTGGAGGTGGAGGGGGGGGTGGCGCACGCCTTTAATCCCAGTACTCGGGAGGCAGAGCCAGGCAGATCTCTGTGAGTTCAAGGCCAGCCTGGGCTACCAAGTGAGTTCCAGGAAAAAGGTGCAAAGCTACACAGAGAAACCCTGCCTCGAAAAACCAAAAAAAAAAAGAGTCCAGAAAGAGACAGACACAAATACAGTCAATCAATCTTTGCCATAGGTAGTCTCCTCTACAGCTCACTGGAACTAAACAGCCACATGCAACAAAGCCAAAGCTTACATCCCCCATAAGAACTTAAAATGGACCATACACCTAAATGGAAAAGGTAAAATTAGGAAACTCTCAGAACGCAACACAGCACAAAAATCAAGATGGCTTAAATGTGGTGATGGCCTTCTAGCTACAACACCAAGGGCATGAATCCATGAAATAACTGATAACCTAAATTAAAATTAAGCAACTGCTTTGCAAAAGACACTGTCAAAATGGAAAGATAAGCCACAAAATGGGAGAAACATTAGCAGAAGATCTAGCAAAAGAATATTATCTAAAATACACAAGGAATTCTTTAAAACTCAACAGTAAGAGAGCTGGAGAGAGTACACCTGTGATCCCAGCAGAGAGTCTGAAACAGGAAAATTCTGAGTTTAAGGCTTAACTATGTAGTGAGAATGTCTAAAAAAAAAAGGGGGGGGGGTGGAGAGAAAGAAGGAGGAGGAGGAAAGTGAGGTGCAAAAAGCAAAAAAACAAAGAAACAAAAAACCCAAACACCTATGGTACACTCCTGTAATTCCAGTACTTGGGACCAATCTAAGCTCCACAGTGAGATCCTCTTCCAAATCATCAGCATCAGCATCATAAAGTAGACAAAGAGAGAAAGGATGGTTCATGCCTGTAATCACAGCTATTTAAGGGGCCAAAGCAGACACTAGAGCTGTAGCTGGGGGTAGGGCTCCTATTAAATATGTACAAGGTACTAGGTCAGATCCTCAGCAAGACAGAGATCTAAACCAAAGAAGAGATAAGCTCATGAGAATATGCACACCATATATCATCATAGAAATTCAAATGAAAACCAACAGACACTCCAACATACCTATCAGAATGTCCAAACTCCAGAACATCAAATTTGTGGAGCAATAGAAACTCCTTCACTGTTGACAAACAGCCACTTAGGAAGTAGAAGTTGCTTACAAACTGAATACCTTGGGTACAGTATCACATACCTCCAATCCCAGCACTGGGGAGGTACAAGCAGGAAGATCAGGAATTCAAGGTCATCCTTGACTACATATACAAGGCCAGCCTGAGCTACATTAGAACCTGCCTCAGAAGGAAGATGGAGGAGACTTAATATTCTTTGTACTATATGATCCAGCAACTATACTCCTTGGTATTTATACCAAAGAATGAAGAACTTGAAGTTCAAACAGTAACCTGAATATGGATTTTTCTAGCAGCTTGATTCATAGTTGCCAAAATTTGGAAGCAGCCAGAACATTCCTGTAAGTAAACGAATTGCAGCATATGCAAAAATGGGCATTTTTTGTTTGAGACAGGATCTAACCATGCAGCCCTAGCTGGCTGGACCTTGCTGTGTAAATCAGGCTGGCATAACTCATAGAAATCCACCTACCTCTGCCTCCCAAATGCTGGGATTAAAGGTTTGAACCACCACACCCAGATGGAATATTATTCAGTGCTAAAAGGAAACAAGTTACTAAGCCATGAAAAGACACAGACAAAATTCCAATGTATACCATTGCAGTGAAAAGTGCCAATCAGGGAAGACTGCATATTGTTTGATCCCAACCATGCCATTTTAGAAAAGGCAAACTATGGGTACAGGACTAGAGATGGCTCAGTAGCTAAGCACACATACTTCTTCTTCCAGAGGATAATTCTCTCTCTCTCTCTCTCTCTCTCTCTTTTTTTTTTTTTTTTTTTTGGTTTTTCGAGACAGGGTTTCTCTGTGTAGCTTTGCGTCTTTCCTGGAACTCACTCTGTACCCCAGGCTGGCCTCGAACTCTCAGAGATCTGCCTGGCTCAGCCTCCCGAGTGCTGGGATTAAAGGCGTGCACCACCAAGGCCCGGCTCAGAGGATAATTCTCAACACCCACATCAGGCAGCACAAAACCACCTGCAACTCCAGCTCCAGGATATCCCACACTCCTTAGCCACTGTGGGCACCTATAATCATATGCACATGCCCACAGAGAGACATATAATTAAAAATAATTTTTTAAAAAATCCCCTATGGGCACAGTAGTGGTTAGATTAGTGGTTATCAGGAGACAGATGGGGAGGAGGGATGAACAGGTCGAGTATAGATGGTTTTAGGTAGTGAAACAGTTCCATAGGATTCTGTAATGGTGGATACTTGTCATCACCCATTTGTCAAAACCCACAGATAGTACAGCAAGACTGAAACATAAACAGGATGTAGATGAAGATGTGTCAGTGGAGATTTATCAATTGGAACCACTAATGCCACTCCAGAACAGTGTGCTGACATTAGTGGAGTCTGTTGAGTGCACGGGAACAGAGGTTATATGGGAACTCTCAGATTTTTTTTTTTGGGGGGGGGGGGGGGGTTGGAGGGGGTTGGGGGGGTTCAAGACAGGGTTTCTCTGTAGCTTTGGAGCCTGTTCTGGACTAGCTCTGTAGACCAGGCTGGCCTCAAACTCACAGAGATCCACCTGCCTCTGCCTCCTGAGTGCTGGGATTTCAGGCGTGCACCACTACCGCCTGGCACTCTCTGTATTTTTTTTCTCAATTCTGCTGTTAACCTAAAATAGCTCTAAAAATTAAGATATATTAAAAGTGAAATAAGAGAGCCATTTAATTTAGAAAACAGGATGTCCTGAAATTTACCAAAGAGTTGAGAAACTATTTGGTTGCTCAGCGTAGTCTGGAGTAGTGGTCAGGTTACACAAAACTTGACTCATTCTTCAAAAGAACAATAGCACCAATAAACATTATGTTCCCATTCTAACTCATTACATTCAGAAATACTAAACCAAGCCAGTTGGTGGCAGCACACACCTTTAACCCCACCACTTGGAAGGCAGAGAGGCAGGGGACTCGAGTTTGAGGCCAGCCTCAGCCTGGCTACACAGAGAAACCCTTTGGGGGGAATTGGGGGGGAGGAGAGAAAGAAAGAAACCGTAAACCGGATCAAAGGCAAATTAAAATAAAACAAAAACAGCAACAACAAAAGACACCCAGAAATAAAGCCATTTTAAACAAGTGTGCTCAAAACCTCTTTAAACCAGCTGCCAGAAAGCTGAAGCAGGAGCTTAGGTGTTCAAGGCCAGCCTTGGTTATATACAGTGTGTCCCCTTTTCAAAAAACAAAATGAAACAAAAGAAAATCTCTCTAAAAATAAACTGGGTAAGATATAATTCAGTGATGGAGTGTTTGTATAAGTCATGAGAATTCTATCAGAGGTAGGCCACCATGCACCCAACCTCTCCATACATATACATACTTTATATATTCAGTATAAAGTCTACCAAAAGGAGCTGATAGATTCTGAATATGTATTTTTAGGAGCAGGGATAAAACTCAGGGCCTTATACATGCTAGAAAAGTATTCTACCACTTAACTACACACCAGCCCTAAATATTTTATTTCTTTTAACATTATTTTCAGGTGGGTGCACACCAAGACACACGTGTCACCTTCTACCATGTGAGTTCAGGAGATCTAACTCCAATCCTGAGGCTGGGGGTGTGGTAGAGTGCCTTACCCACTGAACCATCTTGCCAGCCCTGAAATCTTAGTATCTATAGTCTCACAGAGGCAAGAACAGCAAATAAATTCAAACAACTTCCTTAAGGTTTCATTATAACCGGTGTAGTACATACTGTTGTGTCACTTTTCACTGAGGTCTATGCATCCTCAAGGCTGTGCCAGGAACGGCACACACATTTGTACTCCTAGCACTTGACAAGTTGAAGCAGGAGGACATCAACTTCAAGGCCAGTCTGAATATACACAGTGAGTTGAAAGTAGGCCTGAGCTGTAGAAGACCCGCGTCATCAATTAAGTAATTAATTAAACAAACCTCTTCTCCTTTTATTCCCTTTTAATCAGATGGCTATGCTCACATCTTGCACTAAGGTCTAAGTGATGAAGAAGATGCAGAATATACCAGTTCCCAGGACTCTTTCAGAATTCCAAGTTTTAACTAAGTTCAATGTGGCCTTCAGAAATGTTTTTGTTTGTTTGTTTGGGTTTTTTTGGTTGTTGTTTTTTGGTTTTGTTTTTGTTTTTTTCGAGGCAGGGTTTCTCTGTAGCTTTGGAGCCTGTCCTGGACTAGCTCTGTACCCCAGGTTGGCCTCGAACTCACAGAGATCCACCTGGCTCTGCGTCCTGAGTGCTGGGATTACAGGCATGCGCCACCACCGCCCAGCCAGAAATTTTTTTTTTTTAAAGATTTATTTATTTATTATGGATACAGAAGAGAGCACCAGATCTCATTACAGATGGTTGTGAGCCACCATGTGGTTGCTGGGAATTGAACTCAGGACCTCTGGAAGAGCAGTCAGTGCTCTTAACCTCTGAGCCATCTCTCCAGCCCCAGAAATGTTTTATTTGGGGCTGGGAATGCATCTTGGTGCTAGAGCACTTGCCTAACATTCATCCAACTTTAACACTGATAAATAAATATATATATATATTTTTATAGTTTAAAGAAATGTCTTGTTTGAATAGGAGACTCTTTTGACTTTTTGTTTGCTTGAGATAGGTCTCAACCATGTAGTCCAGGCTGGCCTCAAACTTGTGATCCTCATGCCTCACTATCCTGAGTGCTGGGAGTAGAGGTGTCTCTCTATGTGACTTCCATAAGTTTTTTGTTGTTGTTATTGTTTTAATTTGAATACATTTATCTTTAATTGTTTGACTTACTTATTTTGCTGGGCTGGGAATCAATCACCTGGAGCCTCAGGAATGCAAGGCAAGCACTGTATCTACAAGCCTTGAATATGTCTTTACGAGACAGGCATTCTTTTTAGTCTACCTTCTGTCCATCAAGTTTTCCTCCCGCCAGCCTATATCAGTCATTTTCTATCTGTCTGACTGGACAGTAACTCTAACCTACATCTCTGTCTCAGAACTGAAGTCACAGTCAAGTTCCTTTCCTCTGAAAATATCTCCATGTCTATCACATCAATACCTGCTTCACAGACAGTTGTGTTGCTTTCATTTTCAGCCTTCCCATCCTAAGGGCCACATGAATTTTCAGAATAATGACATTAAACAAGCCCACTTCAAAGAGATGGTGGCTAGAGTTGTTTATCTATGCTTAATTATATGAGAGAATATACATTACTAGAAGTTAAACAAGGGCTTATGGTCATGTGTGAAGAACCATTACTTTTTGTCAAGTTAACAATTTGTTCTGATGATGTATTTGGCAATATTCTTTTGTTACATTAAACACATGCACACTTCCGTAAGTACACATTCAAATATATAACCATACTTCACGAACAGTGTAATTTAGGCCCTTATATAGATAAGCCAACGTGAAGCTGGTAAATCTGGAATTATGTACTAGGGATTTGTATAGACACTTTATCAGGGGAGCTCCTTTCTCACACAGTAATGCAGAAAGCAGATATCTGATAGGATACACTAAGGGAAAACCTGGCACAAAATTTTCCAATGACCATTTTCTACGTGGCTTTACTCAAGCTGTCTATTAATGATAAATTAAAAGACTCTTTACCTGTCAGGACCTGAGTTCAGGCACTCAAGAGTTTCGTATTTCTCTTGCAGAAGCTGATGACAATACTAATCCCTGCACTGTGTAGGGAGGTGCATTCCTTGCACTGGCTTAAGTGCCAGTGACTTCACCAACCCTTGAAGTGCAGAACAGTAGAAAAACAGTTTTCAGCCGTTTTCGCTTACTAGTTTCTCATATTAAAAAATATATTACAAAATAAGATCTCAAATCGTTGTTTTAAAATAAACCACGCCTAAAAGACAGTGCCATGGAGTCTAACAGACTCTCAGGATTAATGCATATATTACAGGATGGCCTCTCCACTCATTAAAAACTTATACTGCAGCAATTTCAAATACTTTTCTGGTTGGTTTTACCCTAAAGCATCAAAATTTAGTGGATCCTAATATCTGAATCAATTTTTTTTTTGTTTTTTGTTTGTTTGTTGAGACAGGGTCTCACTGTGTAGCCCTGGCTGGCCTGGAATTCACAGAGATCCTCTGGCCTCTGCCTGCTGAGTGCTGGGATTAAAGGCATGGGACACCATGTCAGGCTGAATCAATCTTGCATAAGGTTGTCATAAGTATTAATGGGTACTTGATGTGATTAGCTAGGTTAAAATGTTCCCTGTTACTAGAAGATAGCTCTGGAAAGAGCTGGGTCAAATTTAAAATTATCACTTTCTAAAGAAACAACATGCCATACTCACCTATAAGGTAAAAGCCATAAAATGCTACTAAATGCATTTTACTAAACCATAAAATATGCAAGGACAAAACTAAATTGTGTGATTGTATGTGTGTGTGTGTGTGTGTGTGTGTGTGTGTGTGTGTAAAGGCCAAATCTATCCATGCTGCTTACACAAATCTTAAAATATCAAATCAATAAAATTACCATTTTGCAAATTACATTCTACAATCAACCAAACTTCCACATGACTCTGGGTTTCTCCTGATGCTATAGAAGAAAAGGATTGGGAAATGTTCCGTAGCTAGTTCTGAAGGAAAATTTTGTTGTTGATTTTGTTTTTCAAGACAGGGTTTCTCTGTGTAGCTAGCTCCTAGAACTCACTCTACAGAACAGGCTGGCCCCAAACTCAGAGATCTGCCTGCCTCTGCCTCACAAGTGCTAGAAAAAAGGCGTGCACCACCACCGCCCAGTGAAAAATGTCTTAGAACTGTAATGTTCTATCTAAATCCCTCTATAAATTCTATTTCCTAAGTGAGAGCACTAACTGAGGCTGTTCAAAGTGCAGGCCATTGGCAGTTTAGCACCATTCAGTTGTGCATACTCAGAATCTTTTAAAACCCTGAACTCTTTCTGCAGTTTGGTAAGGAATGTTTGTTCTGGGTTTTTTGTTTGTTTGTTTGTTTGTTTATTCATTTGTTTGTTTTTGGTTTTTAGAGACAGGTTTCTCTGTGTAGCCCTGGCTGTCCTGAACTCACTCTATAGACCAGGCTGGCCTCAAACACAGATATGTGTCTTGTTTTTTAAGTGATCTAAAATGCTGTATTTATTTTATTAGATCTGCCTATCTACACTGACTTAAATGTTCTCTAACTGAAAACTAGCCTTGATTTAACTGTCTCAAGTGTTTCCATTTTTCCTAAGAGGTAAAGAAATTGACTACTCTCTCATATGCCAGGCTATCTTTTGAAAGGTGGCATTCGTTCAAGTCCATTTGAAGAATCTATTTTTCTAAAGGTAAAATGCAGTAGTTCAACCTCACAAACTAAACCACTGAGCATAAGCTAACTGCAGCAACAGTGTGGGCAACCACTACTACCTCATCTTCCTCCTGACAAGACATTTTAGAAAAGTCAAGACATAATGCCAGACCTTACAATAAACCTGTATGCTTCTTCTCAGCATAATATAAAGCAAAAGAGAAGAATAAAAAAATAGGAATTTTTAAAAATACCAATAACTTATTCTATGTCAAATGAGATTTTCTGTAAGTAACCAATAAAATATTCTGACAAGGAATGGTAAGGTAAACACAAAAGTAAAAAACAATTTGGCTCCATTCATCTTATGTGTGAATAAGCTATGAACCTCAAATCTATTATAACCTTACTGAAATTACAACATCTGCAAGAGTTCTCATTTTAAAGATTCTAGTAGGGTTCCCACACAAAATACCATGCTTCTTTTTTTAACATCCTCATGACTAACATCAATATCCAACTTCTAATCTTAATACTAGGCCTCACAAAGCAAGTATTTTCTAGTTATAAGAAAGACATACTATCTCAATTAAACCTACAGTTCAAGGTGGTGAGGTCTTCTAAGAAAAATATAGGCCAGGCAGTAATGGGGCACACCTTTAATGCCAGCCCTCAGGAGGCAGAGGCAGGTGGATCTCCGTGAGCTCAAGGCCAGCCTGAGCTACAGAGTGTGTTCCAGGACAGCCAGGGCTCCACAGAAAAACTGTCTTGAAAAACTAAAAAAAAAAAAAAAAACCCATAACATATAAAAATAAGCTCCTTTGATGAAACTTTCATGTTCAAAGTACTTAATTAAAAAAAAAAAAAAAATTCACCCAGGGAGGTGTGAGGTGGTGGCACGTGCCATTAATCTCAGCAGCAGGTGGATCTCTGAGTTTGAAGCCTGCTTGGTCTACAGAGGAGTTCCAGGACAGCCAAGGCTATACAAAGAAACCTTGTCTCCCCGCCCGCCCCAAAAAAAAAAAAAAAAACAGCTTTGTTATGCTTGTTATATTTACTTTACATGTATAAAAATGTGATTTCCCAGGAAAACAACATAAGCCGTTTGAAACAGGATTTAAATTCTGACACTTCTCTTATCTTACAATACACATAGGTAATACTATTCAAATATCCCCATAAACAACTAACAAACTTGCTTTTCTTTGCTTTGTTTTGTTGTTTTTTTGAGACAAGAGTCTTACCACATAGACCAGGTTGGCCAAAAACATGTAGTTCTCTTGCCTCAGCCTCCCAATCCCAGGATTATAGGTATGCACCACCACGCCTGGCTCATTTTAAAGTAATCAGCACTGAAGACTCAATTGGAAAGTCTGAGTCAGTCGGTCTCTGTCTCTCTCCACATATCAAATTAAAATGGAAAACAGGGCTTACCTTCATCTCCTTCTGGCGCATATGAAGCTGTGATAATGTCAATATCCGCACAATTCATCACAATCTGATTGGTTGCCTGCCTTACCTAAGAAGAAAGGAAAAACCAGCTATTATCAGAAATAGCACAAAAAATATGTTCACCTTCAACCTGGGCTAACGTTTCATGCAATTTTTTAAAACCTAGGCTGATTATTTATACAATAGTAAAAATAAGTAAGTTGTTTTAATACTTCAAAGCAACTCACATTTTCTAAATTATATTAAAAGCCATAATACATGTTTAAGTTTTTCATACTATTTAAATACCTGATCAATAAATAAAAACTTTTCTACCTAAATCTTTATTTAAAAAAAAAAAAAAAATCAGGGTTGGAGATTTAGCTCAGTGGTAGAGCACTTGCCTAGCAAACACAGGGCCCTGGGTTCGGTCCGCAGCTCCGGGGGGGGGGGGGGGGGGATGATCATTTTATATTGGGGGTTAGAGAGATAGCTCAGCCATTATGAGCAGAAGGCTGGAGTTCAGTTCCCAACATCCACATCAGGAAGTGATCTCCTTCTCTCTTTCTCTGTCTCTTTGTCTGTGTGTGTGTGTGTGTGTGTGTCTATCTCTCTCCCTCCCTTCCTCCTTCCCTGCCTCCCTCCCTCCTTCCTGGTGGGTGATGCACGACTTTAATCAGAGTACCCAGGAGGGCAGAAGCAGGAGGATTTCTGTGAGTTTGAGGCCAGCCTAGTTTACATAGATTTCCAGGACAGCCAGGACTACATCAAGAAATCCTGTCTCAAAATACAAAACAAAAACAAACAAACAAACAAACACCCTGACAGTTCTCAACCTCCACAAGGAGCACCCCACAACTAGACATACTTCCAGCTCCAGGAGTAGGTAGCCAATGCCTCTTACCTCTAAGGGCACCTGTACTCATTTGCATATACCCACAAACAGGCAGACACACACACATACACACACACAAACACAAATATTTGACGAGAAACAGGCTGAAGAGATGGTCCAGTGAGTAAGAGCACTTGTTGCTCTTGCAGAGAATGCGGGTTCTGTTCCCAGCAGCCACACAGCAGCTCACACTCATGTGTAACTGCAGTTCTAAGGGTTCTGACTTCCTCTTCTGACTTCTGCAGGCACCAGGCATGCATGTGATGGACAGACATACATGAGAGCAAAACATCCATGCACATACATAAATCTACAGAAGATTTTTCAAGTTTTTTTTCTGATCAAGTCCAGGTAGAGGGAATCTGACATCCTCTTCTGGCCTCCAACACACCTCCACTCATGTCTCTCTGTCTCTGTCTCTGTCTCTCTCTCACACACACACACACACAAAAATAAATCTGTTTATATGGTGAATTCCAGGGTAGCCAGAGCTATACAGTGAGACTCTGTCTCATTTGTTTAATTGAATAAGTAATTTAAATAAATAAACAAATCTACAACAAGAAACACACAAAAAAAAAAAGCTCAGAAAAGGCCAAGAGTTGACTCAGAAGGTAAAGGCACTTGCCACCAAGCCTGACAACATGAGTTCTGCCCCAGGACCCACATGACAGAAGAAGAATTGAATCCACAAAGTTGTCCCCTGGCTTCCATGGCACACAGACACAAATAAATAAACAACTTTACAGATTAAAAGGAAGTTCGAGAGAGAGAGAGAGAGAGAGAGAGAGAGAGAGAGAGAGAGAAAGTTAAGAGATATTAACTGGGGGATTGGCATGATGACTCAGTGGTTAAGAGTACTGGCTGCTCTTACAGAGACCCAAGTACGGTTCCCAGCACCCACATTACAGCTCACAACCATCTGTAACTCCAGTTCCAGGGGACCTAACTCCTTCCTCTGACCTCTGCAGGTACCAAGCATGCACACGGTACACAGACATACATGCATGCAGGTAAAACACTCAAACACATAAAATTAAATAAGTAATTGGCTGGGCAGTGGAGGCACATGCCTTTAATCCCAGAACTCTGGAGGCAGAGGCAGGAGGATCTCTGTGAGTTCAAGGCCAGCCTGGTCTACAGAGTGACTTCCAGGACAGGCCCCGAAGTACACAGAGAAACAGAAAAACAAACAAACAATACTTCACCCCAATGTATATCCAGGTCAGGTTATAATCTTTAAGCTGGCTGTGAACAAGAACGTGCAATGATGCCGGGTGGTGGCGGCCCATGTTTTTAATCCCAGGAGAGGCAGGTGGATCTCTGTGAGTTTGAGGCCAGCCTGGTCTACAGAGTGAGTTCCAGGACAGCGAGGGCTACAGAGAGAAACCCTGTCTGGAAAAGAAATGAATGAATGAATGAATGAGTGCGCAATGACATAAGCAGTTTGAACAGCAGTTTGGCGGCCAGAGGTAGCGGCTCATGCTTGTAATCTCAGCATTTGGGAAGCAGAGGCAAGAGGATTGCTGTGAGTTCCTGGCCCCTTTGGCTACAGTGTGAGTCCCTCTCTCAGCCCAAGCACAGCTGGCAAAATGGCTCAGTAGGAAAAGATGCTTGTCACCAAGCCTGACCCCCTGAACTGAGTCCCTGTACAGGGAGAGAACCATGCGGTGAGCTTTCTCTCTCTCTCTCTCTCTCTCTCTCTCTCTCTCTCTCTCTCTCAATTAAAAAATAAATCTTTAAAGAGTTGAGCTGAAGTCCAGTCCTCTGCAGAGCAGGAAGCATTCTTAACCGCTGAGTCAAAGCTCCAGACTCCTAAACCTTAAAGCCATTTAACTGAATTTTAATTTCAAGAAAAAAAATTTTAATTTTTTAATTTTTATTTCTTTTTATGGTGTTTTGCCTGCATGTATGTTTGTGTGAGAGTATCAGATCTTCTGGAACTGGAGTTACAGACAGTTGTGACCTGCCATGTTGTGGTTGCTGGGAATTGAATCAAAGTCCTCTGGAAGAGCAACCAGTGCTCTTAACCACTGAGCCATCTCTCAGCCCCTCAAGAAAAATTTAATATGAAAACCTTTCTTGCATATTACACTAGTTACATATTTTATCAGCACACTGAAGCCATGAGGGTTTCCTAAACTATGATATTAAAAAAAAAATCATAAAATAGGGGTTAGAGAGAAGAATCAGTGATTAAGGCTGTTCTTCCAGAGGACAGTGTTTACTTCCCAGCACCCACACAGCAGCTCACAACCTACTGTAACTCTGATCCAAGAGATCCAAACCCTCTTCTGGCCTCAGGCACTGCATGTAAATGGGACACATACATGCAGGCAAAACACCTATACACATTTAAAAAATATTTAGTCTTTAGATTTTTCTTTTACCAAAGAAACATTTCAAATGTAAAAGACACTATGACCTACCATTAATATTAATATCAAGCTGTCTTATTTGTGTTAGACTATAAAAAGGGGGTTGGGGGTTTAGCTCAGTGGTAGAGCACTTGCCTAGCAAGGGCAGGGCCCTGGGTTCGATCCTCAGACTGGAGGATGGAGGGATTATCCTTCATCAACAGCCCAAAAGTATTAAATGGAAAATTCCAAGAACTATTTGTTTTGTGGTGTTACAGCCTTATATGTGACAAACACGCTACCATTTAGATAGATCCTCAATCTAAACAATTCTTAAATTTTAAATTGAACACCTAAGCTCTAGGTAGTGTCCCATGTCTGTAATCATAGCACTTGGGCAAATAAGGCAAAAAGAACTAGAATTACAGACCAACTTGGGCTCTATATACAAAGACTTCAAGGTTGTCCTGAACACCACAGGCATACCCCCTTTCTTAAAAAACAAGGCAGAATGTTAGGGGGGCTGAAGAGATGGCTATTGGTTAAGAGCATTGGCTGTTCTTCCAGGTGCTGCCCACAACCATCTATAACGCCAATTCCAGGGGATCTGATGCCCTCTTCTGACCTGTGTGGGCACCAGACATGCACCAGTTATGTCCACATACGTACGGCAAAGCTAAAAACAGGCAAAAACACTCCCCCACACAAAAATAATCTCAATAAAATAAAAAGAATAAAGGTTGGGGATTTAGCTCAGCGGTAGAGCTCTTGCCTAGCAAGCACAAGGCCCTGGGTTCAATCCTCAGTTTCCAAAAAAAAAGAATTACTTTTTTTAAAAATTGCACAACTTAGCTTAAAATCTCCTGTCCTGCCTAGGAATCTTTTGTCCAGCTTATGGAGACTATATACCCTACTTATAGCTAGTCACTTAGAAATCCAGGTTATCAGAGTGTCTGTACAGATATACAAGTGCTTGTGTTCGACTATTATTTCACTTAACAATGGCCCAAAGATACAAAAATGTTGATATAAATCATGTTCTTCCATTAAAGAACAAGCTGGGCATGGTAGCACACACATTTAACCTCAGCATTTGGGAAGGAAAGGCATGTGGATCTTTGAGTTCAAGACCAGCCTAGTCTACAGAGTTCCAGGACAGCCAGGGCTACACAGAGAAACCCTGACTTGAAAACAACAACAAAAAAAGAGAACAGAATAGTTCTTTTACCATATGGTAACACTCTAAGATAGTTAGGAAGACTTAAACTATGACACCATAATTTTAGGTATCCAAATGTGTGTGTATTTATTTGTGTGTTTGATCACAATATAGCCCTTGCTGTCCTGCAACACACTATGGAGACCATGATATCCTAGAACTCACAGAAATTCCCCTGCCTCAGCCTCCATCACACCTGGATTGATCTAATTAATTTGAACTCCTTTGTAGTGTTCCATCCTATGAATAAAGCAGTTATCTATCCACGTACTTCCTAAAGAAGTTTATTTCAGCTGGGCGGTGGTGGCGCATGCCTTTAATCCCAGCACTCGGGAGGCAGAGGCAGGCGGATCTCTGTGAGTTTGAGGCCAGCCTGGTCTCCAAAATGAGTTCCAGGAAAAAAAAAGTTTATTTCCATTTTTAAAAAAACATTGCTTTGTTGCTTGTTTATATGTATTACATATAAACAAAACAGTACTACAATAAACATTTTGGTTTAGAGTTTTCTTGTGCACGTGCAGAATTTTTTCAGAGAAAGAAACATTGGGGGAGGGGGCGAGAGGAGGGATGAGAGGGGGATCTGTGGTTGGTATGTAAAATGAATAAAAAATTTAAAGTCATCTTTCCAACAACAGCAAGGACCTGGTGATATAGTATGTTACTTCTCATATATTGATATCATCAGGTTAGTAAATATTAACTGTGTTCTGCAATTAAAAATAAAAACACTGCCCAAAGATGGTGGCGCACACCCTTACTCCCAGCAGTTGGAGGCAGAGGCAGGTGGATCTCTGAGAGTTTGAGGTCAGCCTGGTCTCCAGAGTGAGTTCTTGAATAGCCAGGGCTACACAGAGAAACCTGTAAAAAAAGAAAAAAAAAGAAAAAAGAAAAGAAAAGAAAAGAAAAAAGAAAGACCAAACACTGAAACAAGAAAACAAGAGGGACAAAGAGATGACTTAGTAGTAAAAAGCATTTATTGCTCCTGCAGAGGACCTGGGTTTGTTCCCAGTACCCACAGTACCCACAACCACTCATTACTCTTCCAGGGAATCTGATGCCCTCTTTTTTTTTCCCCCCAAAGATTTTTTTTTTTAAAGATTTATTTATTATGTGTACAGTGTTCTGCCTGCACGCCAGAAGATGGCACCAGATCTCATTATAGGTGGTTGTGAGCCACCATGTGGTTGCTGGGAATTGAACTCAGAACTTCTCTCTGGAAGAGCAGCCAGTGCTCTTGACTGCTGAGCCATCATCTCTCCAGCCCCAAGGCTCCTCATGCCCTCTCTTGACCTCCATGGGCACCAAGCACACATGTGGTGCACACAAACACATGCAAGCAAAACACTCATACACATAAAATAAGTAGATAAAAAAATAAAAATAAAAATAGGTTTTAATTTAAATTAATTTTAGCACTAAAACTGCCAATTTCTAACTTTAAAAAGTGAAATGCAGCCAGGAGGTGGTGGCTCACGTCTTTAATCCCAGCACTCAGGAGGCAGAGCCAGGCCAATCTCTGTGAGTTCAAGGCCAGCTTGGTCTACAGAACGAGATTCAGGACAGGCACCAAAACTACACAGAGAAACCCTGTCTCGAAAAAATTTTAAAAAAGTAAAATGCTTAAGTTGACCTACAAATTGTGGTGATAATAAACTCACTTTCAATTCTTCCACTTAATGTCATAAAATAGTAGAATGTCATTTCTTCGTTTCAGCTCCAGGATTAAATCTTGGATTTCTAAAGATTGTACTTCAAATGAACCACATAAATGACTGTACTAAAGCAGCATGGTCCTTGGTAACAATTGTACAATGGAAGATTCCCAGGTACTACAGAGTTAGCAAGCAGACACAATGTTTCCTGAAAGCTTTCTCTGCAATGAAGTAACATGCTCCATCCATCAAGCCTTGCTCTTTTGGAGAAGAGGACTTTGTACTGTGTTATAATCATATAAATAGTAAATACATCTTGCATTCACTACAGTAAGACTCAACAGTTCTTTCCTGACTGCCAAATCCAGATAAATTAATAAAGGAAAATGTCCAGTGATATAATCACAAACACAATCATTTGGAAGCCTGAAACACTTTCCCTAATAAGTGATTCCACTGCTAAAAGTTTTCAGTAATTGTTGCCTTGGTGGAACAGAACTATAATTTCTCAAGTCAACAAGAAGCAAATTATCAGTCATTTCAAATTGGGCCAGATTTTCCTACAAGTGATTTTGAAAAGAGCAAGTGGAACTAAACCAAGTAAGAACTTTTTCCGTTTTGTTTTGTTTTTTTAAGATTGTTTTGTAGCTTATGTTGGTCTCCAACTCACTATGGTAACCCAGGCTGGCTGGAATTTAAGAACCACCTGTCTCTACCTCCAAAGAGTTGAGATTATAAGCATGTTACCACTACTCCCAGTAATCAATAAACATCATTTTTATATATATGTATGTGTGTGTATATATATACATACATATATGTATACATACACATATAAACATCATTTTATATATGTGTGTGTATATATATATAAACATCATTTATATATGTATGTGTATACATACATACACATATATGTATGTATACACACATACAAACATCATTTATATCTATAAATTAAATACACAGAATATTGACATTTATAGTTTGTGACTACTTATAAACACAACGGAGTTAAAACTGTATATAGGCATATTATGTACCTCTAAGTGGGCAACAGTTGAGCATGGTAAGACATGGGAATTAATTTTAGTGGTATTCATGACTACCCCTACTCTTCGAGACAAAGTTCTGGCCCCTGGAACTTTCTATATGGACCAGGTTAGTCTGGAGCTCAGAGATCTGCCTGCCTCTGCCTCCCAAATGCCAGGATTAAAGGTATGTGCCATCATACCTAGCCTTTTTTGGGTGGGGGTGCCTAGGGTGCAGGGTCTCATGTAGTCTAGTCTACTCTTGAATTCACTGTGCAGACAAGGATGGCCTTAAACTTCGGACCCTCCTGCCTTTACTTTGCAAGCACAGAGATTACCTGGTGGTGCCAGGGAGCCTGTGTGAGCTAGAAAGCACTCTTCTTTACTGAGCTGCAACCCCAGTGCTATCTGGGACCTTTCCCAAAATATACAATAAACAGTCTGAAGCAACAGGACAAAAGAGTCAATCTAGGTAAGTTATTTTCTGTATTTCTAAAACATTTCCTGACTTAAAATAAAAATTCAGAGATTACAAATGACAAAAAACAAAAAACAACAACAGAAAAAACAAAACCACAGGTTCACTCGGTGTCAAAAGGAAAGCTCTAAAATCTGGGGAGCTGAGCTCAGTTAACACAACAGCTAGCAGAAAGCTCAGTTCTTTGCAACTGACTCACATACAGATTAGAATAGATTTACTTTACAACAAAAACAGACACATTTATGTAGCAAAGTTCAAAGAAGCTTCCTAGATAACTTGCTACTTAAGAACACATTTATTTATCCAAGTTGTATTAGACATTGATAATCTAGAACCAGAAAGTTAAACTTAAAAAAAAAAAAGGCTTGTACACAAAGCCAGAATAGGTAACACAAAGTCCATACACTAAAGCTCACACCATTTACTTAGAAGAGAATACATCAAACTCTCACTTAGAAATTCATTTTTAAGCTCAAACAAGCTTGCTTGACTCATTCCATAGACTTCTCCAGCTCAAGCTCAGTGAAACAGAAGAGAGGTCAAAGTGCACACCAGGCACTTCGACAAGACACAATCCACAGCGAGAAGCAATGTGCCCGAGAGCAGGGAACACACAAAGCAAGTTTAAAGGACAGGTACTAAGTTCATGAATCACATAGTGCACAGTTTGAAGTAACTGCTATAAGTATTTTAGCACCAATGACATGCTCAAAATGATCCAGTATTTCAAAAAGGGAAAAGAGAAATCTAGAGTGTCAATTATAAACCTTAAACATTTCCATCCAAATCAGTGAATAAAGTTAAAATATTTCAAAGATAAGCTTGATTTATATGGAAAATTCACTACAGAATTCAATGCCAGGTGACTTCAGACAAAAGTTCACTACATAAAAGTTCTATTTCTGGCCGGGCGGTGGTGGTGCACGCCTGTAATCCCAGCACTCCGGAGGCAGAGGCAGGCGGATCTCTGCGAGTTCAAGGCCAGCCTGGTCTACAGAGCTAGTCCAGGACAGACTCCAAAGCTACAGAGAAACCCTGTCTCAAAAAAACAAAACAACAAAAAGTTCTATTTCTGAGGAGTGGCACTCCTCAGTGCAGCTGAGGACTATGCATTAAGTTCCTGCACACCCTAAATCCTAAGCATGGACTCTACTACCAAGCTGTGTGTGGTTTGCTTGCTCTCCCTCCCCCCCCCCCCCCCCCCCCACCCCACACCCCCCCTAAGCTGAGGACCAAACCCAGGGCCTTGTGCTTGCTTGCTAGGCCAGCGCTCTACCACTGAGCTAAATTCCCAACCCCTTTTCTTTATCTTTCTAGACAGGGTCTTACTATACAGTCCTGGCTGATTTGAAATTGACCTTGAACTTGTAATTAATCCTCCTGCCCCCTAAGGGTTAAAATTACAAGCATGAGCCACTAGGCCCAGTTTAGTGCCTTATATTTCTTATTTTATAGATACCCTGTTTAAAAGTTGAACATAAAATGTGAGCAAATTCCTTATTACCCATTGTGGCAGTATGAATAGGAATGGCCCCCTAGACTCATGTGTTTGAATGCTTGGCCCATAGGAAATAGGCACTATTAGGAGGTGTGGCCTTGTTGGAGATGCTTTGAGGTTTCAGAAGCTCAAGCAAGGCCTAGTATGGCATTCTCTTCCTGCTGCCTTAGGATCAAGCTCCTTCTCCAGTACCATGTCTGCCTGAGTGCCACCCTGCTTCTCGAATGCTGGGATTAAAGATATGTGCCACCACTGCCCAGCCTGAGTGTGTCCAACTCTTAAGAATTCCAACCTCAGGCTAGAGAGATGGCTCAGAGGTTAAAAGCACTGGCCGCTCTTCCAGAAATCCTGAGTTCAATTCCCAGCACCCACATGGTGGCTCACAACCATCTATAATGATATGAGATCTGGTGCCCTCTTCTGGCATGCAGACATACATGCAGGCAGACCACTGTATAGATAATAAATAAATAGTTTTTTAAAAAATACGGAAAAAAAAAAAAAAAAAAAAGAATCCCAGCCACTCAACCAAGGACTGCAGTCACACTCACACAATCACATAAGCCTAGAATACAATTTAATTAATCATCAATAATGGCAGAAGATTAGATTTTGAAATTTCTACAGACATCTATTGATTCAACACATCCAATATAAAAGTGAAAATGAAGGCTGGAGGGATGGCTCAGTGGTTAAGAGCACTGGCTGCTCTTCCAGAAGACTTGGATTCAATTCCCAGCTCCTACATGGTAGCTCACAAGTGTCTTAACTCCAGTTCCAGGGGACTGACACCCATGGTAAAACACCAATGTACATTTGTTAAAAAGTTACCTATACAAGTGAATTATAGGCGGGATTGGGGATTTAGCTCAGTGGTAGAGTGCTTGCCTAGCAAGCGCAAGGCCCTGGGTTTGATCCTCAGCTCCAAAAAAAAAAGTGAATTATAGGCCTAAAAATTTCTTTAGGCCCATAAGACATTTTCAGGGCCTGCTGAAGCTGAGCACAGTGGCTCATGCTTATAATCCCAGTGCTCCAAAGGCAGAAGAACTGATGAGCTTTTGAGGGTAGCAAGGAATGCACATTGAGTGCCAAGTCAGGCTGAGCCACAAAGACCGACCTCATTTCAAAAAGACCACAATCAGGGCTGGAGAAATGCTCAGAGGTTGGGAGCACTGGCTCTTCCAGAGTCCTGAGTTCAATTTCTGCAACCACATGGTGCCTCACAACCATCTGTAATGAGGTCTGGTGCCCTCTTCTGGCATGTAGGCAGACATGCAGACAAAACATGTGTATAGAATTAATAAATAAATCTTAAAAAAAAACAAAAAAAAAAAAAACACCACAATCAGAAGAGGTGTCTCTATGAGCCAGGCAGTGGTGGCACACGCCTTTAATCCCAGCACTAGGGAGGCAGAAGTAGGTGGGTCTTGAGTTCTAGGCCAGTCTAATCTACACAAGGGATTTCCAGGACAGCCAGGGCTACACAGAGAAACCCTGTCTAGGGAAAAAAATAAAAATAAAATAAAAGTAAAAGAAAGAAAGAAGAGTCATCTACATAAAATAAAATGTATTATTATTGTTATTATTATTATTTCATTTTTCAATTAAGGATTTCTCTGTGTAGCCTTGGCTATCCTGGAATTAGTTCTGCAGCCCAGGCTGGCTTCGAACTCACAGAAATCTGCCTGTCTCTTCCCACCTAGTGCTGAGATTAAACAAAAATTGTAAAAGACAATTTTTATATCATTACACATTGTCTAATTTTTTCACTTTTCACAGGAGCCCAATACCTGAGGCCAGGTTAAAAATCCACCACGTTTCTAATATGTAAACTGTACAAATACTCTGCCATAAAATTTTGCAACTCTAAATAACTAAGGCAACCAAGCAACTTGCCATACTCTATGATATCAATTGTTAAGAAAGTAACCTAACGGCGGTGGCACACACCTTTATCTTTTTTTTTTTTCTTTTTTCTTCCAGAGCTGAGGATCGAACCCAGGGCCTTGCACTTGCTAGGCAAGCGCTCTACCACTGAGCTAAATCCCCAACCCTGGCACACACCTTTAATCCCAGCAGAGACAGGTGTGAACTCTGTGAGTTCGAGGCCAGCCTAGTCTACAGAGCGAGATCCAGGAAAGGTGCAAAGCTACACAGTGAGACCCTGTCAAGAAAAAAAAAAAAAAAGGTAACCTAATGTCATTATTCAATCTAAAGTTTAGAATATTTTACATTTCCACAATGAAACTACCTAATGCTACAACTTAAACATATAGCTTCAATTTGTGGGTCCATTTGCTTTAACAACTGTTACTGCCACTTATACTTCCAAAGGGACAACTAAAAAGTCCATTCATCCCTTAGTCAACGCCTTAAAACTCACTAACACTCCATCTTTGTATGGCCACCTAGCCTGAAAAGAGGGGGTGGGGGGGCTTGAAGGCCAAGAAGACGGCTCAGTGGATAGCTGCATCTGCTACCAAGACTCTTGAGTTTGATCCCAGAGCCCCACATAATGAACAGACAGAACTAACTCCCAAAAGTTGCCCATGACCTCTACAGGCACTCCATGGCACCCAAGTGTGCACACAGACATATGCACTCAAAGGTAAACACACAAAATAAATCAATGAGGAAAGTGTTTTGTTAATTCTTTGTAAGGTCTATTCTATTAAAAAGATCCAGCCGGGCGGCGGTGGTGGCGCACGTCTTTAATCTCAGCACTGGGGAGGCAAAGCCAGGCAGATCTCTGCAAGTTCAAGGCCAGCCTGGTCTACAGAGTGAGTTCCAGGGCAGGCTCCAAAGCTACACAGAGAAACTCTGTCTCGAAACTGCCCCCCTCCAAAAAAATGATCCACTCATTTCCTTGTGGCAAATTCACCAGTCAGGCAAATACAATGGCGTGTGCCTAGAATCTACTCTGGACGCAGAGGTATGAGATGGTGAGTTCAAGACCAGCCTGGGCAACTAGATCTTCATCTCAAAGAAAATTACTAAATCCTGCTGATGGCGAACATCTAACCTTGTGCTTCCCAATGGCAGGCCCATTCTTCCACATATTTTCATCTCTTTAGAGAGGTAGCATCCGGGTAAAAATGATTGACATGGGAGCTAAACAACCAAGTAAGAACCCAAGATCCCACGATGAAAGGATAAAAGATGCCAAGTGCTGTCCTCTGACCATACATACCACAGCACCCACACATGCCCACCCACTCACACACACGGTTTTAAAGGGAGGGGGTCAAAAGCAGCATGTTGCTGCTTGCTGTTCTAACATTTCAGTAAGACTCACTTAATAACCAGTAAACAAACCCGTACTATTTTTCTCCTCAAGTTTCTTCACTCAATATGTTCACCTTCCAGAATTACGAACTCCAGTCAACTTTTTGAATGTTAAGTCTTTTCACACAGTTCACACTCATCCAAGGCTGGGTCCTTTTCCAAAGGTTTGCCAAGTCACAAGACACTCTACTTCTATCTGGCCCCTGCCAATACCTATCAAACTGAAGTCACTTGGCATAAACCAGAGTTTCCTAACTAACACTTTCAAATCCTAATTTAGACCCAACAAGCACGCATCCTGATTTATATTCTTCTTCCCTCCCCCACCCAGCTGAATCCCTAACCCCTGAGCTAAAAATCCCCAGCCCGATTTATATTCTTGATAGAAAAATTGTAAATCATCTCCCTTTTACAAAAGTCCTGTCTTTTGATGCTGCCAGCACCTCTCAAACCAATGCCCCAAATCTAACAGTATATATTTTTAACGATTACTTATATGTTCACTTTATTCTGTGTGCATTGGTGTTTTGCCTGTACATATGTCTGTGTGAGGCCGTAACTGTGGGTTGTGGGTGCTGGGAACTGAACCCGAGGACCCCTGGAAGAGCAGTCTGTGCTCTTAACCGCTGAGCCGTTTCTCCAGCCGCTAAGAGTATATACTTTTAAGTTCTGCACTTTTGCACCGATTTTCAAACTGAGTGTGGTACTTCTTTGGCCTTCAATGCATGAGCACTAGACTCCATTTCTCTCATTTCATTACAACACATACACGCCCTCATCTTTCAGGTTGAGGCCTACTGGCCTAGCTTCCTCCAACCACTCCTGCCCCCCCCCCCCCAGCTGGGGTAGGAAAAGAAACGGAACCAATTGTATTTCCCACCATTCCTTTCACAGATAGCAATTTGCATCTCTGATTCCATGTAACACATCATGCACCATGGTTATCTATCATAAATGTCCGTTTGGGACCTTGATGGGCCATCTATACTAATGGTCTCTAAAATCAAACAATACTGCCAGATAATGCTTCGGGGAGGAGAGAGGAGAGTATGATTCACCAAAAACTGCAAAGAAGAGGAATGGAATATTTTCACCAGTGGCAGCCTAAGGCTGAGAGAGCCTTCTTTCAGAGGAGGGGACCGCTAAAACCACCAACCATCGCGGCAGCTCTAAGTCCACCAGCTTCAAGGGTTTCGAGAGCAAGGCAGATAGGAAACGCGGTGCTGGGGTCCTCCCGCAGCTTCTCAGGAGGTTAGGGGAGAACAAAGTCACTGCTGCTGCACTGTCATTTGAGGGGAAGGGGGAGGGGGCGGATCATCCTGGAAACCCGGCCCCTGGGCAGGATCAGGCCGGGAGAACTCGGTGAGGCTGCCGGGGATTAACATTCTCGTTCCACTCCCCACCCCACCCCACCCCGCTTCGAGACGCTCCCCTCCTGGCTCCCCAGGGCCCGATGACCACCCCCTCCCCATCTATCCCCCGTAGGGTGAAGGGGCGACCAGACCAGAACCGAGTCCGCCAGGCTGGGACCCAGCAAGCACTCTTAGCCCCCGGCAGCTCCCCACCCCCCCCCCCCCAGCCAGCCTCTCCCAGAGCTCGGGGCCCGGAAGGCGGGGACCCGGGGCGCCGCACACAGGTGTGCGGGCCCCCCGAGGGGCGCACCGCCCTCCGGGACCCGCCAGCTCCCGCGGCGCCGTCCCCGCCCGGCCAGGCCCAGCACGCCGGCCTCGAGGGGCGCGCCGCACCCGCCTCCCGCCGGGTCCCGCGGCCCACGCGCCCAAGCCCGCCCCGGCCTCCAGCCCAGCCCGCGGGCGCGGCCTAACTGCTCGCCCGCTGCTCGCCGCCGGCGCCCGAGGGTCGCCGTACCTGGGCGGCGGCCTCCAGCTTGCCCTCGAAGGTGAAGTCCAGCAAGTCGGGCTTGAGGCAGAGGCTGTAGTTGATGGGCGACACCTCGGCGGGCAGCCGCTCGAAGGGCCGCTTCTCCGGCATCGCGGCGAGGCCCAGGCTGTGGAGGAGGCGGCGGCGGCGGCGGCGGAGAGAGGAGCGGCTGAGGAGGAGAAGGAGGGGAGGAGGCGGAGGGCCGAGGAGGAGCAGGCGGCGAGCGAGGGAGGGGGCGGCGGCTGCCAGCCACATCCACCGGGCGCGGGCGAACGCCTGCCGAGAGCCGCCGGGGAGGCTGGGGCGGGGGGACAGACCCAGCGGGTGCCTGGGCCGGGCGGGCGGCGGTGCGGGGGGGCGGGCGGGCGGGCTGCCTACGGGGAAGGGGGCGGAGGGGAGGGCAGGGGAGGCGGGCAGGGAGGGAGGCGGCGGCGGCGGCGTGCGCGGCCCCGCGGGGCGGGCGCGCCCCCGCCGAGGGCGCGCGCCGGGGGCGGGGCGGGGCGGGGCGGCGAGGGCGCGGCCGGCCGACGGGAAGGCGCGGGGCCGCTCTTGGCGCTGCACCTGTCGGCGCGGCGCGGCTCAGCCGGGGGCAGGAAAAGAGCCGTGAAGGGCGAGGAGGAGCTCCTGAGGTGCTGGGAGAAACGGAAGCCTACGGCTGGCTGCGGGCGGTCAGTTCAGCCGGGGTGACGTGTGGAAAGAGCCGATCTACCTCGGCGGTCGACTCCTGACCTGAGGCTCTTTTCTGCTGCATAGCTGGTCCAAGGGATGACCGGAAAACATTTTTCTTTCTTTTTTTTTTTTTTTTTTTTTAACCAGAAAATCTTTAGTTCTCCAAGGCGCTCCGACCAGTGAAATCTGGACCTTTGGGAGAGTGATTTCAAACATCAGAAGGACTGGACTCCATAGTTTAATGTTTAAAACAAGAGGCTTCAGAGTTGGTTGGGCATGGAGACTTTGAGGCAGGAGGATCATCACATCACGGTCCAGCCTGGTCTCCAGAGTGAGTTCCGGGATAGTCTGGGCACAGAGAAAGAGTTTGACTCAAAAAACATAGATTAAAAATAATTAGGGGGTAATAATAATAATAATAATTAATCAAGTAAATACGTCTCCGGGATCTTCTTGTGGTGCTAGGCATTGAACTCGGCTTTCATGCAGGCTAGGCAAGCCCTTTGCCCTAAGCCCCACCTCAAGCTCCTCCTCTTTTTTTGTTCCCGCTTTTTTAAATGACAAGACCTTTTACCAATTGTGACTTTCATAAAAATTTCCTAACTGTGGCTCTCTCCATTCTGTAGTTAAATTAGACATGAGTCTAAATTAGATCAAGGGAAAAGATATTTATTCCTAAAAGCAAATATCTTTATAAGAAATTTCTAAGGTAGAGCCAAAACTTAATTTCTAAGACTCAGTGGAGAATGCTCTCTCTTGGACAAGCACTGTCCATAAACATCACATCACACTGTGAGCCACTGGGTAGAATTAAAACAAGGGAGATAGCCAGGCGATGGTGGCATTCGCCTTTAATCTTGGAGGCAGGGGCAGGCAGATCTCTGTGATTTCAGGGCCAGTCTGATCTACAGAGCAAGTTCCAGAATGTCCAGGGCTATACAGAGAAACCCTGTCTCAGGGGAAAAAAAAGAAAATTCATGACTTGCCGAGGACCGGTATACAGCTAGAGTTGGAGTTGGGACCCAGTCCGTTTCTTTTATCTCCTTGGAACTTTATAACAGCTCCCTTCATAATTCTACCATTTTGTTTTAGGCTAATCTAACTGTATATCAGTTCCCCCAAGATATTTTCATTTTAAATACCCAAAAGGCTTCCTGTGTCAAAGCAAAATTGATTTATAACCATCTAAGGCTGCCTATGAACTATTTTAGCCTCAAACTCAGAGACCTGCCTGCCTCTGCCTTCCCAGTGCTGGGACTAAAGGCGTGTGCCACCACCGCCGGGCTTGTTTTTCTCTTACCCTTTACCATACATTCTCCATTCTAACCCGTTTACTGTTTGGCCCTTCAGCTTGCTCATTTGCCTTCCACCATTGCTCACAAATTAGTGCTGGAACAGCCTCCTCATCCTCTTCTGTCCTCACTTTGCCGGAAACGGTCCTCGTTGACTGACACCACCCATCCCCAACCCATCCCCCTTAGCTCCGGTACTGACTCTGCTGACTTATTTGTACTTGTTCTTACGTTTTGCGATGGAATGTATAGGGTTTTGGTTTGGTTTGTAGGATAAATACTAGCAAGAGTTGGCTTGGTTTTTTATTTTTTAATTTTTTTTTCCCCTGAGACAGGGTCACACTATGCTGGCCTCAGACTCAGTATATAGGCCAGGCTGGCATGAAACTGTTGTAATTTTCCTGCCTCAGCCTCCCCCAGGTGTTTACAGGCATACACCATCACCAGTTTGTTTTCTTACTTTATTTTCCTTTTCTCCTCCTCTTTTCTTTCTTTTTCTTTTTTAAATTTTATTTTATTTTTTATTTTTCCCTTTAAGATCGGGTCACACTATGTGGTCCTGACTCTGACTAGCATGGAATTAACTATGTAGAACAGGCTGGCTCCTAACTCACAAAGATCTGCTTGCCTCTGTTCCCCTAGTACTAGAATTAAAGACAGGACCACCATGCCCTGTTATTTCTTTTTGAAACAGGATCTCAGACTGAAGCCCTAGATGGCCTTAAACACATAGTTATCCTCCTGCCTCAGCCTCTGGGGTGCTGGGATTACAGGTCTGAGCCACCACACCTAGCTCTCTTCATTTTCTTTCTGCTTCATTTACTTTTCTAAGAGCTCACTCTCTAGTTCTTTTATTGCTTCCAGTAGTAGGCCCTGAACAAAGTACACCTCAGTTATCATGCTGACTAACAACTGGCCAAGAGAGAATATCGTATTCAGTCTCTGTACAAGTTTCCTGTACAAGATCTGTGCCCCCACAGAGAAACTGTGAACCTAAGACTATAGACAATCTTCTTTTATTAAATAACAAGACTAAAATGAAAATGCACATGGGCTGAGGTGTAGGCTTAGTGTTAAAGTACTTGCCTGACGTGTACAAAAATTCTGGGTTCAATTCCTAGCCCCCCACCATCCAAAAAGACAACTTCATACCAACAGTAATTTTGAATTTGCTGAGAAAGAAAATAATCATATTCAGCCACATCCCTGATTTATATAACCCAGGAGATTTCAGTATAGCAAGTCATTTCCTACCTGGGACTGGGTCCCCCCTAACATCTATTCTATTATTCTATTATTCTATTCTTTAAAACAGCTGAGATGGAGAATCCCAGGGCTTTTGGAAATTCTCCTGGGTGCTTCCAACAAACTAGGGAAGTCAGTGCTATCAGGAGATCATCAATTAGCCTTACTTTTAACAGATTTCTGGGCATGTTTACCAAGCCCCTGAAAATGTGCAAATAAGAAGAAATCCTGTTCTAGTCCATAAGCTTCAATAAAAAGTTTAAAAGGGGCCGGGCGGTGGTGGTGCACGCCTTTGATTCCAGCACTCGGGAGGCAGAGACAGGCAGATCTCTGTGAATTCGAGGCCAGCCTGGTCTACAGAGCGAGATCCAGGACAGCCACCAAAACTACACAGAGAAACCTTGTCTCGGAAAAAAAACAAAACAAAAAATTTAAAAGGGGGCAGGCAGGATGGCTCAGTGGGTAAAGGTACTTGGCTCCAAACCTCACAATCCCACACATTGGGGAAAAAACTGACTCCTGAAAGTTGTCCTCTGATTTCCACGTGTTCTGTATCTCCCTCCCTCTCTCTCTCTCTCTCTCTCTCTCTCTCTCTCTCTCTCTCTCTCACACACACACACACACACACACACACACACACAGGGTTGGGGGTGGAGTGGGAGGGCATGTGAGAAACAAATGTTTAGAGAGCTGAGACAGGAGAGCCACAACTTTGAGCTTAGCCTGGGCTATGTAGTGAGCTCCAGGCAAGCCTGAGCTATCTTCCGAAACAATAACAAAAGAAGGAAAAACAAGAGAGAGAAAACCCCTAGTGTCTTGCCTGCATTAGCCAGGTGGGAGGTGAGGGAGCAATTGTCATATTGTAATTGGAAGTGAAAGCACTAGCATCAGAAGTTCATGGTCATCCTCCCTTACATAAAGAGTTTGCGATCAGCCTGGGCTACGTGAAATCCTACCTCAAAAAAAATAGACTGGTATAGTGTCCTATGCCTTTAACCCTAGCACAGGAGGCAGATGCGGGGTGGATCTTTGGAAGTTCAAGTCCATCCTGGTCTACAGTGAATTCCAGCATAGCCAGGCTACACAGAAAAACTGTCTCAAAAAACAAAATAATAACAATAAGCAAATACATAAATAAAAATTTTAAAGGCTAAGAAAATAGGCTAGGGATATAGCTCAGTGGTACAGTACTTATTTGCCCTGAGCTCAAGACTCAAGGACACAAGGAGGGAATTTCAGTATCTTCTGTGTGACCAAGAACAAGTCATATACATTACCTGCCTTGGTTTCAACATCCATAAGTGAGATTCGAGCTTCACTTGGGACTTGAAATTTTCTGTGAAAAGGTTTTACCATTTTTGTAATGTGATGGGTAAAGAGGTAACATAAAGGACTCATGGAGAAAATGTAGATCACTGAAAGAGATGATTCAAAGCAAAGATAATATAAAGGATTTAGAGTAGGGAGTCAAAATTTCCAGACAGAAAAGAAACCCTGGCTGTGGATCATGGAAAGGGAAGGAGAAAGATGTAAAGAACATAGGAGACCATAAAATCTACCATGTTAGATCAAAACAAAACATCACTATCCCTGACTTGGGAATTTTTGCCTCAACATCAATTTCAAGGGTGAAAACTATAACTCTACTTCTGATAATAAGATTCTTATCTGTGGACCATGAAGAAGGAGCTCCAAAAGCCTGGGGCACAGGAAGTTGGAGCACAATCCATCTAGAAGTAACTCCAGCCATGGCTGTCTTCTGTAAATTAAAATGGCTGTTGTAATAACAGTTGGAAATGAAAATAAACTGAATGTTGCCACCCTCCTCTGTTCTTCATGAAAGGGAAGTAGGTTAGTTCGGTATACATTAAGAAGCATATTATACGTACAGGGCAGTGTGTTGGTACACACCTTTAATTCCAGCACTCTGGAGGCAGAGGCTAGTGGATCTATTTGAGTTTGAGACCAGCCTGGTCTACATAATGAGTTCTGGGCATATATATGTATGTGTATGTGTATATAATATGATAGAGTTTTTTGTTTTTTAGTTTTTTGAGACAGGGTTTCTCTGTGTAACTTTGCGCCTTTCCTGGAACTCTCTTTGGAGACCAGGCTGGGCTCAAACTCAGAGATCTGCCTGCCTCTGCCTCTTGAGTGCTGGGATTAAAGGTGTGCTCCACCACTGCTCCCTGGCTGATAGAGATCTTTTTCAGGGTTTTTTTTCTCTTTGTTCTGATGCTAAAGACTCTACCCCAGGGAGTTTTTCATGGTAGGCAAGTGTTCTGCCACTGGCCCACACCCCAGCTCAGGTTTGTTTATTGGAGAATGGCAATATTATTCTGTGGATCCAACCGAGGCCAGAGGTTGGTACTTGGTACTATTTTGTCCAAAAGATTTCTGTTTCTCTTGGTATCTTTCCATCAGGAAATTGAAAGAGTCATGCATTTCCACTGCCTAATTTCCTTTTGAGGCCCCACCACCACCACCCTTCTCATAATCATTACTAAAGTTTACTTATCAGTCCTGAAGGACCAGCAGCTACACAACAGACCCAGCCCATCACTGCTTATCTTCAGATTGAGTTGGGCCTGTTCACCTCTGTTCTCCTGGGAAGTGTGAGGCACCAGGACTCTACAGAATGTGTGTTAGGGAGTGAAGCCAACAGCTGCAGGCAAGAATGCAGATGTCTGTGTCTGCAGTGTGGGTTTCTGGGATGCAGCTGCAATGATTCTCGTGGAATCCCAAGTCTTTAAAGGTTACAGTGTTCTGGTATGCTGGCATGCTGGCGTTGGGTTTCAATCACATTTGCATTGACTTAAAAAAAAAAATCCAGTCAGGAGATGGCTCAGTGCGTAGAGGCCTTTGTCACTCAGGTCTGGCAACCTGAGTTCCACACCGCCAGATTCTATGTAAAGTGGAAGGAGAGAGCAAACTCCAAGATGTTGACCTCTGATCACATTCATGACTTGGCACCTGTGCGCGCACGCACACACACACACACACACACACACACACACACACACACACACACGCATCATTCATGCACATAGACTCACACATAAATAATAAATAAATAGGGGCTGGAGAGGTGGCTGGAAGGTCAGAGGACCCAGATTTGTTTCCCAGAACCCACATGGTGGCTAACAACCGTCTTTAACTCCAGTTCTAGAGAATCTAATTCACTCTTCTTGCTTCCTTGGGCACTACACGTGGCACACAAACGTACATACAGGCAAAATACCCATATACACAAAAACTTTAAGAAGAAGGAGTTTAAGCTGGGCAGTGATGGCGCACACCTTTGATCCCAGCACTCGGGAGGCAGAGGCAGGTGGATCTCTGTGAGTTCGAGGCCAGCCTGGGCTACCAATTGAATTCCAGGAAAGGCACAAAGCTACACAGAGAAACCCTGTCTCAAAAAACAAAAAACAAACAAACAAAAAAAATCATTGTGGAGGCAACTTGAATCAGAGCATTGGTGTATCCAAGAGGATTAGAAGCCTTAACAGCATGACAATAAGTCTTAGAGCCTCAATTTCTCCACCCTTGACTCTTTTTCTGTTTCTTAAGTCCTTGACAGGAAGAACTGACATCGGAATTAGGCCACCCTCGGTATCTGATCTCATACCTAGCAGAGAGAATAGCCCAGCCCTGGTCCAACCCCAGGTTAAGGGTGTGGTGAAGGAAAGAAATCCAAGACACAAAGGTCTGCCAGCACCTGGTAGAATCTCATCTCATGGGGTGTGACTTTATAACAGCAATTTGCCTTGGAGTCTTAGCCACATAAATAACTGAAGATGACAGTTCTCTACTGCCACCCTCCCTGGAGTCTGTATTGAAGTCAAGGCACTTAAAAAGCATAAGTGCCAGGAATGGTGGCAAATGCCTGTAAACACGGCACTAGAGAGGCAGAGGTGTAAAACTAAGAGTTCAAGGTCATCTTCAGTTACATAGTACATTTTGGGCTGTCTAGGTAAGGAGACCTTGTCTCAAAACAAAACAAAATGGAAAGAGAGATGAGAATTGGCGTGTGACTCAACTGGAAGTTGTCTTGTCCCTAAGAAAAACCAATACTGGAGGTGAACCAAGGGAGATTGTAAATCCAGCTTCTGGGGCACCTCCATCTTCAGCTATTATTTTGCAGCAGGAGAGGTTGGTTTCAAGACAGGGTTTCTCTGTGTAACAGCCCTAGCTGTCTGATTTATAGACCAGGCTGGCCTTGAACTCACAGAGATCTGCCTGCCTATGCCTCCTGAGTGCTGGGATTGAAGGCGTGCACCACCACGCTCAGCTATGGAGCCAGCTTTTAAGACTCTTTAAAAATCATAAATACAATCTAAGATGTTGATGCAGCATCTCTATGTTCTGAACCAACTCAGAGAAACCAAAGAGACAGACAAGCGATTGAACCTGCTCATTAGCCCTGAGAAGCCTGCACAAGCAGGTGTCTGGCTGTGGTCTATTTTAGTTCAAAGTGCGATCACACTGTATAAAACACACATTCACTGAGAACTGAGAGATATGGCAAGAATACTGTAGGGACTTGACATCAGTAATTAGGGCAGTTCAAAAAAAAAAATCCTTAGTCAAAAGACAATTTAAACCATACAAGAGAGATTTATGTTCCTATTACCCCACACCTATGTTAGCTCAGAATCGGAAGCCACATGGTATCCAGTCTGCATCAGCAAACACAAGGAACTCTGGGGTGTCCTGATCTGGTGTATAACTGTGCCGAAAGATGCCAAAATGTGTCGTCTCTCTTTAACCCTGTGCACTTTGGTTAAGTGATTCATTGTTGTTTTTCTCCTAAAGCAAGACAGCTCAGTAGTTGCAGGGGAGGTGACAGAAGTTTGACAGGAGATGCGAGTGTGACGTCTGCCAGGCTACATCGTTAGTTTACTAGCCCCTTGTGCTGCTGCTTTCTCGAGGAAGCGGAATATTGGAGTTCTAGTCAGGTGGGATTCACACATGAATTTTGCAACTTGCAATTCTAAAAGCAGACACGATTCATTCTTTTCCTAACAAAAAGGAATTAGAATGAGAGGTGGGGCACACTGGAGAGAGAGGGCTTGCTGCTCTTGCCAAGGACCTAAGTTCAGTTCCTAGCACCAACATCAGGCAGTTCACGAGTACCTGTGACTCCAGCTCCAGGGATCTGACTTACTCCTTTGGCCTTCATAGGCATGATATTCACACACACACACAGACACAGACACACACACAATCTTAAAAAACAAGCCAGGGTTTAGGGATTTAGCTCAGTGGTAGAGCGCTTGCCTAGCAAGTGCAAGGCCCTGGGTTCGATCCTCAGCTCAAAAACAAAAAACAAAAAAAAAAAAAAAAAAAAAAAAAACCAAGCCTGGTGTGGTGGCCCATGCCTTTAGTCTCAACACTTGAGAAGCAGAGGCAGACAGGATCTCTGAGAGTTTGAGGCCAACCTGGTCTACAAAGGGAGTTCCAGGAGAGCCAGGGCTGTAACACAGAGAAACTCTGTCTCAAAAAACAGAAAACAAAACAACAATAACAAACAAACAAAACCCACAAACACAAACAAAAAGCCTTTGATCTTTAAAAACAAAAGAAATTTTAGGAGTAGGGAAATGGTAAAGTACACACCATGTAAGCTTGTGGGCCTGATTCTATCCCCAGCATAAAATGCCAGGTGTGGTGGTTTGTTCTTGGAATCCTAGCTCTGGAGAAGCCGAGACAGGATCCCTAGGGCCCCCTGGCCAGTCAGCCTAGCCTAGTCAGCAATCCCCAGGTCAATGAGAGACCCTGTCTTACAAAAACAAAACAAGGTTAACATCTCCTGAGGAACATTGACCTTGGCCTCCACATGTGCACCAATGTGCTCCTGCACACACACACACACACACACACACACACACACACACACACACACGAGAGAGAGAGAGAGAGAGAGAGAGAGAGAGAGAGAGAAAGGAGGAGAGGAGGAGGAATTCAGTTGGGCATAAAACTTACTCGCCTAGCATGTCTGAGGCCCTGGATTCCATCTCCACATTGCCAAAATGAAACATAACAACCACTACAACAAAACACAACACAGCAGTGAAACATCAAAGAATTCAGATTGGGAAAATCTTCAAGCCCTTCCTTTTTCCTGACTTTTCTCCCGCTTTGTGGTAAAGGGCCATAGAAACACAGCCTGCTGTGTCAGAACCTTGGAGACTCCGAGGTTGCATTTCAAGACGAGCCAAAACAAGGTGGAAACCAGTTCGTCTTTCTTTTCATTATTGTCAGTGGTTCATCAAATAGAGGGAGAGGAAACTGACCCAGGACAAAGATTTCCCCAGTCTGCCCTGGGTTAACTGGGAGCAAAGACTAAAAACACAGTGAGAAGGGGTTCAGACTCCCAGCCCTATCGGCGGTCCAAAGACTCTGCGGTTCTCCTCACGTCTTAGAGGAGCCACCTATGCTAGGTTTCTAGGACACTCCCGATGGCAGATGTGCTCCTCCACTGTTGTCCTAAGACAGGCCAGTGTCTGGGAATTCCAATACTCTGGCATTTGAGTTTAAAGAAAATGAAAGGATTGTGTGCCTGGAGTCGAGGCAAAGAGGACACATGAGTAGGTAGTGTCAAGGTCGGGTAACAGGAAGGAGACACAAAGACCTGATTGCTGGAATAACCAGGCTGCTCAAATGAGGGTAACAGAATCCTGTGCCACAGAGAGTCAGCTGATGCTGAGTGGAGTGATCTAGATGAGCACAGCAGGGCTCTTTCCATTTTCCTTCCGTCCTTCCTTTCTTTTCCTTTTCTCTTCGTTTATTTGTGAGACAGAGTCTCACTACGTAGCCCTGGCTGGCCCAGAACTCACTGGGTAGACCAGGCTGACCTCCTCCTATCTCTGCCTCTGGAGTGCCACCACACTGGCGGGATAGCTGTTTTTCAAGCCCCCTCTGGAATAACAATGTTCTAGTCTCTGTTTGGCAGGCTTCTCTTCTGGAGATCTGACAAGTCCTAAAAGGCCAAACAATAGGGTAACCCATTAGGGAAAGGCGGGGACGATGTCATTAGAACAAAATAGTCTCACTCAGCATTTGTGAAGGCCTCAAACAGCTTTACAGAATCGATTCTACGAATTCAGTAGGAACAACAAACCTAGCAAGAGAAACAGGTTTCCTAGGCATAACTGTGTGGTTAACCTGAGGCTCTCAGCCCCTACACAGACACTAACTGAAGAGCTGCAAATGAGGTATCCACTTTATTTAATAGTTGATCCATCACTGCACCAAATGATTAAAAGTGTATTTCCATGTTTGTCACCATGTAAAGGGGACAGAGTGAAAATCCATGGAGCAGAAGGATCTATCTTCTTCATGGTCATGGCTAAAGGCACACTCACCAGCCAGGTCAGAGGTTTGCCAGGAAATAAAAGGAAACCTGGTTAAATTTGAATTTATTTTTTTAAAAACTTATTTTTGGCTGGGCGGTGGTGGCACATGCCTTTAATCCCAGCACTCTGGAGGCAGAGCCAGGCAGATTTCTGTGAGTTCGAGGCCAGCCTGGTCTACAAAGCCAGATCCAGGACAGGCGCAAAGCTACACAGAGAAACCCTGTCTCAAAAAACCAAAAAAAACCAAACAAACTTATTTTTGATATTCTATTCAATGTGTATGGGTGTTTTATCTGAATGTATGCCTTATTCATATCATTATATCACTATGTGAGTACCTGCTACCTGCCAAGAAAGGGCATTGGATCCCCTAGGACTAGAGTTATAGACCCTTGTGAGCTGCCATGTGGGTGCTGGGAATTGAACCTGGATCCTCTGGAAAAGCAGCCAATGCTCTTAACCACTGAGCAATCTGTCCACCTATAAATTTCAATTTTTTAGATAAACAACCATATGTTGTTTTGTTTTAAGGAAGAAAGGGTTCATTTTAACTCACTCTTGGAGGGGACAGTTCATCATAGTGACAGGAAATTGAAGTAGCTGGTCACATTGAATCCACAATCAGGAAGCAGAGGCTAGTGAATCCCAATATGGGTTTTTGTTTGTTTATTTTAGCATCAAATACATATCCAATATTTCATGATATATGATTATATTAAAAAAGTAAATGGCTGGAGAGAGATGGTTCCGAGCTTACGGACACTTGCTGTGCTTACAGAAGACCCAGTTTGTTTCCTAGCACCTACATGACAACTCACAACCATAGATAAGATCAGTTCCAGGAGATCCAATGCTCTCTTTTGGCTTCCATGGGCACTACATACACGGGGTACACAGACATGCATGCAGACACTCACACATACACATAAACTAAATCTTTTTTTAAATACACAATAAGAGTTTACAGCTGGGCGGTGGTGGCTCATGACCTTAATCCCAGCACTCAGGAGTCAGAGGCAGGCAGATTTCTATGAATTCAAGCCAGCCTGGTCTACAGAGCAAATTCTAGGACAGCCAGGGCTACACAGAGAAACCCTGTCTCAAAAAACCAAAAGAAAAAAAAGTTTATACTCATATCAACACTATACATTGTTCATGCGGAGTTCTCACTAATTTTCTTGGTGCTAGGGTGGAATCTAGGGCCTTACATATATATCACCAATCCTGCTTTCAAATTGTGAAGACTGTAACCAATGGTGTTTAAACTGTTCCCTTGATTTGTGTGTTTGTTTATTTTTAGTATTTATTTATTTATTTATTTGTAGAGCCACCAACCCCAGCTTATGTTTGTTTATTTTTTTAGAAAAGGTCTCACTATATCCCAGGCTGACTTCAAACTTGTGTATAGCAGAGAATGACCTTGAACTTCTGATTCTCCTGCCTTCACCTTTAGAGTGCTGGGATTGGAGACTGGTGCTACCAGATCCCACTTTGTGTGGTGCTGAGCCCAAACCTTCGTGCCTACTGAGAGATGACATCGCTACCGGCTGAGCTACATCCTCAGTTCCTGAGCTGTTTGGTTTATAAGGAGGAACTTCAAAATAGCTTTTGTTTGCACCAATCTTTTTCTTGAGAGTTGACTGGCATTCTATCATGTTTAGATTTTTCAACCTGTGAAACCCTAAAAAGGATCTCTTTTTTGATTTTTTGATTTTTTGTTTACTTTGGTGGAAGACAGCATAGGTTAGTGTCTCAGTCACAGTTCCATTGATGGGAAGAAACACCATGGCCAAGGCAACTCTTATAAAAGTAAGTATTTAACTGGGGGCTTGCTTACAAGTTCAGAAGTTTAGTCCACTATCATCATGACTGGGAGCATGGCAGCACCGACGGTGCTGGAGAAGTAGTTGAGAGCTATCCTGATCCGTAGGCAGGCAGAGGGAGAGAGAAACTCTGGACTAGGTACAGGCTTTTGAGACCTCCAGGCCCACCCCCAATGGCATGCTTCTTCCAACAGGGCTATGTCTCCTAATCTTCCTAATCCTTTCAAACAGCTCCACTCCCTGATGACTAAGCATTCAAGTATAGGAGCCTGTGAGGGCCATTCTCATTCAGAACCTCCACAGTTAATTTCAACTGGCTCCATAAAAATCAGCTTGTCTCACCAAATAGTTCAGATGCTTTACATACTACTTCTGAGATTAGATACTTGTGTTCCGAATAGGGTAGCAATTGTGCTGTGTTTGTTTAATAAAAAATTACTTTGAGAGTGATATTGGTGAGATTTTGTCAGGTGGCAGCCAAGAGCTGACATACCACAGAGAACCCGATGGTGGTTTTCATTTCTCCCTGGCCACTGGTACTGTCTCAATATACTTTGAACACTTCCACTACCTAACAATGACTCAGGCTGACATTCCAGACCTGATTCAGACTCTCCTGTGAATATCAAAGCATGAATTTACCTATTTATATTTCTTTATTTGGTTTCTTAAGATAGGGTTTCTCTATGTAACCCTGGCTTTCTGGAACTCACCAGGCTGGCCTTGAACTCACAGAGATCCAACTGCCTCTGCCTCCAGAGTGCTGGAGTCAGAGGTATGAACCACCTCACCTGGATTTAAAATTGTTTTATTACAGAGCTGGGAAGATGGTTTAGAGGTTAAGAGCACTGACTGCTCTTCCAGAGGACCTGGGTTCAACTCCCAGCACCCACATGGCAGTTCACAGCTATCTGATATGACCCACCATACCTGGCTTTCATAGGATTTAAAAAAAAAAAAAAAAAAGTTTATTTAGCTAGGTATGGTGGCATACAACCTTTAATCCCAGGACTCAGGGGGCAGAAGCAAGCACATCTCTGTAAGTCTAAGGCCAGCCTGGTCTGCATAGCAGTTCCTGGCCAGCCAGTGCTACGTAATTAAGAACCTGCCTCAAAAAAAGACAAACAAACAACAAAAAAAATGTTTATTCATATATTGTGTGAGTTCAAGTGCAGGCCACAGCAGGTGTGTGGGGGGATTGGAGGATAACTTTGGAAATTGGCTCTCACTTTCCACCTTATTGAATTCAGGGTCTGTTTCTGTGCCATGTTGTGCTCTAGACCACCTGATGCACAAGCTTCTGGGACCTAGAATGTAGGTGATCTACTGTCTCAGCCTCCTATCTCACCAGAGGACTGTGTTCTGGCAATCAAACATAAGTAATCAGGCTTGCATGGCATGGTGTGGTGGCTTGAAAGGAAATGGCCCCCACAGGGAGTGGCACTATCAGGAGGTGTGGCCTTGTTGGAGGAAGTGTGTCACTGTGGGGGTGGGCTTTGAGGTTTCCTATGCTCAGGATACTGCCCAGTGAGCCAGTCGGCTTTCAGTTGCCTCTAAGTCAAGATGTAGGACTCTCAGCTCCAGCACCATGTCTGTCTGCATGCTGCCATGCTCTCCACCATGATGGTAATGGATTAAACTTCTGAAACTGTAAGCAAATCCCATCAATTGAATGCCATGGTCATGTTGTTTCTTCATAGTAATAAAAACATAACTAAGACACATGGCTAGCACTTTTACCCCTCAGCTGCCTCCCCAGCCCTTTCATGAGATCATTTATTTGTTTCTTTTGGTTTGGGTTTTTTGGTTTTTTGTTTGTTTGTTTTTTTTTAAAGATTTATTTGTTTATTATGTATACAGTATTCTGTTTGTATGTATGTCTGAACACCAGAAGAGGGCACCAGATCTCATTATAGATGGTTGTGAGCCACCATGTGGTTGCTGGGAATTGAACTCAGGACCTCTGGGAAAGCAGTCAGTGCTCTTAACCTCTGAGCCATCTCTCCAGCCCCCGGGTTTTTGGTTTTTTGAGACAGAGTCTCACTGTGAAGCTCTGGCTGTTCTGGAACTCACTCTGTAAACCAGGCTCTGACTTGAACTCACAGAGATCTGCCTGCCTTTGCCTCCTAAGTGCTGGGATTAAAGGTGTGCTTCACTATGCCTGGCTTCCCAGCTTATTTTAATTATCATTAATAATTTAATTATTTAGAAAAAAATCACCTCTTGTTTATTGTGTTTATTAAATGCCCAGTATGCACCATGATTTGTGTGTGTGTGTGTGTGTGAGTGGTGTGTTCTTGCATCCACACACAAGCCATAGATTAATGTCCGATGTCTTCCTCTATTGCTCGCTGCCTTGTATTTTTAGAGATAGGATCTGAACCTGAACCTAGAGCTCACTGTTTCAAAAGATTAGTTTGCCTACTAGCTCCAGAGACCCTCTTACTCCAAGGATACATGAGAGCTCTATCAGGCCTCTCACCTGGATGCTGGGGGTCTGATTGCAAGACAAGTACTTTACCAACTATGTCTTCTCCCTGGGCTCCAGTTTCATTTATTTCTTTATTTTTGTTGTTTTATTGTGGTGTGTGTGTGTGTGTGTGTTTGGGGGTGGTTGAGACAGGGTTTCTCTGTTTCGCCTTGGCTGTCCTAGAATTTACTCTGTAGACCAGGCTGGCCTCGATCTCACAGAGATCCACCTGCCTCTGCCTCCCAAGTGCTGGGATTAAAGACGTGTGCCACCACTGCCAGGCCATCATGATTTTTACAATCTGTGTGCATGGGTGTTTTGCCTACAAGTATGTCTGTGTAGTGGGTGTGTGCTAATGCCCAAGGATGTCAGAAAAGTGTATCGGATCCCCTGGAACTGGAGTTACAAATTGTTGTGAGCTGCTATGTGGGTGCTAAAAATAGAACCTAGGTCCTTGCAAGAGCAACAAGTGCTCTTAACCACTTAAGCCATCTCTCCAGCTCCCCACAATTCCCCTCTAACAAGCCAGGAGCTTTTACATGGTCCTTTCAGTCAGCTCTATTCCCCACTCACACTAACCTGAGAATTACTTCCTACATTCAAATGCCACACAGTACTTTTGCCTCCTGTTCCTGTACTTCACAGCAGTGGGCTCTTTTGGTATGCTTTGCATCTGTGGGCCAGATCTATGTAATACAATCTGCTTGTCTGTTTGTCTCATGTGCCTCAGACTGGCCTCAAACTTACTATGTAGCTGGGAATAATAGCCTTGATTTTCTGACCCTCCTACCTCTACCTCCTGAGTGTTGGGACCACAAGCATATGCTAGTACACCTGGCTAACTCGGGGCTGGATCATGGGTTAAGTATCTATTTAACTTTATAAGAAACTACCAGCCAGGCGGTGGTGGCGCACGCCTTTAACCCCAGCACTTGGGAGGCAGAGGCAGGTGGATCTCAGTGAGTTCGAGGCCAGCCTGGTCTACAGAGTGAGTTCCAGGAAAGGCACAAAGCTACACAGGGAAACCCTGTCTCAAAAAAATCAAAAGAAAAAGAAGAGAAAAACCTGAAAAACAATAGCAACAACAACAAAAAGAAAGAAAGAGAGAAAAGAAAAAAGAAAAAAGGAAGAAGAAAAAGAAACTGACAGATAACCTCCAAAGCAGTGGTATCATTTTACCCCAGAGAGTCCTGGTTTCTCTACAACTTCACTAACATTTACAATAGTTAATCCAGCCCTTCTAGTGTATGTAAAGTGGCAGTTCATGGTTTGCATTTAATAAAATACCTTGGTCATTAACCATCTCGGGTATTATCACAGTTGGGTTCCCTTGGTAGCAAAGGCAAAGAGAAAGTTAATAGGCAGGAAGGGTGTTTGGTTGCTATTGTTGTTTTCTTGGTTTGTTGCTCTTTGGTCTTGAGGGTTTCATGTAGTCCTGGCTGGCCTCCAGCTCACTATGTAGCCAAGGATAACCCTGAACTTTACTCATCCTCATAGCTTGGTTTCCTGAGTGCTGGGATTACGGTGTGTGTCACCACGCTTAGCTGGCTGTAAAGGGTGTGGGTAGGTGGTGAATACATGTATGTGTGGCTATGTGCACGTGTGTGTGCACATGGGTGTCTGCCAGAAGTCACTGGGTGTACCCCTTGATCACTCTCCATCTTATTTTTTGAGACAGGGTTTTTAACTAAACCCAGAGTCTGTCAGTCCTGCTAGGGAGGCTGGCCTTGAGCTCCGAGAAGTCTCCTGCCTCTGGTGCTCCGCCATGAGAGTTGCAGATGTGTTAACATTTCTGGGTTTTATGTAGGTTCGAAAGATTCAAACTCAGGCAGTAGACAGTTTCTCAGTTGGGCCATCTTCACAGCCACCTGGCAGGAAGTCTTGTAAGATGTCCTTTGCTCACAATCTGAAGTGTATTAGGCCATTTACTGTTGGTATAACAAAATACCGGAGTCAAAGTCATTAACTTAAAAATAGAGTTTAAGCCAGTCCTGCTGGCATATGCTTAAAATCCCAGAACGTAGGAGGCTGAGGCAGAAAGATTACCTTGAATTAAGGCCTTCCTGGACTAGAGGCTGAGTACCAAGCAAGGACACAAAGCAAGACTTTGTCTTGTTTTTTTTAACTTTATTCATTTATTTATAATGTATATGGTTTTTTTTCCTGCATACCTGGTATCGGTGAGACCATAAGAGAGCGTCAGATATCCTGGGACTATAGTTAGAGGTGGTTGTGAGCCACTGTATGGGTGCTGGGAATCGAACCCAGGTCCTTTTGATAGAGCAATGCTCTTAACTACTGAGCCATCTCTCCAGCCCAACAAGCCCTTGTCTTTAAAAATGTTATTATAAAGGTGGTTTCTTTAACTCATAGGTCTAGAGGCCGAAAAGTTTAACCGGATGGTGCTGTCAGCTGGTAAGGGCTTTGTCTGTCACATGAGAACATGACAAGAGGGTATCACATGGTGAGACAGAGCAAGCACCAGTCTGGGTCTCTCTCCCTCTTCTAGTAAACCCACTAATGTCATTATGGTGGCCCTACCTTCATAACCTCACCTGATCTTCACTTCCTCCCCAGGGTCCCACCTCCAACTACCATTAAGGTGACGAACTAGGAGATTGTACTAAAATAATTGAGGATGAATACCTTCTAAAGAAAACAGTTTGTTTAGCTCACAGTTGTGAAGGCTGTGAGCTAAAGATCAAGCCGCTGCATTTGTTCAGACTATCTGAAACTCCCCTTGGCTAAGTCATGTAAGTATAGAGACTCAGAAAGGGAAAGGGATGGGAGCTGGAGAGATGGCTCAGAGGTTAAGAGAACTGAGTGCTCTTCCAGAAGTCATGAGTTCAATTCCCAGCAACCACATGGTGAGTCACAACCATCTACAATGAGATCTGATTCCCTCTTCTGGCATACAGGCAAACTTGCAGAAAGAACTCTATTTATATTAAATAAAATAAATCTTAAAAAGAAAAGAAAAAGAAAGGGAAAGGGCTGCATGCAGAAGGGCCCAAGCATGTTGGGTAGCTTTGCTCTGTAATGACACATTCTAAAAGGACTAATGAATGCTTTGATAACGACATGAATCTCTTCTGAGGACAGTAAGTCTGATAACGAATCACCTTCCACTAGACTCAACCCCTGGAAGGTTCTACGACTTCAAGGACAAAACACCCCCCCACCCTCCCCCCCCCCCCCCCCCCCCCCCCGCCCCGTGGACCCACTGAGACTATATCTAAACCATAGCAAGGGTTAAATCTCTGCGATGTAGACTCTGACCTTGAGAGATGGTTCCGTGGACAAATCCTTTGCTGCGAAAATATGAGAACCTGAGTTGGAATTCCAGAAGCCACATAAAGCTAGAGTTGATAGCATGCATCTAGGATCGATCCCAACACTTACTGAGAGGTGGGGAATACCCAGAAACTCTTGAGGCAGATGATCTGGTCTCTAAGCAGCCAGGAACAAACAGCCCTAGCTCAAAGAAGAAAGACCAACTGACACCTGAGGTTAATTTACATTCTTCACACTCAAGCGTGGCATGCCCACCCCCCACCCCCCACCACACACAGGGAGGGATGCAGGAGGTTTCCGTGAGCTACAGACCAGTCCTGGCGATGGAGGGACACCATGTCTAAAAGGGAAGAAAGGAAAGGAAAAGAGAAGTGAGCTCTCACCCCTCAGAGGGCTCAGCTGATCCTCTAGAAAGCAATGAGCCTGCATAACCTTCAAAAGTTTCGGAGTTCCGGCAAAGGGCTGGGTCTTTATACACCCATGCTCATTGGTCTTTCCATATAGGCCACCGGGAGAAAAGGGAGTGACCGCAGACAAGCTGAGGTCATCACTGAAGTGACTGACAGTTGAGGGCTGTTTGCTGGCAGGCAGCCTTCCCAACAGCTGAGGACAGGGTTTTTCATCCTGAAGGAGAATTACAGCAGTTACCGGAAGTGCCTGTTCATGGCTCATTGTTCATTCAGACTTCTCCGTAAGTATCTGTTCAGATCTTGCCGTTCAATGGATCGTTTCCTTTTGTTGTTGTTTTTAGCTATTCCTTATAGTATCTGGATACGAATGCTTTATCAGGTATATGAATATTTATATTCTCCCCTCCTTTTTAATGGTTAATTCATTTTGTTTTTAATCTGTTGGGATTTTTTTTTGTTTGTTTATTTTGTTGTTATTGTTTTCAAGACAGGGTTGATTACTATGTGAAGCCCTGGCTGTCTGGGAACTCGATCTGTATATTAGGCTGTCCTCAAACTCAGAGATCTGCCTGCCTCTGCCTCCCAAGTGCTAGGATTAAAGGCATGTACCACCACTACCTGGCCTCTTTGGGTTTTTAAAAGATATTTATTGTCTTTAGTTACATGTAAATGCTATGTCTGCATGTGGGTATGTGCACATGAGTGCACGTGACCTCAAAAACATCAGATTCCCCTAGAGCCGGAGTTACAGACAGTTGTGAGATACCCTAAAAAGAATTTTAAATGTTGATGGTTTAGTATGATGTACATGAATCACACACTCACACATATCATACAAAAAAAAGTTAAATTACATTATATTTAATTTAAGAGCTAGAAAGAACTTCAAAGATTTTCTAGTCCAACAAACAATTTTACAGAAGAAATCAAGGCACTGAGAGGTTCTAGAGACAAATAAAGGATTTGATGTTACTGTTTGAAATCAACGAGATGCTAGTGACCACCAAGAAAAATGTCTTTTTTTCAATTTATTTTATTTTTTTTTTTTGTAGTTAGAGTTTTCCTCCGGGTCCCGCCAAACCCCTGTAGTCCTGCAGCCCATTTATAAAATAAACACACAGACGCTTATATTATTTAAACTGTTTGGCCTAATGGCTCAGGCTTCTAGCTGTTCTTATATCTTAAATTAACCCATTTCTATTAATCTATACTTTGTCACGTGGCTCATGGCTTACCATTACCTTACATCTTCTTTGTCATAGCGGTGGCTGGCCGTATCTCCCCGCCCCAGCCTTCCACCTCCCAGAATTCTCTTCTCTCTTGTCCTGCCTATACTTCCTGCCTGGCCATTGGCCAATCAGCATTTTATTTATACAGAGTGATATCCACAGCGTTTGGTTTTTTTTTTTGTTTGTTTGTTTGTTTTTTTGAGACAGGGTTTCTCTGTGTAGCTTTGCGCCTTTCCTAGAACTCACTTTGTAGACCAGGCTGGCCTCGAACTCACAGAGCTCCGCCTGCCTCTGCCTCCCAAGTGCTGGGATTAAAGGCGTGGGCTACCACCACCTGGCCCCAATATTTTTTATTTACTTAAAAAATTATATGTGAGGCTATGTGGTGGTGGCGCATGCCTTTAGCCCCAGCACTTGGGAGGCAGAGCCAGGTGGATCTCTGTGAGTTCAAGCCCAGCCTGGTCCACAGAGCGAAATCCAGGATAGGCACTAAAACTACACAGAGAAAAACTGTCTCAAAAAAAAAAAAAAAAAAAAAAAAATTTGTATGTGAATCAAATGGTAGTGGTACAGGCCTTTAATTACAGCACTTGGGAAGTAGAGGCAGGCAGGTCTCTGAGTTCAAGGTTAGCCTGGTCTACAGAGTGATTTCCAGGACAGCCAGGGCTACACAGAGAAATGCTGTCTCAAAAAACAAAACAAAACAAATTTATGTGTGTACTCGTCTGTATAGGCACCATGTTATAATGGGTCTTTCCTTGGACTGCCAGCTCCTCAATAACCACATGAAGACTTTTTATTAATTATGAAAGCTTGGCCTTAGTTTAGACTTGTTCCTGGAACTCACTCTGTAGACCAAACTGACCTTGAACTCACAGAGATTCACCTGCCTCTGCCTCCCAAGTTCTAGGATTAAAGGCATGCAACACTGCTTGGCCCCAATTAACTCTTAGAAATTAAATTAGCCCATTTATATCAATCTACATTTTGCCATGTGGCTCATTACCTCCCCTCAGTAAACTATGTCTGACTTCCTACAAGTCTGGCCAGTGAATCCCCCACCTCAGATTCTTTCCCAGAGTTACGCTCTCTCCCCAGAAGTCCCACCTATCATCTCCTGCCTAGCTATTGGCTGTTCAGCTCTTTATTAAACCAATCAGAAGGCACCGTAGGCAGGTGAGGTAGAACAGAGACACATCTTCACACAGTGTACAAAAAGATTATCCCAACACCACAGTTATGCAGGAGCCCTTGGAAGCCAGAAGATGGTGTTGGATCGTCTGGAAATGGAGTTATAGGAAGTTGTGAGCCACCATGTGGATGCTGGGAAGTGAACTCTGGTTCTCTTATAAGAGTAGGCAGTGCTCTTAACTGATGAGCCTTCTCTCTAGCTCCTGTCTGCCCTTTAAACTGACTTTCCTTGGATACACTGCTGATCTGTGTGTGTGGCTTGTATGTGAACACCCTCCCCACCCTGTTTTCATGGTCACATTTACTGCTTATTCTTTCCCTTCTTTCTCTAGGTTGTTCACACATTCGTTCTCTACTCATGTCTGGGGCTATAGATACCCAGAAATCCTACAAATACAGAATCTGTTTTATTTTTAAGGACAGAACTCATGATTCTTTTTATGGGATATATAGATTCATTCAGTGAAAGTCAAAGATAAAGATAAACAACCTAAGACAAAACATCACAAACCTATTTTCAGAGATGGATAAATGCTGTGTGAGCATTTCGTTCAGAGGTTGGTTCAGCACAATGAACTAAGGATTCCTGAAAGGTGACGTGTTAACTACATGGCATATCATTATTGAGCATTCCATGTATTGTAACATTCACAAACCTTTTATTATGTATTCATCTGTTTCTAGATGTGGATTTTTTTTCTTCTTTTTCTTTTTTTCTTTCTTTTCTCTTCCTGTCCTTCTTCTTTTTTGAGACATAGTCCTCACTTTGTATCCCTGGCTGGAACTCACTGTGTAGACCAGGTTGGCCTGGAACCCACAGAGATCTGCCTGCCTCTGTCCCCAAAGTGCTGAGGTTAAAGTCATGCGCCACCATGACTGACCATTTTTGTTGTTGTTGTTGTGTACTATTATTAATTTATTTTTATGTGTTTGGGTGTTTTGCCTGCATGTATATCTGTGTCTTCAGAGGGCATTGGATCCCCTAAAGCTGAAGTTACAGATGGTTGTGAACCATCATGTGGGTACTGGTAGTCGCAACTAGGTCATCAGCAAGAGTAGCAAGTACTCTTAACCACTGAGCTATCTCTCCAGCAGCACCACCAGCAGCCCTCTGCTTTTTTTCCTTTTGAGATAAGGTTTCATGTAGCCTAGGCTGGCCCCAAATTCTAACTCGATACATAACCTAAACTGGCCTTTAGTGCCTGCTCCTCCTACCTCCACTGCCAAGTGTGGGATTCCAGGTGTGTACCATCACATCAAGACTTTCCTTGCTTTTCCTTCATTGTATAATTTATACTTGTTCACTAGCACACATGTCAACAGAACTGGTCTGTGTTTACATAATCTAGCTTGATTTTTTTTCCTCTTCTTTTGAGGCAGGGTGACTGTACACAACACCTCAAAATTTGTATCTACCTGCCTCAAGCTCCTGAATGCTGGGTTCACATGCATGGGCCACAATCCTGGTCAGTGATCTAGCTCTGAATTCAGAACTAAATGCTTCCATAGTGTGCATTGAAAATTGGAGGTAGCAGAACAGCTGAGTTCTATTTTGACCCTTCTCTGTTAATAGCCAGAAGCTCTGTTCCAGTTAAGAGGCGGAAATTATTCAAGAGGCTCCTTAGCAATGCCCAGCATCCACTTAAAAAATGGCAGGTCAGCCACAGACAGTTTACTTTAACAGAATAGCTGGAGAAAACACTCAAAGAGAGCTCTAGAAGGTATTACTTCCTTAGGAGTTTAAATACTCCTTGTTCCTTTTTTAAACTTTCTTTTCACTTTTGACACAAGGTCTCATGATGTAGCCTAGGCTGGCCTTTAACTTTTAGTGATCCTCCTGCTTCTGCCTCCCCAGTATTGGGATTACAGGCGTGTGTCACCACGTTCAGCTTCTCTTCTGTTTCCTTTTATAATACCTTGGAGGGACATAAATTCCTGTCACACAAATCAATGAACCAAAGATATCTCGAGAATGTCGAAAGCTAGTTGGAGCATACCTAAAGATAGAAGCTGTGTCACACAGTAATTTCAGCACTGGAGAGGTGGAGGCAGGAGGATCAAGAGTTCAGTGCCAGGCTCAGCTACCTAGTGAGTTCAAGGCCAGACTAGGCTACATGCAAACCATTTCAACAACAACAACAAAGGAAAGTTTTGTTGTTGATGTTTGTTTTTTTTTTGTTTTTTTTTTTTTTTTTTTTATCCATTTTAGGGTTGGAGAGATGGCTCAGTGGTTAAGAGCACTGGCTGCTCTTCTAGAGTGCCCATGTTCTGTTCCCAGCCCACAAGGCAACTCACAGCCACCTGTAACTCTAGTTTCAGGAGATCCACAATGCCCTTTTTTTTTACATCCCCAGACACTGCATGCATATTGTGCATACATATACATGCAAGCAAAATACCCGTACACATAAAATAAAAAATTAAAAAATGGTTAAATAAATTTTGTCACTGGATGTGATAGAGCATGCCTTTAATTCCAGCACTTGGGAGGCAGAGGGAGGTGGATCTCTGAGTTCCAGGACAGCCAGGGCTACACAGAGAAACCTTGTCTTGGGAAAATAAATAAGAAAATAAGTAAATAAACGTTGTCTTCTCTGTGGCCTTTATCTCCTGTCCAGGACTCTTTATTCTTCAACAAGCTCTCTCTGGGTAATGTCGACATTGCTGCTTATCGATTCACTGCTGTTTGAAAATGAGCTTCTCAGCTGAGCAGGATGATGCACACCTTTAACCCCAGCTGTCAGGAGGCAGAGGTAGGAGAGCAATATTACTGGGAATGTGAGGTTAACATGGTCTACATATGACAAGTTCCAGGCCAGCCTGGGCTACATAGTGAGACCCTGACTCAAAAGAAAAAAGAAACAAACAAACAGAAAAGAACTTTTCTCTCTACTCAAAACAAGAGATGTCAAACAATGAAAATAATACCCTAACTATATCAAATGAGCAAGAGAAAAATGAATAGGCAGTAGTCCGCCATAGGAAATGGTTCAGGTGATAGCCAGCTACCTAGAAGCAGGGAACTGACTGTAGTTACTAGTGATTTTTCCCACCAGCAGCTGTCATCACAGTTTCCAGAAAGGCTGCCAAGAAATAGCAGGAATTAGCATTTCACACAACCACTCCCACACGCAGAAACACACACTCGGAGGCCTTGGAACTTTCCCAGCTGCTCCTTGCCCTCCTGCCTTCCCTTCCCTCCCACCATTCCAGACTAACAGGCAAGGCGTTTGACTCACTGTGAGCAGAAGACTTCAGAAGTGCCTCCCTCTGCCAGTGCTGCTGAGGCCTTTAATCTCAACTGTTCCCAAGAATCAGAAAACCCCAGGGATAAACATCTTACCCTACTTCCCCTCTCCCTTTCTCCCCTGGCTGCCTCTCCTCCAAACAATACCCTCAAGTCTCTGGCTCTTTATAGACACTTAACACACTCCTGCAGCTAGCAACCCAGGCAATCAGTTTCATTTCAAAAAAATGTGACTTGATTATATTGTTCCCAACACCACAGCAACGTCTCACCCCATTGTTGGGTCTTGAATAGCCTTGCCTGAATTGGCCTCGGGCACTGCGGGCACTGCGGGCACTGCCTGAATTTCACAGCGTGCTGAACTGCAAGAGCCTGACTGACCGGCCAGCTGCTTCCTGTCAGGGAAGATCCACCAGGAGACCAGAAGACAGTTGCTCCACTGCTTCAGAGGGAAAGCGCTTGCCTAAACTACAGCCCCTGCCTTTGATCCACTTCACACATTCTCTGCCACAGGCTGAAGCAGTCCAGAATTTGTGCTTTTAGAAGGACAGGTCACTGAGGGGATCGGCTAACAGAACAATCTGTGTAGGCTAGACCTGAATTATAGTACACAAGGACGGTTAGGTTAGAATTTGGTAGGGACCCAAGTAAAACTAGTCCAAGAGCAGAATGTCTGCTAGGGTTAAGAATGGTCTCTAGGGGCTGGAGAAATGGCTCAGAGGTTAAGAAAACTGGCTGCTCTTCCAGAGGTCCTGAGTTCAAGTCCCAGCAACCACATGGTGGCTCACAACCATCTGTAATGAGATCTGATGCCCTCTTCTGGTGTGCAGGCAGAACACTGCATACATAATAAAATATTAAAAAAAAAAAAAAAAAAGGTCTCTACTCTGAGTTCAAGGCCAAACTGATCTATAGATTGAGTTCCAAGAAGGCTAAGGCTACACAGAGAAACCCTGTCTCAAAAAAACAAACCAAAACAAAAATCTCTAGTGCTAGGGAGATGGTTAAGCATAGTAAAAGCTCTTCTACACAAGAACCCACACAACAATTTGAATGTAGGGTGTTCACATCTGTAATCCCAGCACTCATACTGTGAGATAAGGAGCCAGCACAGAATTGTCTAGAACCTTGAGGGTCAGCTAGCCTGGAGTATGCAGCTGCAGAAACTAGGGATCCTGCCTCAGCAAGGTGAAAGCCAAGAACCAATTCCCTCAAGTTGTCCTCTGACCTCCACGTACTTGCTGTGAGGCCTGCACAAATACATGAATGACATACCCACCCACAGAGGCATGCACGTGTGTACATGCACACACACTAAATAAGCAAATTAATGAAATTTTTTTTGAAAGAGTCAAAGGGGAGAACCTAATCAAAGTTGAAAGCTGAAATCAAAACATCTAGAATAATCTAGACTTCAGTTTTCAGGGATTGGTGGGGGAATGAACACTGACAATCACAAAGCCTCCCTCAGAGTTGCTGGAGGGTCTGCATAGCTGAAGAGGAATTTTTCAGCTGGACAGTGGTGGTGCACACCTTTAATCCCAGCATTCAGGAGGCAGAGGCTGGCGGATCTCTGTGAGTTTGAGGCCAGCCTGGTCTACAGAGTGAGATCCAGGAAAGGTACAAAACTACACAGAGAAACCCTGTCTCAAAAGAAAAAAAAAAAAAGAAAGAAAGAAAAAAAAAAAAAGGCTGGCTTTTCAACAGGGAGGTCCTCAATGTAACTTTACACACAGCTATGTTTTGGGCTTACCTTCAAAAGTGTGTAATGTGGGTCGAATGGTGGAACCGGACTGCTTTAATGGGCTAGCTAAAGATTAAATATGCTATTATTAATAAAGAGAAAAGGTGCAGGAATATGCAGGTAAGAAAATGAGCTTGAAAGTGTGGACAGCTCAGCAAACAACACCCCCAAATAAAGATCTCAGAAGCTGAGTTTCTTCCTGATTTCTGCCCTGCTGTCCTTCGGCCCTCTCAGTCTCTGTGAGGCAAGCCACACAGGCACCAGGATTCTTCGTCCCCAAGGCAGATCCCAAGCGTGACCAGAAGAGAGATAGCCCCTTCTCCAGAAGCCAGCCATGGAACCTCAAACTGTTTCTGCAGTTCCCTTCACCTCTCCCCTCCACCTCCCTGTGAGAGTGGACTTTAAAGAACTTTCACTTTACATTTTGACTGTAGCCTGTTACCACCCCCCCACCCCCCCACCCCCCCACCCCCCCACCCCCACCCCCAAGGAAGAACACTGCTGACACAGGCCTGGAATCTGAACAGACAAGCCTTGCTGGGTTCCCCTAATCTATTACTCTTTGGCACACCCTTTGTGTCAAATCATCTTTCCACACTGCAGTCCAAACTTCACAGAACATGTCCATGTAAATGCATAGTTCACCTTGAGTCTTTAGGCCTCTGATCTGAGGGCTCCTGTGTCAAAGTATGGCATATATTTGTCCTCTCCCAGACACAGTGAGAGACAGGGTAAGAAGATAAAAGCAGGTCCAGACTGGTAGCACGTGACTTCAATCCCAGGACTCAGAAGGCAGGGGCAAGCAGACCTCTGTGAATTAGAGACCAGCCCAGTCTACATAGCCAGTTCCAGGACAGCCAGAGCTACACAGGGAGACTTTGCTGGGGGGCAGGAGGGCGGTGTGTGTGTGTGTGTGTGTGTGTGTGTGTGTGTGTGTGTATGACTCTATTAGTAGGGAAGAGCTGCTGGTCAGCACAGTGGCTTAGGCCTTTAATCTGAGCTCTTGGGAGGAAGAGGCAGGGAGATCTCTATGAATTCCAGGACAGCCTAGTCTATATAGCGAGTTCCAAGCTAGACAAGGATACGTAGTGAGACCCTGCCCACCCCACAAGAAAAAGGGGGGGGGGGAGGAGCTGCAGCATTCCTGCCCTAGTATTTTTAAAGTCAAGGTTTTTGGTGACATGCAAAAGAATGGATGAAAAACGTAGGATTCCAAACACACCTGGAAAAAATGTAAATGTATTTTTCATCCAGGAATAGGCATAGTATTGTATTGTATTGTATTGGCACATGCCTGTATTCTCATAACTTGGGAAGTTGAGGCAGGAGGATTTCCAGTGTGTGGTCAATCTAGGCTACATAGCACAATTTTGCTCAAAATTTTTTTCTTTCTCTCTCTCATCTCTTTCTTTTTTTCCAAGACAGGGTTTCTCTGTGTAGCCCTGGCTGTCCTGGAACTCTCTCTATAGACCAGGCTGGCCTCGAACTCACAGAGATCTGCCTGCCTCTGCCCCTGAGTGCTGGGATTAAAGGCGTGCACCAAAACCACCCAGCTGTGCTTGCTTTTAAAATTTAATTGTGTGTGTGTGTGTGTGTGTGTGTGTGTGTGTGTGTGTGTGTGTTGGGTATGTGCACATGTCTATGGAGGTAGGAAGATGGTGTCAGATCCAATAGAGCTTGAGTTTCAAAGTTACAAGCAGTTGAGAGTCACCTGACCTGGGTGCTGGGAACCAAACTCAAGTCTTTGCACTGTTTCAAGAGCTCTTAACTGAGCCGGGGGGTGGGGGTGGGGTGGGGGGGGGTGGGGGGTGGGCGGGGTGGGGGGGGTGGGGGGTGGAGTGCACTCCTGTGATCCCAGCACTCGGGAGGCAGAGGCAGATGGACTCTGTGAGTTTGAGGCCAGCCTGGTCTACAGAGCTAGTCCAGGACAGGATCCAAAGCTACAGAGAAACCCTGTCTCAAACAACAAAAAAACAAACAAACAAAAAAGAGCTCTTAACTGATACATCATTTCTTCAACCCCAGTGTGATGGTTTGATATATGTTTACAATGTGGTCAAATCGTCTTGATGGATGAGAACAAAGTACCAAAACCAACAAGATTTAACAGGGATAAAGTTAAGACTTACATTTATGTTTAAAAAAAAAAAAATCACTGGGTGGTGGTGTTGCACATCTTTTAACCCCAGCACTCGGGAGGCAGAGGCAGGCGGATCTCTGTGAGTTTCAGGCCAGCCTGGTCTACAGAGTGAGATCCAGGACAGGCACCAAAACTACACAGAGAAACCCTGTCTCGAAAAACAAAACAAAACAAAACAAAAAATCAGGACTGGCTTGACAAGATTTTAGGTGTAAAGGTTCAGGTGTCAACAAACTCAGTCCACTCTCAACTTCAGGAGAATGTTAGGTAGAGTGAGGTCATAATCTCACCATGTGTTGTGATGACCAGCTCTGGCCTTACCAGTTAAGGAAGATATTGAAAGGACGTGTTTAGTGAGAGATCACAACGAGGAAGCTCTCATGATTTAGAAGGTGAGGTGTGTGTAGGGACACATGTCAGTAGCCCCAGCACTTGAGAAGTGGGGGCGAGAGCGTCAGCAGTTCAAGGTGAGCCTTAACTACACAGCAAGTTCAAGGCCAGCCTGGTCTACGTGAGATCGAGTCTCGAGAAATAAATGTTAAAAGCTGGTCCTGGTGGCACATGCCTGTGATCCCAGCAGCACTTGAGAGGGAAAATACAGGGAAGCAAAGCCAAAGTGATCCATAATACCTGTTCTCAAATACCTGGCTGTCCTGTTGAAGGCTGACAATTTGAAGTTGCCCATATTCACCTGTTTTGATATTTCATTTGGTTTGCCCTAATAGAAAAGGGGTATAGATTCACCTCGCCGCAATGCTCAGGAGGATTACCAGGTCTAAGAGGGTAGGAAAGGCCACATCAGAATAGGAAGGGCCTGTCACAATCAGATGTTCAGAGACAGAGGGGGCTGCATAAAAGGGCTAGGTCCCCCGGCACTGAGGGGGTCCAGGCAGATGTGGGTGACAGGCCGCTAGAGCTGTAAGAATTTCTGCATTTGGTGGGAGACTCCATGCTCCAGTCGGTATCCGTAACTCGGGCAGCTGGATCCCGCAGTTCTGAAGCAATGCTCCACTCTCCGCACAGAACACCCTGGGTCTCCCAGGTGGTTTACTGTCTTCATTTCATTTTTGACACAGGATCCTGCTTCATTGCCCTGTCTGACCTTGTACTTGCTCTGTAGACCAGGCTGGCCTTGAACTTATGGCAGTTCTCTTGTTTCAGCCTCCCAAGTGCTGGGGTGACAGTCATGCTCCATCATGTCCAGTTTATCCTAGGTCATTTTACACTGCTGCACCTTTGAGCAGGTCTGTCCCCATGCCTAGGATTTGGTCTTTTCGGGCTCCATGCCATGCTCTACTCTGTGCCCCCTTGTACCTTGTGACTGCTTTTGTCTTGGCTCTTACCATCTTTTGGCAGTGTATCTTTTTACTGTCAAGTGCTAGCTGCCTTTGGGTCAGAAACATGTCCCTTTGATCCCTTTTTCCTCAGTGCTTACAGAAATATCTGTTTCATAGTAAATAGTCATCACATAAACTAATACTTACACAATCCCAGCACTTAGGAGGTGGAGTCAAGAGGTTGGTAAGTTTGAGGCCAGCCTGGGCTATATAACAAGTTCTAGGCCAGCCTGGGCCTCACAGCAAGACCTTGTCTTAAAAATAAATAAATAAATAAATAAAATGTTATTATAGATTAATTTCTAAGCCAATGTTAATATACCAATGGCCTTCCTGCTTAGGATACACCCTGATACAGCATATTCTCTTTTACTTATTTCTAAAAGAAGTCATGTCCCAGGTCCCCAAATCAACTTTGATTCCCAGCCTTATTCTGGAAACAAAGCAAAACAAACACACACTGAACTTCATGATTAATACCATGCATTTGAGTATTTCTTTTTCCCTACCATGAGGAAGGAACACTGGACCTTGTGCGTGCTGAGCATGTATTCTATCACTCAGCTATATGCAGAGCAGGCTGGGTCTGATCATAGAACCTTTGAGAACTTGGAAAACAAAAAAGACTTTTTGCCAGAAAAAAACATATGCACAAAATAATGCCATCAATTCATGGGCTTCAATGTCCTTCTGTACAATGAGGGTTATAAGAAAGTACATGCAACTCTGCAATCCTGTTTTTTCCATAGCATATTAAGACACAGTCTAAGAGGCACAGATAGTGGCACAGGCCTTTGATCCCAGCTCCAGGGAGGTAGAGGCAGGCGAATCCCTTTGAGTTTGAGGACAGTTTGGTCTACCTAGAGAGTACCAGGCCAATCAGTGCTACATCCTGTCTCAAAATATAAGTAAATAGAGCTGGGCGGTGGTGGCATACCACTTTACTCCCAGCACTCGGGAAGCAGAGCCAGGCAGATCTCTGTGAGTTCAAAGCCAGCCTGGTCTACAGAGCGAGATCCAGGACAGGCACCAAAACTACACAGAGAAACCCTGTCTCAAAAAACTAATATATACATATATGTAAGTAAGGCTGGCGAGATGGTTCAGTAGTTAAGAACACTGGCTGCTTTTCCAGAGGACCCAAGTTTGATTTCCAGCAGCCACATAGTGACTTACAACCATCTGTAACTCCAGTTCCAGGAGATCGGATGCCCTCTTCCGGCTCCTGTGAACACCAGACTTACAGGTGGTGCACGGACATGTATGCAGGCAAAACACTCACACACATAAAGTAAATCTTAAATGAATAAAATGTCTGGGTAGAGAGATAGGTAAACACATGGGAAAGATAAAGTAACTAGCCAGACCTGGAAATGAACACCTGATATTCTAGCACTTGAGAGGCCAAGGCAGACCCATCACAGGTTCAAAACTAGTCTGGCATACAGAGAACCCCTGTCTGAACAATAAAATTAAAGAGTGAATTAAGGAATGGGGAAATTCCACCAGAAGGTCGGGAGGGGTACAGTGATGCTGGGCCATGTTTCCAGAATTTGACTTCCTTTTCAGACCATGAAGCTTGGGGTTCCTGCCCATGGCTTTCTTCTCTTCTGTGGCTCTCTCGCTGCTCCTCCCTGTTAGGCAGCCCTTCTGGAAACTTTGAAACCTTCTTTCTTCCAGATGGGGGCTCTGGCAGAAAGGATGTCCTGGCTTGTGTGCAGTGACTCCTCCACTCCCTCTGCCACAGGATAGCACTAAAGTCAACTTTCCTGGAAACCACTTAATGTATTTAGGAAGCGCAGCCCTACTTTAGGGCTGGCTGGAACCTTTATATAATGGAAAAGTAGGAAAATAATTCTCAAGCCTGGCGTGATAGTGAATGCCTTTCATCCCAGCACTTAGGAGGTAGAGGCAGGTAAATCTCTGAGTTCAAGGCCAGTCTGGTCTACAGAGTAAGTTCCAGAACAGCTAGGGTCACACAGCAAAACTCTGTCAAAAACAAAACAAAAGAATGAAAGAAAAGAAAAAATAAATAAAAAAGGAAATAATTCCTAGCATTTTTTTTTTTTTTGGAGCTGAGGATCAAACCCCGGGCCTTGTGCTTGTTAGGCAAGTGCTCTACCACTGAGCTAAATCCTCATCCCAATTCCTAGCATTCTTGGTACATGGACTCACAGGCATGCAATCTCCGATCTCTAAAATGTCACCTCAGGACGGCAGACCACTATACCAGTCTTCTTTGAATCTCAGATGACTCCATGTGTATTGACCTCCTATCCAGGTGGCAGCACACGTCTACCTCACATTTTGCACAGGACAAATAGCGAAATGGACAAACTAAGTCAGGAAGCAGAAGATAGTTGATTTTCTATTGAATCCACAGGACTTAATTTGGCAACATAAAAAAATAACAATATAGTCAGGCGGTGGTGGCGCATGCCTTTAATCCCAGCACTCTGGAGGCAGAGCCAGGCGGATCTCTGTGAGTTTGAGGCCAGCCTGGTCTACAGAGTGAGTTCCAAGAAAGGCGCAAAGCTACACAGAGAAACCCTGCCTCGAAAAACCAAAAAAAAAAAAAAAAAAAAAAGAACAATATTATAAAGCCCAGAGAGCCCAGAATATCACTGTGGTCCATGAGTAACTCGTGGAGGAAAAGAATGGAATTTAGGGTTGGGTTGGGAGACCTGAGTTATGTCCCTAGATAGGGCCCTGAGTCACTGTGTTACTTCCTGGTCCCATGTTCCCTCCCACTTCTCCTGCACAATTTCTTTTTTTGGATAAAGTTAAGCACAATTGTTCCAATTATTTAAAGAAATCCGGAAACTAGCAAGCCCCTTCATGTAGCAGTATAGGATGGGTTTGTTCAGTTTATAACCACTAGTATATAAGGATATATAACTATCTCAAGGACTATAAACTTCACGTGTGTTGTTGGGGTCCCCAGATAGGAATGAAATGACTAGGTAGTCTGTTTCCTCTTCTTTGGCGTTTCCTGTTTGAGATGACCCAGCAGTGTGGCTAACACAGAACCCTGGAGAGATAGTCTGAGAGATAAAACTGAGAAGCACCCAGCTAGGACAGGGAGTGAGTCAGGGATCCAGGACTCGATACCAGCCTCTCCCACTCCTGCCAGGAAAATTCTGGGGTGAGACAGGGATGACAAGAGCCAAGGGGCGGGCCTGTCAGCTGCCTACCCTGCAGCCTCTGCCTTGTGGTTTCACCCTGGGCTGCCCTGCAGCTGTAACGTGTCTGCTGACACGCAAGCCCTGATCGCCCTGCCCCTCCCCCTCCTCAGGAAACTTCCGAAGTGAATGTAGGAGAGATGGGACGGACGGGAGGGAAAGGGAAGGGCAGAGCTGGGCGGGAATGTGGCAGTTCGGGGAAACAGGGGCAGAAGAAAAGAGGGTTTTCATGGAGGCGTGAGTGGGAAGTAGAAATTTAACTCACCTTCCTGAAAACCAAGATAAAGGGCAAAGGAACAGCATGCTTAGGCTGCTGTAGTGATGAGATGTAACTGAGGGGCTAGGCCGAACAACCAGCAGCATCAGCCTCAAAACTGTAAGACTGAAGAATAAAATGGCAAAAGGGACTCTGTGCTCCTGCAGACCCATCTATTATAACACCAAGATTCCTCAGCTGCAGTAGGTTCAAAATTCTCCAGCACTTAAATAACCGCAGTCATCTGCGCTATACCAGTCACACGATCCATAGGCTATCATTCAGCGAGGACAGTTTTGCAATCCCCATTTCACCAAAGGGTATGGGGCCACAGCAGGTTTAAGCAATTTGCTCACAGAATTTGGAAATCATACAACAAGGTCTGTGTCAGTTGCCAGAACCCCCATGGATTCCACCATGCTAAGCTTCATTTGAGCTGAGATCCAATTCAATGGTGTCAAAATAGTGGAGGCTTTTTAAGACTGTTTTTTAAGCTCAGTAAAGAGCAGACGAAGTGATGAGCACTCTGTACTTCCCAACGCAGAGATTTAAAAGTCCTGCCTTGCACAGGTCTTGCGATCTGAGATCCCAGTGCAGCCCTGGTGCCCTCTAGTGGAAGTTTCCTGCATTAGCACACATTCACAGCTACTGGAGAGCAGCGGCTCAAAAAAATTGCAGTAGTGTTGGTTGGGGAAAGCATGTTTGGATGATGGAGGTCTATGGGTGTGGAGGAGCGGGTACAAGGTTAGAGAAAATGTGTGCCAAGTACCGGATTCACATGAGACTCACAAGAGTCTCGTACATGCTGGTACATGCTCTGGGGATCCAGTCTTTGTGTGGCGTTATAAATAGGAAGGAGATCTACGCCACTTGGGAATTTGGACTTTTAGGATTCATGAGAAAGACGTTTTTTCCCCTTTTATTAAGGACAAGTTTGTGATCAGACATGCAAAGTGACTCCTGTAAGGCCACAGGACAAATGGAAGCCAGCAGCAGTGGGGCCCTGTTTCCCTTGTCCTTAGAGAGCTGTCTCACCGGGTCACACTTTACCCATAACTTCAGCATATAAAGACACGACACGAAACTTGGAGATACAAGCAGGGACAGTTTTTACCTTCATCTGTGCACAAGCCATGAGCTTTCCACTCTTTCCTTCAGTGCCTATTATTGCCAAGCCCTAGTCTAGGCTCTGCCTTTCCAGCCTGTGGACCCTGGGAAGGGAAGGAGCTCCCAGGCTCGTGGGATCCCTGTGCAAGGGAATATCTGGGGTTTCCTCCTCACATTCCCAAGCACTAAGGCACTAAGATTTATTGCTCTTCCCCTCCCTTTGCCCTCCGCCTAGAAATAATCCCTGAGAATGGAAGTGGGTTAGAAACAGATTACTCTGATCCAAAGGCTTTGCCCTCTTCTCCCTAAACACGGTACGTGTGGGGTGGGGTGGAGGTAGGGAGTCACAAATAGCCTGAATTTCCCTTTTAGGATTATTGTTGATTTAGTCAGCTGGGAGAAAGTGGAGCAAGGAGAAGCGAGGGATTAATTCTAGAACTCGCTCTCTCCAGCAGCAGTTTGCATGGGTTTCTTTCCTGGCTGAGCCAGGATGAATAATATCTCTCCCCAAACATGCCTTCAGAAGGAGGAATCTAGGGCAAGCACAAAGGCCGAGGCTCCGTCTCCAGCAGCAGAGGAAAGTGGAAGAATAGATGAAAAAGAGAGGCAGCCTTGAGAGAGCTTTTCGGTGCCGACATAAGGAACCACTCGGGGCCATGGAAACTTCCTGTGTTTCTGTGGTTTAGCTTCAGCACAGATGAGAACTGCATGTTAGAACTCCCCGAGGAGCCAGCTCATCTCTCGGTCTGGAGATTTCTTGTTTAGGGGCACTGCACTGGGGTGGTCTCCAGGACAGGGTGTCCCTCTGCTGTGTCCAGCCTAAGGGCCAGCGACACTCATTAGCATCCTACGAGGCTCCCCATACAGATCCTTTTCCGGGATATCAGCACACTGCAGGCTGGAGCCCAAACTAACCTGAGTGGAACTTGTTTGATTTTAATGAATTAATAATTCTGTACTTTAAGTATTAGATTACCACCTTCGTATAGATGAGAATCAGTGGTGACCAAGAAGCATGATCGAATTCCTAAGCACTTGTCAGGGTCACAGGGAGTTACCCTGCGTGACAAAGTAGCACTGCTAATTTTGTTAGCTAAAATTGGTTGAGAATATTTGCTAGGAGTCACCATTCTTGTTTATCCTCTGGCACCCGGCCTGGATAATCACTTCTCTCTTCTCTGTGCTCCCACCTTATGTCAGAGAAGCACCATGTAAACGCTTGCCAAGCCTATTATTACTTGTAATAATCCATGTGTCATCATGTTTAGAATCACATTCTTCCAATTCTCCAGAAAAATGTTCCTTTTTGTTTTGTTTTTCCCTCGATTTTTCAAGACAGGGTTTCTCTGTGTAGCTTTGCGCCATTCCTGGAATTCACTCTGTAGCCCAGGCTGGCCTTGAACTCACAGAGATCCACCTGCCTCTGCCTCCTGAGTGCTGGGATTACAGGCGTGCAGCACCGCCGCCGCCACCACCTGGCTGAAAAATGTTCCTGTTCAACTCAGTTGTGCTCTTCTAGATGTAGGTCACTCAGAGAAATTTTAGAACTTCCAATCCTTAAAAAACAAAGCCAGAGCCGGGTATTTGTAGCAAACGCCTTTGATCCCAGCACTCGGGAGGCAGAGGCAGTTAGATCTCTAAGTTTGAGGCCAGCCTGGTCTACAGAGAGAGCTCCAGAAAAGCCAGGGCTTCACCAAGAAAGCCTGGATTTAAGATGTTGGTGAGCCACCATGTTGGGTGCTGGGAGTATGGGTCCTTTGCAAGAAAAGCCATTGCTCCTAATCCATGCCCAGCTTTTTTATGGGTTCAGGGAATTCAAATGCAGGTCCCCATGTTTATAGAAATAACCCTTACCTACTGACCCATCACATAAGCCCTCATACTTTTTCCCCCTTAAGACATGGCCTCATATAGCCCCAAATCACTATGTAGCCAGGATGACCTTAAATGTCTGGTCTTTCTGATGTCACTTATTAAGTGCTGCAGGCATGCATCACCACATCTGGTTTGTACAGTGCTGGGGATAGGACCCAGGCTACTGCAGGCTCTACTGCTCTTCTGTCTGACCTACACCCCAGCCCATAGGTTTCTTTTACTTTATGTGTGAGTGCTCCATCTGCATGTACACCTTTATTCCAGAAGGGGGCGCCAGATCTCATTACAGATGGTTGTGAGCCACCATGTGGTTGCTGGAAACTGAACTCTGGACCTCTGGAAGAGTAGCCAGTGCTCTTAACTGCTGAGCCATCTCTCCAGCCCCCCCCCCCCCCCCCCCCCCCGCTGTGTGAGAGTATCCAGTGCAACTGGAGTTACAGACAGTTGTGAGTTGCCACGAAGGTGCTGGGAATTGAACCCAGGTCCTCTGGAAGAGCAGTCAGTGCTCTTAACCACTGAGCCATCTCTCCAGCCCCCATAGGTTCCTTTTTTAAAAAAATTCTTTTTAATTATGTGTGTGTGTGTGTGTGTGTGTGTGTGTGCGCGTGCGTGCGTGCATGCGTGCGTGTGTGCATTGGTATGCATATGTGTGTGTGGGTGCCTGCAGAGAACAGGGATGCTGTGTCTTCCTTGAGTTACAGGCAGATGCAAGCCTCCTGATATGGGTGCTGTGAATCAAACTCAGATCCTCCACAAGAGCAGTATAGGATCTTAACCCCTGAGCCATATCTCCAACCCCTATAAGTTTCAATCCTGATGTTATCTGCCACTGGGAAGGCAAAGAATACACATATGTGCCCCACTGCTAACAAGGAGTCCTATTCTCTTTAGGCCTGTGGTAGTTTGAATGTAATTGGCCCCAGAAGTTCATAGGGAGTGGCACTTCCTGTTGCCTGCAAAAAGATGTAGAACTTGCCGGGCAGTGGTGGTGCACGCCTTTAATCCCAGCACTCGGGAGGCAGAGCCAGGCGGATCTCTGTGAGTTCCAGGAAAGGCGCAAAGCTACACGGAGAATCCCTGTCTCGAAAAACAAAACAAAAAAAAAGATGTAGAACTCTCAGCTACCTCTTCTCGAGCACCTTGTGTGCCTGCATGCTGTCATGTCCCACCACGATGATAATGGACTGAACCTCTGAGCCAAAAGCCACTCAATTTAATGTTTTGCTTTATAAGAGTTGCTGTGGTTACCGGTTGGTGGTGGCACACACCTTTATCCCAGCATGTGAGAGGCAGAGCCAGGTGAATCTCTATGAGTTTGAGGCCAGCCTGGTGTACAGGAAAGGCGCAAAGCTACACAGAGAAACCCTGTCTCGAAAAACCAACAAACAAACAAACAAACAAAAAACAAACAAAAACAAAAAACATGGAATGCTTCACGAATTTGCATGCCATCCTGAGCAGGGACCATGCTAGTCTTCTCCATATTATTCCAATGTTAATGTATGTGCTGCTGAAGAGAACATGACACAAAATCTTTTCGTCTTGCATTCTGAGAAATGCAAAGTATTAGTGTTGGCAGATTAAGAAACATCCTCTGGTGTTACTTCCTCAGCACACAACTGGCAATTAGCCTTGGACTTAATGAGGAAGAAGGATACTACAGATTTTCCAAAACAGCTAATCAAAAGCAACATGATCACCTTTAATGAACTAAACCATATTGACTACTCTTATTCATCCAGGCTGTATCTGAGAAATTGACCAGAGGTCAGGCAGAAATGACTTCGGATGTGTTACCTACTCCATGTGGCCAAAATAAAATGTGACCAAAGAGCAGAGTCTGAGAAAGATTATAGCAATATTCTGGAGTAATCAGTAGCCACTCATCAATATGGTTTTCTTACTTCATCTGGAGCAACAAATTTTTAAAAATCATGTTTTATTTTATAATGAATAGTGTAGGTAAACAGGAGTCTGTAAGGAGTATGAGATGTCTATGGCCAGGCACAATGGAGCACACCATTAATCTCAGCACTCAGGAGGCAGAAGCAGCGGGATCTCTGTGAATTTGAGGTCAGCCAGGTGTAGAGAGTTCCAGACCAGCCAGAACTACACAGTGAGACCCTACCTCAAAACCAAAACAAAACACTAATAATAATAGTAAGTAAAAGAGCCAGGCAATGGTGTCGCACACCTTTAATCCCAGCACTGTGGAGGCGGAGACAGACAATTCTCTGAGTCTGAGGCCAGTCTGGTCTACAGAATGAGTTCTAGGACAGTCAAGGCTACACAGAGAAACCCTGTCTCAAAAAAAAAAAAAAAAAAAAAAGTAAGTGAAATAATGAAACAATAGACATCTCTCATTTAAATGATTATTATTTAGTTGACATACATATAGTACCTAGTTTCATGTCACTGTTAGTGTATCTCATGGTATAGGTTCAGTGCTAAGGCTAGAAATTTGGGGAAATTCTAACTCTTGAAAAAGTTTCAAGTTCCAGACAGTCAGGGTACCACAGAGAAGCCCTGTCTCAAACAAAACCAACAACCACAAAAAGAAGTTTCAAAGGGTGATCATGGTAGGGTACACCTGTAATCCCAGGACTTGAGAAGTAGAAGCAGAAAGATAAGGTGTGGTTCACAGTCATCCTCAGCTACATAGTGAGTTCAAGAAAAGAAAATCCATAGAACTAGAAGTTAAGATTTGAAACAATACATAGGATTTCTAACTTGTATGGGATCTCCCGGTCCCTCTGATAATAGCTCTCAGAACTTTAAGCTATCAGCAAATCTGCCTCAGATTGGAAGCTCTTATGTGCAGACCATAACTCCTAATCTATTGCAAAACAGTGTAGATGAATGCTCAATTAATAGTAATCTACAGAATCTGAAACCAAAATTATGGATAGTATTTGCTCTTCAGAAGTGTTTATGGTCCTGGATGTTCAGGATAACCGGAACTTCCATCACGGTTCCTTTAGCCATTGAATGTGAAGCTGTTTTGGAGTTGTTTACACTCCATGGACCCGACTTTCAGGTCTGCCTAAACTTAAATTACATATTTAGTATCTCTGGCCCAACCACATATGTAAAACAGGAATATTCTTGTTTGTGTGTGTGTGTGTGGTGAGGATTACATTGATATATATATAAAATGCCACATTTTTGGAAATGACAAAAAAAAAAAAAAGATTCTTTTCAATCCAAGTGTCCTTTGCTTTTCAGTAACCACAGTAGTTTCCTTAATGGAACAGTAAGAAAAGAATTTTCATGTAGAAAACTAGACGGGGCTCAGGTTTAAGGTCACACAGCATTTCGCAGCCAGATACTCACCCAGAACTATCATTTTCGCTCTAAATACCTCTAGTGTATTCCAAGTAATGAAAGAAAACACTAATCTCAAAGTCCCCTGATTTCAGAGGGAAACACTTTTTCATGTTTCAACCGAATGTAAACAAGGTGTTAACAATGTGCTAAGCAACCAGGAATGCAGCAACCCGGTGCCTCACAGAACGCCTCGTACGCAGGCGCAGTTGGTTCTCCACCAGTCTCCGGCGGGCGCGTGACAACCGTGCGGTTTACCCTACTTCCAAAGTGCTCTCACTGCGCACGCGCCACCGCATTGCCCGCCCCCCCCGCTCCCCCCGCCCCCCCCGCCCCACACGGGAGCGTGCGCGTGCGCGCGGCTCACCTTTCGGCCGAGGGCGCGCGTCCTTGGAAAATTCCACTCCCGAGCTCGCTCCACCCTATCCGCCTTTTCCCCAGCTCAGTGCTCTGCGGCTCAGCCAGCATCCCGGCGGCCTTTGCGTGGACAAAATGGCAGCCCCCATGCCTCGGGGCTTGTCCTGCTTATCCAGGGCTTTGGGATGGTGGTCTCGGCAGGTGGGTAGGGACGCGGCGAATGGAACTTTAGGGAGAGAAGGAGGAGGACAGAGTAGAAGGGTAAAGTCGTGCAGTGGTCTTTGATGAGCTTGGGCGATTCGAGACTGACATCGTCTGGGGGAGAATTCGAGGTGTCTGCCATCCCTGTACGTCCCTCCTGTGGCTCAGCGAAGACTACTTGGTCGGGGCCTTGAGGGCGATTTGAATTGACTGGCTTTGAGCTTCTCCACATTAGTTGTAGTCTCTTTGGTGAGACGTTGTTGAAGGGAAAGAAGTAGTGGCTTGGAAGGTGGGCCCGCTTCTTTTACATTCTTAAACAAACAAACAAACAAACTGCCAAGGAGAGAGGTACTAGGTAGGTTGTGTCTTAGTCTGGAGCCAAAATCATGATGGGGGGGAGGGGGAGAAGGTCACCTGGCTTCTGAAAAGTTTATTGGGCAGTTAGGAGCTAGAAGGACAGAAATGAGACAGTCAGACACTGCTTGGGTGAAAAAGGCAAAATAGGGGGCTGGAGAGATGGTTGCTCTTTCAAAGGACCGGGGTTCAATTCCCAGCACCCACATGGTGGCTCATAGCCATCTATAGTGGGATCTGATTCCTTCTGACGTGGAGGCTAACATGCAGATAGAACATTCATGTACATAAAATTAATCTTGAAAAAAAAAAAAAAGCCAAAGAGAAATGTAGAGAAAAAAAAAGTGTGGAGGAAATACCCATGAGATCTTGCTTAATGCTTTAATAATAACCTTCCACACTTTTCAGTATTGGGTTGATACTAAGGTTCACCATCAAGCTAAAAGGTCTTTGATGGTAGGATTTTTGTTTTAATCATCTCAGTGTACAGCAGTAATACAGAATGTATTAAAGGAAAGCTTTTTGTAAGTGTTGACTGATGTTAATAAAAGTTATTTATTGGCTTGTGGTAAGAGCCATCTCTAGGTGTTCAAATAGTAATGTAGTTTCTCCATAACATTATTTCATAACTTCTCCTAAAACATTCTTTGGATATATCCTTTCTGTAAGACTGCATACAGTTTGCTCAAGACAGGTTTTTCCTTCCAAATTACTTCTAAGCTAACCTTTCCTTTACCTCCCAGCCCATTCTGGTGACTCGGTCCCCAGCTGTAGTTCCAGTAAAAACCAAAAGCCGGTTCAGACCCACTCTGCGTGAACCCAAGTACAAATCAGAGAAGGAGCTTTTGGAACATGCCAGGAAAGCAGGATTGGTTATTCCTCCAGAAAAGTTGGACCGTCCCATACATCTAGCCTGTACAGGTAGGAACAGTATTTCTGGGCTTCTGACTCAATCCTCTACTGGCACTTGGAATGCCTTAGACTGATTGACAGCATTAAAAATTTCCCCTTTTTTTCAAGACAGGGTTTCTCTGTGTAGCGTTGGCTGTCCTGGAACTCAGACCAGGCCAGTAGACCGGGCTGTCTTCAAACTCAGACACCTCTGACAGCACCATTAAATTAACCACTAAGTCCAACCTCAGTACCGATTAACTTTATATGTACTGTAATTCATAAAGTCAGTTTTATTTTGTTTTTACAGTACTTGGGATGAAATTTAGGGTTCTATACGTGCTAAACAAGCACTCTACCACTGAGTTGTATTTCTAGTCTACCTTTCTTTTTGCCTTTGAGACAGAATCTTTCTAAGTTTGTCAGGGTGGACTAGAATTTGTGATCCGTCTGCCTGAGTAGTAATCCAGACTTAACTGCAGCACTAGTCCTGTTTATGAGGTTATCTTTTGATCTTGTTTTCACACAACTTCTAGAAAGAATGAAAGTTCTCTGGTTTGTACAAGTAGAAACAGACTCTAGAAGGAGTTAAATTATTCTTTCTTTTCTGTTTTTTTTTTTTGGGGGGGGAGGGCACGTTTGAGACAGGGTTTCTCTGTGTAACTGGAACTCGTTTTGTAGACCAGGCTGGCCTCGAACTCACAGAGATCCACTGGCCTCTGCCTCCTGAGTGCTGGGATTAAGGATGTGTGCCACCACCGCCTGGCCCCTTTCTCAATCTTTCAACAGTTTTTTAATTTTCTTCTCTCCTTACAGCTGGTATATTTGATCCCTATGTCCCACCTGAAGGTGATGGTCGAATGTCATCCCTTTCAAAGGAAGGACTGGTACAGAGAACAAATCGATTAAAAAAGAATGCGACATCACTGTTGGCGTAGGTATCAGAGACAACTAGGGTTCAATATTCTAGGCTGAGAAGAACATATGGTTTTATCCTTATGTGTTGTATGGTATATTACATTGATTTCCTTCTCTCTTTTTATGTGTTTTTCCTTCATGTAAGTATACCAGAGAAACCCTGTCCTGAAAAAGAACAGACAAGCTAGGTGGTGCACCCCTTTAATCTCAGCATTCTACAGGCACAGGCAGGTGGATCTCTGTGGGTTCGAGGCTAGCCTGAGAGCAAGATCCAGGACAGCCAGGGCTACTCAGAAAGACTGCCTGGAAAAAGAAAGAAACAAACCAAAAACCCTGCTACTGCCCACCTCCATTTTTTGCTTGTTTGTTTTTGTTTTTTTGAGACAGGGTTTCTCTTTGTAGTCCTGGCTGTCCTGGAACTCCCTCTGTAGATCAGGCTGGCCTCAAACTGGAGAGATCCAGCTGGCTCAGTCTCCTGAGTGCTGAGTTTAAAGGCCTGCTTTTCCTTTGGTTTTCAGTGTTGCTATTTAGAACTTCTCTGTTGTTCAGATTCTTGCTGGTTTGGGTCCTTTTTTTTCTTTTTTCGAGACAGGGTTTCTCTGTGTAGTTTGGTGCCTGTCCTGGATCTCTCTCTGAAACCCAAGCTGGCCTCGAACTCACAGAGATCCACCTGGTTCTGCCTCCCGAGTGCTGGGACTAAAGGCGTGCGCCACCACCATCTGGCCTGGTCCTCTTTTTGGTGCTGTAGAGCTGGAGATTGAACCAGGACTTGCACATGTTGGATGTGTGCTTTTCTAAATTGAAATTCCAGCCCCTCACCCCAATTTGTAAGATGTAGATGTTTTCTTTAATCCCTGAATCCAAAAATTTCACTTTGAAAAACTTTTCCTTTTTTCTCTTTTCAAGACAGGGTTTCTCCATGTAGTTTTGGTGTCTGTCCTGGAACTTGCTCTGTAGACCAGGCTGGCCTCGAACTCACAGAGATCCACCTGGCTCTGCCTCCTGAGTGCTGGGATCAAAGGCGTGTGCCACCACTGCCCGGCTTTCTTTTTTCTTTAAGGTTTACTGTAAATTGTGTATATATGTTTGTAGGTGGGTATGTGCAGTTGAGTGCTGATACAGTGTTGGGTCCCCCTGGAGCTAGCGTTAGAAGCAGTTGTGAGCTGCATAATGTGTGTCTGGGAACCTAGTTCTGCAAATCACTATTCTCCCTTGGCCTCTGAACTGCTTCCCCAGTCCAAAGAAAACTTGATCTTGTTTGTTTGTTTTGAAACAGGATTTTACTGTATAGTTCTGGCTGTCCTGGAACTCCTATGTAGACTAGGCTTACCTGAGATCCTCATACTCCCTGAGATCCACCTGCCTCTGCTTCCTGACCTACTGACCTGCTTGTTCTTTGTTTACAGTGGTTGATTTGAGAGAGAGTTGAATTTACAGTCTTGACACAGTCAAAACATTATTAACTGTATAGATGGACATGAAGATTAATGTGAACTATAAGTTCTGGAAATTATATAAAGAACTCATAGTTTATTACAGTTTTTTGTTTGTTTCTGTATGTGCACTTGCTGGCTCATCCACGGCACAAGTATGGAGGTCAGGGCACCTTGTGGGAGTCGGTCCGTCCTCTCCTTCTACCATGTGAGTCCCTAAGAGTGAACTCAGGTTGTTAGGATTGATGCTAAGACCTTTTACCTGCTGTGACGTCATTTTTAAGATGGTTTTCATCTTAATTTTACAGAGTTCGAAGGATAAGAGAATTTGATGCTAATTTTAAAATGAAAGTCTTCCCTGAAAAAGCTAAGGATATTTTCATTGAAGCTCATCTTTGTCTGAACAAGTAAGTGAACTCCCCATCTTGTATATATATGTTCAGTCTCCACAGCTATTATTAAGTAGTAACTGAAGCTGGTTTTTCTTTTCTCCCTGCCTTTCCAGTAGTTCGTTGTCATTGTTTGAGACAGGGTTTCTCTGTGTAGCCTTAGCTGTCCTGGATCTCTCTCTGTAGACCAGGCTGGCCTCGAACTCACAGAGTTCTGCCTGCCTCTGCCTTCCAAGTGCTAGGGCTAAAAGTGTGTGCCTCCACAAGGGTCTTGTCTGTATTTTTAGGAGATTCTCATGTATCCCATCCTGTCCTTGAACTCATTTTTTTGTTTGTTTGGTTTTCCAAACAGGGTTTCTCTGTGTAGCTTTGCGCCTTTCCTGGAACTCACTTGGTAATCCAGGCTGGCCTCGAACTCGCAGAGATCCGCCTGCCTCTGCCTCCCATGTGCTGGGATTAACGGCGTGCCGCCGCCGCCCGGTGAGTGGGCTTTTTAAAAGATGGTTTTTAATGACTTGGTCTCTCAGCTCTAGCTGTAGTTGTCAGCACTGTCCTGGGATTGGTCCCTATCTGATCCTGCCTGAGCATTTATTTTATCATGAACATTTCTCTTTCCTTGGTGACTTTAAGTTTTTCTTGATACTTGCAACTTTTTCTTAATTCACCCAAGTCAAGTTGCTAGGGACATGAAAGTTCAATGTCAGGAGCTTGGGATACATTTTTGAAAAAAATTTTTTTTCAAATCTACTTACTTATTATGTATACAGTGTTCTGCCTGCAGGCCTGAAGAGGGCGCCAGATCTCATTACAGATGGTTGTGAGCCACCATGTGGTTGCTGGGCTTGAACTTGGGACCTCTGGAAGAGTAGCCAGTGCTCTTAACCTCTGAGCCATCTCTCCAGCCCCCTGAAATTTTTATTCTTTGTAACTTTTTCTTTGTTCCTGTCCTTTGTCTTATTGAGGGCCCTAATTCGAATTAAGCAGATGTTTTATCTCTGAGCTCCACTCAGCCAGCAGGGCTGGAACAGACCTAAGGACTAATCCTTGGATTCTTATTGATTTTTTTCTTCTTTTTTTGGGGGGAGGGAGGGGCATTTATGTGAGAGAAAGAAAGGAGGAGAGGCAAGGAAGGAGAGAACGAAAGAGGTTTGCTGTTCAGCGGGGCTATTTGTTGCCTTTGGAGCTTAAACCCTGGGGTTTGTGCATACAAGATGGATGCTGGGTCCCTACACCTGCAAGTGTCTGTTTTCAGGCCTCTTCATTTTTTATCTTCCAGCCTTGGTGTTTTCTTTCTTTCTTTCTTTTTTTCTTTTGAGACAGGATCTCACTGTGTAACAGCTCTGGCTGATACAGAACTCCCTATGTAGACCAGGATGGCCTGGAACTCACAGAGATCCACCTGCCTCTGTATCCCAAGCTCCAGGACTAAAGTCCTGCGCTGTCACTCCTGAGGACCTGTGCTGTTGCTGTTTGCTTTGTTCCCAGTTTCTTCTACCATGCTATTGTGCATGCTCTTTCTCTTTTTATTTAGTGTGTGTGTGTGTGTGTGTGTATGTGGAAACTAGAGAACAGCTTATGGAGGTGAGTTCTCTCCTCCCACTATGTGGGCCTCAGTCTTGATGACAAACACTTTACCTTCAGAACCATTTTTTGTTTGTTTGTTTGTTTTTCAAGACAGGGTTCCTCTGTAGTTTTGGAGCCTGTCCTGGATCTCGCTCTGTAGACCAGGCTGGCCTTGAACTCACAGAGATCCACCTGGCTCTGCCTCCCGAGTGCTGGGATCAAAGGTGTGCACCACTGCTTCTTCAGAGCCATTTTTTAAAATTATTTTTATTTTTATTTATTTATTTATTTATTTATTTTTGGAGCTGAGGATCGAACCCAGGGCCTTGCACTTGCTAGGCAAGCACTCTACCACTGAGCTAAATCCCCAATCCCAGAGCCATTTTTTAAAAAGTTTTTATTAATGCTTTGAGGATTTCACAGCATGTATTGTGGTCACATTCAACCCTCCCACTTGTCCTCCTAACTCCTTCCAGATGCACCTGCTATGCCCCTGCCCACCCCCCTTTTTTGATACCCCAAATTCAGTTTGTGCTACTCATACACATGCCTGAGTATTAGGCCATCCAGTGCAGTGTAGCTGACCTATCCTAAAAACTCTCTCTCTCTGTCCCAGAATCTACTATCAGTAGCTCCTCAGTGAGGGTGGAGCTTCTGAGCCCCTCCCACTCCTTGTTAGAACCTGACTGGCTTGATTTTATGCAGGCCGCCATGAATGTCATGATCCCCCAACCTCTGCTCACCATCTTTCTGCCTTCTCATCTGTGATAGTCCCCGAGCCCAGGGAGGAAGGGGTTTCCTTTCCTTGCAGTTTTCCATTTTCCTTCACACTAAGATCTGAGCCAGAAGAGACACTTTGTGCCTGGTGTCTTTCTAGTTTTCTGGTTCCTCCTTGTAGATGCAGGACTCTTTGAAGAGTCATAACATCTAAGTCCAACTTCCTGCACTTCCAGAGTCCGAGGGTGTCAGGGACAGAAAAGACACACGGCCGTCTTTTACTGATTCAGAGATAGAGTGTCCATAGAGGCCGGCCAAGTGACTCATGCTCCATCAGAGAAGATAAGGGACTTTTTATTCTTGCATGGCATTGGATTTTGTTCCCTACACCAGCTATACCAGCGTAGAACAAGAGTCAGCTGCACGTCTTAGTGAATATCCTTGCCCAACTAGATGTGATTTCAGAGGAATTTCTTTCTGCTCCAGAAACACAAACTATTAAATACTATTAAACGTCAAGAGTTTTGAGGTAGATCACAAATTAGTATATTATGTGCCTTCCAGTGCATATGTAGAAAACATTTGTATAAATGAACCGTTTTCCATCTTCAGGACCTTTTTAAATTTTAAACCTTTTTTTTTTTTTTTTAAATAATTTCTTATCTATCTGTCTATTTATTTCACATACAGTGTTCTGCCTGTATGTATGCCTGCTGGCCAGATGGCTCCAGATCTCATTACAAATGTGGTTGCTGGGAACTGAACTCAGGACCTCTATGTTAAGTGCTCTTAACCACTGAGCCATCTCTCCAGCCCTCCATTTTCAACTTAAAAAAAAAAAAAGGCCTGGTGGTGGTGGCACACACCTGTAATCCCAGCACTCGGGAGGCAGAGGCAGGAGGATCTCTATGAGTTCGAGGCCAGCCTGGTCTCCAAAGCAAGTTCCAGGAAAGGCACAAAGCTACACAGAGAAACCCTGTCTCGAAAAACAAAAAAAAACACGGGTAGGGGATTTAGCTCAGTGGTAGAGTGCTTGCCTAGCAAGCGCAAGGCCCTGGGTTCGGTCCTCAGCTCCAGCCTACCCCCCCCCCAAAAAAAAACACACACACAAAAAAAAAAAAAAAATTTTTTTTGCTGCATGGTGGTAGTGTATGCCTTTAATTGCAGCACTCAGGAGGCAGAGGCCCAGCAGATCTCTGAGTTCTAGGACAGCCTGGTCTACAAAGTAAGTTCCAGGATAGCCAGAACTACACAGAGAAACCCTGTCTTGGGGAGGGGAGAGGCAAAAAACAAAAACAAAACTCTTTTTCTATTATTATATTCTGTTGGTTTTGTATTGTGTGTATATATATATAAATGGGAACACACATACCATAACTCATGTGTGGAGTCAGTACTTTTCATATGAGTTCTGGGGATTGAACTTACCATCTTACCAGCCCATTTTCAGATTTCATAGAGGGTACCATAAAAGTAGAAATCAGTGATAAATAAGTATATCTCTTTTTCTTTTCTAGCTCAGACCATGAGCGGCTTCATACCTTGGTCACTGAACACTGTTTTCCGGTAGGTACTCATCCTTAGAATGGTGGCCTGCCTGAGCAGGCAGATTCTAGATGTTACTCTGTTTTTGATATTGTTGTTTCTCTCTTTCTTTTGTCTCTTTCTTTTTTTTCTTCCTTTTAGGGGGGTGCTAGTGGTGAGGAACAGGGTTACACTATGTAGCTGGGGTTACCGGTTCACAGTCTTTGTGCCTCACCTCCCTGATGCTCACATTATGTGTGTATGCCACTACTCGGGCTTTGGGAGTTATGTCTGTTCTTTTCTTTTTCTTTCAATGTATTTTCTTCTTAATTTACTTACTTGTATGTGCATTGGGGATTTTGTTGTTGTTGTTGTTTTATGTGTTTTTTTTTTTAGACAGGGTTTCTCTCTGTAGCTTTACGCCTCTCCTGGAACTCACACTGCAGCCCAAGCTAGCTTTGAACTCACAGAGATCCGCCTGGCTCTGCCTCCCAAGTGCTGGGAGTAAAGGCGTGTGCCACCACCGCCTGGCCTTGCATTGGTGTTTTGCCTATGTTTATCCCTGTGTGAAGGTGTCAGGTCCCCTGGAACTGGAGTTACAGTCACTTGTGAGCTGCCATGTGGGTGCTGGGAACTGAACTCTCATCCTCTGGAAGAGTAGCCAATCCTTTTAGACCGCCCTGCCATATCTCCAGCCCAAGTCCTTTATTTCTAGCTGTGTGATAATGACTTAGCACAGACTCTGATGAGGGCCGTGGCAAATGAGGAAAGAGAAAGGCTTTCAGTCTAGTGTGTAGATCCTGAGCTTGAGAGTTAACTCTGAGGCCTCACTTCACATGTCTCCCTATGGTAAAGGTTTCAACTGGAATTCACAAAGCTTATATTACGTAATGACTTGGGTATCCGGTACTTTGAGGAACCCCCAAGAATGGAGGCTTTGTACTTCAGCTGGATGTTCTAGAATAAGAACTCCAGTTTCTGTCAGCCACTTCCGGGACAAGTGTGCCTCATCTGTCATAGCCCTGACAGCTCTGGAAACCACTCCTTTTCACTGCTGAAATGTGAGTGGGTAAAATGAAACTAAAAGAGAGGGAAAAAGTGTACTATCTATAGAAGTACGTGCAGTAATTAGAAGAATGTGTGTGGGAGGAAGGGGTAATGGTGTGTGCAGTGATGGTGTGTGCAGTGATGGTGTGTGCGGTGATGGTGTGTGTGCAGTGATGGTGTGTGTGTGCAGTGATGGTGTGTGCAGTGATGGTGTGTGTGCAGTGATGGTGTGTGTGTGGAGTGATGGTGTGTGTGTGGAGTGATGGTGTGTGTGTGCAGTGATGGTGTGTGTGCAGTGATGGTGTGTGTGCAGTGATGGTGTGTGTGCAGTGATGGTGTGTGTGCAGTGATGGTGTGTGTGCAGTGATGGTGTGTGTGTGCAGTGATGGTGTGTGTGTGCAGTGGTGGTGTGTGTGCAGTGATGGTGTGTGTGTGCAGTGATGGTGTGTGTGCAGTGATGGTGTGTGTGTGCAGTGGTGGTGTGTGTGCAGTGATGGTGTGTGCAGTGATGGTGTGTGTGGAGTGATGGTGTGTGTGTGGAGTGATGGTGTGTGTGTGGAGTGATGGTGTGTGTGCAGTGATGGTGTGTGTGTGCAGTGATGGTGTGTGTGTGCAGTGATGGTGTGTGTGGAGTGATGGTGTGTGGAGTGATGGTGTGTGTGCAGTGATGGTGTGTGTGTAGTGATGGTGTGTGTGTGCAGTGGTGGTGTGTGTGCAGTGATGGTGTGTGTGCAGTGATGGTGTGTGGAGTGATGGTGTGTGTGCAGTGATGGTGTGTGTGCAGTGATGGTGTGTGCAGTGATGGTGTGTGTGCAGTGATGGTGTGTGTGCAGTGATGGTGTGTGTGTGGAGTGATGGTGTGTGCAGTGATGGTGTGTGTGTGCAGTGATGGTGTGTGTGTGCAGTGATGGTGTGTGTGTGCAGTGGTGGTGTGTGTGTGCAGTGGTGGTGTGTGTGCAGTGATGGTGTGTGTGCAGTGATGGTGTGTGTGCAGTGATGGTGTGTGTGTGCAGTGGTGGTGTGTGTGCAGTGATGGTGTGTGTGGAGTGATGGTGTGTGGAGTGGGTTTTCAGTGATTTGGAGAAGAGCCTTTTTTATTTTATTTTATTTTTTAATGTGTGATAATTTGCCATAGATGTTAAGTACCCTGGATCCAGAGTTACAGACCATCGTGAGCTGTCATGTGGGTGTTGGGAATTGAACCCAGGTCCTTTGGAAAAGCAGTCAGTACTCTTAACCTGGTGGGTGGGTCTTAAGGAGTGGTTTAATAAAAATGTAGTTTCGAGGTAAGCCTGACCAGTAGCTTGATCAAAATTTGTGAAGTACTAGGTGGTGGTGGTGGTGGTGCACGCCTTTAATCCTTGCTTTTGAGAGACAGAGGCAGGCTGATCTATGAGAATTTGGCCAGCCTGGTCTACAAAGTGAGTTCTAGGACAGCCAGAGCTATTACACAGAGAAACCCTGTCTCCAAAAACAAAACAAAAAAAAGTATTTATTTATTTATTTATTTTTGGTTTTTCGAGACAGAGTTTCTCTGTATAGCTTTGCACCTTTCCTGGATCTCACTCTGTAGACCAGGCTGGCCTCAAACTCACAGAGATCCCCCTGCTTCTGCCTCCCAAGTGCTGGGATTAAAGGCGTGTGCCACTACCACCTGGCCCAGAAACCAAAATTTAAAAAAAAAGAAAAAGCCGGGTGGTGGTGGCGCACGCCTGTAATCCCAGCACTCTGGAACTAGAGGCACTCGGATCTCTGTGAGTTCGAGGCCAGCCTGATCTCCAAAGCTACACAGAGAAACCCTGTCTCGAAAAACCAAAAAAGAAAAAAAAAAAAAAAAAAAACCTTGAGGAAGAGGGGCTAGAGATGACTAAGAGGTTAATTACTCTGAGTACTTGTGCTTGGTGCTTTCCCACTTTTCCAGAAGAATGGAGTTCAGATCCCAGCACCTTTGTCAGGTGGTTCATAGATCCCTATGAGTCCAGCTCCAGGGGACCTCACACTATATTCTTTCTGGGGACACAAATATACACATACATACTCATAAATAAAAAAGTTGGAACAGTTGAAAGCATGAGGAATGGTTTGAGAGACAGCTCAGTGGTTGGGAGCACTGGCTGCTCTTCCAGAGGACCAAGATTCAATTCCCAGCACCCACTTGGCAGCTCACAGCTGCCTGTAACTCCACTTCCAGGGCCTCCAGCACCCTCTTCTGACTTCATGGGCACCAGGCATGCACATGATACACAGACATATATGCAAGCAAAACACCTATACACATAAAATAATAAAAGTTAAAATATCTAGGCAGTGGTGGTGCACGCCTTTAAATCCCAGCACTCAGGAGGCAGAGACAGACGGATCTCTGTGAGTTCGAGGCCAGCCTGGTCTACAGAGTGAGTTCCAGGACAGCCAGGGCTACAAAGAGAAACTCTGTCTTGCAGAAACAAAAACAAAAAAAATACATACATAAATACATAAAAACTTGGGAAGAGAGGGGACTTTGTGGCTCCCATATGCTGAGTCGGCATTACGGCCTGGGTTAGTGAGTCCCTGTCGCAACCCCATGCCCACCTGACATGAGGAAGAAGTCGGGGCACACTGCCTATTGATTACAGTGTTGCAGCTGTGCTCTTGGCACCCTACAGAAGGGACACCCCACTGAACTCTTCTCTCCTGCCCGCAGGACATGGTTTGGGACCTCAAGTACAAGACTGTCCGCTGGAGCTTCGTGGAGTCTTTAGAGCCAGCCCAAGTGGTTCATGTTCGCGCTGCAGGCCTGATGAAGCAGAGCGACTTGTACGCCCAGGTCACCGTACGCCTGCACACTCGGCAGGTAGAGTCACTGTTTTCGTCACTCTGTGTTAAGTACGTTAAAAATAACCTCAGGGACACCAGAATGCATCAGTGTTACTTTAAGGAATGAAATCTCAGACTCCCCCTTGGAGTTGTTTGGCCAGGCGTGAGCCCAAGTTTGAATTCTCCTTTTCCGCCTGTGTGAGTTCTGTGGTTCCTGGCCTGTCCCTAGTCTATCTCTTAAATATGTCTGTGCCTGCCTGGATGCCATCTGATGTCTACCTGCCACTGTGTCTGTCCCTGACAACGGGCTTTCCTCTGTATTTATTGAATAGCGCAGAAAACAGTATGGAAAAGGGACGGCGCAGTCTGGGCAGAAACCTTTTTTTCTTTTTAAAGATTTATATTTTTATGTATACAGTGTTCTACCTGCATGTATGACTGCAGGCCAGAAGAGGGCGCCAGATCTCATTACAGATGTTTGTGAGCCACCATGTGGTTGCTGGGAATTGAACTCAGGACCTCTGGAAGAGCAGTCAGTGCTCTTAACCCCTGAGCCACTTCTCCAGGCAGAAATCTTTAACAGAGTTTTATAAGGGAACAAACTCTGCTGACCCCATCTGACCCTAAAGCACTCAGGAAAGTAAACAGTTCTGCAGAAATGTTGTCAGGTGACATCTCCAGTCTGCCCAGCACTCGGTGGGTATTTATTGTGTAAGGTTGCTTTCAACTTGTTGGCTGATACAGCAAATCCTTACCCCAACATACATATATACACTGCTCTGGGTCAGGGGCATGGAGGAGTATAAAACTGTGTCTTAGGCTAGGTTGTAAAAGCAGATTACATGGGAAGTTCAAGACATTATTACATTGTTCTCTTAACTGTTGAGCTCAGACTGGCTGAGAGGATACAGTAGGACAGCAGGCCAAGTCTTAAGTGATCTCAAAGGTTTTAACTGGGCCAGGGATCCAGGAAAAACATTTAGTCTCTTTGAATGCAAGAGACATTTTCATTAAATTTCATCACTACAGCTCTCATGTTGGGCATCTGTCTCTGGACTGTTGAGTTCAGGGCTGTGTGGTTTTTGTGGTTCTGGGGGTTGAAGGCAGAGCCTCATGCATGCTAGGGAAGTGCTCACACCACTCTGTTCCATCCCGTGGCCCAGGACTGTGGATTCTCAGGAGAGGCTTGCTGGTCCCTGCCACTGCTAAGTGTTATCTCCACTCAGATGTGCTGTGAGGGTATTCTCCTCTGCTGGTCTCCCACCTTCCCCATCCACCAAAGAACCTTAGCAATGATTAGTTCAGAATTCTGAAATAATTTTAATTTTCATTAAATTTTTTGTTAAGATTGTTCCAAAAATGATTGTGTGACAAAAATAAAACAAAGCCCTCTGACAGGCCAGATTGTATTTCATCATTGCAGACTTTGGCCATCTATGATCGGTTTGGCCGGTTGATGTATGGACAAGAAGATGTGCCCAAGGATGTCCTGGAGTATGTGGTGTTTGAAAAACACTTGGTGAACCCATATGGGAGCTGGAGAATGCATGCCAAGATTGTGCCCACATGGGTACCCCCTAAGCAGCCCATCCTCAAGGTAGGCAGCTTGCATAAGGCTGTTTGTAGTCTTGACATCCTAAAATGCTCCTCTTGGGCTCCACCTAGTGGAGAAAGGGAAAGATGTACCAACCTGGGGAAGGGGAACTGTTTCTGGTTGCTTGGTCAGGGAGTGAAGCCATTGTGGGTAAACAGCAGGCTTGATTGGCAGGTAACTTCAGCCTCCTGTTCTTTGCAGACGCTGATGATTCCTGGTCCTCAGCTGAAACCATGGGAGGAGTACGAAGAGACAAAAGGCGAAGCCCATAAGCCTCAGCTTGCCTAACGACATAAGTGACTCCCAAGGAGCCTGGCGGTGGTGATGCACACACCTTTAATACCAGCACTCGGGAGGCAAAGGCAGGCGGATCTCTGTGAGTTCGAGGCCAGCCTGGATACAAAGTTCCGGGACACCACAGGGCTACACAGAGTAGCCCTGTCTTGGGGGAAAAATAATGGATGATGGGGCTACAAAATCACCTATACCCTAGTGGCTCCCCTGCCCTCTCCTGCCCTGCCTGGGCCTTTTCACTTGCGGTTGTGGCTGATATCTGGCCCAGGTAGGAGGCTGGGATTCCTGGCCATGGAGCATCTTCTTTTGAAAGTCATGTTTACCCTGAGGTGAAAGGAAAGCAGCATGTCGGAGAACAGACGTGATACCGGGCTTTTCACAGCAGGAACTGTGGAGGAGCAGACTGACCGCATTCTCTAATTATAGGGCAGAGATCAGCTTTGAAATAAAATACTATCAAAGTGTTGAATAAATTGTGTTCTGTACATTTTCCCTGGTTCAAACTGGATAGAGCAGTCTGTGATGTCAGAAGTGGAAACCAGTGTAGTTATGAGGGATGCAACTTCAGGAGCTCTAGACCAGAACACTCAGTGTTTATAAACTAGGGTCTCCCTAGAATCCCATTCCTGGGAGTGGAGGCAAGAGGACCAGTAGCTTAATGCCTTGGCTACATAACGGTTTAGAGTTAGCCTGGGCTACCTGAGATCATGTCTCAAGAACCGCAACAGAAAATAGGGTGTTACTTAATTTTACATGTCTGCGTGTCCTGTCTACATGTATGGCGTGCACTACATGTTTGCCTGGTGCCCCTGGAGGTCAGGAGTGGGAGTTGGATCCCCTGGAACTAGAGTTATGGATGGTTGTGAACCACCATGTAGGTGCTAGGCACTGGGTCTGAGTCCTCTGCAAGAGCAACAAGTACTCTGTACTGAACATCTCTCCAGCCCAGCGTATCACTTTAAAAGGTCTTTTGAATACACTTACTGAAGCAGATGTTTAAAAAAAATTTCCCTGTGTAGCCCTGGCTGTCCTCGAACTCACTCTGTAGACCAGGCTGGCCTCGAACTCACAGAGATCCACCTGCCTCTGCCTCCTGAGTGTTGGGATTAAAGGAGTGTGCCACTATGCTCAGTTTAAAATTATTTTTTATCTTATTTTATACATGAATCCAAAGGAAAAACATTACCCTCTGGCTTCTGTGTACTTTGTTTTGTTTGAGGCCAGCTTTGCCCAAAGCTTGGTATATAGCCCAGGCTTGCCTAAACTGGGAATGGTCTTGCTTCATGAATCCTGGCATTACAGGTGTGAACGACCATACCCATCCTGCATTTTATTTTATTTTGGTTTTTCTAAACAGGGTTTCTCTGTGTAACAGTCCTGGCTGTCCTGGAACTGGCTCTGTAGCCCAGGCTGGCCTCAAATTCTCAGAGGTCCACCTGCCTCTGCCTCCCAGTGCTGGGATTAAAGGCTTGTGCCACCACCGCCCGACTCGGCGTTTTATTCTTAATTATTATAGAGATTAGTTCTCACCCCCACTGCCACCGTTTTGTCCCTGGAGATTAAACCTTTATCCCAGCTCTTTGTCCTTGTTCCACCGGGACTGTTTGGAGAAGGATGTGGAGGGGTGTGCATGCTCAGTGTCCTGGGATGTCCGGGCATGAAAAGAGGAATCATCATTTTCCAAGCTGGAGTCGTCATGCTTCTGAGTCCTCAATGCAGTGAGTCCCAGGGCCTGCTGGAAGTATAGCTTGATTGATAGAGCTTGCTTTGCATGCATGAGGCCCTAGGTTCAGCAACACACACATACACACGGCAAAAAGGAGAGCCTAAGTTCTCAGACCTAATTTTTCTCAAGACTAAAATTTTCTTTGTCATTCAAAGTCAGATCAGGTCTGACCCTGTCTAGGGAAGGATGCAAAGAAACAAATTGGGTCAGAAATTAGTGGCCTAACTCTGGTTTCTCTAAACCTGCCCTTTCAGCAAAGCTGCAAACTGGACAGGCCTTATTGGAGGAAATTCATGTTATCATTTATTTATCAATTATTATTGCATGTGTGAGAGAGTGTTTTAAGTGTGAATGTTGTCTGATACAGCTTTAAGATGGAGGTCAGAGGACAACTTTTCCTTCTAATGTGGATTCTAGGAATTGAACTTGGGTCACATTTGCATGACAAATGCTTTTACTCACTGAGCCCCCTCACTGGCCCCACAAGACATGGTTTTGTTTGTTTGTTTCTTTGTTTTGTTTTGTTTTTTTGTTTGTGTTTTTGAGCTGAGGATCGAACCCAGGGCTTTGCACTTGCTAGGCAAGCGTCTACCACTGAGCTAAATCCCCACCCCTTGTTTGTTTGTTTGTTTTTGAGACACGGTTTCTCTGTAGCTTTGGAGCCTTTCCTGGAACTCACACTAGCTCCTCAAACTCACAGAGATCCACCTGCCTCTGCCTCTTGAGTGCTGGGATCAAAGGTGTGCCGTGTTTTTATAACAGTTTGTGAGTATGGACTGTGGAAACAGAGACATGTCTGTGCTTAGGGAAGAGAACACTGATGGGTTCCCAAGTGGCCAAGCTCATGCTGTTTAGTCTCAACCCTCTGGGCTTGAGATGTCCATCAGTTTGCAGCAGTACTGCCTATCCTGTTTGCCTGAGCCCTGGGATTAAGGCAAAATAAGAAGTGCTTTGAGCCAGATCCTTAGCTGGGGAGTGTAAAGGAAGGGAGATAATCCCAGCAGGGAAGAGAAGTGGAGAGACAAAAAAGCACCATTAGTAGGCAGTGTTACATTGATTTCTCTTGAATTTATGAAAAACAGTGATTCAGATAAACTGTTTCATCCCATTGCCATGCATCTGACTCAGGGTCCCTGGATAATCCTAAATTGCAGCTAAGCAATAGCTGCCACCAGGAAGCCAGGGGATAAGTGCAATTTTCATTTCCTCTGGGATCAAATCCAGCTGAGTAAATGGCCCCAGATGTGCAGGGCTGGCTAGGAGAATCAGGCAGAGAGCATCTGTTAGCTGTGATTCTGGGCCCTGGCAGAGAATAAACTAGACCACCCAATGTCCTATCAGATATAGGGTGGCTACCCTAGACGAGCAGGCATCTGACTGCTGTCCCTCTGTTGATAAATGCACCATTATAAATAAGCTAGAACCAAGTACAGTAGCTGAGAACAAGCATTCTTTATTATTTCCCCAGATGGCTATTTGTAACATTGAATATGGAGATAATTTTGCTTTTTCCACCTAGACTAGACCCAATGGGATTGCTCTGGGGTGCACAGTTAGTGAAGTCTACCTTAGCTCAGAAGTTGTGGGGTTAAGTAGCCACAGCCCAGAACAGCACACTGCTGTAGAAAGCCAGTGCAGGAGAACTAGGTATGGAGGAGGGCTCTGTGTGGGAATGAGGGCAGCTGGCCCCCAAAGGAGAGTGGGTGACTGTTAATCTGTTCCCTTTTGGAAATGGAGTACTCAGCTGTTTTTTTCTGTGAGGCATTTGCATATAGACTCCCGGTTTGCTCACTGGGCATTTGGTCTCATCTGGGGTTTTCCACCTCTTAAACAGCGTCTAGATCAGTACCATCAGAGGGTGGGACCTGCCATTGTCTAGAAGGTAGTGGCTCTGCTACAGTAGCCTGCCTGTCCGCAGCCCATCTTCCTCTCCCAAGCCATTTTTCTCCCTCAAGTTTCCCTCTGGTGATATCATATAACAGCAACCCTCTGTTATCTCACACTGCTTAAGCAAGGTAGCCTGAATGATTTTGACAGGAGAGCTGCTAAGAGGTTTTGTGTTTACGAGGTGCCTTGCCCAGCCCTTAGGCTTCTCACTTGTCCAGGAATGCTACTCCTTCTGAAGGTAGCAGCTGGAATTCTGACTGTGAATAGGACCTCTTTTCTTTCCCAGGCTCCTCTGAGAAGGGGCGCAAATGAGATTGTTTCTCGCCTGAGAACCAGAGATCTCCCCTTGGCTGCGTTTACTGAAGAGGGTCCTGTTGCTGACTGCAGAAAGACTAGGAAGAGGAGACAGGGAGGTGAGCTGTGGAGATGGCGAGAGCTGGTCAGGGAAATGGGAAGATGGCCGAAAAGCCAGCAGGAGGCTTCCTGAGCACATCTGGAGGCTTCCTGAGCACATCTGGAGGGGAGAATGCCTTGTACAGTGTGGGGAGGACCCTGAGAAGTGTTTTTCCTTGTCTGTCCTGTGTTGTCACTGTGGATACCAGCTGTGACACAGATGCCAGAGCGTCTAATTGTTACTTCTTCAGCCGTCAGTCAGGGCACAAATGGGAAATAATAAATAGAAATTGGAGGTTCGCCGGGCAGCGGCGGCGCATGCCTGTAGTCCCAGCACTCAGGAGGCAGAGGCAGGTGGATCTCTGTGAGTTTGAGGCCAGCCTGGTCTACAGAGCTAGGCCAGGACAGGCTCCAAAGCTACAGAGAAACCCTGTCTCGAAAAACCAAAAAAAATAAAATAAAATAAAATAAAAAAAGGACAAGGCTTGCCGATTCCTGAGCACCACACATACCCACAGAGGTGACAGAGGGTTTGCCTAGCATGCAGGAAACCCCAGGTTCATTTGCTACCCCTGAATACACTGGGCCTCAGCTACATACTGAGTTCTAGACCAGCCTGGGCTCCATGGGACCATGTGTCAGGGAATGCAATGAGAAGAAGGTCTAGGTCTGTGAGATATTTGGGGGGAGGGGGTGCACATATTTTGTCTTTTCCTCTGACTTATCTTTCATCTTTTAAACATTTAATTTTAATTGTGTCTGTCTGTGGGGGTGTGTGCACATGAATGGCCGCAGAGACCAGAAGAAATTGAAGGATTCCCTAGAGCTGGAGTTATAGGTGGTTATAAGCCACTTGACATGGGTGTTGAGAGCAAAACCTAGGTCCCATGCAAGAGCAGGGCATGCTCTTAACCACTGAGCCACATTCTAGCCCTGTCTTTCATCTTAAGTCACATGGCTCCATAGCCTTCTCTCGCCCACAGTTCCCGATCGCCACTGCCTCGTGTGGTCTGGTTCTTCGCTGCCTTGGGTAAACTCCGTTTGAGTGAGAGTTCAGATTTGAATGACTGGTGTCGGGTACGCTGGACAAATAGCAAAATTCTTTAGAAGGGGAGGGTCCAGTTTTGTTTCCTCAAGCAGAAAGAGAAGTGGAGAGGATGGGATATCCCTTGGGGGCCTCGCTGCACCCTTCTTGAATGAATTGCCATCTGGCCTCTTGGGGAAAGGTAGCCAAGCTTCTTTGAGGCAGCCCCTTGGGAACTGGAGCTTGGGAAGTGTCCTGAAGGAGCTCTGACCTCACTGTGGCGCCGTCATTCACAGTCCCAAGGGTAAGCAGGTGGAGGGCCGGGTTCCCCATCTCGAGCTTCAGAAGTCACTTGCTCTTGATCTTCAATCAAGGGGAGAGACTTCGGAGCCTCCGCTTCTTCGAGACTTGGCTCTGGATCTGACTCAGCTCCAGGCTCAAGTCCCAAAGGTTCTCTGACACCTTCCAGAGGGAGAGCGCTGGGTGGCTTGCTTACTTGTGGGTGGACGCTCTTGCTCTCTGGAAGAAGGGGCTCCAAAGGTCTGTGTACATAGAGGCAGAGTGATTTCTCGGGGGCAGCAAGGACATCTGTCTGGGTTGTTGGTAAAGCCAGGGGGCCTGATTCATCAGCTGGGGCTCTGCTTTCCTCCCATGGACAGATGTCTGCCATGGTGCCCTTGATTTTATTTCCTTCTGGGTCTGTCACTTCCCACTGACATAATTCTGCTAGCCTCTGCCCTGGGCTGCTTGCTCCATGGGGGCTGACCTTGGGGTGGTCTGTGCCCAGGGTGTCTGCCTCCGGGAAGAGCCCTGCTGTTGCTGTGCCTTCTGAGGGGCAGACCGCTGCTGCTGCTTCTAAAAAGTGTCCTTGAGGCCCTCCAGCCCCCTGGGACTCTCCATCCTGCCCCTGGTCCAGTGCCCCCTCCCCCACTGTTCCTGGACTGGCTTGGGACTCTCCATCCTGCCCCTGGTCCAGTGCCCCCTCCCCCACTGTTCCTGGACTGGCTTCCCAAGGGCAGAGCTCCACTTTCTTGGCAGAGGGAACCTCTTCTACCTCCCAAGGACACACTTCTGCCAGCCTGACCCCCACACAGCCCACTTTCTCAGAACTGCCCTTGCTTCCATCAGAAGCACCAGTGGCTGGCTGCACCCCAAAGTCCTGACTCTCCCCGGGACACATAGCTTCTGGCTCCCCAAAGTTCCTGGTCTGTGGCATTTTCTGGTCTGCCACACCTTCGGGTTCTGGTTTTTCAGGGGCTCTTTCTTTTTCCTCTTGAGATTCCTCCTTTTCATCCTGTTCTGATGTCTGTGTCTCCATAATTCTCCCCGTCACCTTCCAAGGACAGACCTTGGTGTCACTGTCAGGGTCATACTGATCTGGGACCGGAGCATCCCCTGGGCACACCTCAGCAACTCTTCTGCCAGTACTGACCAGTGTCTGGGAGCTGGCTCTAGGTTGGTCAGAGTACTGACCTTGAGGGTGGAGAGAGGGGCCTGCCGGCATCCTGCTCTCCCCGGGGCAGACAGACTGGAGCTCTTTGCTTGTTCCTCCTCCGTCAACAGGGAACTGTGATTTCAAAGCTGTCGCTTTTCCTTGGGGGGTGTGTTCTGGGCAGGAGCCCGCCTCCAGGCTTTGTCTCAGGCTGCCCTTCTCTCTCGCCCTGTCACTCGCTTCTGAGGACTGCCCCTCTGCTGCCTGACTGCTGATGCTGCTGGGCAAATCTGAGACCGTGGGGACCTGGGCAGATGGCTTCCTCCAGTCCTCGTCCTTCCAAGGACTGATAGCTTCCTGTCCGTGGCAGAGTTTTGCGCCCCCTTTTGATGTCCCCACTGGGAAGGGAAGTCCCACCTTTTCCAGCTCCTTTGGCCCTTGCTCCGCCGGCTCACTCCCTATCTGTCGCCCCAGCCCTTTCACCACGGTGCCTTCGCTCGCTTCCCAGGGACACACCTCTGTTGGCCTGGAGCTCAGTTCTTGGAGCCCGTCTTTTGGTTCCTCAGTGCTCAGAGCATCTGGATGCTGAGAAGAGTCCTCTGGAGCCTCACTGTCCCAGGGACAGACCACCTCCCTCTCCAGGCCTGGCCTCTCTGGCTTCTTTGGAGTAGCAGGTATCTGCCTGGGTCCTGAATCTGCAGACGTCTTCTGACCTGTATCGTTCCAAGAGACTCCACAGGCTTCAGCTCCCACAGTCCTTTCCTCTCTGGCCCCAGCACCCACCTCCCAGGGGCAGATCTTGGCCTTCTCAGCTGTCAGGCCCTCCTCCACATCCCACGGGCAGATCTCAGCACCTTTGCCTCCCATACTGCCTTGCCTCTGGAGAGTGGCTTGGGGTTTCTCTGAGTCTTTTTGCGGGGTGCTGCTCGGGTCCATGCTCTCCCAGGGGCAGATTGCTTCCTGCTTTTGGATCTGCCCCCCAGCCTTTTCCCATGTTTGGATTCTTGCTTTTCTGGGTATTTTCTCCTTGTCTTTTTGAGATTCTCCTCCTTTGGGTGTGTGTTCTGATGTCCTGTCCTGGGTTCTTCCATCTTCTTCCCAGGGACAGATTTCTGCCGTTGAGGATGCTGCCTGCTTTGCCTCTGGCTCGAGCGCTTCCCAAGGACACACTTGCAGCAGCACCTGGCCGCCCCCACTGCTTAGGAACTGCACAGCAGCCTTGGATGAGTTGTTGTCTGGGTGGGGGCTGGACTGCTCAGGGGCTGGGTCCTCCCAGGGGCACACTGACTCCTGCCCCTGATAGACTATAGGCACTGTCCTCGCAGTTTGCTCCCCCATGTCTCCCAAGTACCCCTTTCCGGAGACAGTCTCCTTTCCTGGGAGAGATTCCCTGTCAGTTCCCGGATTCAGAGTTTCTGCTCTCAGCTCCCAGGGACAGACCTCAGCTTTCCTGTCATTAGGTGTATCTCCTACCTCCCATGGGCAGACCTCTGCACTATCACTGCCCAGACCCCCTGAGCTTCCCAGGGCTTGAAGTGAGACTGCTGAGGGACCCCGAAAATCTGTACTTTCCCAAGGACAAAGAGTCACCAGGTCTCTGCCCAGATTCTGTTCGCTCCAGACAGTTCCCTTTTTGGGGGCTTTCGGCCTTTCTTCGGGGGGTTCCTTCACTCTCTGGGCCAATGTCCCCTCCCCCACGTCACTCAGCTCCCAGGGGCACAGTTCAGCCTTGGCAGCCTCGGGTGGGAGAACCTCTGGGTGCCTTTCTCCCTTCCTCACCTCTGTACTGCCCACTGCTGCAGACCTGCCCTGGGTTCTGTCAGAGTCCTGATGGGCTAACTGAGGAGACAGACCTCCAGGGTCAGCACTTTCCCAAGGACACACTGCCTCCAGGCTCCGGACAAGCCTCTCTGGCTTTTCCCCAGTAAGGGCACCGTCACCCTCAGGTCCTGAACCCTCCGAGGTTTTCTCCCTCCCTTCCCAGGAGCTACTTAGAACTTGTCTTGATGGAGTCTTCTCAAGGCCGCCTTCGGCCCCCTCCCAGGGGCAGATTTTGGCCTTGGTGCTATTCTCTGGCTGGCACGTTCCTGGGGGAGTGACTTCCCAGGGGCACACCTCTGCCACCCTGTGGTCAGCACTGCTGAGGGGCCGGAGGGTGGTATCTGTCACCTCTTGGTCCCCCACAGAGGATTCCTTCACTTGTTCAGCATTTTTGTCCCCAAAAACTTGCCTCAGTGTAGCAAGCCCTAGCTTGCTGGTCCTCTCCCCGGGGGCCGGCGACGCCTTCTTCTTCCTATCTTCTTGTTCTCTGCTGCCCTCTGTGTGGCAGACCTGGAGCATTCTGCTGGTGTGAGCATTCTGTTGGTTCTGGAGGGACTCCTCATCCTCACAGAGGGTGAGGGCAGCCTGCTTGCTCACCGCTTTGGGCCGGCCTAGCCTGGGAGATCGGGGTGGGGCTGCCATGCTCAGCCCTGTAGGCTTTCCCTTCTCAGTCTCAGAGCCGTCCTCCCCACCTTCCTTCTCTTTATAGGTGCTCCTAGAACGGGTCAGAGCTTTGATGGCCAGGCCCAGGCTGCGCACGGAGCCCTGCTGCAGCGGTGTCTTGAGGCTGTGGGATTTTGAGAGGACCTTGGGCTTGTCCTCACCCACATCACCAGCTTCCGCCTGGGCATGTCCTTCCTCTGCAGGCCTCTCACCCTCCCCAGTCCCCCTTTTCTCCACTGCCACAGAGAGGGCCCTCCAGATCTTGGTACGAGCTGAGGCCGGTGAGTGGCTGCTTTGCTCTGCCCCCGCGGGGCCTTCCTGGACCACATTTTCTTTCTTGCCTGGCAGCTCTGCGTTCTCCCAGGGACAGATGAAAGTGAGTAGGGGGGGACTTTGGGGGGGCATTGGGACCGGTGCCAGGACTGAGGTGGGGGTTGGGGCCAGAGCTGGCAACGGAACAGGAGCCAGTGTGGGGGTTGGGGTGGGAGACAGCATTCTTGGCTCTCCCAGGTAGGCCCCAGACAGAGCGAAGATGGGTGTGGAGACCTGGTGCCGGATGGGGGCGTGAGGCAGCCTTCTCCCAGCCTCCTCACGAGGCCCCCCGGGGGTACGAGAGCTGTCCATGCTGCTGCTCTTGGCCGGGGAAGGCGGGGCTGACAGAGGAGCCCTCAGAGGCCGCTCCAACCTCCTGGCCGACGGCCTGCGCACGGGGCTCACTATGGCCGCCTTCTGGCGCTCCTCTCTCTCTTTTATCTGCCGGTAGGTTTCCTCCAGGTAGGCCTGACTGGCCACGAGAAGAGCCTTTTCCCTGGAGCCAGCCACAACACTGAGTGACTTCTGCAGGGAGACGGGCCTGGCCCTGGGGGGCTTCTCTCCTCCCACTGTCAGGTTGTGAGCACTGGCCGACCTGAAGCCCAGGGCTGGGGGCCCCTCTGCTGGGCCCTCCGAGGCCGGCGAGGCGGGCGAGGCCTTCTTGGACAGGGTTCTGCTCAGTGTGGAGTCAAGGAGAGGTGTGGGATGCTCCCTGTGGTGGACATAGGTGCTGCGGGTCTTGCGCAGGGTTGGTGGCTTCTCGGTCTCTTGAAGGCTGGAGCTGAGAAGCCTGCGTCTAGAAGAGCCTGGCAGGCTGCCGCGGCCTGGAGAGCCCGAGTCCCGGGAGTGCTGCCTAGCCAGGGCCTCTGGGAACTCGGCCAGGTACCTCATGAAAGAGCGGCCCAGGCCCTGGCGCGAGCTGCTCCGCTTCTTGGGCAGGTGGGGGTTGTTAGCCGCCATCTCCTTGGTCTTGCGGACCTCTAGCTGGGCGTAGAGCTTCTTGAGCTCATCCTGCAAGGGAGGGGCGGGGCAGCAGAGCCACCTCTGAGATGGCTGAGCCTGCCCCCACCAGTGCTCCTCCCCACCAGTGCTGCTCCTCCCCACCAGTGCTGCTCCTCCCCACCAGTGCTGCTCCTCCCCACCAGTGCTGCTCCTCCCCACCAGTGCTGCTCCTCCCTACCAGTGCTGCTCCCCACACCAGTGCTGCTCCTCCCCACCAGTGCTGCTCCTCCCCACCAGTGCTGCTCCCCACACCAGTGCTGCTCCCCACACCAGTGCTGCTCCTACCCACCAGTGCTCCTCCCCACCAATGCTGCTCCTCCCCACCAGTACTGCTCCTCCCCACCAGTGCTCCTCCCCACCAATGCTGCTCCTCCCCACCAGTACTGCTCCTCCCCACCAGTGCTCCTCCCCACCAGTACTGCTCCTCCCCACCAGTGCTCCTCCCCACCAGTGCTGCTCCCCACACCAGTGCTGCTCCTCCCCACCAGTGCTGCTCCCCACACCAGTGCTGCTCCTCCCCACCAGTGCTGCTCCCCACCAGTGCTGTTCCCCTCCTTGGCCCTCGGTTAAACTATTTTCTTTGGGGCACCTCTTCTCTACCAAGCTGCTCCTTTTCTTGTTTCTAAAACTCAGAATTCACTACTCTGTTCCCTAGAGACCAGAGCCAAGCTAGTTCTGACTTGGATCCATTCAGTCCTGAGGGCTCAGGGTGCCCTCACTGCTCTGGAGCACCGTGATCTCCTGGGAAATGCCCAGCATGGAGGGTGGGGCTGACTGTTTTATTGACCTCTCTGTACCTCCCTCTGCATCTTCTTTGGTTTTAGGGTTTTGCTGTTGTTGTTTGGGAAGAAATTCAGAGTAGTTTTCATTGACACTGACATGTAACATTCCCCATCCACTAGTTCCATCAATCTCCTAGAATGTTCTAAGGAAGTAAACACAGGTTACATAGAAGATGCAGAGGTGCCAGGTGTGGTGGCACACGCCTTTAATCCTAGCACTTGGGAGACAGAGGCAGGCAGCTCCCTGAGCTTGAGACCAGCCTGGTTTACAAATGAGTTCCAGGACAGCCAGGACTATACAGAGAAACCCGTCTCAAAAAACCAAAAAACAAAACAAAAAACCCAAACGACAATAAAATTGAAGAAGATGCAGAGGCGCAGACGTGGGGGCACTTTCTAGTCCCATAGCTGACTGTGAGGATTGTCAGCCATTCCACTTTGCTAGGGACTTAAGGCTTTTCTAGTCTGCCCCACCCTATGAAGAGAAGAACACAGGAGCTTAAGAGTATACTCTGGCTGGACCTGGGCCTTCAGGGCCTTGGCATCTGGGTTTGTTCTTTTCAATTGGATGGTATGTGATGGGGGAGGGTGTCTTGGATGGTAGAAAAGGGAGGTACAGTCTTGGAGGAGGGAGGCCTTGGGGTTGACTCTGGTGTGTAGCCCTGTGGCAGCACAGCTGTGTTCCTCTGCTCAGTCCTTAGAAGTTGATATGAGAGGGACTGGGGTAGAGGAGGGGGACCTACCCGAATATCCCCTGCGTCCAGGCTGCGCTCACTCCAGGCTGAGGCGATGCTGCTGTTGAGGTGGGAGCCTGAGCGCTGCAGGTCCAGCTCATCCTCATACACTTCATCCAAGATCTCCTCTCGGGGTGGCGCCCCTGGCTTCCAGAACTAGCCAAGATGGGGTAGGGGGGGGTGGAGGAGAGACAATGGCATCCTGCCCACTTCTACCTTCACCTAGGCTGCCTTTCCTTCAGGAGTCTTCACCCTGCTGATTTGGAATCTGATGCTTCAGAGAATTCTATTCCCCATTCTTAGCAGGGACCAGCACACTACCCTTAGGCATGGCCTTCAGCTCTCCAGCCTGCCTCTATTGGCTGCTCCCCACATCTTCAGAGTCCACTAGCTGGATTAAAAGGATACCAGACATACTGGCCTTTAATCCCAGCATTCAGGAGGCAGAGGCAGAGGCAGAGGCTGGCAGTCTCCGTGAGTTCAAGTCTATATAGCCAGTTCCAGGACAGCCAGGGTTATATAGTGAGACTCTGTCTCAAAAAACAAACAAATAAGGCCAGCCTGGTCTACAGAGTGAGTTCCAGGAAAGGTGCAAAGCTACACAGAAAAACCCTGTCTTCAAAAAACAAAAACAGCCGGGTGGTGGTGGCACATGCTTTTAATCCCAGTACTCGGGAGGCAGAAGCAGGAGGATCTCTGTGAGTTCGAGGACAGCCAGGGCTACACAGAGAAACCCTGTCTCAAAAAACAAAACAAAAAACCCAAAACCAAAACAAAACAAAGCCAAACAAATTCTTCTTCCATCCCTAGCTCTATGTTGCTTGCTTAGGTACTGGAAGCAGGGAACAGCTTCCTCTCCCAACCAAGCCCTTGCCTGAGATGCTCATCATTTTTTATGTGGAGAGGGTGCTGAGGTGGCAGGCCCACAGTGTTCTTTACCAAGGGGCCGAGGGCCTGCCTTACAAAGTTGGGGGAAGACTTACCTTTGGGATGAAGATCAGAGCTAGTGTGGCGGTGACTGTACTGTGGGTATGGAGGAAAAAGAGGAGAAGTGTCCAGTCTGGGTTCAGGGAAGGAACCAGCACAAACCTGAGGACCAGATGGGACAGGGTGATCATCACCCTCACCAACTCTCCACCCCAGCCCCAGCCTGGCACTCTGCCAGGAGGACACACTTCCTTCCCTCTCTGGATCATAGGTGTAATTGCAAGGTCCTCATTAAACCCCTCTTCTGAGGAGTCCTCCTAAATGACTGCACCCCACTGCTTCTGCCTGGCCAGGTTACAGAACAGAACTGTGCCCAGGGGTCTATTAGGATCACCTTGTAGTTTGTGTCTCCCTCAACCACAGCCAGGTCCCCATAAACACACAGCAGGCCTGCTGCTCTGAAGACTAAGGCGTAAGGAAGGGGTCAGGGCTTGAGGGGAAACACTCAGGGCTGAAGACAGGCAATTAGGAATGAGACACACTTCTTATGGATTTGGTATCTGTCTCTCACACTTTCTTTTTTTTTTTTTTTTGAGACAAGGTTTCTCTGTATAGCTTTTGGAGCCTGTTTTGGAACTCGCTCTGTAGACCAGGCTGGCCTCGAACTCACAGAAATCTGCCTGCCTCTGCCTCCCGAGTGCTGGGATAAAAGGCGTACCTGGCCGGTATCTCTTCTGAACGAGAGATGAGATATAGGAAGGATATATGTGGAGCCCTCCTGTACCCTACTGGACATAGCAGCATTGCAAGGATCACTGTTAGACAGACCCCCTCACCTGGAGGTGGAGAACATTGACTGGGTGGGCGGAGTCTCGGGAAGGAAGGCTAGTCCTCACCTGGCTGTGTGGAAGACAGTAGAGAGTAGCAACTCATTGTGCAGGGCGATGCTCATGTAGCGCGGTTCATGGAAGGCTGAGGGGACAGCCCGGGTGGCATAGCAGAGGAAGCTGCCCCAACACAGCAGCAGCATTTCCGCTGGAGCGGGTGGTGAGAGAGAGATCTCTTACCACTTCAGCAGCCTGCCGACCCTCTCCAAAACCAAGTTCAGAGCAGCCCAGACCCAGGGGAACCAGCTCCAGAATATCCTGGAGGTAAGAGCCAGGGCCAGAAGGGGGCTGGGCTCAGCAGCAGCAGCTCACCCACAACCATGATGTAGTCCCAGTGGTCATGGTGACAGAGGTAGAAGTGGCGGCCCGTGGGAGTGTGGCCTCGGGTCACCAGAGGTGTGTGCTCCATGCCTGGCTCCAGGACGCCCGCCGTCCACACAACCAGGAAGCCTAATACCAACAGGAGGAGCTGCCCCAAGCGCCGCAGCAACTGCCCACTGCTTGGATGTGGACCCCGCTGGGCTGTTCGAGACAGAAACAGCTGGAGCACCCTGAGGGGAGGAAGGTGCACGTGGGAAGTCAGTCGGGAGGACCAAGGATGGAGCCAGAGCCCTGAATTCTGTCCAGCGCTTCCCAGCCCGCCTCCCCTGATCTTCCCAAAAGTTACACAGAGGGGGACAGCTGAGTGACTGAGGCTGGGCTGGAGGTACAGGGGAAGGTCTGGCGCTGAAAAACTTCACTGTGTGAATGAGCTGGGTAGCCTGGGGCGAGCCGCACAGTGGCGAGGTCTGCAGGGCCCCACCTATAAAGCTTCAATATGATGGTCCCATAGACGACGGCAAAACCTAGCAGCCGGACCCAGCGGAGAGCGATGCAGCGGAACACACTGGGCTTGAAGTAGAGGATGAACACCTGATGGTGGAGAGACAGAAGCAGCTGCTTTCTGCTGTGCGTCCGGCCACTCTCCATCCATGCCCTGACACACACATGACTAATCTTCTCAGCAGCCCCACGGTGGAAGCCTCATACTTCCCTTTTGCAGAGTTGCAGTTTAACGTATCGGAAAGGGTAGATAGCTTTCCTTAAACTGCACCGGCAAGTCAGAAAATTCTTCTAGATCTGGGTCTCTGTCTCCAGAGCTTATGAGGCCAGCATGCCATTTGTGGGAATAGGTAGGAGGAATTTAACTTTTTGTTTTGTTTTCCAAGATAGGATTTCTCTGCGTAGTCCTGGCTGTCCTGGAACTAGCTCTGTAGCCCAGGCTGGCCTTGATCTCACAGAGATCCGCCTGGCTCTGCCTTTGGAGTGCTGAGATTAAAGGCGTGTGCCACCACCACACCAGGTAGGGGCGAATTTAAAGTTGCCAAATCTTTCTAAGAAGGCAGTAAAGGATTCTGGAGGATGAAGACAGTTTGGGAGTAGAGGGTACTAAGAAGTAAGGCCAGCTACTGGTCACAACTCACAGGAAAGTAGAGAAGTAAGGATCCAAAAAGGATGGTTTCCAGCAGGAAGATTCCAGATGCCCGGATCCTCTGTGAGCCCAGGAGAGAAAAGTGTGAGCAGGGTGCTGAGAGCACCAGGCCTGGCCTGGGCCTGTCTGCAGGCCCACTCTAGCCCAGGGCTCCCTCCATGGCTGGCTCCACCCCCTGTTCACAGCCACTCCTCCTGGCTCCACCCCCTGTTCACAGCCGCTCCTCCTGGCTCCACCCCCTGTTCACAGCCGCTCCTCCTGGCTCCACCCCCTGTTCACAGCCGCTCCTCCTGGCTCCACCCCCTGTTCACAGCCACTCCTCCTGGCTCCACCCCCTGTTCACAGCCACTCCTCCTGGCTCCACCCCCTGTTCACAGCCGCTCCTCCAGTCTCATGCCAGGGTCCAGCTACGCTTGCACTAAGGGCAATGCTAGGCTCACACCGAAGGTTGTTAGAGCTAGAAAGGACCTCTGGCATTCCTCCGGGCAGACTGTGTCTTGGTCTAGAATAAGCTTCCCTTCTTTGCCCAGTAAAAACCAGTTAACCTTCAAGCCTTTCCTCAGTATCACTTTTCCTAGAAACGCCATCTCCTCCAGAGTAACTGGGTCCCTCCTCTGAGCCCCCCACGGCACCTGACAGCCACCCCCATCCTTGCCCCTGTCTCCTGGCTTCCTCCATGCCAGGGGTTCCAGACTGCTTCTCTTGCAGAGTGCCTAGGGAATGTTTTGCTCTGAGCAGGCATTCAACTAGTATTTGTTGAATCAAATACAAAGTTGCAGACAAGGAAACAGGTCTAAGGTAGAGAGGTCATTGCCCAATGTCACACATTCCGGCATAGAAGCAAGGTTGGCACCCCTTCTCCCAAGACTTAGCTCTCTGGTTGAGGTGGGTTGGATGTGTGCACAGAAGAAAGATAGGGCTGTCTTGCCTTGCTCTCTCGGCAACGGTAGGCAACCAGCATACTCAGGAAGACCGCCAGCATGCAGCAGGCCTGGCAGCCCAGCACTGCCGTCCTCAGTGCCAGGGCCTCCTCAACCAGGCATGGTGTGGCATCCAGACAGCTGGTGCAGCCTTCAGGACACGGCTGGCACCGCAGCAGCTTCCCTAAGCTGCCTTGTGGGGACCCGAATTGGCCGGCAGACTGACTTGCTTTCTCCTCTAACCCTACAAAGGACAAGGTGTGTGTAAGGAGAGCTTGTCTAGGGATTTCTGAGGGTCTGGCTTTGGGGACTACAAGCCCTCCTGTAGCTTATGGCCCCAGGAATAAGAGCAAAGGGTCATGGCCCATTAAGGACAGGGTAACAGGAAGACACCATGCTAAGGCTCATTCAGAAGCTAGCTTGCCTCATACCTGTGTGTTTGAGTTTATTCTCAGAAGGTAGAAACCTACAAACAGCCCCGCTGATCCTAACACCCCCCGCCCCCCCCCCTTCTTCTTTTGAGACAGGGTCTCAGATTGTAGCCCAAACTGGCCTTGAGTTCATGGCAATCCTCCTACCTCAGCCTTCCAAGTGCTGGGACTATAGTTATGTGCCCCCATGCCCAGCCTCTCCTCTTGGCTTTCTGCTGTTGACGCCCACTTCCTCCCAGGGTTACCTCAAACCTACCTTTCATCCATTGATGTTCCATCCCAACTTACCTCAGCTTGCAAAACCTCTGCTTAGCCCTCTCCACACTTACGTACCCCCAGAACTGCTAGCCCCGTAGAATCCAGGTCGGCAGCGACAGAGATACCGGCCAAGGACAAAGCCCTGACTCTCCAGAGGGACACACTGGGGATGACAAACGGCATTTGTTTGTATGATGTTTTTCTTTGAAAGCTTTTCCTGCTGGGAAGTGCTCCCTCCACCCATGGCTTCTGAGTTTACATTAGGAAAGTTCACCAGAAGCCTCCTCTGTTCTTGCCCAGCTCCCAGCCCCACCTCTGGAAACTTCCCCATCCCCTGCTGTTAGGTCTTTTTAAGGAGTATCCAAGAAAAGAATACAGGATTCATAACTAGGATACATGACTCTCTTGTTCAGACTGGCTGTAATAGGGGTCTCACGTTCCATTTCCTGGTGCCTACCTGTGGCTAGGGCTAGGTACTGGGAGAGGTAAAGATACGGAGAGCTCAGAGCCCAATCATACCTCTTACGTGCCTACACCCTGCTTCAAAGGGCTCCCATGAACTTGGCATATAGGTGTTGTGCTGGCTAGTTTTATGTCAACTTGACACAAGCTAGAATTATCGGGAGCGCTATGAGCCTCAGTTGAGAAGATGCCTTCATAAGATCCAGCTGTAGGGCATTTTCTTAATTAGTGATTGACATTGACATGGGAGGACCCATCCCACTGTTGTTGGGGCCATCCCTGGGCTGGTGGTCCTGGATTCTATAAGAAAGCAGGCTGAACAAGCCATGATGAGCAAGCCAGTAAGCAGCACCCCTCCACGGCCTCTGCATCAGCTCCTGCCTCCAGGTTCCTGCCCTGCTTGAGTTCCTGCCCTCACTGTTTTTAACAATAAACTGATATATGGAACCCTCTCCTCCCCAACTTGCTTTTGGTCATGGTGTTCCATCACAGCAACAGTAACTCTATTTAAGACAGATACGTTAAAAAGACCCCCATGGCCAGGCGTGGTGGCTTGGGAGGCAGAGGCAGGTGGATCTCCATTAGTTTTAGGCTAGCCTGGTCTACAGAGCGAGTTCCAGGACAGCCAGGACTGCACAGAAAAACCCTGTTTCTAGCCGGGCGGTGATGGCGCACGCCTTTAATCCCAGCACTTGGGAGGCAGAGGCAGGTGGATCTCTGTGAGTTCGAGGCCAGCCTGGGCTACCAAGTGAGTTCCAGGAAAGGCACAAAGCTACACAGAGAAACCCTGTCTCAACAAAACAAAAAACAAAAACAAACAAAAAAACAAAAACAAAAAACCCTGTTTCCAAAAACCAAACCAAACAACAACCAAAAGACCCCCATGGAGAGGCAAATTCCTTTATCAGGACCTACCTGGCTTAACATAGGACTACATTCCTCAGCATGATAATGCCCGGCTGGTGGGATGCCAAGCCTAGCTCTCTATTCTGCCTTCTCCTATGCTCAGCAGGGGACACAAATGGCCTCGGAGATGGGCAGGGGAGTTAAGTACAGGGCTGAGGTCAGTGGCTAAAAACAGATCGCTGTGAGCAAAGGGCTTTGGTTCTGCGTGTGGCTTGCTGTCACCTTCACTAGTCCCAGACCTTTTCAAATGCTGGTCAGCCTCCTCCTACACCCAGCCAGCAATGCTGTTTACTTTGGTGAATACTGAAGGAGCTCAGAGCTGTGTTACTGTGGAGCATGTAGCCTACGAGAAGGAAAGCAGGTGAGGCTCAGAAGTTGCTCTAAAGAAGAACCCTGCAGGGCTGAATACCAGATGGAGGGCAAACAAGGAGGCACATTCAGGTTTCACAGGTGTGAGTATCTTTTTGGCAAGAGATGGAAGGTATGAGGTAGTCTCATACATTGGCCTCCTTTTACCAAAGCCTGCCATTTTACCTCTGCCAGTCACTTGGGACCCCCTTAAAGCCCTGAGATACCAGAGTGGCTTTGTCAGCTGCTCCTGGGAGCTGGGTGGTGGGCGGTGATGGGAAAGGGGAATGAAGGGAGGAGCCAGTGGACCCATCCTTCTTGCCTGAGTGCTGTTGAGATCACACAGGTGGGTGTTCGAGTACCAGCCTGGGCCACTTGCACACTGATTGATGTCCACGCTTTGGAGGTCGACGTCCATCTGCACCTGCCCCCTAGGGCAGCAAATTGGCAGTTAGGGGCACGGTGGCGATGCTGAGGCAATCGTTACATTATTGGTCTTTCACGCTTTAGCACAGAGTCAGGACTGCACACATGCGAGGCAGATCTCCAGTGCCATCAGCCCTGTTTCTGTGGCAACAGTCCCCTCCCATAGGTTGTATTCCCCACTTCTTCCCTAGTCATCATCTTATCATTTTTTGGTTTCCATCAATGGGCAGGAAGAAAAGGCATGTCAAGGCATGCAGGAGCCCAGGGCTCTGATGATCACTGAGAAGGGATTTTTTTTTCACCCTTGCCCATTGCATCTACACACAACATATGCAGCTCAGCTGCTTACCACCCCTTTCCTCTGCCCAAACCAGGTCTGAACTAATCACTGCAAAGGAGTCCGGAATGGAGGAGCCCTGTTGTGACTGAATTGGGAGGACTCTGGCAGGGAGCCAGGATGCCATCTTACAGGAGGGGGAGCCCTGATGGAACAATGCATGGGGGCAGAGAGCTGAGAAAGCTAGGCTGGCTGCTGCATGCCTGGCTGCGCTGTGTTCCTTAGCGCCTGCATCCCAGAACTACTGGCTCTTTACCCTAGCTGAGCGCAGAGTCAGTTCCTTGAGGACTATCACAAAGTTCAGTGGCAGGATAGATAGGATATGGGGCCTGCTCCACTAAGAGCCTGGTCGTTGGTAATGATACTGGGGACTCAGCCAACTCCTACACTGAAAAGGCGTTGGTTACAAGTCGCTGTCCAGGAATCTTTCTTCTCTTGGGAAGCTTCCTGGAGTGTCCATGTGGTTCCTCTGAGAAGCCAGGAACATGGGTTATTACTGTCATTAAGTTCTCTCTCTCTCTCTCTCTCTCTCTCTCTCTCTCTCTCTCTCTCTCTCTTTTTTCTTTCATTTTTCTAGACAGGGTTTCTCTGTGTTCTCAGCGCTGTCCTGGAACTCAATTTGTAGATCAGGCTGGTCTTGAATTCACAGAGATCTGTCTACCTCTGCCTCCTGAGTGCTGGGATTAAAGGTGTATGCCACCACTGCCAGGCTATCAAGTTCTCTCTTACCTCTTCTGTCTATACCCCAGACCTGAGAGCCATGAGACCCAAGACCTGTCCCTGCCTATACTCACCCTTTGCACACATACATACCCATATATAGATGCATGTGTATGCACATGCTCATAGACTTTCACATTGTCCTCAACATATAAACAATATCCAGAGATACCCAGGCACATGCCTGTAATCCCAACACTTGGAGAGTGGAAGCAGGAGGATCAGGGTTCCAGGTGAGCCTTGGCTATGTGAGAAACTGTCTTAGAAAACAAAATAAAGATGGGCAGTGGCGGCGCACGCCTTTAATCCCAGCACTCGGGAGGCAGAGGCAGGTGGATCTCTGTGAGTTCAAGGCCAGCCTGGGCTACACAGAAAAACCCTGTCTTGAAAAAAACAATAAATGAATAAATAAGGAAGAAAGAAAAGAAAAGAAAATGAAGATGTACACACATACACACACAAAACAAACCAATAGATGTTCAGATAAATATGTATGAATTGACTGGTTCATGTACAGCATGCGCACTCACACTTGAGACTATTAATAGATAGTTATAGATACACACAAATGAATGCACACACACATCTGTGCCCCCTCCCCAGACATACACATGTTCTTGCCAAATGGTCTGTACATCCTCACAAATCCATCAAATCCTTCCCAATCCCACTTACCTGACTTCCGGGGTGAGGTCTGGCTTGAGTCCATAGAATGTGGCTGAGACTGTGACTAACCAGCCAGGACGGAGCCGGCCCTCATGGCATTCCAGGAAAGGAGGAGACAGCTTCACCTGATGTATGTCCCCTACATATCCATCTCCCCGTGGCCACTTGGGGCTGTCAAGACTCCTTAGGTCATTGGTCAGTACTCGCTTCTGCAAGCCAAGGCTGTCCAGGTCCTCTTCTGGATTTTCTTCCTGTACCCTGTTCCCAGACAGATCCTGAAGGATGGTCTCATCCCCCACCCGGGTGGCCTGCAGGGCCAGCGGAAGGTGGCTGGCCCCTGGTGGAGGGTTAAAGGTCAGTAGAGCTCTGTAGGCTTTTGGGTCCCCCTCTGCCACACTTCGGACAAGTGCCTGATACCACTCAACATCCTCCTCCACACTCGACTCTCGGATGTCGTTGGCTTGTAGAAGCATGTTGAGGAAATTGGCAGCCTGGGCCAGGGTGCCCGCTGCTCTCTGTAGGACTGGGGGGATCCCCACTCTGCCTTCTGCCCCACGGACTTCATAACTCTCACTGCAATTAGCCCCTGACAGCTGTTGGACATCTCCAGAGTAAAGAAAAGCCAGGGCTGCGTTGGCCCCCTGCGGGGGCTTCCATGTGGGCCCAGGTCCTGGCTTGGCTTGGGAGGATAGTGGAGGCAGAGAGCGGAAGGGCCTTTGGCTCCCCAGAGCCCAATCGAAGAAGAAACAGCAACTCAGCAGCCCCCAAACAAGAGAAGGCGTGCCTGCTGCCCTGGTGCCCATTCTTTGGCAGCTCTCATATCCCTGGAATCCAGGCTGCCTAGAGGTTTGGGTGGCTCAGAAGAATGCAGGCAGAGGCTGGTGTCTAGTCTATCTGCACACCTCTCTCCCTCCCTCCCTCCCTCCCCTCTCTCATGCTAATACCATCTAGCCTGTTTGGGTTTTTTTCTCCCCCTCTCTAATGTTACCAGTTAGCTTCTGGACATAGATACGATGGGCCTGTCCCTCCTCACTCAGTGTGCCACCCCATCTCAAAAACCTCTTAATCCTGCATGCTACTCTTCTCTCCACCTCTGATCCAGTATGCAGACATCCCCCCCTCTAGACACGTACACCCCGCATTTGCTCCAGAGATAAAAGAGGGGAAGGGAGGGACCAGTTGTTCTCTCTCTCCCTCCCTCCTTCCTCTACTCTTTGCTCCATTAGTAGAGATGGGCAAATCCGGCCTGGGGCACCATAGCAACCACAGATGAATCCATGTCCCTCTCCCCACCCTCTGCCCCACTTGGCCTCCTGGTAGCAACTGCAATGGGCATAATAAAGGGCTAGCTGCGTGCTAGCAGTGTGCTCCTGATGCCTGCACGGTTGTCTTTCTATATCCCAGCTTCTCCTTCCCTTCTTTGTGAAAACCAGCTGCCCTCTTTCTCCTTCCCTTCCTTTGTCTGGTTTGTTTATTTGTTTTTTGAGACAGGGTCTCATTATGTACCCGTGGCTAGCCCGGAATTCTCTGGTAAACCAGGCTTTTCTTGAACTCACAGAAACCCACTTGTCTCTGCCTCATAGCTACTGGAATTAAATACAGCTCTTCCTTTTTCCTTTTCTCTTTCTTTCTTTCTTTTTTTTTTTTTTTTTGCTTTTTGGCTTTTTGGCTTGTTGAGACAAGGTTTCTCTGTGTAGTTTTGGTGCCTGTTCTGGATCTTGCTCTGTAGACCAAGCTGGCCTCGAACTCACAGAGATCCACCTGCCTCTGCCTCCTGAGTGCTGGGATTAAAGGGGTGTGCCACCACCGCCCAGAGCTCTTCCCATTTTGTAAATTTGCATTTGTATGTATGGTATCCAAGAAGGCCAGGAGAGTGTCCCTGGAACTGGAGTTATGGATGGTTGTGAGCTGACATGTAGGTACTGGGAATGGAACCCGGATCCACTGGAAGAGCAGCCAGTGCTCTTAACCACTGAGCCATCTCTCCAGGCCCAGGATGTCAGGGTTTGATCACGAGCATCTTTACCTCATCTTGCCAGAATTAATTCCAAAAATTCAAGGAGAAAGACTGATGACCCAAATCGTCATGGCCAAATTAATTAAAGCAAGCTTTTTTTTTTTTTTTTTTTTTTTTTTTTTTTTTTTTTGAGCAGAGGATCAAACCCAGGGCCTTGCGCTTGCTAGGCAAGCATTCTACCACTGAGCTAAATCCCCAACCCTAAAGCAAGCTTTTTAAAATCTGTATATACAGGCTGTCTCCCCCTAAAAGTGGGTTCAAGAGATCAACAATTTAAGACAAGGTTTTTTTTTTGTTTTTTGTTTTTTGTTGTTGTTGTTGTTGTTTTTAAGATATATTTATTTATATATTAGGTACACAGAAGAGGCCGCCAGATCTCATTACAGATGGTTGGGAGCCACCATGTGGGTGCTGGGAATTGAACTCAGGACCTCTGGAAGAATAATAGGTGTTCTTAACCTCTGAGGCATCTCTCCAGCCTAAGACAAGGTTTTTATAGCTCAGGGGTAGGAGGTTTCCAAATGGTGGGGTTTTAGAAGCAGAACATGCCAAGTGATGGTGGCCCATTCCTTTAATCCCAGCACTTGGGAGGCAGAAGCAGGCAGGTCTCTGAGTTTGAGGCCAGCAAATTCCAGGACAGTCAGGGCTACACAGAAAAACCCTGTCTTGAGAAAAAAAAAAAAAAAGCGTAACATAACAATCATTTGAAACAAAGACATGGTTGCTGTTTCCCTGAACAGGAAGTATAGAACCATGTGTAGTTAAGGTTACAGGTGGGGCACAGCCCAATTCTTGAGAAACAGAGGTTTAATCATTAATAAGAATGAACCCAGTTTGCCTTTACTATAAGATGACTTTCGGGTGGTGGTGCACCCCTTTAATCCCAGCACTCGAGAGGCAAAGACAAGTGGATCTCTGTGAGTTCAAGGCCAGCCTGGTCTACAGAGCAAGATCCAGGATAGGCTCCAAAGCTACACAGAGAAACTCTGTTTGGGGTGGGGGGTGGGGGAGAATGGCTTTCGCCAAGTGGTGTTGGCACATGCCTTTAATCCCAGCACTTGGGAGAAAGAGGCAGGCGGATCTCTGTGAGTCTGAGGACAGCCTGGTCTACATAGAGAGCTCCAGGACAGCCAGCGCTACATGGAGAAACCCAGTCTCAAAAAACAAAAATAAATAGTTTCACTATAACCTTTTTTATGTGTCTCTGTGTATGAAGACGTATGTGTATGTGGGGAACAAAGGCTGGCCAGCCAATCCCAGAGCTCCTCCTGTCTCTCTCTGGGTGTTATAAGTGCATGTGGCTGGGCCCAGCTTTTTACATGAGTACCAGGGACTGGAACCCAGGTATATGTGATTACGCAGCAAGCGCTTTAGCAATGGAGACATTTCCACAGTGCCCTGTCCTGCTGGTTTTTACACTTGTTTATGTATTAGAGAATGGGACACGTGTGTGTCACAACATACCACATGTATGGAGGTCAGAGGGAAGTTGTTTTCTCCTCTACCTGTGTGTTCCAGTGTTTGAACTCAAGTTGGCAGTCTTGGTGGCAAGGGCCTTTACCTGCGGAGCCTTCTTGCTAACCCTGTACACAACCACCACCATATATGTATGTGTATGTATATATTCATGCTCACTCCATAGCCCGAGATGATCCTGCCTCAACCTTCTGAAGCCGGGGTTTACAGGTGTGAGCCACCATGTCAGCTGTCCCAATGACTTATACCTCATAAGCTTCCCCTACGGTTTTTAAAAACTAGTACACTCACTTGTTTCATATGTGAATGTATATTCATGGAGCTCAGAGGATAACTTGTGGGGGGTCAGTCCTTTCCTTCCGCCATGTGGGTCCCAGGGATTGAATGTAGGTCGTGGGGTATGGTGGCAAATGGCTTTACCTGTGGAGCCATCTCACTGGCCTCCTTGCCCCATGGAGTCAGCATAACCCGCTGTCCAGAGTCAGGGTTGTCTGAGGCAGCTTTCTCAGGTCTATGAGGGTGTAGATTCTTAGAAGAAGCCCTAGAGCAAAGCTCCTGCCGGCAAGGACATCACTGAGGAGCTTCTCACCTGAGACAGGGGTTCCTTCTCTTCCAGCTCTGCCCACACTAATCCTTGGATGCTCCGGATCACCGTGTGTGCGGGGAGCCATGGGGAGGGACTGCTTGCTAAAGCTTCTCTCCTCCTCCTCCTCCTCCTCCTCCTCCTCCTCCTCCTCCTCCTTCTTTTTTGTTTTGGTTTTTTGAGACAGGGTTTCTCTGTAGCTTTGGAGCCTGTCCTGGACTAGCTCTGTAGCTCAGGCCGGCCTAGAACTCACAGAGATCCTCCTGCCTCTGCCTCCCAAGTGCTGGGATTAAAGGCGTGCACCACCACTGACTGGAAGCTTCCCTTCTTTTATGGGTGGTTCTGCAAACAATGCTGCTGTGGAAATTAAGTGGGGACATGAGGGGTGTGGGGGAGAGAAGGGGACTAGAGAAAAAACCTCAGGAATCTCTGTGGCCCATAACCTAGACTTTCTTTATTCATTTCTTCCCTCCATCCTTTGTTTGTTTGTTTGTTTGTTTGTTTTTTAAAGATTTATTTATTTATTATGTATACAGAAGAGGGCACCAGATCTCGTTACAGATGGTTGTGAGCCACCATGTGGTTGCTGGGAATTGAACTCAGGACCTCTGGAAGAGCAGTTGGTGCTCTTAACCTCTGAGCTATCTCTCCAGCCCTGTTTTTGTTGTTGTTGTTGTTGTTGTTTGTTTGTTTGTTTTTTTGAGACAGGGTTTTTCTATGTAGCCTTGGCTGTCCTGGAACTTGCTCTGTAGACCAGGTTAACCTCAAACTCACAGAGATCTTCCCACCTCTGCCTTCTGAGTGCTGGGATTAAAGGTGAGTGCCACCACTGCCCTGCCCCAGCCCCTTCGTTTGTTTTTGATTGGGTATCATATACTATACTTACATTTATAAGTAGCAGACTGGTCTTAAATTTGGTATGTTTCTAAAAAGACCTCACCCTCCTACCTTCCAAGTGCTGGGATTGCAGGTGTGACCCACCTGGCTCAGGATGACACAGTTTTGGAGACCTAACCTGGGGCCTGGGGCATGCTAAGCAAGCATTTAAAAAGAACTGAGCTTCATCCACTGGACCCATTGTTTTTGGTTTTTAAAAAGATTTATTTATTTATTATGTATACAGCATGTATGACTGCACGCCAGAAGAGGGCACCAGATCTCATTACATATGGTTGTGAGCCACCATATATATCGTTGCTGGGAATTGAACTCAGAACCTCTGGAAGAGCCATCTCTCCAGCCCCCCTCCCCATGGATTTTCGAAACAAGGTCTCATTCTGTAGCCTAGGCTGGCCTCAATTCCTCTTGTTTCTGCCTCCTGAGTACTGGGATTACAGGTGTGAGCCACCATGCCCAGCCTAGACTTTTCTTTAAAAATACAGAAACTGCTGGGAGGTGGTGGTGCACCCCTTTAATCCCAGCACTCAGGAGGCAGAGTTCTGTGAGTTCCAGGTCAGCCTGGTCTACACAGCTAGTTCCAGGACAGTCAGCTCAACACAGAGAAACCATGTCTTGAAACCCTCCTCTTGCTCCCCGCAAAAGGAAACTGATATCCTGAAAAGTAAGGGTCATCAAGCAGTGAAGTGGCCCTGCCGGGACAGAATTCTGTACTGTGTATCTGCAGCTCTTCTCTTGACCTTGCTGATAGTCCTCCCTCAGCGTGTTTGTGTGCGTGCGCGCGTGTGCATGTGTGTGTGTGTGGGGGGGGGGGGGCTTCTCTGATTCTGTCTGCTAATGGAGGGAAGAGGAGGAATGAGGGACTCATTCCATTCCGGTATCACTGGTTACAGTTAGATGACGGAAAGCAACACTGAGAAGCAGTTACTACCCCCCCTCCAAGAAGCTTTTTCTTTTTTCTTTTCTGTTTTCAAAGAATACTTCACATTTGTATAGTGTTTTAGAATTCGCCAAGTCTTGATGTTTTTTTTTTTTTCATTTTTATTTATTTATTTTTCTATTATCAGCTTGATACAGTGTAAATTCTTATCCTAATTGTGAAATGTTTCATTGAGGCTTGCCCAGTAAAACCAAAACTTATTATAAGCCACAGTCATCCTAGGGTCCCCCCTGCTATATAGCCTCCCTGGTTCTGTGGGTTGCAGTCTGATTGTTCTTTGCTTTATATCTAGAATCCACTTATGGTGAGTACATACCATGTTTGTCCTTCTGGGTTTGGGTTACCTCACTCAGGATGACATTTTCTAGTTCCATCCATTTGCCTGCAAATTTCATGCTGTCATTGTTTTTCTCTACTGAGTAGTACTCCATTGTGTGTATGTACCACATTTTCTTAATCCATTCTTCAGTTGACGGGCATCTAGGTTGTTTCCAGGTTCTGGCTATTATGAATAGTGCTGCTATGAACTTAGTTGAGCATGTATCTTTGTGGTATGATTGAGCATTCCTTGGGTATATGCCCAAGAGTGGTATGGCTGGGTCTTGAGGTAGATCAATTCCCAATTTTCTGAGAAACCGCCATACTGATTTTCACAGTGGTTGTACAAGTTTGCATTCCCACCCACAGTGGAGGAGTGTTCCCTTTGCTCCGCATCCTCTCCAACATAGACTGTCATTAGTGTTTTTGATTATGGCCATTCTGACAGGTGTAAGGTGGTATCTCAGAGTCGTTTTGATTTGCATTTCTCTGATGATTAAGGAAGTTGAGCATTTCTTTAAATGTCTTTCAGCCATTTGTGATTCTTCTTTTGAGAATTCTCTGTTTAGCTCTTTAGCCCATTTTTTAATTGGATTGTTCAGTATTTTGATGTCTAGTTTCTTGAGTTCTTTAGATACTTTGGAGATCAGTCCTCTGTCAGATGTGGGGTTGGTGAAGGTCTTTTCCCATTCTGTAGGCTGTCTTTTTTGTCTTATTGACCATGACTTTTGCCCTTCAAAAGCTTCTCAGGTTTTTTTTGTTGTTGTTGTTTGTTTGTTTTGTTTTGTTTTGTTTTTGTTTGTTTTTTTGAGAGGATGGAACCCAGGGCCTTGTGCTTGCTAGGCAAGCACTCTACCACTGAGCTAAATACCCAACCTGCTTCTCAGTTTTAAGAGGTCCCATTTATTAATTGTTGTGCTCAGTGTCTGTGCTGCTGGTGTTATATTTAGGAAGTGATCTCCTGTGCCAATGCATTCAAGAGTACTTCCTACTTTCTCTTCTATTAAGTTTAGTGTAACTGGATTTATGTTGAAGTCTTTGATCCACTTGGACTTGAGTTTTGTGCACGGTGACAGATATAGATCTATTTGCAGCCTTCTACATGCTGACATCCAGTTATGCCAGCACCATTTGTTGAAGACACTTTCTTTTTTTTTTCATTGTATAGTTTTGGCTTCTTTGTCAAAAATCAGGTGTTCATATGTGTGTGGATTAATGTCAGAGTCTTCAGTTTGACTCCATTGGTCCACATGTCGGTTTTTGTACCAGTACCAAGCTGTTTTTATTACTGTAGCTGTATAGTAGAGCTTGAGGTCAGGGATGGTGATGCCTCCAGAGGTTGCTTTGTCATACAGGATTCTTTTGGCTATCCTGGGTCTTCTGTTTTTCCATATGAAGTTGACTATTTTTCTTTCCAAGTCTGTGAAGAATTGTGTTGGGATTTTGATGGGGATTGCATTGAATCTGTAGATTGCTTTTGGTAAGACTGCCATTTTTACTATGTTAATCCTACCTATCCATGAGCATGGGATATCCTTCCATTTTCTGATATCTTCTTCCATTTCTTTCTTCAGAGACTTAAAGTTCTTATCAAAAAGGTCCTTCACTTGTTTAGTTAGTGTTATCCCAAGGTATTTTACATTATTTGTGGCTATTGTAAAGGGTGATGTTTCTGACTTCTTTCTCGGCCCTTTTAGCCTTTGTGTATAGGAGGGATACTGATTTTTTTTAGTTGATCTTGTATCCTGCCGCTTTACTGAAGGAGTTTATCTGCTGTAGGAGTTCCCTGGTAGAATTTTTGGGGTCACTTATGTATACTATGTTTTTCCCCCATGTAATCCCCACATCAAGCTGTCAAAATGGGATTATGACTGCCCCACTTTCACAAATGGCGCACAGATCCAGAGATGATAATGGTTGAGACAGACTATCGCTGTGCAGCCCGGGCTGGCACTGAACTCTTGATATCTTTGCCCTAAGTGTGGATATTACAGGTGTGTATTGTCATGTTTGACTTTATCATTATTTTGAGATAAGGTCTTACTGTGTAGTCCTGGCTAGTCTGGAATTTACAACTGTAGACTAGACAGAGATCTGTCTGCTTCTGCCTCTCAGCTACTGGGATTAAAGGAGTATGCCACTACTCCCAGCCTTTCTTTGTTATTATTGTTGTTGTTGTGTTATTACTATTATTGTTATTTTGTTGTTGTTTGTTTGTTTTTCAAGACAGGGTTTTTCTGTGTGTAGTCCTAGCTGTCCTGAAACTCACTCTGTGGACCAAGCTGACCTCCAACTCACAGAGATTTGCCTGCCTCAACCTCCCATGTGCTGGAATTAAAGGCGTGCGCCATCATGTACGGCACTATTGTTATTTTTGAAGGAAGGTCTTGCTATGCTTCCCAGTCTGGTTTTGAACTCCTGGACTCAAATGTTCTTTTTTTTTTTTTTTTTTTTTTTTTTTTTGGTTTTTGAGACAGGGTTTCTCTGTGTAGCTTTGCGCCTGTCCTGGATCTCACTCTGTAGACCAGGCTGGCCTCGAGAACTCACAGAGATTTGCCTGGCTCTGCCTCCCGAGTGCTGGGATTAAAGGCGTGCGCCACCACCGCCCGGCTCAAATGTTCTTATTGCCTCTGCAGGAACACCAGTGCTCCGATGGTCATAAATCTCCAAGCCACGGTATAATTAGAACTAAATGAGCCGCAGAGTTTAGAACAACAGGAACGGTGTCTGTAGCATCGCAAACCTTGGCCATTGTAGCAGGGCTAAGTGAACCTCAGCATTCCTAGAGGATCTCTAAACCACTCAAGAATTCTTAGACCTTTTTCACTAAAGTGCTAAGATCCTACAGCTGTGGGACACATACCCCGGCCTCAGTTTATAGTTCAGGTTGGCACTGAACTCACAAGCTTCCTGTCTCAGCTACAAGAGTTCTGGAGTTACAGACATGTGCCACCATATCTGGCTTATAAGAACCTCTTTCACAGACTTTAAAGAAAGAGATACAAAAGTGTGATGGTTGCTTTTAATGTCAATTTGCCACAAATTAGAATCACCTGAGTAGGGAGCCTCCCCTCAGGAACTGTCCTGATGGCCTTAACTGATGTGGGGAGACCCACCCTACCCAGAACGTGGGGCAGCATCTTCTGGTAGCAGTCTGGATTGGAAGGGGGCATGGCTGAAGGCAGATTATCTAGCTTTTGCTCAGCTGGTCTTCTCTCCTGTTGCAGAGTTAATTTACTCTGTTGCAGTTGCAGGTGTTTCTTGGTTGAATTAGAACCAGCACCTCCAGACTTCCATCATTGACTGGGGACCAGCAGCTCTTTCAGTTTTCGGTGCCAGATTGGGACTGCTGAGGTACGCAGGCCCATGGACAGAGCAGCTATGGGGTTCTCAGCCTCTCAGGTGCGAGACAACTGTTGTTACTGTTTCAGGATAAGCGTATTTTATACATGCTTTATTATATATTAAAATTATTATAAATATATATGCTCATTATATTGGTTTTGTTTCTCTAGAGAACATTGACTAGTCATGGAACCACTCACTCCAAGCTGGGAGGCAGGAGGCAGGAGGCAGGAGGCAGGAGGCAGGAGGCAGGAGGCAGGAGGCAGGAGGCTCACAGGTTCCAAGCCAGTCTTGGTTGCACAGGGAGACCTGTTTCAAAACAACCCAACTTAACCGGAGTCTAAGTCACACAGAGGCTTCTTTTCATTTTATTTGCATACTTGTTTATTTGTTTTTGATACAGGATCTCACTATGTAGCCCTGGCTGTCCTGGAACTCACTACGTAGACCAGGCTGGCCTCAAACTCACAGAGATCCACCTACTTCTGCCTTCCTCCTGGATGCTAGTGTTAAATTAAGGGTCCTTTTTCATGTTTTTCCCCGGACATGGGGTACAGGCCTGGACTATTAAGGAAATAGGTGATATTTCCTTTCTCTATATTTATTTCTTTTTTTCCCTTTGTTCTTGTCTTTCTCTTTCTTACCTGGAGCTGTGCCCTTTACCTCTGTGGGCTCTGTAATAGTGCCATTTACCTCATGGCTGACTAAGTAGTCTCTTCTCGGGGTGAAAAAGAAAGCATCTGAACAGCAGGGGGTGCTGCAGAGCTATAGTCCTTGCCTGCATTGCATTGTCTCTGTGGCCAGAGCATTTCCCAGAGAGCCAGGGATCTTTGGAAGCTTTTTATTTAAGGCAGCAAGTGTTCTGGGCTCCTATAGCATCTAACTTTCTTCCCCTTTCTTCCTCTCTCACCCTTTCCTTCCTTCTAGAAATCTGATTGATATGAGAAGTAGCTGGGGGAGGAAGGTAGAGAAGAAAACCTTGGCAGCCAGACCACTAGGTTTAAGTTCCACGGCATCTTTTTGAAGGGATTGACCATGGCTGAATAACTCACTGCATGTCAGTTTCATGTCAGAAAATGTTTCTTCATTTACAAAAGGGGATGTTAATTCTGTTGTACAGAATTAGAGGTGGATTTGAATCAGGGATCTTTTATGAGGCTTAAATTGCACAACAATTCTGTATTTCTATATCAAGGGCTTACTTCATGTCAGGCAGAGACTGACATTAAGAGACAGAGAACAAACATAGCCTTCTAGAATTTACATTTTAGTAGGAGAGGCAGTTTTTGTTTTGTTTTAAAGATGTAATTATTTTGTTTTGTGTTTTTAGACATGTTCTCACTATGTATGTAGCTCTGGCTATCCTGGAACTCACTATGTAGATCAGGCTGGCCTCAAACTCACAGAGATCCAGAGATCCACTCGCCTCTGCTTCCAAGTGCTGGGATTAAAGGTGTGCACCATCACAATGGGGTATTTAACTTTTTAAAAAATGTGTTTGATGGGTGTTTTACTTACATGTGTGTCTATTTACTATGTGTGAGTCTGGTGACTGAGGAGGCCAGAAGAGGCCATCTGATCCCAGGGGACTGGAATTAGATGTTTGTGAGCCACGATGTAGATGGTGGAAATCACACTGGGGTCCACTGGAAGAGTAGCCAGTGCTCTTAACTGAGCCACCTCTCTAGCTCCATGATTTAGTTTATTTTTCTTTTCTTTTTTAAAAAATAGTTTACTTCAATTTATTTTATGTACATTGATGTGAAGGTGTCAGATCTGTAAGAATGATAAGCGGCGCAGAAAGGTCATGAGCCACGGCCACAACAAAACCCAGTATTAGAGGGGGGACAGAAGAACCAGGCCTGGGGGAGATGCACGTGCAGAGAGCAGAGAGACAGAGAGGGGAAGAGAGAACAGAATAGAGAGAAGAGGTGGGGTCTGTGTCCGGCTGTCCGGCTCTTTTTTTTTTTTTGAGACAAGGTTTCTTTGTGTAGCTTTGCACCTTTCCTGGAACTCGCTTTGGAGACCAGAGATCTGCCTGGCTCTGCCTCCCGAGTGCTGGGATTAAAGGCGTGCGCCACCACCGGGCAGCTTGTGTTCGGCTCTTTAAGGTGCAGGTGGGTTTCTGGAGCTACGCCACGCATGCGCAGATTGCATGACCACACGGTGCGTAGGTAATTACCAGCACACACTGGTGACATAAGACCACAAGACCCCTTGCCTAGCTACTGAACTGCGCACGTGCAGTCATGCAGCTGGAGCACGGCTGAATCCCAACAAGATCCCCTGGAACTGGAGTTACAGACAGTTGTGAGCTGCCAGGTAGGTGGTGGGAATTGAACCCAAGTCCTCTGGAAGAGCAGTCAGTGCTCTTAAGTGCGGAGTATCTCTCCAGCCCCGATTTAGTTTACTTTTAATCATCATGTGTGGGTATGTGCACATGAAAGCTAAAAAGATGGGATCTCCTGGAACTGGAGCTGCAGGTGGCGGTGAGCTACCTGATGTGGGAGCTGGGAATTGAACTGGAGTCTTCTGGTAGATTAGTCACTGCTAAGCTATCTTTCTAACCTGGACAGATATTTTTAATACAATCATACATGTGCAATTAAGTGCAAAAAGACTTGATCTTCACGCTTAGAGAGAAGGCACATCTCCGGGGTATAGTGAGGAGAGTTCCGTCTGAAGTCTATTTGGTTCACAAAACACAAAAAGAGGGAAAGTTTACCCAAGAAAGGAGATCAGATAAGCAGGACATGTTGCTCACTGGCCGAGCTACAGTTTTACTTTGGAGGTATAAACTCTGGATTTGTTCCCTAACACTGAAGAAAAAGAGGGTGGTAAATAATACACAAACTGCCCATATATGTAGGAGATCAGTGTCATTGAGCTGCCTGGGACAGACAAGATACAGCATGGTGGGCAGTGTGTGGGAGAGAGGAAGTAGGGAGATCACCAGGGCCCTATATGTCTCACAAAGGAGCTTTCTCTTTATCCTAAGAATGAAGAAAGCATGCACAATTACAGTCATAGGCTGTGGGTTTGTGTGGGTGCTGTGGATATTGCTCTGTATGCTGTGATGTGTTGCTCTGATTGGTTAATAAAGTGCTGATTGGCCAGTAGCCAGGCAGGAAGTATAGGTGGGATAAGCAGAGAGGATAATTCTGGGAAGAGGAAGGCTGAGTCAGGAGTCACCAGCCAGACACAGAGGAAGCAAGATGTGAAAGCAGAACTGAGAAAGGGTACCATGCCATGTGGCTAAACATAAATAAAAATTATGGGTTAGTTTAAATGTAAGAGCTAGTCAATAGTTAACCTGAGCTAATGGCTGAGCAGTTTTCATTAATAATTAATTAATTAATAAGCCTCTGTATGTTTACTTGGGTCTGAGTGCTACAGACTGGTTGGAACACACAAAAAAACTTTAACTGGGGCTGGAGAGATGGCTCAGAGGTTAAGAGCACTGACTGCTCTTCCAGAGGTCCTGAGTTCAATTCCCAGCAACCACATGGTGGCTCACAACCATCTGTAATGACAGCTGGTGTCCTCTTCTGGCCTGCAGTCATACACACTGTATACATAATAAATAAATAAATCTTTTTAAAAAAACAAAAAACAAAAAAGTCAGAGAGCCCGAGCTTGTTTTCCCTTGCAAGGCTGCATAATAGGATGTTTTGGCCAAAGGCATGGTTACCAGGACAAACATACAAAAGCATCTAATTTGCATAGGTGCATATACCAAGTACATGGCACAGTGGTTCCTTAATCTTCCTCTCAAAGCTCCTTCAGAGGCCTGGGAATAGTGGTGCATGCCTTTAATCCCAGCACTCAGGAGGCAGAGCCAGGCAGATCTCTGTGAGTTCGAAGCCAGCCTGGTCTACAGAGCGAGATCCAGGACAGACACCAAAACAACACAGAAAACCTCTGTCTCGAAAAAATAAACCAACAGAAAGGCTCCTTCAGATCCTAAAACTAAAACTGTGAACTTCTGCTAGCTGCTCCTCCCTCCTTATCTATTGGTGAAATTATTAAGGCCACTCCACGTAGTTAAAAGGGAGGTTTATTTTGTGGGATAACTTACAAATGAAGGGATAGGTTGTAGGGTCTGGCAAAGGTATGGCGCAGTTTGGCGGTGTTCTCTGGAGAACTCTGCTCCGTCTACCTCCTGCGTCCAGCGTCCCAGAACCAAGAGAGAGCCCTCCTCTCGATCCTGGGTCTTCCGCTTCCTCCTCCGCCTCAATGGGGGTTGGAACTTCCAGGCCAATGCTGGGATGGCTACCACTACATCTCCCCCTTTTGTCTAAATAAGAAAGTTCTAACCTAATACAAGACTATATACAAAGAGATGGTTATCAAATATTGTCCAGGAGTAATGAGGGATAATGACCTAGATAAGTTGGAATTACATTGTAGAGCAAACAATATCAAGCAAAAACACATAGTAAAATCCAGGGAAGTCTAGAGCATGGGTAGGTGGCATGTTACAAAGATCATTCTAAAAGGTGTCCTATCCTAAAGAACCTGAGTCTAATACTTAATATATTCTATCTAAGATATTATATATGTATATATACTAAGTTGTAACTATAACTGTTAATCTTCAACCTCATCAAAGACCTGAGAAGGAATATAATAATACCTGAGAAATGGGAGAAGGACACAAGCAACTTTCAGGAGTCTTGCAAGAGTAGACAGAGACAGCTGGCAGCCTGGACAGTCACCTAATGTTTCTCAGCATCATTGGTGCATTCAAATTGGCTACAGGCCTAGAATATCTGACAGACCATTTTCAGAAGCAGGAATTCTGAAAGACCATCTTACCCTGTCTTGGCAAAGTATAGTGGTCGCTTTCCTTGTGTCCTGCTTGTCCAGAAAGGACAGCATTTGTACTGTCAGCAGTTGAGGCAAGGGCAGTTCTTTGCCCAGTAGGCCATTTTGTGTCAAGAAGACAAACTTCCAAATGGAAATGTCTTAGAAGCCCAACATTCTCTTGGGATCAAATTGGTGCTGCCAGGAGCAATTGTGTCTCACGTCAACAGAATTCTAAGTTATTTAAATGCCATATTCTCTAGGTCCATGAAGTGTTTGAAGATTACCTGTCCATCTGACCTATGTATTTATAAATCTGGATAACCTAACTAACATAATTATAGAGATGACAAGCATAGGTGACAATAACTCTATTAAGTCTTATCTACCTAAACAACCTAAGGACTAAGGCTTCCTATAAATAAGGCAAAGAGTCTGTAAGCCAATGTACAGTAAAAGGACAATGACTTTAAATTGTGACAATACACAAAATATCTTTAACAGAGGTAGGAATGTATAGTGCAATATGCAATATGATAATAATCCTAAATATATATCAGTATACAGAATATCTTAAACAGAAGTAGAACATACATATAGTATGACAGAGATAAATTCACATTTGTATCAATATACAAATATTTCAAATAAGAGTAAAAATATGTGTACAATATAACAAACATAGTTCTGTATTTGTATCAATATACAAATTATCTTAAATAGGAATATAAAAAGTTTATATTTGTATCAACATATAAGAATTCATAACAGTGCAAAAGCTGCTATATTACTAAATTTGTTTACTAATGTATATGATAGTCTACCATAATATCTTATACCTATCCATTCCATTTCTTTTCCCTTTTTTTTTTTTGAGACATATTTTCTTTCCTTAAGGAGAGTACTGAGTTTAACAGTTTCTTCCACCCTCAACCCTAGAACCATTATCCATAACCCTGAGAAATATGAAACCTAAGGAATAAGGGGCGTCGTTTTCTTAGAACTGCTTCCTGCTGTTTAGGGGGTGATGGTATCTCTGTTGGGTACTGTGAGAAAGCTCAGATAGTTAAATCTCAGTTAGACTAACTGTAGATTCAGAGTAATGGGTAAGATTGTCTGAAATTCTGGCAAGAAGTGTAGTATGATGATGATTACCATGGCATCATTCTGGATTGGGTAGAGTTGTTGTTGTTGTTGGGGCCCCATCTTCCTTCTGGAGACTTCAGAGATTGTTATTGGAAAAAACTTATTTTTTATCAGAATGGAAGGTTTGGATTTAAAGAAGTCATGACTTGTAAGAAAGGATTCCAAGAAATCAAGAGTAAGCATGGAGAGAATTAGAATCTTGAAGATAATGGTCTCTTATAATTGGTTTCCTCTGTCTCACACCAGAGGGCTCTTCTGATATGGGACTGAAGAATCTCTCAACCTTTTCTTTTATCAATATGCTTGGGTTTAGAGAAGGAGTGAGCCAATTCCATCTCCAAAGCCAGCTTGGTTTATAATTAAATTGGAATCACAACTATTCTAGATTGATAGAGATATAGATGTTAGACAGTGATATCTTACCCTGTGTAGATTGGTACCAATAGAGTCTTTTTTTTCTGTTGTAAACATCCGGATATCCAAGGCCTTATGATTTCTGGAAGATGGGTATTTCCATTATCCTGGAAAGACAAAAACAGAACCCTACCCCAACCTTTGATTGTTAAATTTTTCTTACAACCTGAAGAGATGTTACATTGGTGGATGATCTTTTACTTCTCCTCTTCAAGGGGTTTCTCCTGTTTGAATCAAATTTTTATTAATTTTGTTGGTATCCATAGCTTTTCTTATCTTGTGGAAACAAAAGCAAAACCCCTTCCCCAACATAGGACATATCCAGGTTTCCATTCTGAGGTCAACACATCTTTGAAATAAACCGGTTGGTTTAGCTCAGGAGTTTTGTCTGCTGTCCAATGTCTCTCCAAAGCTGTTGTTCCTTTCTCATCAGCATTGAGAAAATTCAAGATTAATAAAGCACTATGCAATCTATTTCTAGGAGTCATTGTTACCTGTTGCTGTTTATTTAGCATATCCTTTAAAGTTCGATTGGATCTTTCTATGACTGCTTGGCCTGTGGGATTATGTGGTATACCTGTAACATGCTTTATATTTTAATAAGCAAAGAACCGTCTCATTTTATTGGAGACATATGCTGGGGCATTATCTGTCTTAATTTGTACAGGTATTCCCATGATGGCCATAACTTCTAATAGGTGTGTAATCACAGAATCAGCCTTTTCAGAACTCATAGGAGTTGCCCACTGAAATCCTGAATAGGTGTCAATGGTATGGTATACACACTTTAATCTTCCAAATTTTGCAAAATGAAACACATCCATCTGCCAAATTTCATTTCTTTGTATACCTTTTGGATTGCTCCCTGCAGGTAATGGAGTTTGGTTATAGAAGGAACAAGTAGGACATTTTTTTACAATATCCTTAGCTTGTTGCCAAGTAATGGAGAAATCCTTCAACATCTCCCACAGGAACAATCACAGTGGGTTCCTGTCTGGTCTCTCCACTTCCCGTGACACCTCCACACAAACTTGGTCTTATTAAGTTCATCTTATTTGTTCCTCACAACATCCTTACCAAGTAAGCAAAGCTACAGTGCTTGCCTGCCTTTTTCAGATGTAGAAGTGAGGGCTAGTGGTGTTAGGGGCACACTATGGCAGCCTCTGAAATTCAATTGTTAAAGTTTCAGGATTCTTTTTTTTTTTGGACAGGGTTTCTCTGTGTTAACAGCTCTGGCTGTCTGCACTCTGTAGCCCAGGCTGGCTTCGAACTCACAGAGATCCACTTGCCTCTGCCTCCCAAGTGCTGGGATAAAAGGCATATGCCACCACCTGGCAGTTTTTGGAATTTTGTAAGCCAGTTATTACACATAACTTCTTGGCCTTCTGACTAAGATCAAGTGCTGTTAAACACAGTTGCTGGGCTGGAGAGATGGCTCAGTGGTTAAGAGTGCTGATTGCTCTTCCAAAGGATCTGTGTTCTATTCCTAGCACCCACGTGGTAGTCAGAACTCTCTGTAGGTGGTGGCGCTCACCTTTAATCCCAGCCCTCAGGAGGCAGAGGCAGGCAGATCTCTGTGAATTCGAGGCCAGCCTGGTCTACAGAGCAAGATCCAGGACAGGCACCAAAACTCCACACAGAAACCCTGTCTCAAAAAACAAATAAAAACAAAACACACACACAAAAAATTAAATTGTATAAACCTATAAGACTGGAGGTAGAGCTTAAAGGTAGAGTGTTTGTCATGCACAAGGCCCTGGGTTCAATCCCTAGCTATATATGTGTATGTGTGTGTCTGTGTATGTATGTACACACATATAATGTTATGTATATATCATGTTATATATGTGTTCTATGTATGTCTTATATATATATATATATGTATAGAAACTTACACATTAAAAAACGAACATATATCTCCCTTTCCTTTTAAGAGGTCACATACAATGGCAAGAAGCACCACCTCCTTCAGGTCCTATAACCCATATAGCCCAAGGTCATGGGCAGAGCGAATAGAATACCACTACACATAGCCAGGTGGTGGTGGCGCAAATGTTTAATTTCAGCACTCAGGAGACAGAGGCAGGAGGATCTCTGAGGCCAGCCTGTTGGACATAGTGAGTTCCAGGACAGCCAGGCTATGTAAAGAGACTCTGTCTCAAAAAACCAAAAGGAAAAACAAAAAAAAAGAAAGGTACTAGATTCTCAAAACTTGTAATTTTTATTACATTTATTTATTTTGTGTGTTCTGTGTGTCTGCATGTGCCATGACAGGTTTGTTTGTTTGTTTGTTTTGGAGCTGAGGATCAAACCCAGGAACCCAGGGCCTTATGCTTGCTAGGCAAGTGCTCTACGACTAAGCTAAATCCCCAACCCCTGTGCCATGGCATGTAAATGGAGGTTTACAGGACAACTTTCAGGAGGTAGTGTCTTCTTTCCACCATATGAGTCCCAGGGATAGAAGTTAGGCTTGGTAACAAGTACCTCAATCTATTGAGCTACCTTAGTAGCCCCAAACACATAATTTTACCTATGCTCTTGGCATTATTTCAGCCCATGGTATGTAATGAAACTACCACATGAAGGATGGTACATTAAAGCTCATGTCTCCCTGAGTTTAGCAAGAGTGGGTGGATATTAGCTGCTGAGCAAGCGCTACAAACTGGTGCTTGATTTGTTTGCTAGTTACCTTGACTTAAAAAGTGTTGGAGGAGCTGGGTGATGAGGTAGGTGCACATCTTTAATCCTTAGGAGGCAGAAGCAGGCAGATCTTTGTGAGTTTGAGGCCAGTGTGGTCTACAGAGGAAGTTCCCGAATAGCCAGGGCTGCACAGAGAAACCCTGTCTAAAAAAAAAAAAAAAAAAAAAAAAAAAGGGATGGAGGAAGCTGGAGAGATAGTTCATAGCATGTTCTGCTCTTGCAGAGGATTGGAATTCAGTTCCTAGAAAAATTACAGCTCTAGGGCCTCTGATGCTCTGTTGCGTGCGTGCGCGTGCATACACATTATTTTTAAGTGATGGAGAGTATTTGAGTGCTTCTGATTTATACCTCCTGTACATCTGTAGGTGTGACATTAGGAATAACACAAAAAGTTGAAGAAACCCTTCTAGTCATTGAAACCAGTTCTGATTCAGCAAAGTTGTCCCCATTATTGACAATTTGATCTTTTGTCTTGGTTTTTTCTCCGTCCTCTTGCATCAATAGAGGAAAGTATCAGTAAAAAATTTTGTTACAGTTACACTCCTTGGTCAGTTGTAACCAGTTTGGGAAGGGCTGGGAATGAGCTCTGGTGGTTGAATTGATGCTTCTTAGCACATGGCTTATCTTGGCTTCTATCCTCAACATGACACACACACTGTGGCAAAAACCAGCAGAAGCATGCATTTGGCAATCAGTCATACAGAATTGGCTATTGTATACTCTTATTATTTCTTGGAAATTGTGTACTATACATCCTTTATCTCAAATTGATGATAAAATTATGTAACTATATACACACACCCTCTCTTCCCCCAAAGAACCAGTTGTTCATCACGGCACAGCACACCGCCGGATCTAGAACACATTTTCATAAAGTCATTCCATAATTCGTCGGATGCCAGGAAAGAGGATACAGATTTAACGAAATGACTTGGCCAAGGCCACACACCCCAGGCAGCCTGGAGGGGACCAGACCCACCGACAGTGCCAAGGGCTGCGACCCTCCCCCAGGTGCAGACTCAGGTCCCAAGGCCTGCCCCGCTCCACAGGGAAGGGTGGACCGGGCCTGGGCGCCCAGGAAGTGAAAAGGCAGGGGTCGGTGCCGGAGACCAAGGAGGCCACAGAACCAGTTGACGGCCAATAGCAACCAGAGCGGAGAACGACGTCAAGCTCAGTGGAGGCTGACGCCGCGTACCCCGGGGAAGGGGGCGGGACCTAGCCAGGAAGTGACGCCTAGGGGGCGGTCCCCGGCGGCTGCGCGCGGCCTGGGCTCGTGCTGCGCTCCGCGCGCCCCCCGCCTCCTCTATGAGGCAGAGGCCGCGGCGGCCGTTAACGCTGTCGCTCCGGGGGCCGCGGCGGGCGGGGCTCCGTCGGGGCCCGGCCTAGTCCCCACCCAGCCCGGCTCCCAGCCGCCCGCCCTCCCTCCCTCACCCTGATGCAGGGGGCCGAGCTCCGGGACGGCGAGGCGGCGGCGGCGGCCGCCGCTTCGTACCGGGTCCTGAGCCGCCTCCTCGGCTATGGAGAGGCGGCCCCCGAGCCAGGCCCGCCGCCGCCGCCGCCCCCGAGCCATGGCCCGTCGCCGCCACCCTTCCTCGCGCGGCCCGGCCCGCGGGGAGCCCGACCGCCGCAGCTGATGGTGTTCCGCAACGTGGGGCGGCCGCCGGAGGAGGAGGACGCGGAGGCGGCCCCGGAGCCGGGACCCTCGGAACTGCTGTGTCCCCGGCACCGCTGTGCGCTGGATCCCAAGGCCCTCCCTGCGGGCTTGGCGCTCGAGCGGACCTGGGGTCCGGTATCCGGACTGGAGGCGCAGCTGGCGGCATTGGGGCTCGGGCAGCCTGCGGGGCCCGGGGTTAAGACTGCCGGCGGAGGCTGCTGCCCGTGCCCGTGCCCCCCGCAGCCGCCGCCGCAGCAGCCCCCGCCGCCTGCTGCCGCCCCGCAGGCCGGGGAGGACCCCACGGAGACGAGCGACGCGCTGCTGGTCCTAGAAGGCTTGGAATCGGAGGCCGAGAGCCTGGAGACTAACAGCTGTTCAGAAGAGGAGCTCAGCAGCCCGGGCCGTGGAGGAGGAGGAGGAGGGGGTGGCCGGCTTCTGCTGCAGCAGCCCCCGGGCCCCGAACTGCCCCCGGTGCCCTTCCCGCTGCAAGACTTGGTCCCTCCAGGGCGCCTGAGCCGGGGCGAGCAGCAGCGGGAGCAGCAGCGGGAGCAACTTCCCCCACCGCCGCCGCCTCCCGGGCCCCTCCGGCCCCTCGCGGGCCCTTCTCGAAAGGGCTCCTTCAAAATTCGCCTCAGTCGCCTGTTTCGCACCAAGAGCTGCAACGGCGGCTCAGGCAGTGGGGATGGGACCGGCAAGAGGCCTTCTGGAGATCTGGCAGCTTCAGCTGCGAGCCTGACGGACATGGGAGGCTCTACGGGCCGGGAGCTGGATGCGGGGAGGTGAGATTGGCTGGGGCGGGGGGCAGGCGACAAACTTCCGTTGCTGATTTCGTTTCTCTCTCTTCCCCTGCTGCTGCTAACACAGTAGTGTCACTCCTCAAGCTGTGGACTTCTGGAGAAGGCAGACGCTTGGGACTAAAGGTGGTGACACCTCGCATTAGATCAGAGCTAATTGTGGAAACAGCTTTCAGTCCTGGAGGGTTCACACTCGGTGACACTTCTCAGTGGGTTAGCCTCTCTTGCTGGGAATGATTGGAAGCCCTGCCCTACCATCCCTGTACTGGCCCCACTTTTTAAGCTTCCCACCTCCACCTCCCCCCACCCCCGGTGTCTGTCTACCATTACTACCGCTGCTGGGAGGTCTGGAAATGTGTGGCCCTGGGGTCAAAAAGCTAGTGTCAGTCGCTTGCCTATTATTATCTTGGCCACCTTGCCTGTTCTCTCTGTGCACCTGCCCCCGGTCTTCACACGTATATGCAAGCACAATGGCCTGGGGAATCTGGTCAGCAATCAGCTGGGCATCTCCATTCTTAATATTCTTCTGGTGGTTCTTAGATGTTTGCTGTCTAACTAAGCGTATGTGCTGACCACATTCCGAGAATAGCTTTATGCTTGCTCTCTCACTTTCACACAGATGTTGATAGTGCTCAGTGTATACACATTGAATTCTAGGCCAATTAATAACAATTCCAAACTTAGACTTTGAGGCCCCCTCCCCTTAATTTCTAAAAAGTGAATGGACTTTTGACATAAGAGCATAGTTCTGTAGTATCTATCAGTTTAGAAAGCTGTTAGCTATTGCATCCACTAATGAGACTTACTTTGTGGTATAACTGTGATTGTGAATTGTAGTTCTGACTCTGTCTTGGACTTGAATTGGTGGCTTTTGTTTTGAGACGAGGTTTTATAATGCTGATCAGGCTTGCTTTGAATCCACTGTATAGCCCAGACTGGTCTAGATCTCTTGATCTTCCTATCTCATCCTCCTCAGTCCCGAGTCAGCCTTCCTGGTGCCAGGATTAGAGAGGCCTGTTGCCACCATGCCTGGCTGGAATTGGTCTTGGTGTGGTTTATATGATATGTTCTTGAAACGTACTGACAGTGACAAACCAAAGCCAAAAAGCAGAGACACTGATAACTTTGCTGAGCACTAGAATCTCTTGGGGTGAAAGATAAGTATATCTGGGGCCCAATTAGAATTTTTTTATAATTTATTTTTATTTTTATGTTCATTGGTGTTTTGCTTGCCTGCACGTATGTCTGTGTGAAGGTATCGGATCCCTTGGAACTGGAGTTACAGACAGTTGTGTACTGCTATGTGGGTGTGGGAACTGAACCTGAGTCCTCTGGAAGAGCAGCCAGTGCTCTTAACCGCTGAGCCATCTCTCCAGCCCCCTAATATTTGAATTTTTGTTAATGCTCCCCAGTTGATCCTGGATGTGGATTTCTGAAGGGAACTTGAGTACTCCAAGATACAAGGTGTAGTCTGTCAGATATCCAGAAATGGCAACACAGCATTTCTGGATAGCTGTGCTGTGGACCAAACCCAAATCCCTGCTAGTCTGTCCTTTTTTTGTGAACTCTTGCTGAGAGCTCAGGTCTTGACAAGTGTGTGGCTGCTGGAACAGTTTTCCCCTAACAGTGGTAGATTCTGTATTTGATGCTCCACTTACCAATAAAATTTGCATCAGCTGAGGGTGGACAGCAGGATTGAAGCTGTGGGTAATGACATAGGATGGATTGATAATTTTCTTGTGGTTTGTCTTGCCTTTGTTGTACATTGACCAGGACTTGGTCTAAGATTCCTGAGACGTGGAGTATGAGGTGTGGCGTGAAATTAGCTGCTACATCTAATAGATTAGGAAGTGGAAAAGGCATATAACATTGTGAAGCAAAGGTTTTTTGCCTTTGGAAGCAGAATTTAATGGTCATTGGCTGCTCTATCACCAACCCTCACGCTAAGCACAATACAGATTTCTGCTGCAGAGCAAATTAGGCTGTACCTCTGCAAAGAAGCTTAGTTCAGGGCACTGGAGAAATAAATGTTTTGGTCCAAGAGCTTTTTCTGATGAATTGGAGAAGAGCTAGGTATTTGTGTGTAAACATTTGGTTGACTGCTATTTGGAGGCAGCATGTTGTATAGAGAATTAGGAAAGTCTGGATTCCATTTGGAACTTCAGCATTAGCTGTGAGATGGAGGGCAGATTTGTCGTTTTCATCTGTGAAATGGGACAGCTATAAATTGTCTTGTTCATGTCCTTACAGGAATAGAAGGAAGACGAGAAAACTGGATGGAATATTTTGTGCTTTTTGGAAGAGAAGTGATAAGATTGAATTGGTGCATTTTTTTTTTTTTTTCCTGTGCTAAGCTTCGGTGCTGCTTGCTAGCTTTTCCATGCTTAGTGTGTGCCAGTCGTGCTGGCAGCCTGAGGCTGTGAGAACCTTGGTAAGTCTGGCCAGGGTGGTTGTGATTTCTGTGGGTCTGCATCTCCTAAGCAAGTCCTTCCTTTTTTGAAAGAACAGTAGCTCGGAGTTTTCACATGTTCTCTTGTTTTAAATGGTAGTACCTGAAGCACTGGGAAATTTCAGCCCTTTGCCAGTTAGGCGGCTTCCACATCATTGTTGGTTGAAGTTAATTATGGCCTCTGCTGGCTTTGCTATGTAATTTGGGGCATTTATGGTAACCTCTAGGCATAATTCTCTTTACTCTTCTCAACATCTGCCTTTGCCATCTACACTTTTCCCACAGCTAACGCTTTTGATGAGAAAGTATTTCCTAACAATCATTTTTATAAGGCTTAGCAGTCTGCATGTTCTACTGGTGAACAACTTGACTTCTTTCACATACTTTGGATTTGCTTGAGTGGACCTGCCCAGATGTAGAGTCTTAGGAGTAGAGCACTATAAGGGGGCTAGAGGGTGATGGCTTAGGAGTTGAGAGCACTTGCTAATGTTGCAGAAGACTGGAGTTTGGTGCCCATGCGCCCAGGTTGGGGAGCTCCAGAGCACCTGTAACTCCAGCTGCAGGGGACACAGTGTCTTCTTTTGATCTCAGCAGGCGCATGTACATATGCCTGCATGTACATGTGCATACACACGTAAAAACTATCAATCTTTAAAAGTAAAAGAGGAGCATGGGGTCAACAAGGTGCTCAGCAGGTAAAGGTGTTTGCTGCCAAGCCTGGTGACTTGAGTTTTGAGCCAATCTCTGGGACCCACATGGTTGAAGGAGAGAACTGACTCTTGCAGGTGCTCTCTGACTTCCACATGCCTGCTGTGGCACATATCACCCACCCCTAACCTCTTAAAAAGAAATAAATGTAGCCAGGTGGTGGTAGCACTTGCCTTTAATCCCATCACCCAGGAGGCAGAGGTGAGTGAGCAGATATCTGAGTTTGAGGCCAGCCTGGTCTATATAACAAGTCACAGAACAGGCCAGCCAGAGCTACATAGGAAGACCCTGCCTCAAAAATTTCTTTTCAAGTAAATAAAATAATAATAATTAAAAAAAAATAGTATGAGTTAGCTTTGAAAATTCTTTAAAATGAAGTAAGATTGAGCCTGCCAACTAATCAGGTTTCTGTACTGAGGAGCTGGGCTAGGCCTCATACCACACATATGTCAGAATTCAGAGAGCTGGGCTTCATGCCTGTGGGCCTTGGTATAATATAGAACTTTGCTATTTCAGGAAAACCAGTGGAGTCCCCTTGTCTGTTTCACATATGTTGAGCTGATTGTCTTTCTTCAGATTTGGTGAAAAATAATATCTATCTGCCCTGTTTGAATCGTCACACACTAACACACTCAGTTGGGAATAGGTACCTTGTCCTTAGGATTGTTTACTGAGTTTGACAGTTGAGGCTATTCCTGGCAGTCTTTACAGTTGTGTGGTGGAGAAATGGAGAGCAGTTCTGTAGTGATTTTTGATTTGTTTGGGAAAAAAGGTACAATTCTGGATGGAGAGAGGCTTCTTTGGCATGAGTTTAGGGCTCTGCTGTCATGGGTAGACTTGGCCAACATCAGAAACTTACTATTTCTTTGAGTCTTGAGATCCAGGGGAAGGGGTGTATTTTGCTGCCTTTTTTTCCCCCTTATTCTTACTTTTGGTTAACAAGAATTTTTTAAATGTGTATGTCAGTATGTATGTGCACATATATGTAGGTGCCCGATGAGGTCAGAAGAGGACATTGAATCCCATATATCTGGTGTTACGGCAGTTGTGAGCTGCCCAGTTTGGGTGCTGGGAACCAAAGCTCTTCCAGGTCCTCTGGAAGAGCAGCAAGTAACAGCTGATTCACCCCTTAGTCCCGTTTTGAGATCCTCTCACAATGCAGTCTGGACTGGTCTTGAACTCACCGTGTAGCTCAGCCTGGCTTCCAATTTGAGCTGATCTTCCTGCCTCAGCTCCTGGGGAGATCCTTCATGAGCTCTGGGATTATAGATAGATACGATTATGCCTGGTCTCATATAGCCCAGGATGGCTTCAAACTTACTATGTATGTGTTCAAGTCTGGTTTTGATCTGATCCTTCTGCTTCCATCTCCTAGGTGCTGGAATCATAGTCATGTGTTACCGTGACAGCCAGGCTCAAAGGGGCCTTTTTGAGTCATAACATGACATTCTGAGAGCAAGGTGATAGTGTGGTGTGGTGAGCTATGTTTGGGTTTTTGTTTCATAGTCTGTTGGCCTTTTAAACTTTCTTTTTACAAACTGCTTATGGTTGTCAGCTCTCTCAGAATAAATTCTCTGGCTTTAAAATTTTTGTCTGTCCACTTGAGTCTTGTACCTTGGATATTCTCCGTGGCAACATCATTCCTGAGGTTTTAGGCATTAGACTACACCCTTAGCTTATCCCTAGAAGTTCCCTCCATCAGTTTTTGAGTTGGTTTACGATAGAGTTTTGGATCTGACCTTGCTGCACAGATGTCTGTGTATTGGAACTAAAAATGAACACATGGTTTTTGTGCCTGTAGCACACGAACAGACACACTGGCTTATGATGTGTTAGAAATGGCACAGGCTGCCTATCTTGGCACTGAGTGCATTAGCAGGGGCAGAGGTGTATTGGAGCTAACAATCTAGTATTTGGACATCCTAGTTTAGAAGGCATTTTATGAAAGGATACTTGTAAGTTTTAGGTATAAAGGGATTTATGGACAGGAGTGGTAGACATGATTCGTGTTTGATTTTTAGGTTCCTAGGAATTTGAAAAGTGGCCAATGATTACATCTTTGTGCTATTGTCCTGTTTAGTCTAGCACTTCTAATTCCTTTTATCTCATTAATCTGTTGCAATGCTGATTATAGTTTGCAGAATGGAAATGGACAGAGACGTTCTCTTACCTACAACTCAGGCAATGACTTACCTGACTCAAAGTCAGCAAGCCCCCAAAAGACTTGCTGCCTAAAGCCGTCTGTCCTGTCGCTTGAGTCATGATCTACCCAATTCTTCTCCAGTGAGTCTGTTCTAAGATGCAAGTGGCCTTCTGGCAGAGTTAAAAGTACTTTAATTTTGTACCCCAGTGTTTTTCAAGGTGATGTGGGAAGGCATGAATAACAACCCATGAGTGTAGTAAGGAGAGTTGATTTGAAATGTGTATTTGGGCTGGGGATGTAACTCAATCAGTAGGGTCTTGTTTAGTATGTTGAAAGCTCAGATTAGATCCCTAGCAGCACTACAAAATATGTTTATTTGGAGGCCTAGGAGGTGTGTGTGTAGCTTAGTTGGTAGAGTACTTGCCTTTAATGAATGAAGCCCTGAGGTCAGTCCCCAGCACTGTATAAACTGGGCATGTTGTACTTCATCGACAGTGTATGATGGTATATGCTTATAGCCTTAGCATTGAGAAGACAGAGGCAGAAGGGTCAGAAGTTCAGGGTCATCCTCATTTACATATCAGATTCAGAGCCAGCATGAGAACCCTGTCTCAAAAAGAAAAATTCGGGCTGGAGAGATAGCTCAGAGGTTAAGAGCACTGACTGCTCTTCCAGAGGTCCCGAGTTCAGTTTCCAGCAACCACATGGTGGTCCACAACCATCTGTAATGAGATCTAGTGCCCTCTTCTGGCCTGCAGTCAAACATGCTGTATACATAATAAGTAAATAAACCTTAAAAAAAGAAAAAGAAAAGTTCATCTGTTGTTATTCTTGTTGCTTTCCAAAACCATCTTATCATCTTAGAAATGGGCTTTTATCATCCCAGCTATTTTCTATATACAAATGGAGATCTAGCCGGGCGGTGGTGGCACACGCCTTTAATCCCAGCACTCGGGAGGCAGAGTCAGACAGGTCTCTCTGAGTTCGAGGCCAGCCTGGGCTACCAAGTGAATTCCAGGAAAGGCGCAAAGCTACACAGAGAAACCCTGTCTCAAAAAACAAAAAAAAAAAAAAAAAAAAAAAAAAGAGTTCTAAAAATATGTGTACTAAAGTAATAAATATGTTCCCGGGTACTCATTAAGCTTAGCAACAGGTATAGTATTATCCATACTTTATCTAGACTCAAGGGTTGCTCTCCTCGTTATGGCCCTCACCTCCCAACCCCCAGGGAACTGCCATCCTTAGTTTTGTGTGAAATCATTTCCTTGCTTTGTTTTTTCAGTCCTCTAGATTGGCCTTTTCATTAGACTGCCATCAGAATGCTCACAGGGTCCTTGAGATAGAAAATGGGTTTTTAGTTAGGTAGCATCCTCCCAAAGAGAGAAGGAAGCACACGTTTATTATTAGCCTCTCAGCCTCTTAGATCTTTTACCTTTCAGCTTCAAGCCATGAACCACCCTTCTTTGCCAGCAAAAACCATCTAGCCTCTGAGATGGCTCTGCCTGGGTTTAAATTCAGATGTTTTTCTTTTCCTAGATTCTAGAAACTATGATTTTTCTTCAAAATGTCGGGGGTGGGGGAGGAGATGAGCTGGAGTGAGAGGCCTCTGCAAGACGTGTGCATTTGGGTACTGCCGTTCTTCAGAGCTTGGCACTAAAGAGACTCGTCCCCAGCATGGGCAGATGGCACAGTGATGCAGTTTCCTTTGAAAAGAGGCAAACTGCCAACTGGCTGAGGTGTGAACCTTTTGAAAGGCCAGTGCTTTGGGTGTCTGCTTGCTGAGTTTAATGTTATACCCACAAATTACCAAATAAAAGTCAGCTTGGAAGCCCCTTGGCTGCTTTAAGTTCATGTCCAGTGGAATTAACTTTCCGTTCTTGTCCTCTGGGTTACTGGAACTAAGCTGTAGTCATGAGCAACTTTTATAAACGGAAACCATGTGTGCTTGTAGCTTGTTTTTATGTGGCCGTGTCCCTGTGTGGGCTGTGGATGTTTCAAGTGTGGATTATTAGACCTCTGAGAAGGAAGCTGCCTATGTTTCATCTCTTTCTTTCTTTGAGACAGGGTCTATGTAGCCCTGGCTGGCTCTGGGACTCACTATATAGACCAAGCTAGCTTGAACTCATAGAGACCTGTCTCTGCTTCCCAAGTGCTGGAACTAAAGGTGTGCTAAAGGTTGTGTGCCGTTGTTGTTGTTGTTGTTGTTATTGTTGCTGTTCTAAAGCTATGGTCTTGTTATATAACCCAAACTAACCCCTGAACTTATGACAGTCCTCCTGTTTCTGCTTCCCAAGTGCTAGGACTGTTAAGTATGTAGCACCATTTCCAGTTCTGAGCTCTTTCTACATAATTAAAATGAATAAAAATCTAAAAAAAAAAATATCTAAAATCGAAAAAGTTGAAACAAAAATGCAAAGCTGGGCATACTGGCATGCACCTGTAGACCCAGCACTTTAGATATAGAGGCAGAGGAATCATGAGTTCAAGCTCATCCTCACCTACTAAGTGAGTTAGAGTCTAGTCTGGGCTACATGAGATTGTGTTTCAAACAAAACAAAAAAAGAAGCATAAACACGTTTTCATTTTGTTTTTGTTTTGAGGCTGGAGAGATGGCTTGAGGGTTAAGAGCACTGACTGCTCTTCCAGAGGATCAGACTCAGTTCCCAGCATCCAGATTATCTCATAGAGCCTAAAGCTGCAGTTCAGGGGTCCCATATTCTTTTCTGGCCTCAATGGCCACCCATATACATGTGGTATATAAATGCTTTTGTTTTGTTTGGGGGATGGTACTGGGGTTGAATTTGGGGCATTGTACATGATAGGCAGGTGCTTTACCAACTAGACTACACCTTGGCCCTGAAAACAAATAAGCTTTTGTTTTGTTTTTCTTTTTCTTTTTTGACTGTCCTGGAACTCACTTTGTAGTCCAGGCTGGCCTCAAACTCACAGAGATCCACCTGCCTCTGTCTCCCGAGTGCTGAGATTAAAGGAGTGTACCACTACTGCCCTTAAAAACAAATAATTTTGAGTAGGACTTCATTTTAGATTTTCTTTTCTTCTGTAATAAAGGGTTTACCTCGTGTCTCAGGACATGTGGAATGCAGAGTTCAGTGATTTAAACACTTGTGTGGTGTTCATCTCTCCCTTATTTTCTGTGTGTTTTCTCTCTCTGCTGGTGCAGTGCAGAATTAGAGTTTACTTTCCATCTGATCCTTTGTATCACAGTATGTCTAGGGGGTGAGTCAGCCATGACACCTGGAGTCAGGCATTGTGAAGCTATAAGTGTAATTAATGTCTAGTGTCAGTCAATTCCAGGATGGGATTTTAGACTTTATCAGAACTTACCCTCCCCTTTCATAAGCCCATAGCCTATTTGTATCACCTCAGTAAAATCTCCGTCATCTTGAAGTGAATGACAAAATGTTTTAAGGCTAACACATCTGTGCCTGGAAAGTCTGTGTTGGCATCTCTTGTTCTTCATTATTTGCTGAAAAGCTACTTGAAGGAGGTATAGTTGGAACCTTGGTGAGTAATCGAAGATGGAGAATAGAGGCAGAGCTGTGTGACTGGGGGGGGGGGGGGGGGTGTACTTGGGTACAGGCAGAACCCCTTCCCCAAGAAAGCCCTGTTATCCATGGCCTAGGTTCATATCCCAGGGCCATGGGCAGAGAGGTATTCACTGATGGCAGTGTGTCTTTTAGTGCACTTCTCAGGCCAGGATGTGCTCCCTGGCTTGCTGACTCCATTTGGAACCTTTTCTCTTAGAGTCAGGCCCAGAGGGAAAGCTGTTACTCCAAGCTGGCAACTACTCAGGCCTAAATCCTTCTGCTTGGCTTTCACATGAAAATCAGCTCTGCATCCAATGTCCTTCCTTGTGAAATAGACTTAGTAGTTACCACTCAAGGTGCTTGGTCTTAATGTGCCGGGCATGGAAAGATCCAAAAGTGTTGCTATTGCTTTTTAGGCTGGTGAAGCCAAATCTATTTAAGGAATTGCTTTAATTTATTTCATTTTCCTTTAAATTTTAGGGTTTATTATGGAAGTGTTGCCAACATATCTGTAATAAAGGGTTTGCTTTGTATTTCAGGACATCTGGAATCCAGTGTTAGTGATTTAAGTGCATATGTGTTCATTTTCCCCCTTTATTCTCTGTGTGCTTTCTTACTTCCTAGGAAACCCAGGTTGACAAGAACTCAAAGTGCCTTTTCTCCGGTCTCCTTCAGCCCCTTGTTCACAGGTAAGGATCACGTCTTTCTCTTTTTCTGATAATTGAGAGTGGGAGTGTTCTGAGACTCTCAGGGAACATGCTTGCACATGCCTTGCTGGGGGAGCTGTAGGCACCTTCCAGCCTGTCTGCAGTAATTCCTTCATTCTGTGCCCCCTGGGTTTGGGGTGAGGCTGTTTTTATGGCATATGGAGTGTGCCCTCGATTTCAGATGCTTGAAGGTAAAGATGCTTCTTGGTAATTGGGTAGCCCTAGCAGTTACGAAGTTAAGGGTAATTACATATAAATTAAAGGCAAGAATTACAAAGTTATAGGCTTGCAATGCATAAAAGACTTTCTTGAAGTCATAATTCCTGTTCCAGCTTCGAAGGAAGTTCATAGATTATCTAATAAAAATGACCCATGAGCATCTGGTCTAGTTTAAAGACTAGGGCAAAGGGGATTGTGTGAGCTTTTGTCTACCATTTTAGGGGTTAGCAGTTCTTGCAGCTGTTAGTGTTCTTCAGTGTGTCTAATTTAAGTGTGTCCTCTTGCAGCAGGGAACACAGTTGCTATAAAGAAGGAGATTGTTGAATGTCCTCTTGGTAATGGGTCACTGCCATGCCATCTGATATTAAGGGGAACTTTTGAGAGAGAGACCTTCTGTTCTGTCAGTTATATAAAGCTCCTGGTTGAGTAGAAGCTGTAAAAAGGTCTTTTTCATATTGTCTCAAGTCTTGAGATGCCAGCTGCCCTACTTGGTTGTGACTCAGAAGCCCTTTAAAAAATAGTCTTTGGTTGGATGTTGTAAACCTAGCTACTCCTGTAATTCCACCATATGGGAGGCAGAGGAAGGATTGCTAAGTTCAAGGCCAGTGTGATCTATGTTGTGAGTTCAGACCAATCAGGGCTACATATATAGTGAGACCCTACCTCAAAAAACATTAATTAGATTTAAAATGCCAGTGCCAATCCTTTTTTTTTTTTTTTTTTTTTTTGGTTTTGTTTTGTTTTTCGAGACAGGGTCTCTCTGTGTAGCCCTGGCTGTCCTAGAACTCACCCTGTAGACCAGGCTGGCCTCAAACTAGGAGATCCACCTGCCTCTGCCTCCCGAGTGTTGGGATTAAAGCTGTATAGAGTTTTATTTCTAAAATGTTTATTTTATATGTACGGTTATTTTGTATACATGTATGTCTGTGTACCATTTATGTGTCTGGTGTCGTGGAGGCTATAAGAGGGCATCAGAAACGTTGAGCTTGAGTTACAGACAGGCGTGTACTGCTTGTTGTTCAAGTGCTGAGAATCAAATCTTGGCCCTCTGGAGGAGCAGCCAGTGTTTTTAACCCCCAAGCCATCTCTGACCCTGGAATGATAGGATTTAAAAAGAAAATTTTTAGGTTTTATTGTTTTATTCTTTTTATTTACATTTTATTTATTGATTCTGTGCCATATCACGAGTGTAGAAGTCAGAACAATTATCAAGAGTCAGTTCTTGCTGGGGCAGTGGTAGTGGTGCACACCTTTAATCCCAGCACTGGGGAGGCAGAGGCAGGTGATATCTGTGAGTTTGAGGACAGCCAGGGCAACACAGGAAAAAGGAGTCAGTTCTTTTCTTCCACCATGCAGGGCTTGGGGGTTGAATTCATATTATCAGGTTTGTTAGCAAGTCCCTTTGCCTCCTGAGCCATTATACCATCCCTATTTTTCTTATTTTATGCATTATATAAGTTGTTCCGTCTACATGTATGGTGTGTGTCCTATGTGTGGGCATGGTGCTTGTGGAAGTCAGAAGAGGGCGCTGAATCCACTGATAGTGGAGATAAGGATGGTTATGAGCCACCATGTGAGTGTGGAGAAGCCAATCCGGGTCCACTTGAGAGCAGCCAGCCCCTTAACCTTTGAGCCAGCACACTAACCCGAGAACAACTGGATTCTAAGCCGACTGGGGCTGGGATAATTCCACCCTGCAGAGCATCAGACGCAAAGCTTTGGGACCCTTGACCCTAGTCCTCTGGCCTCCTTTGCTTGCCCTTCGTTGCTCTCTCCTCTCGGCCTCAGCTCTGAGCATGAGGCTTCTGTAACATGCTTGTGTGACTCCCTCAGGTGAGACGGTGTCGCTTGTGGATGTGGACATTTCTCAGCGGGGCCTGACCTCTCCACACCCTCCAACTCCCCCTCCTCCTCCGAGAAGAAGCCTCAGCCTCCTAGGTACAGTCTCTGACCTGCCCTTTAGCTGTCCTGCCCTGGAGGGAGGGTGAGCTCTAGGGACTTGTTCTTTTGTCAGGAGCTAGATTAGTGAGTTTCTGGGTTTCTATTGATGACCCAATTATTCCCCATCCCTTTCTTCACCTCTGCCATATCTGTAGGTACGTAAATGGGGGGCATTTTATCTGCGTGCAGCAGTATTTACTGTCCACCACGTGTTGACCAGTTCACATCTCCCTTGCCCTCAGTGTGCTGCTACTGAGCTATTTTAGGAGTATCTGACTTTCCCAGTTTCTAAACAAAGCAAAGCTAGGTAGGATGACTTGCCCTCGGTTCATGAAGATGACGAGTGAAGGCCAGGCTACCTTGCCCCAGAGGGCAGCCTGACACCCTCTCCTCCTCTGCCTTCTCATGCTGTTGTGTGCTCGTTTGCTGAAGCTCTTGCTTTTGTTCTCTCTTCTAGATGATATCAGTGGGACGCTGCCTACATCTGTCCTTGTGGCTCCGATGGGGTCTTCCTTGCAGTCTTTCCCCCTACCTCCGCCTCCTCCACCCCACGCCCCAGGTTAGCTTAGCTCAGAGGCAAGACTTGTAAGAATGGAAGGATGGGAGAAGTCTGTTATGGAAATTACAGTTTAGGAGATCTTTATCCCCTTAGCTAGACTAGAACTTGAAAATGAGTCCAAAGAATAATTTTTTTTTCCAAACCTGTTTCTTTCTGGAAGTAAATCTTATTTTTCTTAGAAATAAAAGACTGGGATGTTTGGTCCCTGCTCCTGGGGCGGTTTTGCATCTCTGAATAGATATTACTTAAGAGACTGCCTTGATGTCAGTTCAGTGAAGAGGTTGGCTGTGTTGCTGGTTATCAGAGTTCTGTATTCTTTTCTGAGCTTTTTGGTATTTACTGCAGCCTTGTAAATAAGTACCAAGCATTTAGTAGCCCATACCTGCTTTGCCAGCCTCCGGTACCCAAGGCATAAAATCAGCATGCTTTTCTACTTGCCTGGCAAAATCTTTACTGCCCCTGGGCAAGTAAGCGAGTCACTATTCCCAAGGCTGCTTTACCGGCACTTCACTTCGAGGTGGGAGAAGTTGGAATCGCACTAGGCTGGTGAAGCCCCTGAAGTAGTCACCTTAGTCAGGTTAGTGAGGAGCGGCTCCCTACTGCTCTCCTGGGGTTGAATGCCCCCACCCATCCTTCACAGCTTCCACCAGCCCACACAGCTTTTTGTTCCAGCCCATCCAGCTCTTTCCCACTGCTTTGGCTTCCACCCTCCCCAGCTTAGCGTCTAATGCCTTGTCCTTCTTCAGTTAGCATCTCTTTTTGTTTTATTTTTGTGGGGGGGGGGGAAGTCTGCCTATGAGAGGAGCAGTGTAGCTAAAACAAGTGGTCTCCACGCTCTTGCCCTGCAGATGCATTTCCCCGGATTGCTCCCATCAGAGCACCAGAATCCCTGCACAGCCAGTCCTCTCAGCACCTCCAGTGTCCCCTCTACCGGCCCGACTCAAGCAGCTTTGCAGCCAGCCTTCGAGAGCTGGAGAAGGTGGGTGTGTGATGCCTGAGGGGCTGGCAGCTCACCTTTACTTCCACACCTGAGCTCTATGCCTAGGCTGTCCTTCCGGTTTTTAGAGGAAGAGGAGTTTCTATGCTTCTAGTCACAGTGGCTAGACAGTAGGCTCTTGTTCACTCCATAGGAAAGGTAAGAAAACCAAATTTGGAGGGGAAAAGTTAGACCCAATGAAGGAGGACTGTAGAGGTATTTGGAATAGTCTAAGATGGTTTTGGGAGGTAAAGTGACCCAGTTCCTTCTTGTCCTTGTAGGACCATTGGTAATAAAATGTAGATTAGTCTTCTGGTACCGGGAGGACTGAAGTGTAAGGAGCCTGGTTTTCACTGCTGTGGTTGGCACAAGTGTTATAATGGCTTTTACCTTCTCAGATAATCTCCCCCGGTAAGATAGATTGGCCCAAGATGTTGGCATTTCTCTGTTAACTCCTTTACTGTTTCCTGTCTTTTATAGTGTGGCTGGTATTGGGGTCCTATGAATTGGGAAGATGCAGAGATGAAGCTGAAAGGGAAGCCAGATGGTTCTTTCCTGGTACGAGACAGCTCTGATCCCCGTTACATCCTGAGCCTCAGCTTTCGATCACAGGGTGTCACCCATCACACTAGGATGGAGCACTACAGAGGTGAGGGTGCTGCTGCTGGAGAAGGCCCTTCCTCCAGCTTGCCTTTCCCCACCTTTGCTGCGTTAGTTCCCGACCTCCTTTTCATCAGTGTGTGGGCCTGAGCACATGTGTATGACCACCTAAAGAGGGTATTAGGTCTCCTGGGGCTGGGATTACCAGCAGTTAGGAGCGGCCTGATAGGAGTGCTAGGCGCCAGACCCTACCTCCAGCCCGTGCTTCTGGGAAACATGGACATGTGACACCACGCCATCTTTACATGGACTCTATGGTCCTCATGCTTGTGTGGCAAGTGGTTTAGCCATTGAGCATTTCCCTAGGCCTGTTTGTTTGAAGATAGGATCTCATGTGGCCTAGACTTGCCCTGAACTCACCATATAACCAAGACTGGATTTGCCCCTGCTTCTTAAGTGCTAAGATTGTAGGTAGATAGCACAAGACCAGCTTCAAATATCTGTCAACTCTAGAAATTGCTGAAAGTGTTCTACATCCTGCAGTCTCATTTAGCCAAGATTTAATTCTTTTTTATTGTTACTATTTTGTTTTCTTAAGACAATCTCTCTACATAATCCTGGATATCCTAGAACTTACTATATAGACAGGCTGGCTTAGAATTCAGAGATCTGCCTACCTCTGCCTCCTGAGTGCTGGGATTAAAGGTGTGTGCCACCACTACCAGGCTACTATTTTTATATATAAAGAATTAAATCTTGGGCTGATCATGATGGTACACACCTTTAATCCCAGCACTCAGGAGGCAGAGGCAAGTAGATCTTTGAGTTCCAGGCTAGCCTGTTCTACAGAGTGAGTTCCAGGACAGCCAGGACTGTTACACAGAGAAATCCTGTCTTGAAAAGTGAAAATCTTTGCGATTTTCAAAAAATGTTTTATCTTTATACTTGTTTTAAATACGTAGACACCTGAGTTGCATGTAAAATTTCTTAGAGGGGGGAAAAAAGAGCATATGTAGAAAAAGTTTAAGAAGCCATGAATTGGCTAGGCAGTGGTGGTACATGTCTTTATTCCTAGCACTTGGGAGGCAGAGGCAGGCGAATCTCTGAGATCAAGGCCTGCCTGGTCTACAGAGCAAGTTCCAGGACAGCCAAGGCTACACAGAGAAATCTTGTCTCGGGGGGGGGGGGGGGGGGGGGGGGGGCGGAGAGCCATGATTTGCAAGGAGGTGGTGGCATATGGCTTTAATCCCAGCACTCGGAAGGCAGAGATGGGCGAATCTCTGTGAGATGTAAGCCAACCTGGTCTACAGAGTGAGTTCCAGAACAGCTTAGGCTACACAGAGAAACTCTGCTTTGAAACTCTCCCATTCCCACCCTCCCAAAAAAGTCAACCATTAATTAGATTAGGAAGGATGGCTCAGTGGTTAAGAGCATTTGCTACTACTCTTCCAGAGGACCAGAGTTCAGTTCCCAACATCCATGTCAGGTGGCCCACAACTTTCATAACTCTAGTTCCAAGGGATCTGATACCTTCTTTTGGCCTCCATGGGCACCCTTACATACATGGAACACAGGAATACACACACACACACACACACACACACACACACACACACACATATACACACACATACACACACACACACACACACACACACACACACACACACACAAAATAGATCTTTAAGGGTTGGGGATTTAGCTCAGTGGTAGAGTGCTTGCCTAACAAGCACAAGGCCCTGGGTTTGGTCCTTAGCTCCAGAAAAAAGAAGAAAGAAAAAAAAAATAGATCTTTAAAAAAAAAAGAAGAAGCCATAGATTAGATAAATGTTGGAAATGGGAATTGGTAAGAAGCCATTGCTGCCTATTTTTCTGCTGTTCTAAAAAAGCAGAATGACAGATAAACCAAATATGAAATAAAGTATTTTAGAATGAGATACTTTGTTAAAACTATTGGACTGATAATTGTCTAGACTCTGGCAATGGTAGATGAAACTTGATCTTTAGGTTCATGATAGGTGAGGAAGTGAAAGTTCTCCTAAGTACTACTCCAGTGACTTCTTGGTTACAGGTCCTTTCTTCTTACATAATGAGATTGTTAGAAAGAAGCTTTGTTTCTGGTACCTGTTGGCAGTGGGACATGCCCTCCTCATTTTCAGTGATACCACAAGAGTAACTGCAAAGACTCCGCTCTGCAGTTCCCTGAAATGACTCGTTATCATGAATGTGGTCTTTTTGTATTAAGTCATAGGAATTCAGGTTCTCCTTTAGTGCCTGTCCTGGATTGCTCTGTAGACCAAGCTAGCCTTGAACTCACAGAGATCTGCCTGGCTCTGCCTCCCAAGTGCTGAGTCAAAGGCATGTGCCACCACCATCCAGCTAAAATTTATTTTTAAAAAATTTAAGAATTTAATTATTAGGCTGGGTGTAGTGGCATGTACCTTTAATCCCAGGACTCAGAAGTCAGAGGCAGGTGGATCTCTGTGAGTTCCAGGACAGCCAGGGCTAAAAAGAGAAACCCTATCTTGAAATACCAATAAAAAAGAAGAAGAATTTAATTATTAAAAAATTAAAATGGCCAGGCGGTGGTGGCGCATGCCTTTAATTCCAGCACTCGGGAGGCAGAGGCAGGCGGACCTCTGTCTCAGAAAATAAAAACAAAAACAAAACAAACAAACAAAAAAAATGTTCACACTAGCCTTTCAGATCATTTGAGGTTCTTTGTTTGTTTGATTTTTAGAGTTTTGCTTATATCCCGGTCTGGCTTTAACTCAGATCTTCCTGCCTTAGACCCATGAGTGCTGGGGTGATGAGAATGTCTTACCACACCCACCAAAAACATTTGTAGATTTACTCTTCACCTTTCCATTTCAGGAACCTTCAGCTTATGGTGCCATCCCAAGTTTGAGGACCGCTGTCAGTCTGTGGTAGAGTTCATTAAGAGAGCCATCATGCACTCCAAGAATGGGAAATTTCTCTATTTCTTGAGATCCAGGGTGCCAGGTAAAGTGTAATTATAGTAATTATTATTGTTGTTGCTTTTTTGAGACAGGGACTTACTGTGTATTTCAGGCTGGTCTTGAGCGTTCTGTGTTGCCCAACCTGGTCTTAAACATATGGTCCTCTTGCCTCAGGCTAGCTATATTAATTATTAAACCTAACTTGGTTATGATATAGTATTCTACCAGAATGTCCCAGCCCCAAACAAAAGCCACAGCTGAAACTGTTTGTCCTGGCTATTGTAGGAACCCCTTTTCCTGCAGAGTCCACTGAATAATCCCAGCCCTTGTATGTTAATCTTACAATGTTCTGAAGAATGATTTCTACTTCTCTGACCATGTGAAGAAGAAAACCTAGGCATCTTGTACCATTTGACATTAAGATGGCTTCTTGCTGCTGCTGTTACAGGTGTCTTGGCTCTCTCACTTGTGAAGTAGAAATTGACATCTCTCAATCTCTCATGTCACTTCCTCAGGGACTGGGATGTGAGAGTGGGCTCACAGAAAGGCAGTGAGTGGCCAGACGTTGGTGGCACACACCTTTAATTCCAGCACTCGGGAGGCAGAGCCAGGAGGATCTCTGAGTTCAAGGCCAGCCTGGTCTACAGAGCAAGATCCAGGACAGGCACCAAAACTACACAGAGAAACCCTGTCTCAAAAAAAAAAAAAAAAAAAAAAAAAATGAAAGTCAGTGTGTGAGTGAGTCCAGGAGGCTGGGCTCAGTTGTTTATGAGATGTCGGCTACAGGTTTGTCTATACTGTACTAACTGACGAAGAGAAGTGGGGTTGTTGTTGTTTTTATTTGGTATATTGACATCCCTACTTCTTGTTAAAGTCAAAGATTTCTCTCCTTTTGGGAGCACTGTCCTGTTCTTGGCTTCACCAGTATGGTCACATAGTCAACCAGCTCATTCAAGAATGTACCTGCCTGGTCTATCAGAGGAGGCAGAGGAAATTGGTTTGTAGCATTGGATAAAGAAAACTATCAGGCACATTGATGATGTGAAGAATTTGTAGGATACAAGAAGAACTTCAAATGAGAGCTTCTTGCTTTCACTTTGAATCAAATTAACTTCCTAAGCAGGGTGCCAAGAAATGGCTCTGAAATGTAGGAGTTGCTGCGGAGCCTTGGGCAGAACCTCAGGAACAGGATTGGGCCAGGTGACAGTGATGTTTGTATAATGTTGGTGATTTAAATAAGGCACGACAGCGTGTGAACTGTATTAATTCTCACTTCATTTGGGATTTGGTGCTGAGCTGCCAACACCATGGGGGCTCATGCATTTCTCTTAGTTGAAGGAAAATGCTAGAATTCTTGAGGATTGACTCTGCTTAGCAATTTTTAACATTTGTGGATATGATGGATATTTATTTAACAAACATTTATTTGTAACTCAGTATAAAAAGTAAGCCAGTCACTACCCTCAGGCAGCTGATGGCCTTAAGGAAGGGACGGGAGAAAAACAAAGGGAGAAGAACCTGCAAGCATAGGAGTGATTTTCAGGGATGGGGTAATGAGCTCTGCTTGTGTGAGGTAGGCAGTGTCAGCAAGATGTCTTACTGCTCTGGAGTGCCTCTGCTTGCAGACTGTTGAGAGACTTGGTGAACTCTTAGGTGCTACCAGAACAGCTCTTTTTATCCCACAGATGTGCTTGATCTTCAGAAATGGCAGCTGAGATTTCTAACATTGTACGTGGGCTAGAGTTTATAGTATTTGCTACTATTTATTGAGTGCCTGTTGTATACTAAGTGGTAGGTCAGGTTTCTAGTTTGAATATCTCTTAATTCTTTTAACCACCTCAAAGTTAGCTAATTGATTAGTCCATTAAAATTTTAGGTAATGGAACTGGGCATTTAACTCAGTTGGTAGATTGCTTGTCTAGCATTCATGAAGCCCAGGTCCCAGCACAGCATAAAACTAAGTGTAGTGGGCAAACTTGTAATCTTAGCACTCAGGATGTGAACTGAACCCAGGGTCGTGGGCAAGCTGGGCAAACTCTGTGATGGAAGAATCACATTCTCAGTTGTCTGTCTGTCTGTGTTTGCTTTGGGAGGTATGTCTCATGTTTCCCAGGCTGGCTTTAAGCACACTATCTAGCTGAAGATGAACTTGTGATCTCAGCACTCAATATGTAGCCCAGACTAGTCCTGAACTTGTGACAATCCCCTTGCCTTAGCCTCCTAAGTACTGGAATTATAGCTGAATGCTGCCATACCCTGCTGGGACAGATTTTTAAATATAACAAGTTCACCATAGAATGAGACTCTGCCTCAAATATTTTTAAATAAAATATTGTTTGTCTGGAATTTACCTATTGTAACTCCATGGTTACAATATGGCTCTCTGAATTTCCTGTGAAGTCATTATTGGATCCAAAGACTAGACTGATCCATTTGGATGTTTGGTGGAGGAGGGGTACCCACAGCACTCTTCTTAGGAGAACACTATACGGGCAGAACTTGAGCACTGTCAGCTCCTGCACAACCGACCGACTTCCCTTCCCTCATTATTGTTAGTTAAGACTTTCCTTTTGTTTTTCTTCCCATCCCACCCCCCACCGCCTCCTAGGCAGTGTCCTATAGTCCTTACTGACCTCAGACTGACTATATAGTTGAGGCAGACCTTGAACTCCTGATTCTCCTGCCTCAGTTACAATAATCAGGATTATTCTACATAGGCATGCTCAAGGCCCATCTCCTGGGTGATTATAAATCTGTTAAAATGACAGTGCTTACTATGCTCGTGGCCATGTTATAATACAATATAATGCTGAGATTCAAGCACCTTTACCCACTGAGCTACCCTGCTGACCCATCATCACCTTTTTTTTTTTTTTTTTAAGTCCAAAATCTTTAACTGTGAGCTCCTATAGAATCAAAGAGGCTACACACTTCAACTTTCAAGGGCACCAGGGCCTATGAGCTTAAGTGAACCAGGGTCTTCACAAGATAGGCTTCCAAGGGGTAAGATGTTCCCTCAGGATCCCTTTCCTATTGCGCAAGTGCAGATAGGCTATCTCTGCAATGGTGCTGATTTCTTTAACAATCACAGCTGCTTTCTCAGCACTGGCCTGAATGCTCTCATTTTGAAGTGGTCTATGCCACACAAAGTAGTCCATTAGCTGTCAACTTTTCTCAGGTTCTCAGGACATAAGCAGAATGAAAGCACATTCTTGGCTAAAACAGTACATTAATGGCTTCTAGCCCAGTTCCTGATAGAGTCCTTACTCCCCTCTGAAACCTCATGAGTGGGCCCCACTGTCCAAGTTTCCTTGGTATTCTTGCCTTCCAAGTTCCCATGAGAATGGCCAGTTAAGCTCTGCTTCCAGCTTTTTAAATACACTGTTCCAAACTCTTCTATATTCTAGCCACAAAACAGGTTCAGTGGCTTAAAGACCATATAACCAGGTTTATCAGCAATGACCCCACTCCTGGCACCAATTTCTAACTTTTTCTCTTGGTATGGTAAACTATCCCAAAGCAGTCTAAGGGAAGCCATAGGTAGGGTTTAGTGGTTGAAGCACTTGCTGGTTTAGCAGAGAACCTGGGGTCCAGTTCAGCATCCACATGGCAGTTCACAACTGTCTCTAATTCCAGCTCCCTCTTCTGGCTTCCTCTGGCCAGACATTCATGTAGTGCACTTACATGTAGGCAGAGCACTCATACACATAAAATAAAAATGAATAAATCTTTAAAAAAAAGAGTGCACACTGCTCTTGCAGAGAACTCACACTTAGTTCCCAACACTCATATTAGGTGTCTCACAACTAACTGTATGTAACTCCAGCTCAGGGGGCATCCAGGACCCTTTTATGGGTTCCATGGGTATGTGTACACTTGTGGTGCACGTAAACTCAGGCAGGCACACACGTACATGTACATAATGAATAAAAGTGAGTTCTAGGCCAACCAGGGCTATATAGTGAGACTCTGTCTTAAAAAAAAAAAAGAAAAAAAATTAAGCTGGGCGGTGGTGGCACACGCCTTTAATCCCAGCACTCAGGAGGCAGAGCCAGGCCGATCTCTGTGAGTTCGAGGCCAGCCTGGGCTACTGAGTGAGTTCCAGGAAAAGGCGCAAAGCTACACAGAGAAACCCTGTCTCGAAAAACCAAAACACTACAATAAAAGTAATATAAAAAGCAACTTAAAAGAATTGTTTATTTTTCTTTGAAAGTTAAATTTATTCTTTTTTTTTTTTTTTAAGATTTATTTTATTTATTATGGATACAGAAGAGAGTGCCAGATCTCATTACAGATGGTTGTGAGCCACCATGTGGATGCTGGGACTTGAACTCAGGACCTCTGGAAGAGCAGTCAGTGCTCTCAACCTCTGAGCCATCTCTCCAGCCCTAAATTTATTCTTATGATATGTGTGTCTTAGTTAGGTTATTGTTGCTGTGATATAACACCATGATCAAAAGCTACAGAGTGAGTTCCAGGACAGGGTCCAAAGCTACACAAAGAAACCCTATCTTGAAAAACCAAGGGGAAAAAAGCAACTTGAGTAATGTCTTAGGGTTTCTATTGCTGTGAAGAGACACCATGACCATGGCAACTCTTATAAGAAAAACATTTAATTGGCTGGTTTACAGTTCAGAGATTTCGTCCATTATCATCGTGGTGTTGTTGCTGGATCCTGACGGCTTCCTCAGGGGAGGGGGTGAGAAGGTGCAGTGTCAATGACACAGACACCAGCAAACTCGTTATTGAGTATCGGGGAAGGCCTTATCTACCCCCTTCCCAGCATCTAATCTGGTGGCATTGTGTGGTCATCCCTCATTGGCTGGGCATGATAAGTAACTCCAACGATGCCTATTGCGAGGCCCTCAGGTAGACTCGGCATGATTTGAGCCAATTTCCTGGACCCTATGGGCCTGTCCTACTACATGGTGGGACATAGCGTTGTGCAGGCAAACATGGTGCTGGAGAGATAGCTGAGAGTCCTCTATCTATGGCAGGCAACAGGAAGTGATCTTAGATACTGGGCGGTATCTTGAGCATATATGAGACCTCAAAGCCCATCCCCACAGTGACATACTTCCTCCAACAAGGCCACACCTAATGTGCCAGTCCCAATGAGCTACATCCAAACTACCACAGGGAGCAAAGAGTTTGTTTGACTTACCTATCCTGAGTCACAGTCCTTTGAGGGAAACCAAGGCAGGAACTTAAACCAGGTGGGAATCTGGAGGCAAGATCTGATGCAGAGTCCATGGGGGAGTGCTGCTTACTAGCGTACTCCTCATGGCTTACTTAGCTTGTTTTCTTATAGAACCCAGGACCACCAGCTCAAGGGTGACACCACCTACAATGTGCCCCCCCCATCAGTCACTAATTGAGAAAATGCCCCACAGCCAAAGCAGTTTACCTATACAGCCCAATCTTATGGAGGCCTTTCCTCAGTTGAGGTTCCCTTCTTGATATTACTCTAGCTAGGGTTAAGTGGACAGAAAACTAGCCAACACAGTGTGTATGATGTTTTGCCTACATGTATGTCTGTGTACCACATGTATGCCTGGTATCCAAGGATGCCAGAAAAGGATATCACATCCCCTGAGTCTAGAGTTAGAGAAGGTTGTGAGCTGCCATGTGGTTGCTGAGAATCGAATCTGTGGAAGAGCAGCCAGTACTTGTAACTGCTGAGCCATCTCTCAAAAGAGAAAGGGTTCATTTAGCTCACAGTTGAGTCCGGTAATATAGTCCATCATGATGGGAAAGTCAAGGTAGCAGAGGCTTGAAGCAGCTGGTTACGTTTTCTCCTTAGCCAGGAATAGAGCATTAAAGGCATGCTGCTACTCAGCTCTCTTTCTGTATTTGCAGACTAGTGGGTGGGTCTTTCCTTCTCACTGTAACAAGATGACCTCTGCAAGCATAGTCAGAGGCCCGTTTCAAATTTCATTCATTCATTTTGGGGTGCTGGGCATCAAACTAAGGCCTTGCTCATGCTAAGCAGGTGCTCTACCACTGCACTATTCTGAGTACCCCTACTTCATTCATTTTTCAACTGATAAATAAATAAATAATATAAAATAAATTTTTTTTTTGGTTTTTCGAGACAGGGTTTCTCTGTAGCTTTGGAGCCTGTCCTGGACTAGCTTTGTAGACCAGGCTGGCCTCGAACTCACAGAGATCCATCAGCTTCTGCCTCCTGAGTGCTGGGATTTCAGGCACTCGCCACCACCACCCGGCTATATTATTTTTATTATTGAGTTATTTACATAGTATATTTCTCTCTCTCTCTCTCTCTCTTTTATTTTTCAAGACAGGGTTTCTCTGTGTAACAGTCCTTGCTGCTCTGGAACTTGCTTTGTAGACCAGGCTGGCCTCAAACTCACAGAGATCTGCCTTCCTCTGCCCTGTGAGTGCTGGGATTAAAGGTATACACGACCACCGCCCAACTCTTTATACATTCTTTGTATAAATCTCTTACCATGCCTGCAACTACAGTCTCTCATTCTGTGTTGTCGTTTTGAGTTCTTGTTTGTCTTTTTAATTTGAGGCAGGGTCTATCTATGTTGGTCATGCTAGCCTTGGCCTTGAACTCAGAGACAAGTCTGCTCTACTTCCTGAGTGGGTGCATCACCATGCCAGGACCACAGCTGTGATTTTTCCTTTCTTGATGCTCTCCTTTGAAAGACAGTTTCATGTGACGCATTCCTCTGCTGACCTTGTATTGCCTCACTGTGAAGTCATAAAAGCAGTGGGACCAGGCAAGTGTGAACTGGAGCTTCCAAAACCAGAAGCCAAAGAAATCTTTCCTCTTCTAAAAATTGACTCTTTTATGTTACTCATCTCCCATTTATCCCTCCTCCCTCCCTCTATCTATCCCTCTCTACCTCCCTCTCTGTCTCCCCATTTCCCTTCCTCCTTGCCTGCTTGCTTCCCTGTACTTGAGAGGTAGAAATGGAAGGAGCCCAGCCTGGACTATATGAGCCCTCACCTCAGCAAAACAAAACAAAGCAACAGAACCTGAAGAAAGGGGCTGCAGTGATAGCTGAGCAGTTAAGAACGTCTGCTGTTTTTAAGGACTAGGGTTTATCTTCCCAGTGGCTTACAAATGCCTGTAACTCCAGCTCCAGGGTCTCTGACACCCATGTTTGGCCTCCTAGCAGTGGGGGCCATAGAGACACACAACACACACTAAAAAATAAAATTAAAAAAAAAAAAAACCAGCCACCTGGATGGGGGAGGAAGACGAAAGACCTTCAGAATAGGAGCCTTAGTCTGTCAGGGTGAGGTGTCTAGCAGAGGTTGGTCATGTATAAATCAGCACTGGCTGTCTGAGATACCCTTTCCCAGAAGACAGGTGCTCACAGGAGCCACCTAAGAAGAACATTTCTCCCAAGGTTCCCTTTGCTGTGGCAGAGCCATACCACGATCTTTTCCTTTAGGTGTAGCAGGTACTGAAGGCAGGCTGCCTTTAGTATTTTCTAACCAGTTGTGTCTGCAGTATTTCATTTTTTTAAAGATATATATATATATTTATGTATGAGTGCTCTGTCTGCGTGTACACCTTTATGCCAAAAGAGGGCATCAGATCCCACTGTAGATGGTTGTGAGCCACCGTGTGGTTGCTGGGAATTGAACTCAGGACCTCTGGAAGAGCAGCCAGTGCTCTTAACTGCTGAGCCATCTCTCCAGTCCTGTCTGCAGTATTTCTTTGAATAGGACTGTGGCTAAGAAAAGAATTCTTAGCTGGGTGTGGTGGCATATGCCTTTAATCCCAGGACTCTGGGATGCAAAGTCGATTTCTGAGTTTGTGTCCAGCCTGGTCTACAGAGGGAGTTCCAGGACAGCCAGGACTACACAGAGAAACCCTGTCTCGGAAAAGCAGAAAACAGCATTCCTTCAGTGACTTTTCAGTCTGGTTTTCAGTTTGCTTCTCCTACTCTCCATAGCCCCTTCATTTATGGAAACAGGACATTGTTCTTTCATTTGAATGTGTTTCAGTGTCCTGCCATTCTTGGTGGCTTCTGTGGCCTTCCCTAGCAGAGAACTTGCTGACCCATGTGGGGGTGTCTGCTGTGGGGCCTGGCAGGCTCTTGAGCTCAGCTTGCTCAGGCTGCTGTAGTTCTCTCAGAAATCTCCTCATCTTTGTTCCTGGAACCCAGCCTCGTGCTTCAGGGGTGGGAAGGAGAGGAGTGAAGGAGGAAGATGCAGAGCTGGCCTGGGAAGACAGGTGCAGGAATGGCGCCTTTGATACCAGCTCCACCCTCCTCTGCCCTCCTTTCTGCTTTCAGTTGGAATCTTGTGGGGCCTTTCAGAGCGTGTTCTCCGACAACACTGCTACAGAGAGGGCTTGAAATGAGGCTTTCTGTCCTGCCAGCCAGCTCCCAGATAATGACACAGAGACTTACTAGTTCTGACAGCTCGGTCTTAGCTTAGGCTTCTTCCACTAACTTTATAACTTAACCCATATTTTTAAATCTACAGTCTACACATGGCTTTTACTTCTATCCCATTCTGTATGTCTGACTCGTTCCGAATCTCCATGGCCTCTCTGCCTCTCTTCTTCCCAGAGTTCTCTCTGCCTAGACGTCCCATGTAGACTTCCTGCCTAGCTATTGGCCATTTAGCTCTTTATTAAACCAATCCAGAAGGCACCTTGACAAAGACACATCTTCACAGTGTACAAAAAGATTATTCTGCAACAAGGACTAAACTTCACCGCACATCCTTTGTGGTAATAAAGGCTGTTCAAGCCATAGTACCACTAAACATCCTGAGCCCAGGTGTTGAGGATATGCTAGATCATGCTGAACAACCATCTCCCATTCCCAACAGCTCTGGAGACTTGGCTTCTTGTCCTTTCCTAAGAACCTCAAGCCTGTGCTTGGCCCCTTGGCCCCAAGGAGTCTTTAGTTGGGCCTTGGTTTTTGGGCTGTTCTCCACAATTAGGAGTGATTCTGGAAGCCAAGTGTGGTGGCTTACACCTATAGTCCTAGTACTCAGGAGTCTGAGGCAGGAGGATTGCTCTAGGTCGAGGCTAGCCTATCTATATAGTGAGTATCAGTTTAGCCTGTACTATGTAGTAAGACCCTGTCTGGGAAAAAAACCAAATCAAAACAGAATGTTGCTGGGGAGGTTAGCAGAGGACACTAAATTCCCTTGAGTAGAATATGGTAGTGGTACTTCACAGATGCTGTCCATAGCCCTTTAGGAGGGGCCTTTGCACAGTGTAGAGTACACGTGAACTCCAAGACAGCCCCACGACAGCCCCGCATTTCTCTTCCTCTGGGAGCTGTGGGTAGCTGTGTTACTCTCTCTGAGGAGTCTACTTTGTTTTCCTTCTTGAAGGGCTGCCACCAACACCAGTACAGCTGCTCTACCCAGTGTCCAGATTCAGCAATGTCAAGTCCCTCCAGCATCTTTGCAGATTCCGGATCCGGCAGCTTGTCCGAATAGATCATATCCCGGATCTCCCACTGCCTAAGTATAATGGGGTCATCAGGGTTAGGGCAGGGTGGTGGGTTAGAAGTGGCTTTGAAGCTTGCAAGTTGCCCCCAGAGGCCCAGCCCAGCATAAAATATTTGTAGGCAATGTTCTTTCGTTTCTGTGTCTTAGCACTTAACTCTAGAGCTGTATAATTTTTGCAGCAGAAAGGGAGGAAGATGTGTATGTTGGCCTCACTCTGCAGGCCTTGGGCAGAGTGCAGTGCAGTAGAATAAGGGAGACAAGTGTGTAAGGAGTGAGGTGAGAATTTGGTCAGGTGGGCAAAGGCTGTTCAGTAGTTGTAGTCGGATAAATGAATGGAGAAGGGAGGGTTCAGCAAGAGAGGTTTCTTAAAGGAAACAACCGTCAATTTTCTGAGAAGTGTCTTCTATAAACAGTACACTCTGTGTCTCCTTGCTTTTCACAGACCTCTGATCTCTTACATTCGGAAGTTCTACTACTATGATCCTCAGGAAGAGGTGTACCTGTCCCTAAAGGAAGCGCAGCTCATTTCCAGACAGAAGCAAGAGGTGGAACCCTCCACGTAGCAGCGAGGGTCTCTGCTGTTCAACATAAAGGTAGGAACACTCTGCCTTTTTACTTCCTGAGTATATTTCTGACCTGTATGTACTTCTGACCCACACATTTATCTGATAATTGGTTCCCTAATAGGTACATACTTCATTTGAAGAAAAACAACACAACAGGGATGAAGACTTAAAGCAGTGGTTCTTAATCTTAATGCTTCGACCTTTAATATAATTTCTCATGTTGTAGGGATCTCCAACCATAAAATTATTTTCGTTGTTACTTCACAACTGTAATTGTGTTACTGTTAGGAATCGTCATGTAAATATTCTCGGAGATAGTTTGTCAAAGGGGTTGCAACCTACAGGTTAAGAGCTCTAAGTCTCTTACAGAAGACCCAGGTTCAGCTCTCAGCACCCATACAGCAACTCAAAACCATCTGTAACACCAGTTCCAAGGGGTGGGGTGCCCTCTTCTAGCCTCCATGGACACCAGACAAACACGAAAGAGAGGCAGATGGATCTACAAAGTGAGTTCCAGGACAGCTGGGGCTGTTACACAGAGAAACCCTGCCCCGAAAAACAAAACTAACTAACTAAATAAATAAATATTTATTTATTTATTTTAGCCAAGCTGAACATGGTGTTATACATCTGTGATCCTAGCATTTGGGAGTTGACAGCAAGAGGATCATTAACTCAAGGCCCATTGTAGGGGAAGGGTGGCATACTATAAGATGAGGAAGGCAAACACAGTGACTGCAAATTCGGCCTTCTAATATGTGCTGTAGCTGATCTCCAGAATACTGCATGCATGATACAGAAAGCAAGAGCCCAAGGGGGGATAAACTTGCAAGGAATTCACGTATGCCTTTATTTTCAAAAGGTATGATTTTAGTAAGAGTTCCACTGAGGCCCATAGCTTGAGATGGGGGATGAGAAAAAGCAGCCTGCCTTTTCTCGGCCACCACAAAGTAAATGTTCAAAAGGATGAATTAGACTGGGCAAGGTGGCACATACCTATAATCCCTGCATTGAGGAGGTAGAGGCCACAGGATCAGAGTTCACGGTTGACCTCAGCTACATAGCAAGTTTGAGGCCAGCTTTATGAGACCCTGTTTCAAATTCTACCCCCAACACCAAAATTTAAGTAAGTAAGTAAATAAATAAATAAGTAAATAAATTAAACAAACAAACAAATAAATAAATAAATAAATAGTGTCTGGAGAGGAGGCTCAACAGTTAAGACCACATACTGCTTTTGCATAGGACCTGAGTTCAATTTCCAACACCCATGTCCAGCAGCTTACAACCTGCTATAATTCCACCTCCAGGGAGCTTCAGCACTCTACTCTGGTGTCTGAAGACACCATACTCATGCACAAGCCCACATAGACACACATATATACATATAATTTTAAAAAAGAAAAGAATAAGTGAGGCAATGGTTGAAGTCAGAGGCCATTTTCCCACTGCCCTGCTGAGGTCTACTCTTTATTTGTAAGTTGTTTTGATTACTGGTTTTTGTTGGAAATTCTTGTCTTTACTGGTAGTAGCAGTTGTAGTGTGTGCATGTGGAGGTCAAGGAGTTCTTTCCTTCACTGTTACATGGTAAATTAAGCTCAAGTCACCAGGCTTTCCAGGCAAGTGCCTTAAGCCACTGAGCCATCTTGCTAATCCTGTTTATTTACAGATAGTCCATGTAGCTCTAGCTAACCTTGAACTCCTGGGCGTTCCGCCTGCATCTCCCCAAGTCCTGGGATTATAGGCATAATCACCATACCTCTGTGCCAGTGGAGTCTAGTTATTTATTTATTTATTTTAAGATTTTATTTTTATTTTAGTTATGTGTGGGTAGAAGTGGTACACATATGAGCACAGGTGCATATATAGTCCAGAAGAGTCAGATCACCTAGAACCATATTTATGCCCCATGCAAGACCTAAACTAATCTCTATAGTTTTCCTCTAGCTAGGTTGGTTATTTATTTGTTTGTTTATTGCTAGGGTCTTACTATGTCACTATATACTACCATGTGTGGTCTAATAAGGTTTTTTGTTTTTTATTTTTGTTTTTTTTTTTGAGATGGGATCTCAGTATGTAGCCTTGGCTGGTCTGGAATTCAAGTAGTCTTCAAACTCACAGAGATTTGCCTACCTCTGCCTCCTGAGTTCTGGGATTAATGTCTGGAATTTAAAAGCTCTACCACACCTGGCTTACTTAATACTAAAGTGAACATTGAAAAGTTGGCCTGAGTAGGAAGTAGGATTTATGGGATCTGTTGGTTTGGCCATGCTGTCTACTGCACATACTCACCTTCCATCCCAGTGTCATCAGCCAGTTTGGTGTTAACCTGAAAGCTGTTTCTAAGCACTGACTACTTGTCCTTCTCATGTGTTCCTCAGTCCTATCCCCTACTCAGAGCTCCAAGAGCAGCAGCCTTAAAGTGGGAGCTCTAGTTTCTCGGCCTCTCTGCTCTTTTCCAGAGGAGTATGACACCTAGAGTTATTGTCCCATGTTTCCTTACTTGAATTTGGTTTTTCGAGACAGGGTTTCTCTGTGTAGCTTTGCGCCTTTCCTGGAACTCTCTTGGTAGACCAGGCTGGCCTCGAACTCACAGAGATCTGCCTGGTTCTGCTGGGATTAAAGGCGTGCGCCACCACCGCCCGGCTCTTCCTTGAATTTTTGTATGTGGAGCTGAGGATCGAACCCAGGGCCTTGCGCTTGCTAGGCAAGCGCTCTACCACTGAGCTAAATCCCCAACCTGTTTTGCCTGTATTTATTTCTATGCACCACATTCATGCCTAGTGGCCAGGGAGGCCAGAAGAAGGCATCAGATCTCCTGGAACTGGAGTTACAAATAGTTGTGAACTGCCATGTGGGTGCTCTGAGGAGTAGCCAGTGTTATTAAAGGCTAAGCCAGTTCTTCAGCCCCACAATTGTGTTTTCTGCCGAGGTAAACTTAGTGTGTATCTCCTGGGCTCTGGAAGTCCTAGATCCTGTGTTGTTATGGGAAGCAGGAGAGTCATGCTAATGAGTATTATCAGGGGCAGAGGGAAAGACAAAGACCAAGAGATGGTTGCTTCAGAATACTGTGGAACTCTGACTTAAGGGTTCTCGTCTGGATGTAAAACTGCTCAGATCTTTAGTCACATGCAGGTTGTGTGCCTTGGAAGTAATTCCTAGCATATCCAAGTGCCTAAGCATATAGGAAGAGTTCTCTGTGGTGGCCTTACAGAGAACATTAGGGCAAGAGCTGGGTATGGTGACATGTCTGTAACCCCAGCACATGGAAGACAAAAGCAGTAGGATCTGTCCCTCCTCCCCTCCTTTTTTTTAAAGGTTTTGTTTAACTATGTTACTGTAAAGGAGTGTGTAGACATGAATGCAGGTACTTTGAAAGGCCAGAAGAGGGTGTCAGGTTCCCTGGCTCTGGAGTTACAGGTACTTGTTAAACCGCCCCCACTCCCACTCCCCATCTTGGATACTGAGAACTGAACTTGGATCTTGGAAGAGCAGCAAGTATTGTGTGTGTGTGTGTGTGTGTGTGTGTGTGTGTGTGTGTGTGTGTGTGCGCGCGCGCGCGCGCGCACACACTCTTGATTTAATGTACACCTATGCATATAGAAGCCTGTAGAGAAGGCGGCTTTACACCCTCTGGAAACAGAGTTAATAAGGGTTAATAAGCCACCATGTGGGTGCTGGTTACCGAGCTCAGGTCCTCTGCAAAAGTAGTAAGCACTTTTAACCTCTGAGCCATGTCTCCAACTCCCTATTGAGAAATAATAGGATCTTTCAGTTAGAACATGATTTCTGTGGGTGCTGTGCCCTGCAGGAAACCCACAATAATAGGAGCACATTCAGAAGGCCTCGGGTGTTGGGGATTCCAGACATCATCATATGGGGGGACATAATTGTACTGAAAATACAATTAACCCAGGGAAGAGTGTTAGGGTGGGCAGCTGAAAGAAATCCTGGGGGGGTTCCCAGGGAAGAGTGTTTATGTCCTTTGTGGCTTTGTGAGACAGAACGAGGAGCAACATGAACAGAGGCAGTTGGCACATCTGCTGTTACAGTGTTCATGGAAGCATCTGGTTGTCCGGCTGCCATTCTGCTTTGAGGCTGCTCTTCTCCCGCCGACAGTGGCTGCTCTGTTCTCCTCTCACTCCCTTTGGTTCTGTACTGTGTCTGAACTGTGGTTTTTGTTGGTTTGTTTCCCTTTTTACCTAGGCATATTGGTTGCCAAGCTCCAGTCTGAAGAACCAAATGAAGCTACCACAAAAGAAGGACTTGGCAGAAAGAGAGAAGAGAGAGGGTTGTGATTCCTGGCACAGACTTTGGTTCCCCTGCAGCTCTGGGGCTTGGAAGAAGCACACAACCACCCTCCAAGTGGGGCTCCCCGTTCTACCCAACCCTGTGCACCCCAGAGATGAGCTCCTTGGAAAACTGGAAGAAGTCTTAACACTGTTTCTTTTCAGAAGTTATGTTTTGCTATTTACATTTCTCAGTGTAGAAAACTCAGTTGAAGGCAGCTGGGGTTTATACCCATTGGGTTGAAAGTGGTGTTGGGATGGGCAGGTCAGGGAAAAGGTGAGGGAAGGCTGGAGGTTCGGCTGGAGGTTCGGCTGGCGCCAAAGGCAGCCTTGAAGTCCTTTCTGTGAACCTGAAGGAGGGCAGGGGAACCAGAGAAGCAGAGAAGATGTGATTGGTAGTTTCTGAAGGTTCTCGTCTCCAGCTTCAGTAGGAGAGAAGAGAAGGGTGGTGGGTGAAAGAGAGGCTGGCCCTGCTCGCTGCTGGGGTGGTGACTCCCCACTCCTGTCCTTTTAAGGTTTACAAACCTGATTTCAGAATCGCATCTTGTGGAATCGTTGTTCATTTTGTTGTGCTGAATTCCTTAAGCTCAGAGACCCGAGGCAAACCCCCTCCATCCTCACCCCTTCCCCAGTGACTACATTTCACTCTGGTTATAACACCACTTGGATTGCTTCCGCCAGCTGTCAGAGCAGTGGTGTTTCTTGTCACCTGGGCTGTTGTTCAGAGCTCCAGTCTAGGCTGCTGAGGTTAATGGAGCATGCTTCCAGGCTCTTCATGGCAAAGCATGCCTACAGCTGAGGAGCCAGCGTTACCCCATCTGTCTGTCAGCTAGCGAGAGGAAATATGGAGGAAGTGAGAAACAGCTATTGTGTCTCTGAAGGAGCCTTCATGTCTCAGCCTTAATGGAGAGTCGAGTCTCACAATCATAGATTTATCACCATCGTCCCACCTCTGGGATGGGAGGTGGCAAGGGCTTCCTCATTTTCCACATTCGTTCTTGCAGCGCGGCCATTTCCTGAGTCAGACCCCATTGCTCTCCTTCACTGGGAAGTCTTGTCAGATGCTAGTTTGAAAGTTGCCTGTTTTCCAGAGGGCTGTGAAAGAGGGAAGGACTTGAGTGCTTGAGCTGTCTCTGTGTCTGAGGCTGGCCATGGCCAGTCATAGGCTACATAAACGTGCTCTCCTAAAGAGGTCCTCTGGGAGAAGTAACTGTCAAGATGGATGGTGGGCTGTTGGGTCTTCCTTATGTTCCTGTAGTGTCCACATGACAGCCTTTTGAGTTCTCTCTGCTTGTATCTGCCTTATGTAACAAACTGAACATCAGGTTTGGAGTTATGGGTGGTTTAGGGTGAAGCCCTGTGGGCTCCCTCTGCATGGAGTCAGTCACCTTCCTCCTCCTCTAGCTAACCAGAAAGGAAATGTGCTTCCTTAGCAGGCTGTAAAGAAATGAATTGTGTATGTGTTTTCTAGCCCGCTTGTGTCAGGTCTCATGGTACTCTTCCTTCTTGAGGTCATATTACCAACAGCAAGATCCTGATTCAGCGATTGGCATAACTGTAAGTTCTGCCTCCGGAGGGTCCAGGTCACTCACCATCATACATACAAAAAGGGCCACTCTTCAATAGAGCCCCAAATCTAGAATCCACAGAGATCTTCAAGTGTTTAATCTGTAGGTTGGAGGGATTCCGTCTCCAATTTCAGCCACCCATAATTGAAAAAGTAGTTTTCATCCTATGTCTGCATGGCTCTGAGCTAGGTAGTGTGGAAGGACATATGAGGAGAAGATCCCTTCCCTGAGGGAACTGCAAAGTGACTGTTGCATAGGAGGCAATTGGAGAGCACTCATCACAGCAGAAGGTCAAGGACCATCTTTAAAGACAGAGTGGGCGTCATCAGGGTAGACCAGCCAGTCTAGGAAAGCTCTGTGGTGACGGGGCTTTGGGTTGTAGGCAGGCAGTGTAACAGAGCACTCAAACTAAAGTACAGAAGGAGAAGTCTTTGCGTGGCAAGTACGCGACCGCCTTAAATAGCATCATCGAGTCCTACTTGACTGCGAAGGTCTAGACTGAAACCTCCCAATAGTTAGTTCATCAGGTCTGAAGGCTAAGGAGGTGTGAGGGTGTGGTGGAGGGCAAAACCAGAAGTCGGCAGACACCTCTGTGGTACCAGTGGAGACTTTACATTCTGGTGCAAACCAGACCTGCTGCCAAGCATGGGCAGCCTCACCCTTTTTGTTCTGGGAAAGTGTGTTGCACAGTGGACATGATCTGCATGTATTTCAGACATAGCCCAACTGGTCTGACCCTTCCTTGGCAGAGTGGACTGCAAAACAGAGCACTGTGGGAGACAGCTCTATAAGGCATGACTTGGCACCTGGGAGACCTTGTGTAGAAGAGAATGTTTGGGGAGAGCAGTTGAGGCAGTTGCCTGGACTTCAGGCTGGCTGGAGAAGAGGGCAGGAGCAAGGCCAGAAGTCAGCATTGGCCTTCGCCCTTTGCCCATGCTGGACAGTGCTAGTGGAAATGCAGTCCACGGAAAGGACTCACTTGTCTTTGGTGGTTTTGTGTCAGTCACAAACTATGAAAGGCCATCACTTCTAGAGACCTGCTGTGGATTTCTGAGTTGTGGTTGGGAGAGTCACTATTCCTTCCCAGCCCCAGCGTATGTAACCTTCACTTGTTTATAACTGATCTATTATAACCTTCTTCAAGACGGGTATGTGCCAGTGTAAGCTAGTGACAACTACTGTTGCAACCCAGATTTACTTGAAATGCATGTTTGTGCGGGAGCATAGGCATGGGGAGAGCAAGGGCTTGGCTGGGGCCAGCTGTCCTGATTGGAAGTTTAGGCTGATGCCAGGGTGAAGTAAATGTAGATGGCAGTGCCAGCCTCTAGACAAACTTGAAAGTGACCCTAGTTCCTGTTTCTCTTTCCCATGGTCACTTAGGCCAAGCAGGGAGTAGTGATGGGATGTTGGCACATTCCCCTCTGAGGCACATCCCATAAGGACTGGGGAATAGTTCAGTCTAGCTCCAGGAAGGTCTCCAGGGGGCCACCACCCTTTCAGCCTTTCCCCATGCTCCTAGAAGGGCATAGCCTGCTGGAAGTCCCTACCCCAGTGGGAAGTAGGGACAGGAGAAACTTCCCCAGGTAAGACATTTATTTTCCTTCCCTGTTGCCTCTCCTGACCTTTGAGCCCAGGAGTCAGAGGTCAAGTCACTGAGATATAAGGTTGTAGAAGTCTTGTCTGCAGTTGGGGTGTTGGGAACATCTTCACTAGCGGGGACTAGGATTTGTTTTCCACTTTCAGAGTATGGCATGCCCCTGTGTGGAGGGGAAGAGCTTTGAGTTCGACATTTTCCCTATGGGAATCCTCTTGGTTTGGTTTATGGGAAGAGGGGAGTAGGTAAGTGGTTTTTATTTCTAGTCATCAACACAGCTGTCCTCACACTAAATTTGTGCTATTGCATACATGTAGCCATCTTTCTTTTCACTGCAGCAGTGTTTATCAGTAGTTCAAAATGATTTATTTGCTCCTGGGGAGTAAAACCTTTTTTATTAAAAAGAAAAAAAAAAGGAAAAAAAAAGAAAGAAAGAAAGGTGTGCCCCATTATGATAGCTGTAGAATTACTGGGCCACAAGAATCAAGTCTGCAAGTCCCCATGGTACATCCTGTTTTGGCATTGGAGCCTTTGTACTCAGTACAGAGTGCCAGGAGGCCTTCCTTGAAGCTAGATGAGATGGGATCGACTCAGCGAGAGCTCTGGGACTGGGGACTGCAGTTGAAAATAGAGTGCTGGTTCTGTAATCTGCCAGAGAAGGGGCCTTTCTTCATGTGCAGATTCCATGTGTCCTTGACCTTTCGTTGCTTCCCATGTCCTCTTGTCTTTCCTGTCCTTTGTCCTGTTCCTTCCCACTTCATCTACCTCCCGGAAAGCCAATCCTGCATGCTGAGTGTGTGACATGCCTTCACTCCCATTTCATCTTCAGAGGGTTGAGGGTCCCTGGAGCTGCTCCAGGCCCACTGATCCTCCTCACAATGCCAAGAGACGTTGAGAAGTCAGTGAAAGCAGCCAGCCAGCTGTAGTGGGCAGACAGCAACGTTGGGTCGCAGCTGGACTGCGATGGCAGCTGCTTCTGGAGACAGAGGGAAACCAAGACATTCTTCTTCAGCCCACCTGGGGGACTCCTGCTGTGCACACTGTTCAGTGGACAGTGGGCTGCTCTGACCATTCCATCCCTGGTGCTCCCAAGAGGGACAGGCAAGATCCAGGCCGCTCTGGGCAGGCCAGACCTTGAGACGCCCACACTGGTGCTGCATGGCACAGGCACTGTGCATTCTGGTAGTTTTTCAGAGACTGCGTGCTGAGAGGTGTCATTCTGGACTCAGTGGTTAGGGGGTTCTTCACCAGAGGGGAGCCATACCCCTGCAACCACTCCGTCCTGCTTAGCCACCCCTGCCCTCCGAGCCAAAGCGTGGCCTGGTTTTTGTCTTCCCATTTAGTTTTCCTCCTTTATTCTCCCTTTTTGTGCTTAATTTATTAAAATAGTTGCTGTATAATTTATTTTCATAAAGTATAAAAATAACTAAATGGTTAAAATAGACTTGCAGGCCAATCTTAAATGGGTGGGGGGTCTGGGGTGGGATGGGGAGAGGGAAAGATGTTTTGATATAAACATAACAAATGCACTTTGGGTGTGTTTTGGTATTTTTCTGGGCATAGAGGGGTGGGTGTTGGGATGTCCTGTAGATTAGTTCCAGAATGGGGTGTCTGTAAATACTGTATTAATAGGCATGTTTGACTCTTGTAAAGGGACATTAGTAGCTGCTGCAGGTCCTGTTTGGAAACCCTGTGTATAATTCCCAGTTTTTGTAAGTGTCAGTGCGGGAGACATTTGACCCTTGTGTTTGTATCTCCTTTTTATGATTGCTGTACCCACCCATGTCTTTTTGGGGAGGGATGAAAAGAGATTTGAAATAAAAATGTTTAGAAATGATCTGTTACTGGGATTTGTGTTTTTCAGTCTCTCTCCTGACTCTTCACTACTCTCAGGCATGGCAACCATGCAGAACACACCCAGTGCCATCTTTAGAGTTGTTGGGAAAATTCCTGGCTCATGGCCACTGCCCAGATCTGCCCTAGAAAGTGCAGGAGCATTCCAGAGAGCCTTGGGGGGAGAGGGCAGGTGCCTGAAGCCTTCCTGTCTGGGTGTGGAGTGGCACTTTTATGTGGCATTAGCCATCCTGGTGAGGCTAGCCAAAAGTTTCCTTGCCGCTTTTCCAGGCAGGCCCTTCCAGATGTTGGGCAAGGCTGTCACTTTCCTGATTGATGCCAGTGTGTACTGGGAGCCACTAACCCCACCTACCCTTTCCCACGGAGTCTTCTGCTTCCTGTTTAAGGGGCCAATGTGCTGCCTGGAAATTGTCTGCAGGTTTCCTGCTGAATTCTCTGGGAAGCCTCATCACTAGGCTAGTCAGAGGCGGGCCTCTAGGAGTCTCTGCTGGCCCCAGTTCTGGGAATGGAGCTCCTTGTGATGAAACTGTTCCTCGGTCCTGATAGTCTGACAATGTCAGGAATGCCTGAGTAAAATGTCCTTTGTTCTTGAAAGAAAAGGTGGCTCCAACCGACAGCAAGTCAATGGTATTACTGGGAGGCTTCACTAGCCATTTGGGAGCCCATCACGAGATCTTGGCCAGAAGCACCTGAGCTTGGCAGGCCTCATCTAGAGTGTTGAATTGTGTTATCAGAGTTTACTTTGCAAATGTAGCACTAATTTTCATTGTTGTAATTCCAGATCACTCAACATGGTCAGGCCTGTTGGACTCTAAGCTTAGGAAAGCTAGATCTGGGACCCCTCTGACTTGGGCCATAAAACCCTCAGAAGATGAGCAAGCATCCCTTTGTAAATTTAGGCGCAAAATGTTCTTCACTCTACAACTTGAAACTACCTCTTAACCTCCTGAGATCTCGTCCACTGCGGCTACTACCTTTTGTCCCAAAGGTGGTCCCATCCCCTACCATGGCAGAGCTCATCATGTACATGCTTGACTTACAAGTCTATGGCAAGGAACGGTGTAGAAGATCCTCCTGCTGTTCCGTCCCATAATCCTCGTTGGAGGGTGGGGACCTAAGGAAAGTGTTTCTCCATCTTTCCTGGCTCCTCCCACATCTCAGTATGAGCATCTTACACCTCATGACTCTTCTGCATATTTGTGACAATTGGATGAGCACCCATAATTTTTCTCTTGTTCAACCAAAAGCACAAAGAGTTCATTCAAGCTCACAAGTGAGTTGTCATGTTGTCATTGGGATTCCTTCCCAAAGGATTCAGAAGGGTTTTTTTCTTTTTTTACACCATTAACCTATACTCAGGTCTCCATCGAAGCTGGGACTGTTGAGGAAAACAAAACAAATCAAAAACCTTGCCATATATGAATTTGAGTATCCTCCCTTTTTATCCAAATAATTTCAGCAATTTCCCAAGTGATCTTGCCTTCTGTTTTCCTGCCATCCTTTCAAAAAAATCTCGGGGCTGGAGAGATGGCTCACTGACTAACAGTACTTCTTCTTGCAGAGGACCCAGGTTTGGATTCTCAAACACCCACATGGTGACTCACAACCATCTATAACTCCAGTTCCTGGGGTCTGATGTCCTCTTCTGGTCTCCACAAGCACCAGACACACAGATATATACATGCAGACAAAATATTCATACACATAAATCTTTAACAAGATAATTCCTTCTAGCCAGGCATGATGGCGTATACCATTAATCCCAGCACTAGGTAATCCAAGGCAGGCAGATCTCTGTGAGTTTGAGGCCAGCCTGGTCTACGTAGTTCCAGAACACCCAAAGCTACATAGTGAGACCCTGTATGTTGTGGAGTATTTAACTATGTAAAGATGTGTTAAATTTGTTTCTGCTGCATTTGTTTAATTATGTAAAGATGTGTTGCTGTTTCACTTTGCACCTGATTGGTCTAGTAAAGAGCTGAAGTGCCAATAGCTAGGCAGACAAAGGATAGGTGGGACTAGCCAGCATAAAAAACAAGTAGGAGAAATCTAGGCTCAAGAGAAGGGGTGGGGTGGGGGCTGGAGAGGTGGCTCAGAGGTGAAGAGAACTGGCTGCTTTTCCAGAGGTCCTGAGTTCAATTCCCAGCAACCACAGGGTGGCTCACAACCATCTATAATGAGATCTGGTGACCTCTTCTAGCATGCAGGCAGAACACTGAATACATAATAAATAAATCTTAAAATGTAGATAAAACAGTTTAAAACAAGAGCTAAGATAAAGCCGAGCATTCATTAACTAATAACAAGTCTCCATGTCATGATTAAAAAATAAAAAAATTCCTTCTAGGCCGGGCAGTGGTGGCACACACCTTTAATCCCAGCACTCTGAAGGCAGAGGCAGGCGGATCTCTGAGTTTGAGGCCAGCCTGGGCTACAGAGTGAGTCCCAGGAAAGGAGCAAAGCTACACAGAGAAACCCTGTCTCGAAAAACAAAAAACTGGGGGGTAGCATCACAGACATACCCTCCTGGCTGAAATCACCTCTGGGCTTTGAATAGGGGGCTGGGATGGGAACCAGACTGGACCGGAAGGAAGCAAGCACCTTTGGATGAGTTTTGAGCCGCAATGGCCAGGGGAGAACCCAGCATGTGTGAGTAGCTGAGTGTGGTGAGCTGGGACTCAGGCTTGGCGAGAGCTCTGGGCTGCAGTCACACTGCCAACCCCTGAACTCGCCTGGCATCAGGCTGGATCTCCTCCAAGTGGTTGAAGAGAAGCATGATCAGGACAGGGCATGCCCCTTTCTGATGCACCTTGTGGGTGCCAACGCCTACCTGTAACAGGGACGAGGGTTGGCCAGACTGAACTGAGCAGGGAACCTTCAACAGGGAAGGGAACTCCAAGGCGGCTGCTGGATGCAAGACAGGAACTTCATGTCACATGGTTCTGGGGATTGTGGGGCCGAGGGTGGGGGGAGTGGACGAAGCCAGGTGAGCCTTCAAGCTTCTCCTGCCACCTAGTGGCTGCTCTAAGCCAGGCCACCCAGCTGCACTCTCAGGCTGGTAGTGGTGGGTGAGGCTGGGATAAAAAACAAACTGCATCTCCAATCCTTTTCTGCGGCCAGATTTCACCTGGGCCAGTCAGGGACCCTGGCTTGTCCCACATCCTCTGCCTGACTATACATGAGGGACAAAACGCCTTTCTGAGGTGCAGAGAGCGCTATGTCTTCTAGACTCACTGGTGGTGTGCAGAGCTGAGGTGGACAACCTCACACTGGTGGGTGCCACTCTTACAGCCTGCCCCACTGGCTGGCTTGATGATGGCCAGTGACAGATGCTGGGACTCCTGCCAGGCTTGGCCCTTGGGTCTCCCCCAGTCTTTCTTCCCACCTCCTCTGGAGGATATGCCCTTTTTTCTCTAAGATGACAAGGGACAACAGGTACCCTGAGGCCTGCTGGGGAAGGCCAGCTGGGCCTGTGCTACTCCTGGGCCTCCTGCCTAGCCCTCGCCTAGGGGAGAAGGCTGCTTGCCCTGAGGTCTCCATTGCATCATGTCAAGCTCCCGCCTAGGAAGCAGCTGCAAGGATTTGGGGAGGGACCAGACCCTGGGGGAGGAGCTTCAGGAGGGATCCAGGAGTCTTAGGAAGGGGCCTCCCCGTGACTGGCTGTGAATCCCGAGTAAGGCGTCCAGGGACACCTGTGTACACTCTGGTGCCTGCCACCTTTCCCGACTGACACCCACTCTCCCTCTCCGGTCTGGCAGCCTCAGCTGCACCAGGCCAGATTGCATCATGCTTGGCTTTGTTCTCAAAGAAGCAGGTGCAGGAGTGTTGCTTTCCTCTCATCCTTCCCACTCCCTCCTGGGCCACCCTCTCTCCCTCCAGGGTTCCTGACACCCCATTAGAGGGAGGAAGGCAGAGTAGGTTGTATCAAGGTAGTCCCCCGAAAAGGAACACCAGGTGGCATAGCAGGATACGGAATATCAGAACTGAGTGACAAGGTCAGAAACGTTCTCCTGCTTCTAAGGCTAAAAATAACATAAGCTGAATTAATTCAACGCTTGCAGGAAGTATGAAGTGTGTGTGTGTGTGTGTGTGTGTGTGTGTGTGTGTGTGTGTGTGTCTCATTTGTGTGGACCCAGTGCTTTCTGCCCATATTCTTGTGTGATCTTTTCTGCAATCTCGTGAAGCAGGGTTACTGCCACCTGTTTTCTGTCAGAGATGTGAGAATACTTGTCCAAGACCACAGGGCCATTCAGGCAGACCGTGGACACGGATCTTGGTCTGTTTTCCTTTTGACAGATGTCACCAAGAGACAGTTGGAAAATTCCATGCTGACCGGAACTGGACATTTTCTTTAAAAGGGGGCTTGGAGATAGTGACTCATACCTGCAATCCTAGCAGTCAGGAGAGAGCTGCAGGAGAGAATGCCATGAGTTCAAGACCAGCCTGAGCTTCATAGTGAGTTTGAGGCCAGCCAGGATTACAAGTGAGACCTTGCCTAAAAAATATAAGGAACCTGAAAGGCACTCCAACACACTCATTAGGAGGCAAGAGTGTCTTCTTGTCTTTTAATTTGAGAAAAGAGCTGAAGCAAGCTTCCTACCAAGTGGCTTGGCTGGCTATGCCGGCCCATTTCCCCACTGCTCTACCCTCAGGAGGTGCTGCTGCTGCAGACTCTGGCTTAAGCAGGGTGCAAAAGGGTAAGAGTGTGTCCAGAGGTCCCCCTAACCCCCACCAGGTAAGATAGTTTTATGGGCTTTAACTAGGGCTACATGTAATGACCCCAAAGGCTGGGCAGAGATGCTGGATGGTACAATTCCTCTTTTTTTTTTTTTTTTGGTTTTTTGAGACAGGGTTTCTCTGTGTAGCTTTGAGCCTTTCCTGGGACTCACTTGGTAGCCCAGGCTGGCCTCGAACTCACAGAGATCCGCCTGCCTCTGCCTCCCAAGTGCTGGGATTAAAGGCATATGCCACCACCGCCTGGCACAACTCCTCTTTGTAAGGACTCTACTTGTAAATCTATGGTGTTTGGAGTGTGTTTTGTTTGTTTGTTTTTCTCCAAGACAGGGTTTCTCCGTGTAGTCCTGGCTGTCCTAGAACTTGTTCTGTAGACCAGGCTGGCCTCAAACTTAGAGATCTGCCTCCCTCTGCTTCCTGATTGCTGGGATTAAAGGTGTGTGCCACCTCCACCCCCTGCTTTGGAGTGTGTTGAAAATTTGACATTGGGGTTTCACAATCAAGCCACCGTGAATTTGGCCAGAGCCGATATCTTTAGGGACAGACCTTACAAAGCTCTGGCCAAGCGGCAGCTATTTCAGGAGCTTGGAAATGGGTTCCTATAGCCACCCTGCTTTCATTTCCTGGGCACTGAAGGAGAGTGAGGGGGATGCCAATGGGAAAGAATACAGTCTGGCCTCTGCAACCAGAGTCCAGCTCCACCAGAGTCTGGAAGAGGCCAGTTGGGGGTGGGAACAAGCTTGCTTGCTGGCACTCCTGTCTTTTAAGTCCAGGACAGACTTCATATAAAGGGACAAAGGGTCCATTGACCCCATAGCCTTGTGACACTACCCAAGACTGCCCTCCCTCCCCAGGCAGCCAGTAGGACCCTTGGGTAGCAGACTGGGGCCATGAGGCCACCTAGAGGGCATGGTAGTTAGCTGAGGGAGGCCAGTCAGCTGGATGTGGGTGGTGCCAGTCAAGGATGGGGGTGCTTCTGGGACTCTACTGCTCTCCTAGGAGCAAAGCTCCTAACATCCTGCAGTATGGAGGTATAGGAGGGCTTGGCGAGTTCAACTTCAATACCAAATAAACCAGCTGGGTGTTCATTAGGGTCTCCCTGCCCCCATAAGCCCTCCCCGAAACACCCAGCCTATAAAGCCCCCTTTGTCTGGGAGGCTGAGATCTTAACTCTATTTCAGCTTCCCACTCTCTTCTCCCTCACTCTCTGGTGCCTGACAGAGAGACTGGGTGAGAATGTGAGATCAATTTCTTGCCAGCCTGGACACTGGCGTGGCTCTCAGCAGCCACTCCTGCATATGAATGCTGGCAAGCCCACTACCCCTTTGAGAGCAGGTGAATTGCCTCCCCTGTCCCCTCTGGATTCCACTCTTGCCCTGGAGCAGAACACCCACCTCATTTGTCCCTTATTCATGTAATGTCCCTCTCAGTTTGGTCCTGCTTGGTCCGTGACAAGGGACACCCTGCTTTTTTTGGTCGCCAAAGAGAGAAGGAGTCGCTTTGAAGACTTCTTGGTCTTCACCAGGGTCGGTGAACCTTGTCATCTGGGACTCAAAAGCCCTTCTTGGTAGTGGGTAAGCAGGTCATCATCCAGTTTGGCACTCGGCTGCTACATGGCATGCTGGGTGGGCGACAGGAATCTCCCTCCGTCCCTGCTCCCCACCCCCATACTCCAGGCAAAGCCCTTAGGGCACATTTACAGAAAGGCTGGACCTCCGCAACAAGGAGCCACGCCTGCCAGCTGCCTGTTCTCACCACCTTCACCCTGTAGAGTGGTACAGTGCCCGCCTGTGTTCAGCATTCCGTGGGTATGTCTGTTGGCTCTCAATCTCTGAAGTCGCCCATTACCATTTGGGCTATCGGGTCAGCTCTGCCACCAAGCCTCTTGGTTCCCTTGGCCAAACTCCTTTCTGGAGCCCGTGAAAGGAAAGGTGGGGCCCTCTCGACTGGGCTAGCCTCAGGAAAGTGACAAGGGTCTTCCCCTGGAGCCGGAGTCTTCTCTCCACGGTAAAGATCCCAGGACAGGCAGCACTGGGGATGGAGGCAGGAGGAGCCCCTGGATGTGTGAGACCCTGGGATGCACTCTGTGTGTGATAGAGTGTGTGGCTCCGCGCAGCTGGTGGCTGGTGTCTGCGTGTGTAAAGTGTGAGCTCGTGGAGCGCGGGCCCCCACCCGAACCGGGGTGTGTGTGGGGGAGACAGCGGAGCCCGCGGAGGGGCGGAGCCTGCGGCGGGGCGGAGCCCGCGGCGGGGTGGGCTCGGGCGGCTGAATCCAGGCGCTCCTGGCGTGGCTCGTGGTCGCCGGGTGCAGCTGCCCGGCCAGGGTGCATGGAGGGGCCGCCGCCCCCTGCGCCCCTTGGGGCCAGCGAGCGGAGGACAGCATAGCGGTCGCAGCATGGAGCAGGTCAGCGGATGCCGGGTACCGGCGTGTGTCTGAGAACCAGGGCTGCGGGAGCGGTGACCCAACGAGGGTGGGCGAGGCAGGAGGGATGGCCGGACTACGAAGGAGGGGTGCGGGAGCGGGAGCTCTGGGCGGGGCCGAACTGGAGGAAAGGGATGGGGCCGGGCGACACGGAGCTGATGCACACATGCACACGCGCGCTCTCGGGGGCACTCCCCCATCGCGGATAGCCAGGGAGGCACAAACAGAGGGTGCACTCTACACCCCCCATACACATTTAGAAACCCCCATCTCCAGTCGGGAAGGCAAGCCCCCAGCCCCTGCTGGCTAAACCTAGGCCTGAGGGGACGCGGGCTCTGCAGAATGAAGGGGTAGCCATACAACTCCGTTGTCCCCCAGGTCTCCACCCTCCAGGGGGACTCAAGATACAGCGGCCCTTCCCCCTACGTGTCAAGGGACTTCTCCCAGCCTGTCTGCCTCTTCTCCCAGTTACAGCAGCTGCAGCAACTGCTGCCACCATTTCATGGCAATGAGAAGATGGGGTGGGCTAGGAGGCTCGCCACATGCGCCCCAAATGCAGCACTGCAGCTCTGGCCAGGTGGGCGGCTGCCTGCCTTTAACCCAGATTCCTGGCTGGGCACTGAGGGTGCAGGCTAGGGCTAGTGCCCAGGGAAAGGTACCCCGCGAGAGCTGTCACGCTGTAAGCAGCTCTGCAAACCCCAGAGAGCCTGGCCAGTCAGGTCAGTGAGCAGAGGACCCAGATTTTGGCTGTGAGCCCTGGCTCTAAGATGGGCAGCAATGGATGGGGGTGGAGTGCCCTCCATGCTCCCAAGGATGCTGCTTCTATGAGGTCTTTGGGTGGGGTTTGGAGTGGTGGAGTTGGCTTTTCTGTAACTAGATGTACCTGGAAGTGCTGAACCTGTCCACATAAGCATCTTTTCCCTGTTCTAGGCTCCTTTCAGGGGCTTAGCCTCCACCAGTTGGTGTGGGGTCTTGGCCCCTCAAGATCCATCCCCTCCCACTGAGCTCAGGCCCCCTACACTGTTTGCAGAGGGGTTCAGGCATGGGCTACCTATGATGGTGGAGAATCAGCAGATGGATGATCCTAGATTCTGGAAGGTTGGGAGGCATCCAGTGCTCTGGGTGTCTTTCCTGGGCTGTCTGAGAGGTTTGGGGCGGGGCCATGGGCTGCTCCAGTCTCCAGGCCTGTTTGGCATCTTGGCCATTAATTTAAATGACCAGTGGCAGCTTCCCAAGCACTAGGTCTGGTAGGGGAAGGAGACACAGCTCTTCATTTTTACTGCTGAGTACTGATGAGCACACTAAAAAGCAGGGCGGGGAGTTACTAAATGCTGCTGAATTCTTTAATATAATATCAGTTTTATGTTATATGGATTTCACTTCTTTTTTTTTTTTTTTAAGGAGGGAAGGATAGGGCCACTGTTCCTGTCTCCTAGCCCCCACACAAGTACTCCTCCAGGTGACCTTTGCTCCAGCATCTACATCCTCTACTATTCTGGTATCAGACTCTTCCCTTTTCTCAAAGGACAGGCCTTACCAAGCCCCCTGTCATCCCTCCCAGGGAGTAGAACAGGACAACATGACGTTGGAGTTTCTTTCCTTCACTTTTTTTTTTTTTTTTTTTTTTTTTTTTGGTGTCACTATGTAGCAAGGCTTGCTGGGTTCCCTAATGCTAGTGTTACAGGAGTATATGTGTGGGCCTGGCTTTAGGCCATGGGACTTCTGGCCTGGCTCTACACTGCTGGTAGGCCTGGAATGTGTGTCTCCAGGCTGCCAGCTATGGAGAGGGATGGCCTCTGTAGAAGAGCGAGGCTACTCAGCCTCTGGCCTTCCAAATGTGAGCTCACTCTTAGGATGGGCGTGGTGTGGTGGGATTTGTGAAGGCAGGTACCAGCTTGGCTTGACATGTCTAAGACCTCTGGGTATCCTATGCCCAGGGCCCTGCCAACTTCCCTACCAGGAGCTGGTGTTCGAAGCCCCCAGAAGCATGGTTTGTGAAGGGGTGTTTCTGAAACCAGAGCTGCAGCAGCTCCTATTTTAAGCCTCCCATGTGCTGAGCCCTCTTGTAGGCCGAGAATCCTTTTATAGTGCAAGAGCCTCCCTGGTGTGTCGGCTTGGTATGTGTGGATTCTGGCATGTAGGGTTTCCTAAAGGGGAGCCTGTCTGGAATCTCTCCCGGGGGCTGGATTTGCCAGGTTCCCCCAATCTTGTTTCCAGCTCCGCCCCCTTTCCTCTCCATTGGACTCCCCTCTCTCCACCCAGGGCTGGCTCAAGGCCAGACAAAGGAGAGAGGGGCAGCTGCTGGGGATTTCCAGAGCTTCCAGGGGGAGGTGGGAGCCACCCACCCCTTCCTCCTCTCCTCTCCTTCCCTCCCTTTCTTTCCTTTTTCTCAGCCCCCTCTGCCTGCACTCTGTGCTCCATCTACCCTTCCAGGAGGGAAGCATGAGAACCAAGCGGACCCTCCTCCGTGCGGGCTAGGCAGAGTCTAGGTCTTCTTACAGAACTATAGAATCCTTGGAACAGGAAGGGTCTGGCTAGCCTGATATCTCTCGGCTCCCACAATGCCCTGCGGCATAGAGCACGGACTTACTATCAGACTTTGCTGGAGTCCTGAGTCTGAGCTGGGAAAGCCTAGTTAAATTACTTAGCCCCTCTGAGCCTGTCTCCTCATTCACACAGCGGACCTAATTATGTCCGTCTTACAGTGTTCTCATGGAGTTGAATGAAATTGGAGTAGACAGACCATGAGATGTCATCATCACCCAACACAGTTCCGTCCCGTCCCTATCCCCTCCATCTTGGTGTTCCAAGGTACTTCAACCTTTGTGAGCCATTGTTTAGCATTGTTCTCACGCTCAGCTGCTTAGGCCATGGCCCAGGGGCTTCACTGGCTGATGATGTACAGTTAGGACCCTATTGCAGGGCAGGGACCCCACCCAGGGCTTCATCTCTTTGTGCCACTCCATAGGTTTTCCTAGCAGTCAGCCAGTTCAGATGGAGCAGGGTTATCACCTCCTGCTGTGACACTTGCCCAGGCTTCAAGTGCTGCTGCTAGCCCAGGGAAACTGCACTCTCCTGCTCCTGCTCCTAGCCAGCTATCCAGGGGGTGCTGGGCTAGGGGCCCCAGCTATTTGGCAAGTCCCTAATGCCTTGGCCCTAACTTAGCCAGAGGTCTTTAATACTTCCCGAGTGTGTCAGATAGGATTTCTGGCAGCAGGGATCAAATAGGGACTGGCATCTTTTTGAATGAATAGTTTCCCCACTGACACCATTCAAAATTCTTTGTAATAGCTGGGTGGTGGTGGCTCACGCCTTTAATCCCAGCACTCAGGAGGCAGAGGCAGATGGATCTCTGTGAGTTCAAGACCAACTTGGTCTACAGAGTGAGTTCCAGGACAGCCAGGGCTACACAGAGAAACCTTGTCTTGAACCCCCCCCCCCCACACACACAAATATTCTTTGTGGTACTTTAAGTCATTAATCGTAGCACTCAGGAGGCAGAAGCAGACAGATCTCCATCAGTTTGAGGCCAGCCCTGGTCTGTCTAGCAAATTCCAGGCCAGGCAAGGCTACATAGTAAGACTGTCTCAAGAAACAAAGCAAACAAAAGGGTATGTATGGGTCTGCGGAGTGTGGAGTGGACACCTGGGGTTGCCAGGGCTTGCATCCCACTACTTCCCTCCTTCCTCAGCTCTTTGCCAGTCAAGGGCCTTCAAGGGTCTACGCTAGCCTCCAAAGGTCACTGCCTTCTTTTCCCAGGACCCAGCCACTCTCTTGTTTTTCTCAGGACTGTGACTGTCCCTCCATTGCAGCCCCATCCCCGAGCAGCCTTTGGGGGTCCATCACCCTCCCTAGAATAAGGGTTCCTTGAGGGTAAGTACACCTTCTGTTTCATTAAACTGCCCCCACCAAATGCCATGGGATTTGGAGATACAGACTGTGCAGAGGACAGGGTTTCCTTTGGAGACTTTAGAGGATCCAGGGTGCTAAGACCAGCTCTCCTGTCTAGCCCTGCCCTCCTCTCTTCCACCAGGGGGCGCTCGTTTTCCTTTATTGGAAGGACTGCTGGAGAGGCCAAGTTCATGGCCCTTTGGCCCTTTAATCCATTGTTGCCGTTTTATAGGCAGTTCCTAATATATGGTGGCTCAAGTGATGGCTTCTTATTATTTTTTTTGAGACAAGGCCGTATTATGTAGCCAAGGCTGGCCCAATACTCGCAGTGTAGCCCAGACTAGCTTTGAATTGATGGCAATCCTCCTACATCAGCCTCCCATACGTTGAATTACAGGTATATGCCACCACACCCAATTCAGTTTGCAATTGACTTTACTATAGTGTAAAAGCAATATAACTTCAGCAGAAACCACATTTCATTTTTTTTTTTTCTAAAAATAAGGTCTCATGCCGGGTGGTGGATGGCGCATGCCTTTAATCCCAGCACTCGGGAGGCAGAATCAGGCGGATCTCTGTGAGTTCGAGGCCAGCTTGGGCTACAGAGTTAGTTCCAGGACAGGCTCCAAAGCTACACAGAGAAACCCTGTTTCGAACCCCCCCCACCCAAAATAAATAAATAAATAAAATAAGGTCTCATGTAGCTCAGACTGGCCTATAATTTTATATATGTGGTTGGGGTTGACCTTGAACATCTGATCCTCTTCTTTCCACTTCCCCAGAGCTGGGATTATAGTATGCACTACCACACCCAATTTACAAAGATGGAATTCAGGACTTCTTCATGTGTGCTAGGGGAACAGTCTACCAACTGAGTTCCATCCTCCACACTTCAGCTTTTCAACCCTGACCTTCTCCTGAGGTGATGATATGTGACCAGGTCCTCTGTGGCAATGAGGCACCATTTGCAGCCAACTCCTTAATTTAGGGGGAAACAATCTGGACCCTGAACTGTTTGGCTAAATCAGGGTGCTCTGCAGGCTAGCCTGGAACAAGCAATGTCGACCAGGATGGCTCAGAATTCACAGGGATCCTCCGGCTTCTGCCTCCCCGGTGCTGGGACTGAAGGTGTAGACTACCACACTAAGGAACTTAGGCCGTTTTCAATGGAAATGGAACTGCACGTGAGTGGAGTGTGCTTGCTTACAGCTCCAGGGTACTTCCGGTCTGTTGTTAAATCTGAGCCTCCATGCCTCTCTCACTCACAGCCGGATGAGAGGCAAGGCCTTAAAGGCGGAGATGGAAGTTCAGAGAATGTACGTGTCCTCAGTCAGACAGCTGCCTGGTGAACGGGACTGGGCACCTCATCTCAGAGCTCCTTTATGACACTTAAACTCCTTGCCAAGTCAGGACCAGGCCCGACACTGAGGATTCCAGTGCTGTGCTGTGTTAGTCCTGTGTTGTCTTCCTGGTCTCTGTCCAGTCCTGGGATGCTTTTCTTCCAGCCACTCCGCTTCCTCCTGTGTGTCCTCAGTTTCTTTCCCAGGCACATGCTTTCAAATGCTTGGTTTATTTTTTTAATTTTATTTCATGTGAATGGGTGTTTTGCCTGCATGTGTATCTGTGTACTGCATGTGTGTCTGGTGCCAGCGGAGGCCAGAAGGGACCGTTTCATCCCCAGGAGAGCTGGAGTTAAAGATGGTTGTGAGCCACTGTGTGGATGCTGGGACCTGAACCTGAGTCTTCTAGAAGAGCAGCCAGGGCTCTTAACCACTGAGCCATCTCTCTAGTCTGCAGATGTTGTTGTTGTTGTTGTTTACCAAAACATTTACTGATTGATTGGTTTTTGTGTGTGTATTTGTATGCACATGCATGCATACCTGCCACTGTGCACATGTGGAGGTCAAAAGACAAGTGTGTTCTTATTTCTCACCATGAGGATTCTGGAGATTGAACTCAGGCATTAGCCGTAGAGGCAAGTGTCTTAGTCTGCTGCACCATTTCGCTTGGCCCTATATTAAAAACAACAACTACTACAACAACATTGTTCTAGAGATATATTTATTTTATGCATCTGGGTATTTTGCCTGCATGTAAGTCTGTGCACTACAAGTGTGCCTGGTCCCTATGGAGATCAGAAAAGTGCATTGGATCCCCTTGAACTATAGTTGTAGGTGGCTGTGAGCTACCATGTGGGTGATGGGAACTGAACCTGGGTCCTCTTTAAGAGTGAGTGCTGTTAACTGCTGAGCCATCTCTCCAGCCACCCTTAAAATACAGTTTTTGTTTGTTTGTTTGTTTGTTTGTTGGTTTTTCAAGACAGGGTTTCTCTGTGTAGCTTTGCGCCTTTTTCCTGGAACTCACTTGGAAGCCCAGGCTGGCCTCGAATTCACAGAGATCCACCTGGCTCTGCCTCCCAAGTGCTGGGATTAAAGGCGTGCGCCACCCACCGCCTGGTAAAATACAGGTTTTAAAGATTTATTTGTTTATTGAGACAGGGTTTCTCTGTGTAACAGCTCTAGCTGTCCTGGAACTTACTCTGTAAACCAGACTAGTCTCTAATTCACAGAGATCCACCTGCCTCTGCCTCTCCAATGCTGGAATTAAAGGTGTGCACCAACCACACCCAGCTATTTATGTTTATGTTAGATGGATGAGTGTTTTTTTGTTTTTTTTGAGACAGGGTTTCTCTGCATAGTTTTGGTGCCTTTCCTGGAGCTCGCTTTGTAGACCAGGCTGGCCTCGAACTCACAGAGATCTGCCTGGCTCTGCTTCCCAAGTGCTGAGATCACAGACATGGGGCACCATGCCTGCCTGGCTCAGGCTGCCTGTCCCTCAGGCCTTCTCAAGTACCTGTTCTCATATGATTTTCCTTATCTTCCCATGCAAACATTGGACTGCCTTGCCCAAGGCTCACCTGGGTTGTCAAGTGTCCTGGCCTGCCTTGCCCAACACCCTGCTCAGCCCCACAGCCTCCCTGTAGCTCTGCCTGTATGCACAGTTGGACCTCCGTTGGCTCCCACCCATCTGCTAGGAGTTCTCTGCCCCATACAATGCCACTTGCTTGCATTTCTCTTCTGTCTGCCTCTAGAGGCTGGTGTTCCTCCAGGCGCTGTCCTTCATGTGGCCACCTCATCCCTTACTCTCTCTAGAGACCCTTCAGCTACTTCCTCATCTCACTAGACTTCCACAATCAAGACTCTAGCTCAGGTCTGTCTTCTGCAGAGGGACCAGACCCATGATTTAAGCAGCCAGTGAATGTTCCATCAAGTGTGGATTAAGTGAGTGGACTCTCAGGGCGGTGGTGGCCCATGCCTTTAATCCCAGCACTTGGGAGGCAGAGGCAGGCGGATCTCTGTGAGTTCGAGGCCAGCCTGGTCTACAGAGCAAGATCCAGGACAGCCAGGCTTACACAGAGAAACACTGCCTTGAAAAGAAAAGAAAAGAAAAAAAAAAAGTATGTGGACTCTGGAGCCCAGGTGCCTGGTTCAAATCCTGTGTGGGTTTGCATGAGATACTTACTTAGGAGGTGGTGAATGACTATTATAATCTTGAGATTATACCTGAGAATCTGAAGCAAGTGGATCATTTGTTCAAGGGTAGCCTCAGCTACTTAGTGAGATCCAGGGTAGACTAAGCTTATAGGTTGAGGACCTGTCTAAAAATAGAAGGCAAAGGCAAAACAAAAGGAGCTGGTGAGATAACTCTTTTAAGTGCTTGCCATACAAGTGTGGAGACATGAGTTTAGACCCCTAGTGCCCATGGATCTAGGTACAGCTGGGTGCAGCAGCTTACATCTGCAATCCAAGTGCTAGGGAGGCAGAGACAGGCTGGATCTCCAGAGTTCTGGGTTCAGTGAGAGACCCTGACTCAGGAAACAAGGTGGGGAGTAGAGGAAGATATTCAGTGTCAGCCTCAGTCTCCACATACACACACAGACACACACAGATACACATACACTCACAGAGACACACATACACACACAGACACACATACACACACAGACACATACACACACACAGACACACATACACACACAGACACACACACACACACACACACACACACAGAGACACACAGAGACACACAGACACACACAGTATACACATACACCACACACAAACCAAAAAACAAAAACCATAAATGTATTTAAGTTGGTTGAACCCTAGTCTCCTTATCCATTAAACAAAATAGTAAATACTCTGCATGGCAGCAAAGCCTTCATAACGTTAACTAAAGCAGAACTCATAGTTTGGTGCCTGACATGTTCACTCTCCTGGGACCATCCTACATACACTGTCTGAAAATTGTTCTAGGTTCTTCATCTCCTTCCCCTTCACCTAGTAGGTTACCAAGTACCAAAGCCTCTGACATTTGTTGCTCACCCCACATCCCTAACCTACTTTCTTACTGTCCTTGGTTCCTGTCCTCACCGTATGCCCGAGAGAACAAAACACACCACTACCTCAAGTTTCTGCCAGACCGGACCAAAACCTAAGTGCCTGAGTCTTACATCCTCTTGTTTCCTTCCTCATCCCTCCACACTTCCTGCCACACACCACCAGAGCCCTCCCTGCCTTTGTCCTTGGGGAACCTTCTCCCAGCTAGCCTCTCTCTTCATTTCCCTCATCCAGGTCTGTTCAGTCACGAAGCCCCACAGAGCCAGAGCAACTCCATTAGGCAACCCTCCTGTTTCTCCAGCCTTCCAAGGCTGCGCTGGGTTCTCGCCATAGACTCATGGGTTAGGAAGATCCGGCCACTGAAGGGAAGGAGCAGGACCTGATCTCTAGATCCCCAGAGCCACCTGACACACCCTTGCAGGTCCCATGCTTCATGGGGGAGAACTCCGAGTCAACAGCCATGACTGGACTGGTGGAGGGGTTCAGAAAGATGAGTTTGAAGGGGATCCCCCATGAGGATGGTAATCCAGTGAGGGTGCACTTGTCCCAAACTCCATAGAAGAGCCTACAAGGAAGAAAGTGGATCCTGGGCCAGATAGTGGGATGTGCGGAGAGTCATACAGAGACAGAGAGACAGAGATGGGGAGCTGGGATAGACTAGACGGGGTGGGGGGTGGGGGGGGGGAGGTTAGGGGAAGAAGGCCGGAGGAGATGGATAGCAGTGACTGGCAGGAGGGGGCGCAGGTCAAGGTGCAGGAAGAGGTGGGAGGGGCCGCAGGGTGGGGGAGAGTGCACTTTCTGGGAAGTGGGAGGGGATGGAGGAGGTTCGTGCTGTGCATTGTGGAGGGAGGAATTGGCCTGCCGGTCAGTGTGAGCTCATTTCCTCTTACCACCTCCTGTAGGGTCTGAGGGCATCTGGCTCTGGAAAAAGTGAGCCAGGGGCACCCCAGGGGCCACCACCCTCCTCCCTGCCCCCACAGCCTCAGCTCAAATCTGCTCTCCTTACAGAGACAACCCTTTGTTCTGGGAGGAAAGGACCCTTGTGCCAGGGGGCCAGTATGCCTTGCAGCACCGGAGCAACAGGCAGAAGGGCAGGAGCTGGGACTCTGTTGGAAGTGAGAAGATGCAGGCATTGTGACAGATCACAGTTAGGTGGTGGGGGGACTTTGTAGGAGGAGGGGGTCATTCTGGCTTCCGACCTTGATGGACTGAAAGAAGTTAGAGAGGTCATTAGAAGAGAATCTTTTTAAGTGCTGGGAACTTAAAGCACACAGTGTGAGTCTATCGGTGGCCTTCAGGCTCTCAGGAGGCGGGACAGCCTGACCGATGTCCCCCTTCCCACAGCCTGCATTCTGGAGCCTGAACAAGTAGCAAGGGGTGGGCTTGGCGACCTGGGTCTGTGGTGGTGGTGGTGGTGGTAAAGCCAGAATCCTTATGAAGTCTTTGGGTTCAGGGAGTGGTGTCTTTGGGGGATACTTATTCTTCCTGCTTTGCCTGCCTTCCCTGAAATCAATTACTATTTCGTGGAGATATCTGCTTTTTCCCCTACCTCATAATATGAAGAAAGGAATACAGAAGCCTTTAAAATTGCAAGAAGGAGCCAGGTGTGGTGGCTCATGATTATTATCCCAGTGCTCAGGGAACTGAGGCAGGGAGGGATAAGGTTCAGTACCACTCTGCAGTACCTTGGCTCAAAAAACGTCAAGTCACACCAAAGAAAACCCAAAATAGGGCAGGCAGAGTGTCATACCCTTTAATCCCAGCACTCCAGAGGCAGAGGCAGAGGCAGGTGGATTTCTGTGAGTTGGAGGTCAGCCTGGTCTACATAGTGAGTTCCAGGCCGGCCAAGTCTTCTTTTATTTTATAAAGAAGAGGCCGGGTGATGGTGGCGCACGCCTGTAATCCCAGCACTTGGGAGGCAGAGGCAGGCGGATCTCTGTGAGTTTGAGGCCAGCCTGGTCTACAGAGCTAGTCCAGGACAGGCTCCAAAGCCACAGAGAAACCCTGTCTCGAAAAACAACAACAACAACAAAAAACAAAGAAAAAGAAAAAAGAAAGAGAAAGACGCCAACTCCCCCATCCCCCCCAAAAAATCCTGTAAGAAGGCTCAGGAAGAGGTCAGCATAGGCTGGAGGAAGAGCAAGAATGAGGGTTAGGTAGCAGAAAGAACTTTCCTGCTCAGTGGAGGACTGAGGTACTGGTTCTCACTGGATTGTGTGGGGGCCTGTCCTGTGAGCTGGGGGAACAGAGTGGGGTTCTGTTGGAGGACTGGGAAGTGAGTGGCTGGCTCAGGCCAGGAGTGTCTCTTTAGGCCCAGCTCCCAGTGGAGCAGGAAGGGTAGCTGGGGGTGGGGGTGTCTCTTCCTAGGGCCCTTGCAGAGCAGATCTCAGGACCAGAGGTCTAAGGCACTGCACTCACAGGGATGGGCTGCACCAAAAGGCTGGGGCGTCTGTCAGAACTCCCTCCCAGCCCTGACTCTGCTACCATCTAAGGGTCTTCCTGGGAGGGGGCTTTTCTAGATGGACGGGGGTCATACCTCACACCACATCCGTGGTGCCTCAACTTCCATGAGTCCCTAGAGTCTCCGCCCCAAGCCTGTCGGAGGTGAGGTGGCTTCATCCTGTCTCCGCCACTCACAGGCTTTCTGGACCCTCTCTAGCGTGCTTTCCTGGTGCTATCCCTGGGTTCGGTGCCCTCATCCTCTTTCCGAGCTCGCCGCTCAACATCTATCTGCAGGCCCTCTCTCCAGAGGCTTCCCTAAGACCTTGTCGCTGGGCCAGGTTCGTTTCTGGCCCTTGCCTTCTCGATCCGCGTAGATCCCTGTCTTGGTTCCCTTTACTTTTCTGCGCAGCGTGTGGAAAGGGCCCTGACCGCGCCGGGTCTGGAGCGTGGCTTGTGGGGCGGGGTGGGAGTGGGTGGGAGGAGCTACCTAGGGCCCGCCCCTCCGGGCCCCGCCCCTCTGTCCCCGGCCCTCCGCCCCCTGGGCCCCGGCCCGTGCCCCCAACAGTGCCCCGGCCGCAGAGCCTCCACTGCGGCCCGATGAATGGAGTCGCCTTCTGCCTGGTCGGGATCCCGCCGCGTCCGGAGCCCCGGCCCCCCCAGGTGAGGGCTCTTGGCTTGGGCCAGGCTGGGGCGGGACCAGGGGCAATGTCCGGGCTGGGGTCACTGCGCCCCCGCCGGTGGGCACCGCTGCGGGAACTTGGTGTCCCGTTGGGGAGTGGCTGGAGGGACAGCTGCGCTAGCAGAGGCTGGCGGGGGCCGCCGCGCGGGGCCCCCACGACGGGCCCGGGGCTACCGGGCTGGGGCCACCCAGTCGGTGGTGGTGGTGCCAGGCCCTGGGCGGCCGGGCAGCAGGGGTGGGAGGCCCGCGCCTTTTGTCCGGGATTTTCAGGCGGGGCGCCCGCCGCCGTTTCCTCTGCCCGAGTTTTCGTTTTCCGTTGGCGAGGCCCCCGCACAGCTGGAGCCACAGGCAGTGGGGGAGGGGCCCTGGGGCGGGACGTCCTCGGCTCGCCCCCTCCGGGTAGGACTGCGCTGTGGGGCTGCGGGGCTCGGGCCTGGGACCCCAGCCCTGCCCGGCCCTCCCCTCTGCCGGCTCCGGCTGTGGGTGGGTCCGGGAGCGGGGTGCCAGGGGCATTACTCAGCGCTGGGCTGCTTTGCTTGGGTTCTTTCATCTACCAGCTGCTGAGGCTGGGGAGGGGCCCTCCCCTTCCCAACAGGGTCAGTCCCCTGCCTTGGAGTCTGGCTGCCGGTCCCGCTCGATCACCCCCCAGCTCACAGTGGCAGTACAAGCTGGAAGAGCTGAACACTGTCTGGCCAGTAGTTTTCCTGAATTTGGGAAAGACGTTCCCTGGGGTCCAGTTTGAGGGTCAAGGCCAGAACTGAGCTTCTCCTTCTTTTGACACTCCAGCGGGCTCCTGTCCTTGGCGTGTTGGTCCCGCGGGCATGTACTTCGCAAACTCTTTAGGAGACTCTGGTGTCTGAACTGCATGATTTAAGTTCTTCCTCAGTCGGCTTCTCTACCCCTCCCTACAGCCAAAGTGTGTTTCCTAATTATAAACTTGAAATTCAGGATGGACAGGGGGCGGGAGTGGAGGTCATTAGGCTGGAGTCCTTTGGATGGATTCTCCCCCCCACACACACAAATAGCGCGTACTTCATCCCTGACCCCTTACCGACTCCACCCCTACCCCCCTGTGGGCTACTGGTGGGTGGCCTTTGATTCCACGTCGTTCCCCCTCTGCCAGGGCAACAGCCCCATTTTCCAAAGTGGCCAGCGCTGACGGCAGGAGATTTGAATCTCCATTGCAGAACCAATCATTTGGCCTGCAAACTTGGCCCAAAGGCCCCCAGCCCTGGTGGCTTTTTCCCATTGCCCACGTGTGGTTCGATTCACCCGCAGATGCCTGGGAACTCCAAGGCCCTGTGCCCTAGGCGCTACATCCTTTCACATGATGAGAACAGTGGATCCCCTCCATCCAATACTCGATTCCAGGGTCTCAAAGCCCTCTGTGAGTGTGTAGGAAAAGTGTTAGTACCTATTTTATTGTTTGTTTTTTCCAGACAGGGTTTCCCTCTGTAGCCCTGACTGGCCTCCGGAGTGCTGGGATTAGAGGTGTGCAGCACCATGCCTGGCAACGTTAGTGCCTATTTTACAGATAGGGTCTGACCTAAAGGTTTGGTGGTATTGTTGGGTTGGAACCTGAGTTCTGGTGGGTACAAAATAAAGTCTGGTTATTAGGAAGAAAGCTTGTATACTGCTGGGGTGGGGCAGGTTGTGTGGTTCCCAGATGGAGATGGAAGAACTGGACCTGGGGAACAACCATTTTGTATGGGTAGTGTGGATGAGGTTTTCTGTGTCTTCTCTCAGGGCAACCCTGAACTCATGAGGAAAGGATGCAGTGATGTTGGCACCGTTGGGGGTGGGGGTGAGAGAGGGTGTGGTGTTACAGGGCAGTGTGGGAGTGGGCGTGGGTTGCTTCATGCCTCACTCATTGCAAGGATACTTTGAAACTTCTCTGCTTGTGTAAAGTTAAAAGGCAGACTACAGCTGGGTATGGCGCACGCCTTTAATCCCAGCAGAGGCAGAGACAGGCAGTTCAAGACCAGCCTGGTCTATGTAGGGAGTTCCAGGACAGCCAGGGCTACAGAGACTCTGTCTATAATAATAACGATGGGCGGTGGTGGCGCACATCTTTAATTCCAGCACTCAGGAGGCAGAAGCAGGTGGGATCTCTGTGAGTTCAAGGCTATAGAGTAGTTGACTGGACTAAGACTAAGTTTTGGAGTGATAGACTGGGGCTAGCTATTCAGAAGAATTTCCAGGGACAGGTTTGTGAGCTACAGCACCCTAGGGCAGCCTGGAGATGGTACAGGGATATCCTCCAGTAGGTGGATTCCTGTGATGCTGGATTCCAATGCAAATGTCTAAAGAGATCAGAGAACATGCAAATATATTCACATGAGCATATTCGTTAATGCTAGAGGGTTTTTGTTTGTTTGTTTTTGTGTTTTTGTTTTGTTTTGTTGTTTGTTTTTTTTTAGCCAGAGTCTCTTGCTCTGTAGCCCAGGCTGACTGTATGTCTCAGCCTCCTCAGTGACAGCTGTGTTTTGTCAGGATTCTTTTCATTGTCACTGTGTGTCACCTCGAGGCTGGTGCTGTTTGTCATTGTCCCATCTTACAGTTGAGGGTACCGAGGCACAGTGAGCTCATAGTGTGCCCAAAGCTGCATTGTTCATAAAGAACAGATTCAGGGCCTGGAGAGATGGCTCAGAGGTTAAGAGCACTGGCTGCTCTTCCAGAAGTCCTGAGTTCAATTCCCAGCAACCACATGGTGGCTCACAACCATCTGTAATGAGATCTGGTGCCCTCTTCTAGCAGGCACATGCAGACAGAACACTGTGTACATAATAAATAAATAAATCTTGAGAGACAGAGAGAGAGAGAGAGAGAGAGAGAGAGAGAGAGAGAGAGAGAGAGAGAGAACGAGAACAGAGAGTTAGGGAGGAAGGGGCCCCGGGTTCTAGAGTCACAGCTGGCCCTCACTGCCCAGCCCCCACTCCTATGCTCATTTGGTAGAGTCTACATCAAATTCTTCTCCTGCCAGATTGGAGCCGCTTGCTTGTCTTGGTTGGTCATCAGGATGGCACAGCCTCAGGTGTCCCTCAGTGTTTGTGGGTGGGGCATCCATTCCTCGGTCTTCAGCCTCCCTCCCCACCTCCCCAGGCTAGCCCCAAGCGCTCCAGGCCTGTGGCAGGCAGTCCATTGGCCTTCTCCTGGTGGCACATCAGCCTGGCTCTGCTGGTTGCAGGGGTTCAAAGGTGAGGTATTGGCTTGGTCAGGGATTTAGACAAAGCCTGGTCTTAATTATCCTGGTCTGCCACCCGGACTCTGTCATGAATAGGGCCTGTGGGAGCTGGCACTGCCCCTCCCTACGCTCACACCCTCTTCAAACAACCCGCCTTCAGATCTAGGCCCCTGTTTCTCATGAAATTATGCCAGTGTGTCAGCAGGGCAGTGTCAGGCAGTACCGGGAGAGTGTCTTCTCCACCATCTCAGGGAGACATCAGGCCCAGATGGCCTTGGCTTTGGACATGGGGGTGTTATTCATTACCTGTCAGAGTGGTCAAAACCAAAGGGCCGATCTTGTTTAACTTCTCATGCCAAAGGGGAAAAGGATGCCATGCCCCTCAGACTGTGAGTAGCTGATGATTACTTATGTCCTCTGAATCTGAGCCTCTGGCTTCCAGGGGTGCTGTCTGTGGCACTGTGTGTCCCCCCCCCACACACACACCAGTGCTAGCCTCTGGGACTGAGTCCTGGGGGTGTGGCAGGGATGATTGGACAATGTGTCTTGTTCATCTGTGTCCCCAGTGCCCGGCACAGTGCCTGGCACAGGGCAGCCCTCCATAAATGTTTGCAGAGTGCAAGCCAGAAGCCTCCCCCACTGGTCTCCCAGTGTGACCTGGGCCTAGCTCTTTCCCCGGCATTGGGATGGGAGACTTGTCAGTCTCCTTGTCAGACTAGAGTTACTCAAAGGCAAGAAAACAATCTAGAATCTATCCATGGGGCTTAATGCTGGACAGATGTGTTATTGCCATCTCAGCTGACACAAAGAGATTCCATGACTTCCTACGGTCACATGAATGAGTGACAGAGCCTAGGAACTGGCCATGCTCTTAACCTCATTCCAACGGCCTAAAGGTGTCATGTTTGTTACCACACAGTCTGGCACATAGCCAGAACCCAGAGACTATTTGTTGACTGGCTGACTGACTAACTGGGTTCATGAATGGGGAGACACTGTGTGACAAATCCACAGGACCCCGTGCCCAGCCTCTGCATGTAGGTGGGGTTAGGCTCTCAGGAAGACAGCCGGGGAGTATTGCTGTGTTGTCTGCTCCGAGGGCCTGAGCTAACCCTAGGGAGGAAGGGAAAAGTCCCTGGTGGCATCTGTCACCACTTGCCCTCCAAGGCTACCAGGTGCCACTGCCACCAGAACTCCTTGGCTCTTCTTTTCTCGGAGTTCTGAGGGGAAGGTGCTGAGAAACAGGTGAGGAAGGTCTGTGGCTTTCAAAGGCCTGTCTTCCATCCCAGCCCTGAGTGTTTAGCTCAGGCAGTGGGCAGTTCTGTTCTTGTCAAGTTGGAGGTGGTCTGAGTATGTATAGGACAAGGCCTGTCTTAGACCTCAGCTTTTTTTTCTCATTTTCAGTGCTCAGCCAGGATTGATATAAGGGTACACTGCCTACATGCTCTATGTCTAGTCCATTACCATCAATTTTTATTCTCCTGCCTCTACCTCACCAATGCTGGAATTCAAGGCAGGTTCCACCACACCCGATTTAGAATTGAGATTTGAATCTGGAGTCTTGTGCATTTAAGACGAGTGCTCTTTCATTATCTACACGCCTAGGACCCATTTTTACTTTAATTTAATCTAATTAATTTCTTTACTTTTGGTTTCTTGAGACAGAGCTTCTCTGTGTACACAGCCCTGACTGTCCTGGAACTCTCTTTGTAGACCAGGCTGGCCTCAAACTCACAGAGATTCACCTGCCTCTGTCTCCCAAGTGCTGAGATTAAAGGCATGCGCCACTACTGTCTGGTACTTAAAAAAAATTTATTATTATTATTAGTATTATTATTATTGGTTTTTCAAGACAGGGTTTCTCTGTGTAGCTTTGTGCCTTTCCTAGAACTCACTTGGTAGCCCAGGCTGGCCTCGAACTCACAGAGATCCACCTGGCTCTGCCTCCCAAGTGCTGGGATTAAAGGCGTGCGCCACCACCGCCCGGCCTTAATTTATTTTTATTATTTTATGTGTAAGGGTTTTGACCTCATCTATGTCGGTGTACTGCATGTGGACCTCGTGCCTGTGGAGGTCAGAAGAGGGCATCAGATCTTCTGGAACTAGAGTTATGGAATGCTGTGAGCCACCATATGAGTTCTGGGAATCAAACCCAGGTCCTCTAGAAGAGTGGCTAGCACTCTTAACTACTAAACCACCTCTCTAGTCCCTTTACTTTTTATTTTAAGACAGGATCTTGCTAAATTAAAGAGGCTGGCCTTGAATTCACTCTACTGTAGCCAGATCAGGCCTTAAAAGTCCATGCTTGTCTGTCAGCTCCAGGATTATAGTCCTCTATCATCCAGCCTGGCTGCTAGCAACTGCTTATCTCTCAAGCAACAGGTGTTGGATTTCCAGCTCCCATCTGTCCTAAACCTTGGGCCCAGGGACATCTCCAGCTTCCTCTGACCCTTACATGCCTGGGCTGTTGGGTCACCTTCTTTTCCGTTCTTCTTTTCCTGGTCTGAAGTAGCATTAGTCAGTCAGGCCCCCCAGGCTACAACTTCATCTGCTCCTAGGGACTTGCGCACTGGGAGATATTTGACGTTCTGTCTTCTGACCCAGCAGACTGGCCCTGGGAGACACTGGGGCCTGGGCCTGGTATGGCCCTGCAGGCCTTGGGAGTCTGGAGCACCCTGTGGTTGAGTGTATGGGTTGGGCCTTGTCCTTCTAAATTCTCATTCTAACTCTACCCCATCTTTACTGTGTGGCTTTGGACACTAGCCTCCATTTTCTCTTTCATGTGGACTTAAGGCCTGAACGTGAAGCTTACATGTGCTAAGCAAGCACTTTGTGACTGAGCTATACCCTGTCTCTTGACCTCCATTTTCTGACCTCAGATATAATCTACCAGCTTTATTGAAAGGCCTGACTGAGGGGAATCAGGCCCGTCTCTATTGTTAGGCAAATAATGATCAATATGTCGAGATGAGAACACAGGCTTACTTGGGATCCGTGAGCTGTAACCCTAGCACATCTGGCTCAGTAGAGCCCTTTAGTCAGGTGTGCTAGCTGCTCACAGCTGGAATCCAAGCCCTGCTGATGGGAGGCAGGAGGCTTGCCACCAGTTCAGAGTCAACACTGGTTACACTGTGAATTCCAGAACAGACTGGGCTACAGGGTGAGACCCTGTTTCAAAAGCAAATAAACAACAACAACAACAAACCCAAACCCCAAACAGAGGAGCTGAGCTATAACTCAGATGGTAGAGTGCTTGCCTACCGTGCACAGGCCTTGGGTTTGATCTCCAGCCTTTATCAGGCACAGTGGTGCTGGCATATAGTCAAAGCACTCAGGAGGTGGAAGCAAGAGGATCAAGATCATCCTTGGCTACATAATGTGTTTGAGGCTAGCCTGGGCTACAGAAGACACCATCATAAACAAACAAAACCAACATTTATGGCCAGAGTTATCTGAAGAGGAAGTGAGCTTCCATGGAAGTCATGAGGTCTCCATCACTGGAGGTATTCAGGCCCTGATGCATACTGATGTGCATGAGTGATAATTCTGGTACTGAGTTAAAGGTCAGCCCAGAACCCCCTGGGGCCTGCTTGGAGATCTGTGCTGGGTTATGGGAGTAAAAGAGTTGTTTCCTGGGCTGATGCACACTGGGAGACTGACTGGGGCCAGCTGCCTGGTCTGGAAGAAGTATTAAAGGCTGGCCACTATGGTTGGGGCTGAGTGGCTCCTCCGAGGCCAGGTGTCCCTGACAGGCTGCTGGGAAGTCACCTGGAAGGCCTGGGGTGAGTTTGAAGTGGGCTGGAGAAGGTGGGAGGCCATTATAGAGCCAGGAAGACTGGATGACCAAGGAGCAGGGAGGGGCCTGTGCCACTGGTCCTGGAGGCTACCTGATCATCCTGGGTTTGAGTACCAAGGAAGGGGAGAGTTCCCTGGTCCACCAGCACAGCCTCTCATGTAGCAGGGGCCCCAGCTGCTCCCTGGAGCAGAGTCTGGCCTGTGGGAGTACAACTGGGAAAGAAAGCCTTATGCCCAGTGCATTTGGGGGCGTCTTGGGGTCGGGGGAACAGTGGGGCCTTTGTCAACAACTGCCAGGAATCTGGCGGAGGAGCTGGCCCTGGGTCTGGCTGGGTTCTCTACAGACTGGTCCTCTTTGAAGTGACCCTTTCAAAGCTCAGCCTGTATCCCTGGGAAGAGAGAGAGCTTGGACAGACTGGGCAGAGGGCTTGCTGGCCTCTGTGGCCTGGACATAGGGCAGGAGGCCTGTGGGCCCCAGGAATGTAGGAGCCGTGTGGGAGGACAAGTACTGGGGGTCTCAGTGACAAACAGGGATGTCAGTTTGGGGAAGGGCAGAGCTCATTCTCCTGGCTGCGGGCCTTCTTTCAGTCAGCAGTTTGGTTCTGGCTCCACTGGGCTCCCAATCCAGCACTGTCTTCTTCCTTAATTCCTGCCGCTGAGGTGAGAGCTGCTTGGGAGACTAGGCAGGGGCTTAGGGAGAGGGGAGTGGGGTCTGGACCATAGGGGCTTTTCCTCATCTCTGAGCAGAGACCCCCACCTCTGAACGGAGACCCCCACCTCTGAGTGGAGACCCTCACCTCTGAACGGAGACCCCCACCTCTGAGCAGAGACCCCTGTGCTTCGCCGGAGTTCTTTATCAATGATAAGGCAGTGATGGTTCTGCACAGGGGGCGGGGGCAGGAGGGAGGAGAAAGGAACAGCCAGTTAGGGTACCCTTCCCTGTCTCCCCATTTTCCATTAGGGAAACTGAGACCTAGAGAAAAGGCAGGCTAGGAAGACTAGGGGCAGAGAGGGAGACAGGCCCGCAAGAGCTGATGGGAGACCCAGGTCTGGTGACACGAGGTGACACCCGAGGCTGAGGCAGAAGGGTCCTGAATTCAAGGCCTGCCTAGGCAACTTAGTTGAGACTCTGTCTGGAATTGAAAATGAAAGCAAAATGGGGCTAGCTCAATGGAAGAGTGCTTGTCTCGTGTGCACAAAGCCCTGGGTTTGGTCCTCGAAGCTGTATAAACTGGTTGTGGTAGTGAGTGCCTACCTGTAGGAGGTAGGTACAGGGAGCCTGGAGTTCAGCACCAGCCTCAGCTCCATCTCTGTGAGGCCTCGAACTCACAGAGATCTGCTTCCCAGTGCTGACTTAAAGGCTTGTGCCACTGTGCCTGGCTTAAATTAAAAAATAAGAAGAAAATGGAAAAAAGAGAAAAGATGACATCCAGGTGAAGCAGGAGCAGGGTTTCCAAGGTTTACTGAGGAAGGGGCACCCTGAGCATTGGGGTTGAGCAGTGGGCAGGGGAAACTTGGTGCGTCCAGCCAGGTAAGCTCCCTGTCCCCCCCCCCCCCATGGCACACTGCCTCTCTTTGCATACTGACTTACTGACTACGCAGCCATGTGAGGCACAGGGACAGCTCAACAAGGGACTGGGGTGTATGTCAGAGTACACCAGGTCACACTGCCTCCTAAGCTGGAGGAGATTAGACTTTCGAGCATGCTGTAATGTTCACACGTTGAAACTGCCCAGTGACGCAGTCCTCCGAAAGTGTCATCAGTGGCATGAACTGCCCTCACTTGGACTTGAGAAGTCTCCTGGAGGTGTGGCCTCGGGTTCCTCTCCCAGAGGGGATGGGGTGCTCTTGGTTGCTCCCTGTATCTTGAGCTGGCATCTACACAGCTGAGCTCTCATTAGCTCTAATGAGACCTTAGCCCTGGGCTGCTGTGCCCTGCTGCACCTGGGGGAGTTGAGGGGCCAGCTGAGGGTGGGCAGGTGTACAAGAAGGGAGTGATGGGATAGGTCACCCAGGCTGCTGTGAGAGTCCCTACTTCCTTCCCCTGGAGCCTTTGACTCCTGCACCTGGTCCCAGAGGCCCCGGTTCCTCAGGGACTAGCTCATCTGAGGGACCAGGCATGGCCTTGGGCTGCCCAGGACATTCTCAGGCACGGCTGGCATAGTGTCCCTCTTGTCTTCCCCTGACTACAGCCTGGGGCAGCAGAGGAGGCTCAGTGCTTGGGAAAAGTGGGCAGTGGCCAGATCTTCAAGCAAACCAGCTTTCATTTCGTGGGTGATCATTAGTTGTAAGAACCCTGGGCTCCACACAGCCCTGCCCTCAAGGGGTTCCTTGTCTCTGTTTCTTATTGCCCAAAAGCCAGACAAAAAGACTCCACTAAGATTTCACACACCTGGCTTGTGAGATTCCCATCTCCATTACCTGCCAGTCCAGAATGTTCTCACGGCCCCCTTGCCTAAAATACCAGTATTTAAAAAACACCCAGGCAGACCAAAGGAACAGTGTGGAGCAAACACAGAAAGGGGACTAAAGGCAAGGTGGATGACAGACACACATTATCGATTCAGAAAGACCCGGTTTTCAATTTGGATCCTGGGTGACCTTACATGGTGGTGTTTTTATTTATTTACTATTTCAATTGGCAGGGTCTGTGTATGTAGCCTTGGCCAGGCTGGAGCTTGAGGGGATCCTCTTGCCTCTCTCTTGGGTTCTGGGGTTACAGGTTATTTGCCCTCCCAGGAACTCACTTTTGAATCTGTAAATATCCAGGTACCTCGTAGTAGCCCTTGAATGTCCATCTTTAGTGTCTTTATTGCTTGAAAATTTGTTTTTAGATTTATTTATTTATTTGATTTTTCGAGACAGGGTTTCCCTGTGTAGCTTTGGAGCCTGTCCTGGAACTCACTCTGTAGACCAGGCTGGTCTCAAACTCACAGAGATCCACCTGCCCTTGCCCCTTAAAGGCACGCCCATCGGTAGTGCACATCTTTACTCCCAGCTTTTGGAGGCAGAGGCAGGCTGATCTTTGTGAATTCAAGGCTAGTATGATCTACAGAGTGAGGTCCGGGTCAGCCAGGGCTGCATGGTGAGACCTTGTCTCAAAAAACAAAACAAAAAAAGATGAAGACAGTTGCTGGTAAGGGAGCCCTGGGACTCAGTTAAAACCAGTGTGTGGCGTGACTGACTTGGCTTCACTAGTCTCCTCCCACACCTGAGGTTGAGAGGCAGGGCCTTACCACCAAGCTGCAGCTCCTAAGTTGAGTCATCTTTTCTTTTCCTTCCCTTCCTCCCGAGTGTGTGTGTGTGTGTGTGTGTGTGTGTGTAGACATGTGTGTTTGTGCACATGTAGACATGTGTGTTTGTGCACATGTAGACATGTGTGTTTGTGCACATGTAGACATGTGTGTTTGTGCACATGTAGATGTGTGTGTGCACATGTAGACATGTGTGTTTGTGCACATGTAGACATGTGTGTTTGTGCACATGTAGATGTGGGTGTGTGTCCTCCCCTTCTGCCCTTCATCCTTCCTGTGTGTTACATGTGTGGGATCTGTACACATGTGTGTGGTATATGTGCACATGTCGATGTTGGTGGGTGGCCTCCTCTCCTTCCCTCCTCTTTCTTCCTGGATGTGTGATCCGCACGAATGTGGGGGAGGTGCTACTGAGGAGGCCAAGGGAGACTGTGTGTGTCTTGCTCCTTCACTTTTTGAATTGTTTCCTTGAGACAGGATCTCTTACTGAACTTAGAGCTAGACTGGCGGCTAGGAGGCCCTGGGTGCTGTGACTGTGCCTGGCCCCCCCCCCCCCCCAGCATGATTTCTAGGGATTTGAACTCAGGTCCTTATGCGTACATAGCAGATGCTCTTGCTCAGCTGAGCCATCTCCCCAGCCAATAGGTGAAACAAATCATTCTAACTTTTTAAAAAATGTAATGTCTGTGGATGTTTTCCTTTCATGTATGTCTGTGACCCATATATGTGCCTGGTGCCTGAAGAGGCCAGAAGAGAGTGTCAGATCACTTGGAACCGAAGTTAAAGATGGTTGTGAGCCACCATGTGGGTACTGGGAATCAAACCTGGGTTCTCTGGAAGAGCAGTCAGTGCTCTTAACATCTGTGCCGTCTCTCCAGCCCTGGAAATTAGTATTACTATTTGTCTTTTAGACAGAGTCTAGCATATTCCAGGTAGCCAAGGATGACCTTGAACTTCTGGTCTTCTGCCTCCACCTCCCAAGTGCTGGTACATTCAGCCATGCCAGTTTATGCAGTGCTGGAACCCAACCCAAGGCTTTGTACATACTACACAGGAATTCCCGCAAATGAGCCACATCTCCAGTCGTAAGTGAGGGCTCTATAGTAAAGTACCTTCTGCTGGGTGGATGTTCAAAGGCCAAAACCCCTTGTTCAAAAACAGAACAAGGGGTTGGGGGTTTAGCTCAGTGGTAGAGCGCTTGCCTAGCAAGTGCAAGGCTCTGGGTTCAATCCTCAGCTCCAAAAAAAAAACCAAACAAACAAACAAAAAAAACAAATCCTGTATTGCCTGACAAAAAGTTCATGGCCGATCACTTCCCACAGCCCAGCCTAGGCCCTCCACTCCAGAGCTGGGATCCACGGAGGGCTGGCAAGGTCAGGAAGGGAAGACATCACTGCGGGTGCTCCCGTAAACACACACCCACTACAGCTGAGTGAGGGTCAGAGCACGGATGTGAGCCCCAACTTGCTCCACTTTCTAGCTGTCTGTTGGGCAAGCCACTAACTTCTGCCGGACTTTCCATGCTAGCTGTTCCAGCATTGAGAAACCTTGCCTTACTGGGCGGTGGTGGTGATGGTGGGCGGTGGCGGCGCACATCTTTCATCCCAGCACTCGGGAGGCGGGGGCAGGCAGATCTCTGTGAGTTTGAGGCCAGCCCAGTTTACAGAGTGAGTTCCAGGAAAGGTGCAAAGCTACACAGAGAAACCCTGTCTCGAAAAACAAAACAAAGAAAAAAAAAACACCACCAACAACAAAAACCTTGCCTTGGTAAAGCCTTCTCGAAGCTTCTTGGAGAAGCCTGTGTTTACTGATATAACACTGGGATGGAGGGAGGTGGTGTGTGTCACACGCCTTTAATCCCAGCACTCAGGAGGCAGAGACAAGCAGTTCTCTGAGTTCGAGGCCAGCCTGGTCTGCAGGGTGAGTTCCAGAACAGCCAGGGCTACAAGAGAAACCCTGTCTAGCAAAGCAAAGCAAAACAAACCAAAACAAGAAAACAAAAAAAAGAAAGAAAGAAAGAAAGAAAGAAAGAAAGAAAGAAAGAAAGAGAAAAGAAAAGAAAAGAGAAAAGAAAAGAAAAGAAAAGAAAAGAAAAGAAAAAAGGAAGGACCCTGAGGTTTCTGGCCCATGTGCACAGAACACGTGCATGGTCTACTCTAGAGCCACCAGTGGTGACATCTACCCCTGGCTGTCCTGAAACTCACTGTGGAGACCAGGCCAGTGTCAAACTCATGGAGATCCTCATGTCTCTCTTTCCTGAATGCCAGAATTAAAGGCCTGTGCTACCACACCCAGCCCCTCCCCTGTACCTTTGTGCTAGGCAATATAGCAGTGACCACAGGACAAGTATAACATTTAGATTGTGTGTGTGTGTATGTAAATATGTTTATATACTTTTTGTGTTTATGTGTGTGTGCCACAGACCATAAATGGAGGTCAGGCAGTTCTCAACTTCTACGTTGTGGGTTCTGGAGATTGAGCTCATGTATATATTTATGTTTTAATTTATTTAGGTGGTGTTGTGGGTTTTTTTTAATTATTTTTATATAATAAAAAGGTGTTTTGTCTGCATGTATGTCTGTGTCCCATGTGTGTGTTTGGTGCCTGAGGAGGACAGAAGAGGGAATTGGATCCTTTGAAACTGGAGTTCCATATGGTTGTGAGATGCCATATGGGTGCTAGGAATTGAATCCAGGTCCTTTGGAAGAGCAGGCAGTACTCTTAATCACTGAGCTAGCTCTCAAGCCCGTTGTTTTTGTTTTTTCAAACAGAGTCTAAGTTGTCCAAGCTTGCCTGGAACTCGATATGTGTCCCCGGCCTTGAGTTCTCCGTGATCCCTGTCCCCACACCCATCCCCAATTCTGGGATACAGACATTCCCCAGCTTAGGCATTTTTTTGAACCCTGTGTCCACATCTGCTTTGTTTATTGCATGTCTACCTCTTTGATCTTTATAAAATCGGACTGATTTTAATTTCTGCAAATCCTTTGGGACTTGCTGAACTAAAACTGGCTGAGCAGCTCAGGTGCCAGGCATTCGGCTGAGCCCCTGCGGGATCCCTCCCAGCTAAGGAGGCAGGGGGTTAGAGAGGGAAAGGCTGAGGCCAGGTCACACAGCGGAGACCGAGCCCCCAGGCTTCTTCTTACCTAGAGTGCCAGCCCTTCCACCCAGAGCCCCACTTGATGATAACCTTTCCTTTGTCCTAGATTAGTCTCTGAAATTTGAATTGTTTGGGAACAAAGAGGGGGTAGGGTAGGGCCACTGATGGACTCTCCTGTCCTTAAGCTTAACGTGTGTACCTCTAGGGCAGGGGCTGGTTCGATGTCATTTCCTAAGTGCTCAGCTGTTTGTGAGCTCAGACTTGTGAACTCCAAGAAAGCTAGGTTGACCAGGGGCTAAGGTAGCAAGGGATGACGTCCCAAGGAAGCAGAGCCTTATTTGGGCAGTGATAGGAACGGGGAGGTCTCCAGTAGGCCCGTGGCACCATTGAGGCTCTGCTCTGAGGTGACTGGTGACTGATGATGATCCTAAGGGGCCTACAGGCTTGGGAACGCAGCCACCCCGGCTTGTGGGCGTTGTCTTGGGTAGAGTGTCCGTTCTGCGCAAGCTTCCAATAGGCAGGGACGCACCAATCAGAGGTGCCTGTCGTTCTTAGTTTGCACGGCCACGCCTCTCATGTTCACCTCTCAACCCGGTCCCAGAAGCAGCTTCGGCCCCGTGGGCGCGCACCTCATCTCAGGCCCGGTGCCGTTGGTTCGGTGGGGCGGGGCGGGAGGCTGCGACCCGCCTGGCAGGCTGGCTGCACTCTTCATAGCTCCGGGGCAGGCGTACTTCGCATATTTGTCGCTCCTCGCGTCTGGCTGGGCCATCCCGCTCTGCCTTCCTCTGTCCCCTTCTCCCCGCTGCTCTCCCACCTTATCCCTTCAGCCTTTCCAGGCATCTGATGTCTCAGCTGCCTCCTGGTAGCCTGTGCACATAGGAAGGCCCCACAGCCACTGTCCCTTTATTCTGGGCCTAGAGCGAGGAACTGGCAGTGAAGAGGTATGAGATGAGGTGGCCAAGAGTCTAGGCTTGGACTGCCAAGGAAGATGTCCCTGGCAGGAATCTGACACACAGTGGGACCTGGCTGGGTCCACCCTCAGCTGCCAGGTTGATATCTGAGGATGGGGAGGCCAGTCAGGGGTCATAGGAAGGAGACAGGGCACTGTGGGAGAGATGGATGAGTGCTGTGTCTAGCATGTTTGAGAGGGCTGGTGGCTGGAGCACCAAATGTGAGGACTAAGCATGGCTACGGAGGAGGGAAGCCGATTTCCTGGTCCCCCCCATTCCCCCCCCCCATACTCCAGTGCTCCCACTTTTGGACGTGGTTCCCAACAAGAAAGGACAAAAAGCTGAAGCATGGGCTAGAGGCATGAGGATCAGAAGTTGAAAGTCATCCTTGGCTAACCTGGGCTACATGGAACCCTGTCTCAAAATAAACAACAAAAAGAGTAGAAGCAGCCTCTGTTCCAGGCGGGTCCCCAGGGAAGAGGGGGAGTCACCCTCGTGATGAGCGTGAGTTTTTGTTTGTTTGTTTCTTGAGTCAGCATTTCTCTGCATAGCCCTGGCTATCCTGGGACTCACTCTGTAGACCAGGCTGGTCTCACACTCACAGAGATCCACCTGCCACTGTCTCCCAAGTGCTGAGATTAAAGGTGTGTGCCACCACCGCCAGGCAATGAGAACATTCTTTACCCCCGCCCCATCCAGAAACATTGTGCTGCTGCCCACCTGGGCCACATGCTGTCCCTCCAAAGCACACCCAGTCCTGGTCTCCCAGGACTCCCAGCTAAATGGGGATACAGGTGAAAATAACCTCATAAACATATATGTCCTGAGAGGGTGCCCAGAGACCTGGCATTAGGCACAAGGCAGGATGTGTGTGAAGTGACTTTTTAAAGGAAGTTTTATTTTGTGTGGAGTGGAAGGACACATGTGGGGGTCAGAGCAGAACTTGTGGGACAGTTCTCTCCTTCCATCATGTGGGGCCCAGGGATTAAACTCAGGTCCTCAGCCCTAGTTGCAAGTGCCTTTACCAGCTGAGCCACCTGAGGCTGGTGTGTTGCCAGACATTAATTCTGGGAGCTCCAAGGTGGGTAGACGTGAATCTGAGTGAGGGCTGGGGAAGCAGGAAGGGAGAGGAAGGCAGGCAACGACAGAGCATTCCAAAAGCAGCGTGTTGTAGTGGCCAGAGGCTGGGAGGGTACAGAGTGCTCACGGGAACTGGAAGGAGGCCAGAGGCCAGGGTGACTAGCACATGGGGGTGTGGTGTGTGGAGGCTGGAGGTGTGTCCTTCAGGGCCTGCTGGCCAACATATTATATCGCCTAGACTGACCTCCCAGAGGGAAACCAAGTAGCCCAGAGTGGGTGTGAGTGGGAAGTGGGCTAGCTCACTGGCCTTTGGGGGGCAGGGTCCACCCTAGTGGTGGGCAGGAGGCCAGGTGGATGGCTCCTCCCCACTGTCCGTTCCTAGACTACCTTCCCAGTAACTTTGCTGAGCAAAGAACACCGGTGTGAAATTGGCTGACAACTTTGATGTTACCTAGAAAGGACCAAAGTGATGCCAGTGCTGAAAGTGTCCCCTCCTGAATGCTGGGGTGGATGTAGGCCTCTCTCCCAGCCTTGGGTCCCCTCAGTGTCCCATGGGTGACTGTAGAACTCCCTGTCCATCTGTGGCCTGGGTCAAGGAACAAGGTGGTGAAGGGGGACACCGCTCAGGTTCACAAGGTGCTGTGTGTGCAGAGGATCTGCATCTGCTTCTGTTGTGCCTGTAGTTACATGTCTAGGGCAGAGCTGGGCTGACTGAGGGCAAGGGTCTGGACATAAGAGATGCCCTCTGTCCCTTTCTGACCAAGGGTCCCAACCTAGAAGCTCTCCCAACCCCGGCATAGTCAGGAGCACAGTGGAAGGCATTTGACATTATAAACATTATAAACACGAGGCAGGGCCAGCGTACAGGGGAATGCAGAGGTAGCCTGGGCAGGTTGGGCAGGGCTAAGCTGAGGGGGTGGGTGGTTTCAGAGGTGAGGCTAACAGCCTCTTCCTGCAGAGAACCCCACATGCCCTGGGGGGAGATGTTAGGGATCTGCTGAAACCTGCCCTCTGAGGGAATGTGGTCTCAGCTGGACTGGAATTGAGCTGTCCCTCTGCCCTCAAAGAAACCAGTGAGAGCACCTGTTGTCTCTGCCCAAGTGGTTAGACAACAGGAAGAACTGGAGGGGGGGCACAGAAAGGTGACTCACACCGCGTTTCTAGTCTGTCTCAAATGAGCTGTCCAGTGATGGAATGGGTGTGATGATTTTGTAGAGGAGTTTCTTCAGGCAGCACCTGCCTTCAGGAGTGACTGGAGTCTCACAGTCTTTTCAGGAGAGGGGATTAGGCCTCCTTGGTACTCCTGGACCAAAGGAAAGCTTCAAGGTTTTACAGGATTTGTCCCACAGGAGACCGTCTCCTGTAAGGGATTTTTTTTTTTCCAGGAGGAAGAAAGAGGGTTATGTCTCAGCAGCTGAGAGTCCTAGAGAATGCAGGGTGGGTGACAGACCCCTGGAATGATTCCCTGTCCCTTTCATTTCCAAGAGACATGACCTGATGTGGCATGCATGAGCCAGCAGGGGGCTCTGCTGGCTGTGGTACCGACAAGCTGCGTCCAGCAGTGTGTAGTCAGGATCCCAGGAGCTCACAAAGACAGGGCTGGGACTGTGTGAGCACACGTGTGTGTGTGTGTGTGTGTGTGTGTGTGTGTGTGTGTGTGTGTGTGTGTGCGTGCGTGTGTGTGTGTGTGTGTGTGTGTGTGTGTATGTGTGTGTGTGTGTTACAGGTGGTTGTAGGCTCTCTGGGGCTTAGCACAGACTGTGTGTGCTCTGGAAGGTTAGATCCCACACTGAGCCAAAAAGTTCTTCAATAGTCCCACCACCTCTGCACGGAAGCAGGGCTGGGAAGAGTGTCAAGGGCCATTGGTTCGGTTTCCAAGGCAAAGGATAGTACTAATAGCAGGGACTTTCTGTGTGCGTCAGGGTCCCTGGCAGCCCAGGAGCTTCCCCTGTGTGGCTCTCTCTAGGACCCCAAAGAGCATAGTAGCAGTCCTGAGAAGATGCAAACTGGAGCCCCAGGTCCTTCAGGGCCACCTAGGCTAGGGGCCTTCTAGGCCAGGTGTATGTAGCATCCCAGGCCACCTGCTCCTAGATATAAGGGTGGTAATTCATACCAGCTGCTATTAACATTTTTCCCCAGTCAGACTGTGGTGGTGCACACCTTTAATCCCAGCACCAAGGAGGCAGAGGCAGGAGGATCTTTGTGAGTTCGAGGCCAGCCTGGCCTGCAGAGCGGGTTCCAGGACAGCCAGGGCTGCACAGAGAAACCCTGTCTGGGAAACACCAACAAAACCCCAAATCAATCCATTTTTCCTCTGTGTTTGAATTCTGACTTTGCCAATTCTTTCAATTTTGACACATTTATATAAAATTTATGAGCCAGATGCTAATCCCAGTACTTAGGCGCCAAAGGCAGGAGGAACCCCACAAATTCTGTGCTAGCCTCGGCCTCACAGTGAGTTCCAGGCCAACCAGGCCTACAAAAATTAACATCTAAAGCCTTTTAAGAGATTTTTAAACAACTGTCTGTTTGGGGTGTGCACATGCACATGTGAGTACAAGTGCCCATGGAGGCCAGAGCTGACAGTTTTTTGAACCCAGGGCCTTGTGCTTGCTAGGCAATCGCTGTACCACTGAGCTAAATTCCCACCCTAGGTGACAGTTCTAACTGGAGTTGGAGTTACAGGCAGTTGTGAGCCATCTGATGAATGCTGGGAACCAAACCTGGGTCCTCTGGAAGGGCAGTGAACACTCCTAACTGCTGAGCTGTCTCCACAGCCCCTCTCAAAACCATTTTTGAGTGTATAGTTCTGTGAGATTGGTGTTTTTGTCACTGCCACCACTGGCCTGTCACCACCGTCCATCTCCAACTGTAGCTCTGTGATGATTAACGCACTGAGTTTCTAGTCTCTGCTAGGCCCGACAGCCACCACTCTACTTCCCGTCCCTATGAATCTAAGCATGACATACAAATGCACTGTAAGAATCTCTTCTTTCGCCGGGCGGTGGTGGCGCACGCCTTTAATCCCAGCACTCGGGAGGCATAGCCAGGCAGATCTCTGTGAGTTTGAGGCCAGCCTGGTCTACAGAGTGAGTTCCAGGACAGGCACAAAGCTACACAGAGAGAAACCCTGTCTCAAAAAAAGCATATTCCTGTTGCATCCTGCATCAAAACTCCATTCTTTTTAAGACGAGTAATACTCTACTGTGTTGATATACTGTATCTTTTTTTTCTTTCTCAAGACAGTGTTTCTCTTTGTATCCCTAGCTGTCCTGGAACTTACTCTGAAGACCAGGCTGGGATCAAACTCAGAGATCTGCCTGCCTCTGCCTCCTGAGTGCTGGGATTAAAGGTGTGCGCCACCACCACCACCGGGCTTGACAAACTATCTGATCACACTCATGTATCATATTGTTCTCTCACTTATCTGTAGACGATGCTTGGATCACGTTCATCTCTTGGCTATTATGTAGAATACTGACTGAGGTGTCTTTTTTCATTTTATTGAGACTAAGTCTTGCTCTGCAGCCTTGATTGGCCTGGAGCTCACAATGTACACCAGGCTGGTTTTGAACTTAGAGATCTGCCTGCCTTTGCACCTCAGGTACTGTGATTAAAGTGCCATATGCTACCATGCCTGGCCAAGAATACTGTTGTGAACATGTACAGGTAGTGTTTTCGAGTTTGTGCTCAGAAGTGGAATTCCTGGGTCATATGGTAATTCTAGATTGAAGTTTTGATGGAAGCTTCATACTGTTCCCCACATCAGCTGCATTATATATATAATATACAACATGTAACATATATATATATATATACATATATATATATACATATATATATATATACATATATATATATACATATATATATATATACATATATATATATAACATGTAACACACACACATATATATTACCTCTCTTTCAATTTCCCCACATCCTTTCTTTCTTTCTTTTCTTTTTTTTTTTTAAAACAATTTCTTTATCTTTATTTTATATGCATCGGTGTTTTACCTGCATGTATGTCTGTGTGAGGGTGTCGGATCTTGGAGTTACAGACAGTTGTTAGTTGCCATGTAGGTGCTGGGAATTGAACTTAGGTCCTCTGGTAGAGCAGTTGGTGCTCTTAACCACTGAGCCATCTCTCCAGCCCCCCACATCCTTTCTTAACATCCAAATAATCCTCTTCCTCTCCTGCCCCACGCTCAGAGTCTCAAGTACCAGAAGTTGGCCTCAAACTCAACATGTATCTGAGGATAAATTTGAACTTCTGATCTCCCTGGTTTTTTGTTTGTTTGTTTGTTTGTTGTTTGTTTGTTTGTTTTTCCAGACAGGGTTTCTCTGTGTAGCTTTGCACCTTTCCTGAAACTCACTCTGTAGCCCAGGCTGGCCTCGAACTCACAGAAATCTGCCTGCTTCTGCCTCCCAAGTACTGGGATCAAAGTTGTGTGCCACCACCACCCAGCAATCTCCCTGTTTTTACCTCTTGAATACTGGGATAACACTCCTGTTGTAAAATGTGTGTGTGTATGTGTGTGTGTGTGTGTGTGTGTGTGTGTGTGTGTGTATCTAGGTGGACATGTGTTGTGTAGAGTCTGGATGACAACTTCTAGCTACCATTTCTTGGTCACTGTACACCTAGTAATTTTTTTTTTTTTTTTGAGACAGGGTTTCTCTGTGTAGTTTTGGTGCCTGTCCTGGGTCTCGCTCTGTAGACCAGGCTGGCCTCGAACTCACAGAGATCCGCCTGGCTCTGCCTCCCAAGTGTTGGGATTAAAAGTGTGCGCCATCACCGCCCGGCTCACCTAGTCATTTTTTAAAATTGTTTTATTTTAAAAGGTTTATTTATTTGCTTGGTGTGATGATGCACCCTTTTAGTCCCAGCACTTGGGAAACAGAGGCAGGTGTATCTCTGAGTTTGAGGCCAGCCTGTCTGTGTCTACATAGTGAGTTCCAGGACAGCTTATTTCATGTGTATTGTTATGGGCAACACGTTTGCCTGGTGACCATGGATGCCAGAAGAGGATGTCAGATCCTGAATTGGGACTGGTGAGCCCCCTTGTGGCTGGTGGGAACTGAACTGAAGTCCTTTGCAAGTACAGCAAGTGCTCTTAGCTCCTGAGCCATCCATCTCTAGATACAGGATCTCTCATTTTTCTGGAGTTCAACAAGTAGGCTAGGGCCGTCTGGCCAGCAAACCCCCTTCCCCAGCACTGGGATTATAAGCATCAAGCCCTCACTCTCAGGGGGCTACTAGTTTGATTCAAGGAGGCATAGCAGGAGAGGACACCCAGAAGGCCTAAGACAGCCAAGGGGCATCTGGGTGGAGTGGATGAGGGTGGAGGGGACTGTGTGGGCCCTGTCCCACACTGCCTGAGGTTGCCTTGGCAATGGCCCGGGTGTTTACTTTGTGGCTGACTCCAGGCTCACCCTCTTTTATAAGTGCTCATTTCCCACCATGAGCAAAGACTCTGTCTTTGGGCCCCTCTCCCTTGGCGTCACCGAGGCTGGAAACAGCTCTCCCACTGGCTGGTAGTTGTGCCAGCCTGGCACCTTTTCCATGCTCCTCATCTGCTAGGAGCAGCCTCCACTTGGGGACTCATGTTGCCCATCCCCAAAGGGCCTAAAAGCCAGGTCTGTGGGCCTGTCTTTCCCTCTGAGGGAAGGCAGTGTTTCTCAGCCCATAAAAGCATCAGGTCAGCTGGGGGTGGTGGAGATGTGTGTGTGTAGGGGGAGGGTAGGGGTGGAGGTGTGTGGGGGTGGTGGAGGTGTGTGGGTGGTGGCACATGTCTTTAATCTCAGCACTTGGGAGGCAGAGACAGGTGGATCTCTGAGTTTGAGGCTAGTCTGGTCTACAGAATGAGTTCCAGGACAGTCAGGGCTGCACAGGAAAACCCTGTCTCAAACAAACCCAAAGGCTGGGTCAGCTGTGGGAGGGGCCATGGTGCCACTGTGTGTGGCTGTCTAGCTCTGAAAGTGTGTGCTGTATCACTGTTTGTACAAACTTAGCTGAGTATCTACATGTCTGGTTATCAAAAAACTTAAATTTAAAACTCCTACTGTGTGCTCTGGACCCCTACTGAGACTTTTTTTTTTAAATTGTCTCACTGTATAGGCATGTGTGGCCTGGGATTCACTGTATAGATCAGGCTAGCTCCACACTGTCCTCCAGCCTCCCCAGTGTTGAGGTTATAGGCATGTACTATCACACCCAACTAAGACTTTCTTTAGTTGACTTAATTTTCCCAACATCCTTTGGGTGAAAGTTTCTGTCCACCTCCATTTATCACTGAGGACTGCCGGCTCATGCGTTGACCCTTGACTGGGATTGTCCCTATCTCTCGTGAACAGATTGTCAGGCATAGAAAATGCTTCCCTGCCCCCTGCCCCAGCCTTCTTCCTTGGCTGTGACCCACTTTGAGAGTGGCGGGGATGGGGTGTGTCCACAGACCATCCCAGCCCTGGGCACAGCGGTCTGAGAAGGACAGCGGAGGTGGGGAAGACCTTTTGAATCACCTAGTCCTGTCTAGAGCAACACGGGGTCCCAGCTGCTGCTGGTGTGTCAATGAAGGGGCTGGGCTGGAGCTTGCCCGGCCTGCTTGTCAACTTGGCCTGTTAGGGCATGTCAGGAGGGGCCTCTGCTCTATTGAAGCTGGGAGCTGGGATGTGAATGGGGCTAAAGGGTGGAGGAGGCCCCGGAGGCACTGCCCTGGAGGGAGGAGACTAGGCCAGTTGGCCGGCATCGTTTATCATTTGCCCACATGCATAGGATAGCCCCGACAGTGCATTTGTCCCTGTGTGTGAGGTTGTGGGTGGCGTTGGGTCTGTGTTTGGTGATGTGAGAGACCAGATGGATGGTTGTCTGGGGGGTAGGGCCCTTGCTGGTCACCTGTGGTTTGGAACCTAAGGTCTGGGAGGAGGCACTGAGCAGGCCTAGGAAGGAAGGGCAGGCGGGGCTGACCTTGAGCCCTGTCCCTGGCTTCCTGAGCTGCAGGCTCCAAACGCTATCAGCTTCCCTCCTTCTGTCCCTGACCCTTGGTCTCCGGGACAGCTCTCCTCCCTTTCCCTGGTTCCTGGTGACCAGGCTTAGGCTATACAGGCTCCCGTTCCTCTGCTCTTGGCCCTCCTCTCCTGGAGGGCTAGGTTGGGAGCCCATGACTGACCCTCTCAGAAGTCCAGTCCCCTGATGTCATGTAAGGAGACCCCTTTGTGTGTGAGGACTGCCTGACCAGTGGCAGAGAGTCTGGAGCTGGGGAACCTCGGAGGCCTTAAGAGCTGGAAGATAATCCTGATGGAAAGGTCCCGCTAGTTGGGACTGTGTGCACCTTAAGTTTACAAGAGGGTCTCACCCTAGCTCAAGACACCACTCTAGGTGTGGTAGTTGAATGGATAACCCAGAAGGTAGTGTAGAGGGGTCTGGGGGTGGGGCCAGACCCTGGGCTACAGCCCTGGTGACACACCAGTGAGGCCTTCCCTTTCTCTGTCCTTGCCCTCTTGAGTGTCAGTATAATGAAAAAGAATAGGGGTTGGGGGGAGGCATGGTGCCACATGCCTTTAATCCCAGCACTCAGAAGGAAGAGGCAGGTGAATCTTTGTGAATTCAATGCTAGCCTACTCTACAAAATGAATTTCAAGCCAGTTAGGGTCACATATTGAGACCCTGTCTCAAAAGAAAAGTGGGGGGTGGGTGGGTAGAAAAATGCCTTAGTGGCCAAGAGCAGACAGTCTAGCAGGAGGACTTGAGTTTGTTTCCCAGAACCCATGTGGGTGCTTACAACTGTCTGTGTTCTTCAGTCCTCCCAGGGCATCTGTGTGTGTGTGTGCACACACACACACGCGCACACACACATATAATTAAAAAATAATAAAATAAAATAAAAAGTAGTTTTTTAAAAATGGGAGCCAGGTATGGTGGTGCACATCTGTAATCCCAGTACTCTGAGAGGTGGAGGCAGGAGAATCAGGAGCTCAAGGTCACCCTCAGCTATACAGAGAGTTCAAGGCCAGCCTTGAAACCCTGTATCCAAAAAAATAAAGTACTAAGAACCCTCTCTGAGCCAGGAATGGTTATAAATGCCTGTAATACCAACATTCAGGAGGCTGAGGCAGAGGGGTTACTGTGAGTTCAAGGCCAGCCTGGGCTGTATACAAAGTTCTATGCCACCAAGGCCACATAGTAATATCCTGTGCCCCCCCCCAAAAAAAATCCATCGTGGATATCTAGCGCCAAGAGAAGGGTCACAATTAGAAGTACTTTTTAGAATTCTGGGTGCCCTTCCTTAGGGGTGCTGTCCTGAGCCCCGGGTAGGGACCCTTAGGAAGTTAAGTGGGATAGATTTTGCCAGCTGGTCCACTTAGGGGCCTGGGCGGGGCTGGCGGGTGTGTGATTCCGGCAGTGGGGGAGGAAGCAGGCAGGGTGTGGGGGGGGACACAGTGGGCAGGAAGGCTTGGAATAGAATCTCAGCAACGCCTGGTATTTCCCAGGCTTGCCCCTCCCCCTTGGGCTCTGGGGCCCACCCCACATTCCTTTCCCAGAGGAAACAGGAGGGAGCTGGCTCCCCAGGCCTGGAAGATCATTTCTAGCTGTGGCCCACCTTTGAGACCCTACTGTGTACACCACACACACCCTTCCCACTTGTCTCCTTCTCTCGCGTCTGTCTGCTGAGGCAGCCTTCTCCACATCTGCCAGGTTAAAAGACAGAAAGTGGACCTTGGAGATTCTGGTCTCTTTCAAGGTCCCTGTCGGCCTGGACACAATGTCACATGCCTCTGCCCTCCCTATAGCACCCAGACCACCCAGGTCCCCATCAGACTCTCATCATTGCTCAGCCATGAGAGGCCCAGGGGCTGAAAAGAATGAAGAAACTCTTTGCTTAAATGTAAGGCCTGGGCTTGCAGCAAGATTAAAGAGGCAGTTGAGCTGGGTGGTGGTGGTGGTGGTGGTGGTGGTGGTGGTGGTGGTGGTGGTGGCGGCAGCGGCGCAAACCTGTAATCCCGGCACTCGGGAGGCAGAGGCAGGTGGATCTCTGTGAGTTCGAGGCCAGCTTGATCTACAGAGCTAGTCCAGGACAGGCTCCAAAGCTACAGAGAAACCCTGTCTCAAAACAAACAAACAAACAAACAAACACACAAACAAACAAACAAACAAAGGCAGTTGGGGGCTAGGGAGATCGGTATTTGGCTTCCAACCCTCGGAGTCTATGTAGAAGCCACAAAGGGGAATGAATGTAAAGGCTGACGCTGGAAATTTCCCTCTGACCTCCTAGGGAAGTGGCATGCGTGCCCTCATGAACACACACATAAAGACCTAAAAAAAGAAAAAGAAAAAAAGCCTGATAGGGTGGCAGAAGCAGAGGTAGGTGGATCAGGTTATCCTGGTCTATGTCTCAAGTTCCAGGACAGGGATATGTAAGGTGGCAGTTAGGTCCCTGGAAGGACTAGTGAGGAAGCCTGATGGGAGTCAAGGACATCTTTGGGTCTAAGTTCCAGGACAGGTAGGGCTATGTAAGGTGGCAGTTAGGTCCCTGGAAGGACTAGTGAGGAAGCCTGATGGGAGTCAAGGACATCTTTGGGTCTGCCGTCTGCTTTGGGCCCCAGGGTCAACATGGCTGAGGACATCTTGGCGGGATGGCCACCTGGTCTCTGAAGGTACGGCCTTTGGGAGGAAGCGATAAGGCGGCCAGAGCAGGATGGTCAGATCCAGAGTTGTTGATTTTCTAGTGGTCCACTGGAGACATGCAGACTCAGTTTCACTGTCCCTGGCTGCCCCGCTGTCCCTGACTGGTCCTTTCCTGCTCTCCCTGAGTCCTGACTCAGCTCATGGCAGCCCTGCTCTTCCCGTTGGGTTTCCGCAGGGTGGAGGTGGGGGTCCAGCTCCTGTATGGGCCCCACAAGCAGCAAACAGGAAACAGAAGAACAAAACCGTTCGGTGGCTGACTCGCCCCCCCCCCCCAGGCCTCACCCTCACCCTTCCTCCTCTGTTCTTCCTTCCCTCCATCCTGCCCACCCGCTCGCTCCCTCTCTTCCTCCCTTCCTCTTCTGTACCTCTCACATGAGCCACCCTCCTGGCAAGTGAGGACAGTGGCTGGCCAGATGAGTGTTTGGAAGCAAGCCAGCCCGTGGCTCTCCCTCTTAGGTGGGCTCTGGGCTTGTGTCCCCTTCTGCTGGGCATTTCCCTCTCTGTGCACAAACTGGTCTATAGTGGGGGTTGTAGTGACAAGTGCCTTCATGAACTCAGGGTATGAATGACAGTGGAGAATACAGACCAGCCAGGGCCATTGCCTGCCCTGCCTCTGCTGGGGGAAAGGATGGGGGGCCTGGAGAGCCAGCTTCCCATCTCACTCACATTCTGGAGGTGGCAGAGGGAGAATGAAGCTCTTGGAGCCTCCTCTTGGTGATGCCAGAGTTCACGGGCAAGGGTCCTGGGGAAGAGGGGTGGACACGCTTCCTTTGGGAGCCCGGAGTGGGGTCTCTGTAGCCTGAGGGTGCATCTTACACTCTGTCACACCTCACTCTGGGCCGGCAGTGTGTGCCCCTTGAAGAGCACAGTGGCCTGAGGCAAGCAGTGCTGAGCGGCGTGTCACCGTGTCACCAGCCTACTTGTATGTGGTTAAATGGACATCTCTCTCTGTGGCGGCTCTAAGGGTCTGGCACACCTTCAAAGGCTGTGCTTGCATGTCTTCCCCGTGGGGTAGGGATGTTTGCATAGGAGGATGTCCAAAGGTGTGATATCCACACTGAGGTCTGTGAGGACAGCATGTCCCTGGGAAACAAGTGGACGGGATGCTGTGAGGCACACAGCAAGAACATGTTTCTGCAGGAATGTGAAACCAATGGGCACATAGTATGACCGCCCGGCAGTGTGAATCCTTGTGTTTGCATGGTGTCGTCAGTGTGTGCAGTGCCTGAGCAGGGACCGCTCGAAGCCTCTGGCGTGGGGCGGAGGGTGAGCTGGCGCGGCGCCGGGGCCGCCCCGGAGGGGGAGGCGTCTGTCCCAAAGACTTGCCGGCGTGTCCCTGCCCGGCTCTGGCGGGCGCCTTCACCCGGGCGGCGCGGGAGGCGCGGCCCCGCTCCAGCCGTCCTGCCACCGTCCGCGCGGGCCGGCCGCCCCCTCGGGGCCTCGGGACCTCGAGCCCGCGGCTCTGGGGGGCGGACTGGAACCCCTGGGCTCCGCCTGCCGCGCGGGGGTCTGAGGACGTCCCCGGCCGGGCGCCGAGCCGCCGAGTCCCGCACAGCGCGTCCCCCTCCAGAAGCCAGGCCCGGTGCGCGCTGGGGCCGCGACGGTGGCCGAGCTCGGGGGTCCCCGCAGGCCGCGCTGGTGGGCAGCGCCGTTTGGCGCGTGGAGCGCGCGGGCGTCGGGGGCTGGCGCTGGGAGCGCGCCGTCGGCGTGGACTGCAGCGCCCCGGAGCCGCGCTGCCTCTGGCTGCCCTGTCTGAGCCACAGCGACTGCCGAGCACCCGGGCTGCGTCCGGCCAGGGTGAGCAACAAACAGCTTTGGAGCCGGGTGGGAGCTGGATGTCAGGGCCTGGGAGCGCTCGGGTTACCCCCTCTCGAGCTCAGAGCGTCCTGCATTCCCAGGCGGACATCCTTGCAGTGGAGAGTGTGTGCGTGAGAAGGTTGAGAGTCGGGGTGAGGTGGCAGCATTGGTGTGGGAGCTTTCCCGAGGGAGCTGGATGGAACCTGGAGTGTGGGTAATGGCACCTGTGGACTCAGTACTTACTCCTGGTTTACAGGCAGTGGAAGGATGGAATGGGGGCTAATGACTGGAGGACTCGCTGGCATATCTAGGAATCCAGGCTGGCAGAGACCCAGTAAGAGCTAGGCATAGGGTCACTAACCCGAACAGTGGATGCCACCATATTTTCCTATCTTCTTTTCTACCAGCAGAGATGCTGACACAGAGGCACATAAGGGTTTCTTAGTGGCCACAGGAAGCTGAGGTGGCAGAATGACCCCCAGCAGGCAGTGGGTGATTTCCAGGGCGGGCAGTGGCCGAGCTGGGGGCAGTATATCTGCTGTTCGGGATCTGCCGGGCTGGTAGGCGTGAGTCACAGTGGGCGCCATGCCCAGCCTCAATACTGTGTTCTCTGCAATGACCTCTTTATGCTGGGGTAGGCTGGAGGGAGGGGGGGGGTCATACTGATGTGACCAATCCATCGAGTGGCCACCTCTGCCTGATGTGTTCCCTGGGCTGTTGGCCCTTTTTAAACAACAGTTGGTGTTTCTGGATGTCACTTTGTTTTCAGACAAGAGGGTAGGAGTGATTGCAAATAGATTCTAGCCAGGAGGGCTTAGTTGACAATGCCTGTGGCCCCTCTCTGTCCCCTGTTTGTGGGCCTGTGTCAGAGAGACAGAGTTAGGGGGGCTGAGCTGTACTTCTCCTCCGTCTCCTAGCTCTCCATGCTGGCGCTCTCTCTCTCTCTCTCTCTCTCTCTCTCTCTCTCTCTCTCTCTCTCTCTCTTCTGTATCTTGTAAGAGAAAAGCTAGACTCTGTTGTCAGAGGGGAGAAACCTGCATATAAGGTAACAAGAAGAACTTCCCACAGGGGAGCAGCCAGCCCTGACTGGGTCTGCAGGAGTCTCCTCTTCTGATAGGGATGTTTGGGGGTGGGGGCTGACATTCTCAAGAGACTCATTGGAAGGAGTAGAGACTGGACCTGGAAGGAAAGACAGAGGAAGCGGAGAGACTTAGATAAGTGGGGGTGGGGGGAGCTGTTGCTGGGGTGAGGAGAGGCCAGTGGGAGCAAGGCATACATACCCACTGTCCTGGATTACAGGCAGGTCCCCTCAGGGAGCGGCACCCCCAGGCAGCTGGCAGCTCTAGGCAGGATGTGTGTGTGTGTGTGTGTGTGTGTGTGTGTGTGTGTGTGTGTGTAGGGGGAGGGGAGGGGAACATGTGGGGACCTGTCCCAGCCGCTTCACATCACTGGGGCAGCTGGTGGCTTAAACCTTAATCCAGAGCACCAGCAAAACAATGGGCCCTGCAAACACCCTCAGCTCTGAGCCTGGGTGGGAGTGGGAAGGAGGACAGCCCGCACTAGATGGGGAACAGGGGTTCTCTGGGAGAGGCACTGGCGACCCATGAGATCATCTTTCCTATCAGGGAAATCAGGGAGGGGTGTGTTCAAATCTCAAGGAATTTCCAGTGAATGGTCTCCAGGCTTCTTGAACCCTATGAATGTAGGGCTCGTGGAAGAGGCCAGGGTGTAACCACAAGCAGATGGAGCTGAGGGGACATCATTGGGTCCCTGCTAAGGACTGGGACCAGGAGTAGTCTAGGTCTTGCTTGGACCTTTCTGGGAATGGCGAGCTCATGACCTAAACCCTTACAGTTTTCAGTCTGTGGACCGTCTCCTTTTCTGGAATGTCATTCAGCTGTTTTCTGTCTTCCACATGGTTCTGTTCCCTGAGACTACAATCCGCAAACCTAGTGTGTCTATCTCGTTTTTTTCTTTTCTTTCTTTCTTTTTTTTTTTTTATTTATTTGCAATTCGAGAATCTGCACTCTCCCCTAAACCTGCTGGTGGCAGCTAAGCCTCCTGGCTGGGCACCCTCTCATGCTCTCTCTCCATCTATTGACTAGGTGAGCAGGGGTGGACAGGTTCTCAGCTGGGCCTCTTAGCATCCCTGTGCGGTCAGGTGTCTGTGAGCTTTCTCCAGCTAGCGGAAGGGCAGCTCCCCATGCAAAGGAGCTCCTTACAGCAGGTCTGATGGACTTCCACGGTCCGGTCCATACCACCTGGGCCTTTCATCTTCAGGTTCCTGCCAGGGCCAAGGAGGAGCAAGGGTGGAGGCCTGTTGAAGGAGCTGGGGGGAGCTTTTGGCATCCTGAGGGCTTTGGATCAGAGGCAAATGCTAGCTCAGGCTGCCCCATGGCTGTGGGGGGCTGAGGCTTTGCTGAAGGCTTCTTGCTTTTCTCTCAGCCTGTCGCCTGGCACCAGTCTCTTCTGTCAGCCTGTCTGCATACAATCTATCTCATACTCGTTACTGGCTCTTTATCTGCGTGTCCAAAGACACTCAAGACAGTCTTCTCTGTCTGTCATCTCTTGCCTCCTGCTCCAGATGTGGTCCTACATGGCCTCCTCAACTCTTTTCTTTGGATACCCTGCCATGACATCCAGGGGAATCCCAAGCATTCTGGCAGGGTGGACAGAGGGCAGTATCTGCCATCTGCATTTCTGGTGAACCAGCCTGGCCTTTGGGCTGAGCTCTGCAACCTCAGCAAGTCCCTTCAGTGGCCTGATGTCCAGTTGGGGCTTTTTGATCCCGTGCTATTGGAGAGTGCATTTTTTGTGCCAGTCTGTGCAGACATTTTTTTTTTTGCTCTGTGCTGTGTGCATGTGTGTATATGCAAGACTGGTTATGTGTACCTGTGCCCATGCCAGTGTGCCTACATGGTGCAAACATATGGTTCTGTGAGTCTGTCTGTATGCACATTTACTATTGTTTTTTATTTTATCATTTATTTATTTGTTTATTTTTGGCTTTTCGGGACAGAGTTTCTTTATATAGCCTTGGCTGTCCTGAAACTCACTCTGTAGACCAAGCTGGCCTTGAACTCGGAGATCCTATCCGCCTGCCTCTGCCTACTGAGTGCTGGGATTAAAGGCATGCACCACCACTGTCCAGTTTATGTGTGCACATTTGTTTGTGTTCCTGTTTGTGGTATGTCTGCATATGTTGTATGTGTGTTTGATTGTGTTCATGCATGGAAGTATATGTGTGAGGATGTGCAATAGTTTTATGTGCAACTTTCTATGCAGAAAAGCTGTGTGTGCAGTGTCTGGCACATAGTAAGTGTGTATTGGCTCAGTTTCCAGGGAGGCAATGGTACCATGAGGAGACCGAAGGAGAAACTCATAGGGAAGAAGCTGTCAAGCTTTGAGGAGTGAGAGAGGAAGGGTAGTGTGAAAGGGCCAGGGCCCAGAAGGACCTGGATGGGACCTGGATGGCGTGGCTGTGGATGTTGGCGATCCCTGTCGGGTCCTAGGCTCCTAGGCAGCTGGAGGCAGGTGCTGAGCCATGAGCATAGGCTACACGATGTTCATCTATCTATCTCCCCATGCTCCTGCAGCTTCCCCTGGGCCCACGAGATGGGTGCTCTTCTCGGCGCCCCCTCCCCTGGCAGGGGCCGAGGACACTGCTGCTGCGCAAAAGTCTCCAGGATGGCTTTGGCTTTACCCTGCGTCACTTCATCGTGTACCCACCCGAGTCAGCCGTGCACTGCAGCCTGAAGGTAGGTCCTGCTTGCCAGTCCTGGCCGCTCTGCGGGGGGCGGCACAGGGGAGGGAGCTTGATGGGAGAGAGAAGCTGGTTGGCCTATTCTAGTTACCTGTCAGAGGAGTCCTTCCCTCGAGGGGTCCAGCCTGGCTCCCTTCTGAACTGTGTAAGAGGAGAGCTGTAAGGACGCAGTGCCCGCTGTGCCCAGGACTCCTGCTCTGTGACTGTGCACAAACTCCCTAACTTTTCTGGAATGGGTCTTGTCAAGGGGATGCAGAGGTGAGAAGTCAGTACGTGCAGGGCTGCATGCACGTGTGCAACACACACACATACATACACAGAGACACACAGACACAGACACAGGCGCGCACACACAGACATACACTCATACACACACACACAGACACAGAGACACACACACACAGACACAGAGACACACAGACACACACACACAGACACAGAGACACACAGACACACACATACAGACAAACAGACATACAGACACATGCACAGACACACATGCACAGACACACACAGACCCACACATATACAGACACACACATATACAGACACACACGGACACAGACACACACAGACCCACACATATACAGACACAGACACACACACACAGACACACACATACAGATGCACACAGACACAGACACACACATACACAGACACAGACACACACACAGACACACACACACACAGACACACACATACAGACAAACAGACATACAGACACATGCACAGACACACACAGACCCACACATATACAGACACACACAGACACACACACACACAGACAAACACACGCACACAGTCTCTGGAAAGGGAATGATCATTTTGGCTAACAGGCTCCTTGTTCACTTGTCCACTGGTTCTTGACCTGGATCAGCTCTTTCCATCCCCTGGCCAAGGGGTCAGAGACACCCCCCCCCCTTATTTGCTGGAAAGAGTCCTGGGGGAGGGATCCAAGGGCCCCCAGCTCTTAATCCTAACTCAGTCCTGTGTTGTGGATTTGGTCATCGTGGATTTAGCTCCATCTCACCCCTCTGTGACTGCATTTCTCCTGAGGGCTACTATTGCCTTAATCCCTAAGAGCTTTCCAGACCTAATGCAGATGCCTGAGGCTCTCTGAATCATAGATCCAGAACTTCTCAGGCCAGTACAAGGCCACCAGCTGGAGAGAGGGTCCCTGAAAGCAAAGAGTGTGGAAGACAGGCAGGTAGCCAGGCAGCAATCGGGTTCCCAGCCTCCCTTCCAGCAGAGGAGACAGATTTCTATTAAAGTTGATGAGCCCCTCTCTCTCCTGTCCCCAAGGCTGGATCAGCCTGCACAACTGTTGGGGGATTATCGCTTGGGCACCTTGACCCCACCTGCCACACAGCCAAAGCGTTAGGTTTCTCTGTATGTCTCTGCACCTGTGTATGCCTATGTGTAGCGCGTGTGTGTGTGTGTGTGTGTGTGTGTGTGTGTGTGTGTGTGTGTGTGTTGTCTGTAGGCTTATGGTATGTGTATATGTCTGTCCCATGCTTTACGGCTTTCACATGTGGATGAATCTTTGATGCCAGGATCACCACTGTCATTGGCTGGGACTACACCTAAGCGTTAGGTGACCAAGGGCACCAGCCCGTCTCTCCCAGAACCCTACTCCTTCCTTTCCGCCTTTCTAGCTCCGGCCACCTTCTCTCGGGACACTGTGGAGAAGTGGCAGTGACAGAGACTGTGGACTAGCATGGTGGGTTCTCTTTCTCATGGGCCAACTCTGGGGCAAGACAAGCCAGGATTGCTCCCTCCCTTTCTAGAACCTACTCCCCCCCCCCCCACGCGCGCCTGGGAGAAGCTCTCCTCCAGAGTGCTCTGCCTGGGAGCCTGCAGTGAGCTTAGCTGTCTAAATGCATCTGTCTGCCTCTGCCACCCGTTGCCCATGCTGTCAGCTCACATCAGTGGGCATGCACCTCCCACGGGGAACTGGGCAGAGGCTTGGGCTCCAACAGCACTTAGCATCTTTCCTGGCCCACCTTGACCTGACTGGGCCACCAGTGAGTCCTGAGTTTGGGGGGTGGGGGGCTCGACAAGGCAGTATGACCCTTAAGGGTCCTGTCAACTCTGAGACGTTATAGTTGCTGGCTCAGCCTGTCTTTGTCCTTCTGGTTCTTCTCCAATGCCAATACCTTCCCCAGGATGGACCCCTGACCCTCCTAGCAGCTCTCCCTCACCCCTGTAGGTAGCTGCAAGAATCCTGCTCCTTGCCTGACACCCGCTTCTGCTTATCAAAGAACCTTTCCCGGCCCCCTCTTCCCTTGCAGAGCAGAACGCTATAGTCTGACTTCTGCTACTTGCTGCTGTTGGCTCAGCACATCCAGCCCCAAGTGTGCACCCCTCCCCCTTGCTAATCTGGACCTCCCAGCCCATTCTCTGAGAGAGATAGCCTTGTTTACACTTTCAGGCTACTTATCTTTGTCTTCCTGGCTCCTCTGCCTATGTGATGGGACCTCCTCCCCTGGGCCGCAGCCTCCCTAGGGGAAGAGGGCATGGATCCCTGGTAGAATGGATGTTCTTGGAAGCCTGGGATGCTAGTGTGGTGGGATTGACAGGTCTGAGAATAGGGTGTATGTATTACTGGGATACTTGTTCCGACCTGGGACTGCTCTGACAGCTCCCCCGTCTCCTTGCTGTTGGCTAGTTGGAAGGAGACAAGGGTTGGAGGGGGGGGGGGATGGCTCAGCAGGGCTGCTCAGGTGCAGCATGCTGCTGATGCTGCTGGGGTGAACAGGTGCCACACCCACCTCTCTGTTCCCTGCAGGAGGAAGAGAATGGAGGCCGAGGAGGAGGCCGAGGCCGAGGAGGAGGAGGAGGAGGAGGTAAGGAGGTGGAGCTGGGCTGGGGCTGGGCTTCAGTGTCTCTCCTGCACCCAGCGGGCCCCACCCTCTTCTTGTCTCGGTCTAGTCTTTCTCCTCTCTGTTCCTGGCTAAGCTGGCTCCAGGCATCTCCTCCTCATTCTGTTCTCCCTCCCCGTTTTTCCCTCTCACAGTGTCTTGCTATGGGCCTGTCTCTCCCACAGGCTTCTGATACTGAGTACTCTGGGTGACAGATCCCCATCTGGTCCCACTGCTCCCACGACTTTCTTCCAGAAAAAAAGTCTAGGCTAAGGCAACAGGGCCTGTGGATCAAGGTTGGGGTGTACTGAGCATGGGTTCATCTTGTGGGTGGAGAAGTGGAAGGCATAGTGGGGCCCTGAGGCGTGTCTTAAAAGAGCCCAACTCACCTTACTGTCACCTTTGCTGTCTGTTTGTCTGTTTGTTATCGAGACAGGGTTTCTCTGTGTAGACCAGGCTGGCCTCGAACTCAGAGAGTTCCTGATTGTTGCGATTAAAAGGGTGTGCCACCACAGCCCGGCCTACCTTTACTATCTTTTGTTTTGTTTTGTTTTGTTTTGTTTTTCAGACAGGGTTTCTCTGTGTAGTTTTGGTGCCTGTCCTGGAACTCACTTTGTAGACCAGGCTGGCCTCGAACTCACAAAGATGCACTTGCCTCTGCCTCCCAAGTGCCTACCTTTACTATCTTAAGGGTCCTTTGCTGGCTCTCAAGCTCCCCAAGTATTTAAAGCTGAACTCCCCAAACAGGCAGCTTTCCTGCCTCTGTCTGTGGGCAGCCATGGGGACATGATTCTCCTGGGTTCTCGTGCCACTGTCCCAGGACAGGCTCCAGTGGGGGAGCCTTGTTGGCAAGTGATGGAGTTAGTATCCATCTTGTGCTCAGCCCAGGGCTCTCAGGCTTCTGCCTGGAGCCCCTGACCCTGGAGAAGGAAGAAAGACGGGAGACATATTGGGTATCTCTCTGGTCCTGTGTCATGTCATCTCTCCATACATGTGAGGTCTCCCATAGCCTGCATCTTTAAGACTTGATAGGTGCATTAAAAAAATATTTACCTTTGTATGTGCCTGGGTGTATGTATGTTTCTGCACCATGTGTGTGCAGAAGCCTGAGTATGTTAGAAGAGGTCGTCAGATCCCCTGGAACTAGAGTTACAGGCATTTGTGAGCTGCCCTGTGGATGCTGGGAACCAAACCCAGGCCCTGTGCAAGAGCAACCAGTGCTCTTAACCTCTCCAGCCCAGATAAGGGCTGAACATTATCAGAGTGTGTACTCAGGATAATGCCAGAGTGTACCATGCTAAGTGTTCAGAGAGCAGAGGACGACTTGGTGGAGTTCACTCTCTCCTTCCACCTTTTTGTTTTGTCTTGTTTTTTTTTTTTCCGAGACAGGGTTTCTCTGTGTAGTTTTGGTACCTGTCCTGGAACTCACTGCAGACCAGGCTGGCCTCAAACTCACAGAGATCCACCTGCCTCTGCCTCCCGAGTGCTGGGATTAAAAGTGTGCACCACCACCATCCGGCTTCTCTTTCCACCTTTGTGTGGGTTTCAGGGATTGAATTCAGACCATGCAAATGTCTTTCCTCACTGAACTGTCTTGTCAGCCCTGTAGGGGCCCGGCGTATGTTACCCTTCCCTTGTCCTGTGAATTGTATGTGATGTCTGCTTGACAGTGAACTCTGGAAGGGCAAGGCTGTGTGTGTCCACACATCCTGTGTAGCCTGGCTTCTAGCACAAGATAGGGACTCAGCTCCATGGCTGTGGGCAGCTCTTTATGTGTCCTTGGTGGTGTCCTTATCCTGTTGTGGGACCTTGTGTGGCTGTGGGCATAGGTCCCGTGGAAGTGTGGGTCATTGCATGCTTGTGTCTGTATGTGATCATCCTCTGAGTGTGTGTCCCCTGTATGTGTAGCTGTGCGTGGGTGTGGCCTTCAGCAGCCACCCCCAGCTAACCTGGCTGATGCCCACCAGGACCCTCCCCCCGGCACCGCCTGGAGCCCATGGACACCATCTTTGTGAAGAACGTGAAGGATGGTGGCCCTGCCCACAGGGCGGGGCTTCGCACAGGTAAGCCTGCCCAGTGGTTTAACATACTCCTCTAGGCTCCCTTTCCTTCTGACTGGGTTGGAGTTCTTGAACCCGACGCTGAGGGAGCTCCTCTTCCCTCACTGTCCTTCATGCTTGGTACAGGGGTGCCCTCCACCCTCTGCTTTGGACTCTCACATGTGGGCCCACTTCTTGTCCCTAGGAGACCGGCTGGTGAAGGTGAATGGGGAGAGCGTCATTGGGAAGACATACTCCCAGGTCATAGGTCTGATCCAGAACAGGTGAGCAGCAGACCTTCTTCCTTCCAGGGTAGCGTGCAGACTCTCCCTCCCCCAACCTGGGCCCTGCAACTGGATCCCTCTCCCCCAGACCCTGTCACCTCTGGCTTGACTCTCTCCCTGTCTCTGCAGTGATGACACCCTGGAGCTCTCCATCATGCCCAAGGATGAGGACATCCTCCAGCTGGTGAGTCCCTCGGTCTGCATGGAGGGCCTGGGCCCAGCACAGTCTTCTGGGCCCCTGTGGGAGAAAAGAGAAGGAAATCGCCTGTCGTTGCTCAACTGGGGACCAGGCCCATCCCTGGGCTGGGCTGCTTGTTGCCTCACTCTAGGCTGCTCTGTGCTAGGGAGGCAGGAGGTGCTGGCCTTGGTAGGCAGGATTCCTGCCAGGGTATCTGAAAGGAGGGTGGCCAGGCGGGCCCTGCCAGCCTGGCATGTTCTTGTCTGCTCCTGTGAGAGACGCCTGCTCCCTGCACCCCCTACCCACTTGGCCTGAGGGAACATGGCTCTGTAGATGTGTCCATACATGCACACATCCAACACAACCTTTCAACACATCCCACAGTCACAGATACCACTTAGTATAGATCAGGACAGTCACCCTTGCATAGCACAGTGTGACTCAGCTCCATGGAAGACACACATAGCATTGCAGGCCCAGGCTGACAGATCCTCTCTCTATTTCAGTGTCACCGTGGTTCACTGTCTAGGCCAGTGTACCACGACACCTGGGTAGCACACAGCAAGATCTCACAGAATCTCACTTGCACCTTGGGCTCGTAACACAAATGCTGCACACATCTGGATTCTGCGCTGCTGTGACATAAACACACACTAGCGAGCATTAGCAATGCTGCCCAGACCTGTCACAGCATGCTGCAGTCCCTCTCAGGCACCTATGCTCAGTGATATCACAGGACCCCAAATTCAGACACAGGGGGATATAAATTCTGAACCCATCGCCCCCAGTGCCTCAGCACACTCAGAACATGATAGGGAGGGTGCCACCCAAAAGGCACGTCCCACATGTGTTGTGTGAAGTAAAGCCAAAGACCCGCGTCTGGAGTCTGGAACACTCCCTGTTGCCTAGTGCCCTGGTCTTGGTCTCATGAATCCTCTCCAGATGCCAGCTTGCTTGTTCCTTAGGTCACTGCCCCTCAGAGGATGGCTGAGGGCCAAGCCCCAGAGGCTCGGCGCTGCCATGCTGGCTCTGACTGTGTCACTATAATGACAGGGCCACACTTGGCATCATGCCTCCCTGGGAACCTCCATCCCTGACCTCAGATGTCCCCTTGCTCTTCCTGGAGATGAAGAGGAGAGAATGGAGGCTCAGAGGGGTGGATGGCTCACCCCAAGTCTTAAAGTGCTTGACCGTATGCCAGACTTGAGGCGAGGCCACTTATGAGAGAGTAGCGGGACATGACCCTGGGGTACCCTGGCTCAGTCCAGCTCTCAGATCCAAGGGGTGGCAAGGGCAGCAGCCTTGAACTCTGCCAGACTTAGACCCAAGTGGGCTGCCAGCCCCAGATGTCAACATCTGGGAGCTTCCACTACCCCGCCATCTCCAGCCAGCCTGAGGGTGGGGCCCAGGCATTCCTGTGGTTGGGAGCCAAGGCTGGAGGCCAATCGGGCGGCGGCAGCTGCTGACGCCACCACCGACGCGGCAAGTCCCCTCCACACCCATCCTCCCTCCTCCTACCGCCAGGCCGCCAGGCAGCCGAAAGAGAGCCGGGTGGGGAAGAGGGGGAGCTTCAGGGAGGGCTAACTGAGGGGACTGAGGGACCCAAATCATCAGGACAGGGGCTGTGGTGAGAGGCAGCAGGGTAGCAGGCACGGGTTGGCGGGATGCTGTCTCCACCACCGTGATGCTGGGAGCCCCGGGAGCCGGCAGGATGGCAGGAGGGAGAGGTATGTGTTACTGGCCCAGTATGCCAGGCTAGAGGGGCCGAGTGTGCGGGGGGTGTGGTTAGCTGGTCCTTGTCACATGATGTTTGGGTTTGGGACTGGAGGGGTAGTTGTTTGTGTATTTCATTGTGTGTGCTGTATGTGTGTGTCAGGGTGTGTATTTTGCCGTCTCTGTGATGTGGTATAGTATGTGTGTGTCTGGGTTCACCCCCCCACCCTTTGCTCTTTATCCTGAGACAGTCCCCCTCAGCTCAGCTAGTGCTGGGCTGGGCCAGGGACACAAGACTGCTGTCCCGGGAGGGGGGGCCCTGCCTCCTTTTTAGGCTGAGCCTGGGCTCCAGCCCTGTCCCTCCTCAGTAATGCAGCGTCAGCTTTAGCAGCCGGTGCCAGATTCCAGGCCTAGGGGTGGCCGGAGGTGGCCCAAGGCCCCTTAGCCAGTCCAGCCCCTTCTCCAAGCTGGCTACTGGGAAGCAAGAAGTGGTCATGTTTATCCCAAGGCTCAAGCCCTGGGGCCCAGCTCATACCACCTTGTATTAAAGGGGCACTGGGCTCTTCCAGCCTCTGCCCACCCTCAGACCACCCCTCCTTGGACACACCCCTCAGCCAGCTTTCTAGTGTCTTCTTCCACTTTGACAGATTTCTGTCCATTTCCCAGTGTGGGCATCGCTGGACATAAAGGAACAGTAGGCGGCAGAGGACAGGATGGGGGAGGCCCCCAGCAAACAGATGTTGGAATGTTTGTGGCTAAAGGCTGTCCTTGTTATAAGTCTTAGAGAAATCTGGCTATTTCTTGAGAGAGAGGGAGAGAGAGAGAGAGGGAGAGAGAGACTCTTTTTTTCTTTGTCCTCCCTCAGGACCCTCCTTGGAGCATACACTAATCCATTCAGGATGCCCTACTTAAGGATGTCTACCTTCCATTCCCTTCTGAGGACTTTAGCACCCTAGGCTTGTCTTGTTTCTGTCCTGAGTCCAGTCTGGTCACAGTTCTATGCCTCTGTTTCTGGTCAGGCCTACTCCCAGGATGCCTACCTGAAGGGCAACGAGCCGTATTCTGGAGAGGCCCACAGCATCCCAGAACCACCTCCACTCTGCTACCCACGGAAGTCCTATGCCCCGCCAACCCGGGCCTCTGCCTGGGCCACTGTGGTGCCTGAGACTACCTCAGCACTGCCCACGGATCCCCGGAGTCCTGCTGCCTGGAGTGACCCAGGGGCCCGTGTCCCATCTGCCACCCGTGCCCAACTGGACAGCTCTTTATTGGGGATGAGCCAGCCCCGCCCAAGCCCTGGTGCCTTTGCCCACCACCCTTCAGAGTCCCGGACGCCCCGTGCCTTTCCAGAGCCCGGTAGCCGGGTGCTCCCCAGCAGACTGGAGTGCCAGCAGGCTCTGTCCCACTGGCTGTCAAATCAGATACCCCGCAGGGCGGGGGAGAGACGGTGCCCAGCCATGCCACCCCGGGCCCGCAGTGCCTCCCAGGACCGGTTGGAGGATGTGACTGCCCACCACCCATGGCCCTGCTCCACCTCCCAGGATGCCTTGAGCCAGCTGGGCCAGGAGGGTTGGCACCGAGCTCGCTCAGACGATTACCTGAGCCGGGCTACCCGCTCTGCCGAAGCACTGGGGCCCGGAGCGCTGGTGTCACCTCGCCTTGAGCGCTGTGGTTGGGCTCCCCAGCGTCCGTCTGCCCGAACCTCTGCTTGCCCTTCTCGGGACCTTCCAGGGTCCCAGGCCCCTCCCCCGTCTGGCCTGCAGGGCCTGGATGACATTGGGTACATTGGATATCGGAGCTATAGCCCATCATTCCAGCGCCGGACTGGTCTCCTGCATGCTCTCTCCTTCCGGGACTCACCTTTTGGGGGACTTCCCACCTTCAACTTGGCCCAGTCTCCTGCACCATTCCCACCAGAGGCCTCTGAACCACCTAGAGTCGTCCGGCCAGAACCTGGCACCCGAACCCTGGAGCCTCCCACAGAGGATCACCGTGATGAGGTGGTCCTGAGGCAGAAGCCTCCAACAGGTCGCAAGGTCCAGCTGACCCCGGCAAGGCAGATGAACCTTGGATTTGGTGATGAGTCCCCAGAGCCAGAGACCAGAGGGGAACGGCCAGGCCGGAAGGTGGCCCCTTTGGCCACTACAGAAGACTCCTTGGCTTCCATTCCCTTCATTGGTGAGTGGTGTTACAAGCAGCTGGCTAAAGATCCCAGTCCTTCTGTATTCCCACTACCTGTCTACTGTGCCATGACTCTGGGCTGTGTGCCGATAGGCTCATCTGGGTTTTCCCATCCTTCAACCATCCCTTCTTCCATCCTGTCTCCCACTTATCCATTCTTCCAGCCATCTTTCCAGCCAGTTTCTCCTTCCTGCCTTCCCCCTTCCTCCCTTCCTTCTCTCCTTTCTGCCTGCCTTTGTTCCTTCATTCGTTCCTTCCATCTCGTCATCATTCTTAACTTTCATTCTTCCTTCCTCTGTTTTCCTTCACTCTTTGTGTCCGTCAGTCTTTGTTTTTTCCTACCTGTCCCACATTCCTCCCACAAACATTTACAGCAGGCACTGTGAAGGCTTCTGCTTCCCTGGGGGATGGAGATCAGACAGAAGGAAATGGGACAGACTCTGGGGATGGGGAAGGGAGGGCTCTGTGCCCTAAATGGGTGTGGTCGGCCCTGGGAAAATATTGGAAAAACACTTGGTTAAGAAGGATTCGAGGTAGACTGAGGAAGAATATTCAAAGAGAAAGATGGGACTGTGTAGAGCCTGCAGTGGGAGAGGCAGAATGCTCTTCCAGGCCATGTGGTCCTTTCCGGTCCTAGGCCAAGCTTGGACTTCACCCTAAGAACAGAGGAGGCTGTGATGGCTATAGTGTTGGGGGGGGGGGCAAGAAGGCAGGGAGGCAGGGGTGATCCCCAGCTCTCTGACTTGCCTGGAGGGAGGCGCCTTATCTCTATATTGGGGGTGGAAGTGCAGAAAGAACATGAAAAGGGTTAGGGCTGTGAGGATGGAGACTGGGCTGGGTTAGGGGCTTTGGGGAAAGCCTGGAATGAAAATGAGGTTAGGCCTAAGACCTGGGACTGGGTTTGGAGCTGAGCAGCCTGAAGAGCAAGTTTAAATAGGATGATGTGATGCCATCAGCAGCCTGCAGTGGGGATCCAGCTGGGCCACTGTCAGGTACCCTCATCCAGTGGTCTAGTGGGGAGACATAGTGCTTGTCCTTAGAAGCCACCAATCTGATGGTGTTTTAGGAGCTCACTCCAAGCGGGGTGGCTCAGTCACACTCCTTGGTGTCCTTGATGCAAAGGGAAGCTCAGCCCCTGCTAAGAGGATATACTACCCGGCCACAGTCTGGTGGGCGAGGCACCCTGGGCAGTAGGCAAGACATGTGTTGAGAAATGCCCTCGTGAGGAAGAGTTGAGGGGTTTGCAGCTTGTGTGTGCCCAAAGCCTGATAGGACTGGGGTATTCAGGCAGCTTGTGTCCTTCACACCTTCTGTCCTCTGCTGGCAGATGAACCCACCAGCCCCAGCATTGACCTCCAAGCCAAGCATGTCCCTGCCTCTGCAGTGGTCTCCAGTGCCATGAACTCAGCTCCTGTCCTGGGCACAAGCCCATCTTCACCAACCTTCACCTTTGCCCTCAGCCGCCATTACTCCCAGGATTGCAGTGAGTACCTCCATTCTGTGTCACCCCCTCCTCTGCTGTCTGGTCCCTGTGGGTCTTCTGCCCAATGTCAGTTTGCTTCTTCTGGGGCCCCACAGGAGCACCCACTCCTGACCCTGACCAGAAGGGAGGGCTCCTAGGGTCTCTCCCAACCTGTTTGCTAACCCTGAGGCCTCATGTGGCGCCTTTTCAGGCAGTATCAAGGCAGGCCGTCGCTCCTCCTACCTGCTGGCCATCACCACAGAACGCTCCAAGTCCTGTGATGACGGACTCAACACCTTCCGTGACGAGGGCCGAGTGTTCCGGTGAGGCCCTGTCCGACTGGGGTGGGGTGGTTTCTGTTCTTCTAGCTGTGGCTGTGGGTTTGGGTGGGTGATGAGGATGAGGACCATCCACAGCCCTCACCCTGGGTCCTTGCTCCCCAGGCGCCTTCCCAACCGGGTACCCAGCCTACGAATGCTACGGAGCTTCTTTACCGATGGGGTAAGCCAGCAAAGCACGTGTGTACATTTGTTTGTTTGTTTGTGTGTGTGTGTGTGTGTGTGTGTGTGTGTGTGTGTGTGTGTAGAAGGGTGATAGCTCTATATGTCCTGGGTTCCACATCTGTGGTTCCTGTGACCCCTAAAGGAAGTACTCTGGCTCCTGGCCCCTTCCCTGTATCTCATCTTCATGCCACTCATGTGATCTGCCTCCCACCTGAGGACTTTGCATTTGTCCTTGAATCTGGAAAGTCTCAAACCACAGAACTGCCCCCGCCTCTCACTCCCTCTCCCACCCCACACTCTCCCTCTCTCTTCAGTGCCGAATGGAACCTAGGGTCAAGCATGGCAGGGAGAGCTAGCTCTAGCTCTGAGCAGTATCTCCTTTGTTGATTGTTTTGAGTCAGGGTCTTAACTATATAGCTATTGCTGGCCTCACTCTGTAGCCCAGGCTGGCTTTGAACTCAGAGATCCAACAGCCTCTGTCTCTCCAGTGCTGGAATTAAAGGTGCGTGCCATCATGACCAGCTTCCAACTCTTTATCTCACCGCACCCCCAAATCATTTATTTATTTATTCTGTGCATGAGCGCGTGCGTGTGTGTGTGTGTGTGTGTGTGTGTGTGTGTGTGTGTGTGCATAGGTGTGTGCAGCTGCGTGCAGGTGCCTGAGGAGATCAGAGGCATGTGAGTCTCCTGGAGCTGGACCTGTAGGTGTCTGTTAGCCCTACAGTATGAGTCTTTCCAGATTCTTTTTCTTAATTTTCTTATAGATTTGTTGATTTTATTTCATGTGTCTGCGTGTTTTGCCTGTGTATGTCTGTGCACCATGCTCATGACTACTGATGTGGAGGTGAGAAGAAGGCATTGTTCCTTAGGATCTGGTGTCACATATGGCTGTGAGCCACCCTATGGGTGCTAGGAACTGAACACGGGTCCTCTGCAAGAGCAGCCAGTGCTCTTAACCACTGAGCTGTCCCTCCGACCCTCAGTTTTCTTAGGACAGGGTCTTGATAGACCTTGAAGACAGGGTTGGAGTCCAGGCTGGCCTCGTGACCTTCCTGCCTCAGCCTCCTGAGTTGTAGGAGCACTGTATCACTGTTGCGCTTTTGCAGACCCTCTGAGGCTTGCTTTGAAACGGCAGCCCCACAGCTGCTGTTTCCTGTCGCTCTTTGGCAGTTTGTGCACCCCCCCCCACACACGCATCGCTTGTTGGCTTAGCACCTTACAGACATGGGCCCCCCCGGCTGCCCCTCATCACTTCCTCAGCTCGCTGACCTCTCCCTGGATGTGCCAGCTCTGAGGCTGGATTCCTGTTGCCACCACCCCTTCCCGATCAACTCCTGTCCCATCACTACTCAGTCTTTGTTGATGTTCCCCTTCCCTGTTTACTCACCTCCTTGTTGCCACCATCGCTTCCCCTGTTTCCTCAATTCCTTCAAGGCTATAAAGCTGAGGGAAGGCCCAGGTTGTCTTTTCCAGCGTGAGGAGCCATGCTTTCTGCTGGCAGATTGGAGCCTTTCCTCTTCCTGGCTTCTTCATGAGGTCTCATGACCTCAACACAAACGGTCCAGTGAGGACAAGCAAGGCCCATGAGGTCACACAGCACATCAGAGTACAACACAGACATAGACCGGCCTGTGTGGCTGCCGGTGGTCCATGGGTTTCCTGAGATGCCAGTACCATGGGAGCCACCCTAAGCTGCCCTCTGTTTTCTCCCTGCAGTCTCTAGATAGCTGGGGCACCTCGGAAGATGCTGAGGCCCCCTCTAAGCGACACTCCACCTCCGACCTCTCCGATGCAACCTTCAGTGACATCAGGAGAGAAGGCTGGTTGTGTTATAAGCAGATCCTCACCAGGAAGGGGAAGGTAAGGTGGTCTGAGGAGGGAGGTCCAGGCTGGATGCAAGCTGGCTCTGACAGAACTTTCCAGGTCCTCTTATGCTTGTCCTGAAGCCTCTGAAGCCAGAAAAAAAACCACCTTAGGCTCTAGCCTGACGACTCAAGGTTAGATGCCAGGAAGAGCTTCTGGGAGAGGGGGGGATTACCAAACCTCTGAAAAGGAGAGTGACCGAGAGGCGCTCCCTGCTGTGGGATACACAGCAAGCTATGTTTGGAATTCTGACCAAACCATTCTTCAGTGACCCTGAATGGCCACCAGGGTTTATGGTAAAGGAGCAAGGCCAGGGGGATGCTGAGGCCCAAGAAGGAAGCAGAAGCCAGTTTTCTCAGGGCCCTGGGAGGTCCTGAGTGCAGGCTCAGCTTAAGGGCAACTGAAAACCTTGGGAGAGTTTGAGCGTTCAAATACTCATGTGGCTTCCTGGGATGAGTTAGTGAGGGATGCCTTGGAGTAAGAAGACCATTTAGAAGCCACCACAAGATCCAGGTGAGAGATAAGGGCCTGTGGGAGTGGGTGAGGAGGTGGGCAGGAGGGGACAGGGGGATTCAGAAGAGAAGATGGGCTCTGATCTCCCAAGCCTGAATTTGAGTCCCAGGCTGGAGGCACTGGGCTGGGAAGAGGGAGAAAAAGGAGGCCGGTGGTTCAGACAAACCTGGCCTTGATTCTTGATGGCATGGCTTGTTGCTGAAGGGCTCGGTCCCTTGTGTTTGTGACTCAGTGTCTCTAAGGGGCTCTGACTAACACTTTTCCTAGCCTCCTGCTAGGCGTTTAAACACATGGTCTGAACAAAGAGTGTACTATACTAGGTGTGGTGAGACCGGTCTATAGTCCAAGCTATTTGGAAGCTGAGGATAGAGAGTTCATGACTTGTCTAGGCTACAGAGTGAGTTCAAGGACAGCTGGACAACTTACTAAAATCCTTTCTCAAAATAAAATGTGACCAGGTGGTGGCGGTGCATGCCTTTAATTCCAGCATTAAGGAGGCAGAAGAAGGCAGATCTCTGAATTCAAGGGCAGCCTGGTGTACAGAGAGAGTTCCAGGACAGCCAGGGCTACACAGAGAAACCCTGTCTCAAAAAAACAAAAACAAAAACAAAACAAAACAAAACAAAACAAAAACCAATAAATAAATAAACAAATAAAATGTGAGCCAAGGGCTGGGAATGTAGATTATTGGTAGAATATTTGCCTAGCAGGCATGAGGACCTGGTTTAAGCCTTAGTCACACTACACACACACACACACACACACACACACACATACACACACACACACACACACACACATTTCTTCTGGGCTGTGCTGACGGAACCCTTGCCTGACCTATGGAAGGGCCTAGGCTCCATTCCTGTCATTGCAGAAAGGGAGGGGGAAGTGGGGTTGTAATAACTTGGCACTCGGAGCTGATTTTTTTTTTTTTTTTTTTTTTTTTTTTTTTTTTTTGCTTTATTGCCATTGCAGACATCCCTCAATATCTAGAGGGGGATGGCTCCAGAAGCCCCCAAGGGTACAATGGACACGCAAGTCCCTTTTGTAAAGCAAATTAGTATCTGCATGCAGCTGATGTAATCCTCCCATGCTCTGTAAGTCATCTCTGGATGGCATGTGCTGCCTCATACTATGTAATGCCATGTAAATAGTTGTTACAGTGGGTTGTTTATGGAATGCCGAGGAAAAAAGGCTACACCCCTTAGTACAGATGCAGGGTTTGTTTTCTGAATTTTTTGATCCATGGTTGGTTCAATCCATGGTTATAGAACCTGTAGAAGGGATGCCTCTAGGGGTGGTACCTGGAAAGAATAAACTTTGAAATCGTCAGACTCTGAATTCCCACACAACTCGATTCCTACACACTGTTGCATGCATATGGCTTCTGGAAAGCCACCTTAACTTCCCCGAGCTGTAAGATGAGTCAGGAGGGGTGAAGTGTAGGCCAGAAAGCACCGGCGTTTACAGACACAAAGCCTCCAGCTCCTGAGGGTCTGTCGAGCTTCTGAGGACTTAAGTGAGGGAGCCAGCTCGCCTGGTCCTGTCCTCTTGGGGTTGGTGACCACAGAGAAAGTGCTAATTGCTCCTGGATGACGGGTGCACTCGCTGTCAGCACAGGGAGTTTAGAGGCTTAGCAGGGTGGCATTTAACATGCCTAGGAGGCTGAGACAGGAAGCGTGTGGGAGTCTGGAGTAGAGAGGGACTGGGTGGGAGGGAGTATCGTGGGGGAGACCCCCTCACTAAGGGCTGGAGGGAGGCTCAGAAGAGTGTGCCAGAAGCCAGAGAAGGTGGTAGAAGGTGAAGTGGGGTGGTACCCAGAGAACTTTTCTGTCCTGTAATACGGGGTGGTGTAGGGAGATGTGTGACACAGGAGACGAGTGAGTCTGTGCTGGGAGGAGTTGGTATCATTGCTGTTGCTTATGTGGACAAGGCCCTGGGATGGGACCAGGGGCTATCTGTAAGAGGTTCTAGGGAAAGGTTGGCTGATGGCCTCGGGGGTGACTGAGGGAGGTAGAGGACAGGTTGAGCTTCCTGGCATGGATGGCAGGAGGGACTCTCCCTTGAGTTTCTGGTTGAGGAGCAGACTTAGGAAGAGGAAGCTCTGTTGGAGTTCTGTGACCCTCCATATGCTCTGACTGAGGTCCTGTGAATAGAAACATGGAGGTGTGGCATACAGGGAAGCCCAACTGAAGGTCACCGTAGTCCACCAGGTGTGCACCAGTACCTGTGGCCTCAGGTACAGGGAGAAGGAGACAAGGACCAGGGAGTCTTTTGTTTTGTTTTGAGACAGGGTTTCTCTGTGTAGCCCTGCCTGTCCTGGAACTCGCTCTGTAGACCAGGCTGGCCTCGAACTGAGATCCCACTGCCTCTGCCTCCCAGTGCTGGCATTAAGGACCAGCCCCATGTAGCTATGAGTTTCTCCCATCCTGTCCAGACCTACAGTTGGAAGGAATCTCTCCCATCCGTGTGCCGCAGCCACTTGGTCCCAAATAAATACACAGAGGCTAATATTGTTTACAAACTGTATGGCCTATGGGTCAGGTTTCTTGCTAGCTAGCTTTTATACCTTAACTCAACTCATTTCTATTAATCTATATGTTGCCACATGGGCATGGCATTACCGGTCTGCTGGCATCTTGTTGCTTCTTGAGCAGTGGACTAGCATCTCTCCTCACTCTCTTCTCCCATCTCTTCAGTTAGAATGTCCTTATTCTGCTTTGCCATTGGCCAAACAGCTTTATTTATCAACCAATCAGAGTGACCCATATTCACGGTGTACAGAAAGACATCCCACAGCAGCCCCACAACAGAGTCATGACAGGAAGTGAGAGCTGGGGAGGTAAGGCTGGCCAGGAAACTAAAAAGACCTAGGAAAATGGCAGTCTCTCCAAGAAGAGGTGGGCTAGGAGAGGCAGGTGTCTGTGTGAGCTGTGCAGGCAGAGCCCAGTGTGGAAACATCCTTTAAGACCATGGTATAGAAGAGCCTGGCCCCTGCCTTGGGTGACCCTGGCAGCCCAGCTTCAGTGTTTTCTGGGCAGGGAAAAGCACTGGCTCTTTGGCTCACCGACCAGTCCTGAAGTAGAGGGGCTTCCTTCCCGTCTCTTGCTGGCCAAAACCCAGTGTTACTTGTTTACCATGCCTAGGAACTAGAAAAGCATCCTGGAGCCAGCTGCAGACCCTGGGTCTGTCTGGGGTCCTGTTTTGTCACCTCCTGTCATCCACACCAGTAGTCCCAGCCAGCCTCACTCTCCCACCCTCTGCCTGCTTTAGAGATCAGTGGCCAGGCAGAGGGTGGGCACATGTATGTGGTACTCCTTAGGCCAGGGTCCAATTTGAGGGACACGGCCATGGACATTCGCTGCTTAGCTCTCAGTATTTGTTAGCAGCGACATTGATGCCAGGGAGAGACTTGACTTATTCAGGGCTATCCAGCTGGTTTAGTCTCAGAGCAGCCCTTGGGACCACGTCATGCTAACACAGTCATTCTCTTGAAGCAGGAGTCTCATTTATTACAGTGTTAGGGCTGTTCCAGTTGCAGTGTGTTGGCCCAGCAGCTCTGTGATGGTGCGCTCGGCTCATAAATTGGGATCTACCCTAAGGGAAGCTGGGCATGCCTGCTTCAGCCCCACTCTCTGGAGGGCCCTGGAGCCCCCACCATCAAGACAGTGAACATTTGGCTTGCATCCAGCTCTGGGCTTGGAGCATTTGTCCCAGCAGCTTGCTGTGTACCCAGGAAACTCACAGCCAGAACCTGAGATGATGGGGCTATCTGCCGGGCATTACAGTAGTCAAGAGCGGGTGAAGGAGGAAGCCACAAAGAGAAGTGAGAGAAGCTTGGGAGTCTGAGGCACGAAGATTAAATTCAAGTACATCTGGGCATGGTGACTCACACCTTTAGTACTTGGGGAGCAGAGGCAGGCTGGTCCCTGAGTTTGAGGTTAGCCTGGTCTACAGAGCAAGTTTCAGGACAACCAGGGCTACACAGAGTTCCAGGACAGCCAGGGCTAAGGGCTGGGGAATCCAACTCAGTGGAGAAGGCTTACCTGACATGCACAAACAAGTCTTGGGTTCGATCTCTGACACAACAGAAGAGACAGAAAGCGAAGAGGGATTGCTGTTTGGCTCAGCAGTGAGGGGGCCTGGTGCCAAGCCTGAGCTTGATCCCTGGGATCTACCTGGTAGAGGTAGGGAGCTCATTCCTGCAGGTTGGCTTTTGGCTTTCGCTAGCATGCCAGACACACCCACATTTCCCCACCCATATAAAATAAGTAAATAAATGAGAGAGAGAGAGAGAGAGAGAGAGAGAGAGAGAGAGAGAGAGAGAGAGAGGGAAAAGACAGGCCACAGGAGAAGAGCAGCTGGTGCCTAGGCCCTGAGAGCAGAAGGCTATGGCCAGTCACTGGTAGGCAAAGGCCCAGTGGCTTGACAGACCAAGGAAGCAGGGCGATAAGTTTGGAGAGGGTCACAACGGGACCTCAGGACCTTCTGTTTGGTTCAAGGGGCTGCCCAAAGAAGAGGCAAGCTCCTTCACAGTAGAAATAATGGTGGGGCTGCCACCTGGAGAGTCAAGGCCGGGGGCCTGGGAAGGTGGGTACTGTTGTCCAGATGAGGAGTCAATGAGGTGGGCGGAATGGCAGCGTTCCAGGTGGGGACATGTGGTACCGGGTGGGCACAGATGGTACTCTAAAAGCAGGATCCTTGATTTCTGATGAGCTGGGTGTCAAGGGCAACTCCCAGGTTTCGGGCAACTGGGTGGATTGACTGAGCTGGGAAGGTGACATGAGGGTGGAGAACAGGTTTCAGGGCAGAGACTCATGCGCTACAGTGGGCAAGGAGCATGGGGACTTCCCATGTGACATGCAAATTGGGGAGAGGGGTGTTGCTGAGCAGGCTATGAGCCATTCAAGACTGGGCTGGTGCCTACTGCAGGCTGGCACTGTACAGTTGGGAGTTGCCATGAGCAGTCAACTGTTTAAGGTCACGGGTGTGCATGGTGTCCCTGCAGGAGGTGTGCAGGGCGAGGGGAGCTCAGAACAAAGCCCTGAGGCCCCATTGTGCCAGGCAGTCTCCTTCTTGTTCTCTGTTGCCTGTTGAGCTAGGACTGATGATTTGCTGTCTGGATAGGTGGCTGGTCAGTGCCGTCCTGTGGGGTACTGTCAGGATAGGTGGCTGGTCAGTGCCGTCCTGTGGGGTGCTGTCTGGATAGGTGGCTGGTCAGTGCCGTCCTGTGGGGTGCTGTCTGGATAGGTGGATGGTCAGTGCCATCCTGTGGGGTGCTGTCCGGATAGGTGGATGGTCAGTGCCGTCCTTGGCTACTGCTTGCTAAGCACATCTCTCCCTTCCACCATGTCTCCAGACAAATGTCTCCAAGTGGCAGTTCATCCTTGGTAAGAAAGAACTGCAGGTTGGGGCTGAGGACATGGCTCAGTGGTTAAGAGCACATGTTCTTCCTGCAGAAGATCCAGGCTCACTTCCCAGAACCCACATGACAGCTTACACCATCTGTAACTCCAGGCCCAGGGGATCTGACTTCTGCAGCCTCCAAGCGCATATATGGTGCACATACATGTAGACAAAACACTCATACACATAAAATAAAAATGGCGTAAAATAAAATGAACTACAGGTATAGAGCATGGATGAAAAACTGTGAAGGGGCCCAAGAGAGAGAGAGAGAGATTGAGGAAAAGGCCACAACATGGACCTCGTATGTCAGAGGCATTGAAAGGGAAAGAGAGGTTAGGCTTGATGGAACATGTTTTTAATCCCACCACCGAAGCGGCAGAGGCAGGTGGACCTCTGTGAGTTCGAAGCCAGCCTGGTCTACATAGTGAGGTCCATGATAGGTAGGGTTACACAGAGAAATCCTGTTTCAGAAAAAGAAAGAAAGGAGGAAAAAGAGGAGGCGGCTGCCTGAGTCAAATGCTGCCATGGAGTAGTGAGGCGAGGGTCAGAAATAGCCACTGACTTTGGGGACATTAAGATCCCAGATGCTCCTGAGAATGGCTTCCAGGAAGGACACCCTCTGTGGAGTCTTGAGGGAGAGTCAAGATGCTGGGGAAGGGCAGCCTTCCAAGACTGTTGGCAGCTCCTGACCATCACATTTTTATTGAGGGGTAACATGTGAGGCAGGGTGTACACAGGGGATGTCAGGGCTCAGGGTGTACACAGGGATGTCAGGGCTCAGTGCTGTCTGGAGCCCCTGTTCCTTCTCCCAGCCTCTTCCAGGTCCCTGCCTGGCAATGCTGGCATTTGGAGTAGGAAGAGGTTGGCATCTTGGGGGTCTGAGTGGTAGGTAGAGAGATCTGGGCAAGCGGGCAGAGAGCCCAGCATGGGGCTGTTGGCTGGAGGCTGCCCAGGTGTATGTGGAGAGGCGGGGTCTGTCTCCTCTGTAGTCCATGGCTGCTACTTCTCAGCCCCGGGCAGCCCTGTGGCAGGCCTCACTCTCATCGCTTCCCTGTCTCTCCCACCCTGTGTCTCCTTGCAGAAAGCGGGCGGCGGCCTGCGCCAGTGGAAGCGTGTCTATGCTGTGCTGCGGGCACGCTCGCTCTCCTGGAGCAAGGAGCGGAGGGAGCCCGGGCCGGCGGCTGCGGGGGCTGCGGCGGCCGGCGCAGGTGAGGACGAGGCGGCGCCCGTCTGCATCGGCTCCTGCCTGGTGGACATCTCCTACAGCGAGACCAAGAGGAGGCACGTGTTCCGGCTGACCACCGCTGACTTCTGTGAATATCTCTTTCAGGCTGAGGATCGGGATGACATGCTGGGCTGGATCAGAGCGATCCGGGAGAACAGCAGGGCCGAGGGCGAGGTGAGGCCCTGGGCTCATGCCCAGCGGGCCACCAGGGCAAGGCAGGGGCAGGGCAAGGCAGGCCTCCGCCCAGCTGCTGTGACTTGGGGTGGCCACTCCGAGCCTCACTCCCTTTCCTAGAAAATAAAGCTATTGCGAGTCTACCTTGGGTCTCCCTACCTGGGTTTGGGTGTGAGGACAGACACACAGTGACTGCAGGACAGCTGGCATCCTCAGGGTCCAGTGACCAGCAGATACAATAACAGTTGCAGTAAAGACAGTTACTGTTATTGTCTGGACTGCCTTGGGCAAGCTCTGGCCCAGAGAGGTCAGCTCCAGGGCAGCCATAGCCTCTGGCAGGACAGAGTGGACAATCTCCCATGGAACAGGTTACAGAATGAGCTGTACTGCCCAGATGTACTAAGTTGGGGGACAGTCTCGCTGACCTTAACAGAGGCTTAGCCTTTGGCAGCAGGTAGGCAGGGGTTAGGCCAAGTGATTTGGTGGGGATTTGGAGACAGCTAAAAAAACCAAAACCAAAACCCAAACCAAAACAAAAAACCAACAATAAACAACTGGCATCTCTCTTTGGAATTACCAATGTCTTCCCTTGGTCTGATCTGCCCAGAGGTCATTTGCCACACCTGTGCAGAGGAGGTCTGTGTCCACCAATGGTGGTGTGCCTAGGTTCCACCCAGCTGGCACCTGGGTGGCCCTCTTTCTGAGGACAAGTCCTTTCACTGATGGGCTCCTCCCCTCCTGAGGAGCCTGGATCCCCTGTTCTGGAGGCCTGGCCAAGCTTTCTCTTTAGTTACTGTAGCAGCGGCCTCTCTTGGTTTGCCTTCCATCCCTGACAGGCCGGAGAGGAGTACTATACCCAACCCCGAGAACTGCCTTGTCTAGCTCCACTGTGGTTATTGCTGAGATGGCTGAGGCTCGGAGGTGTCAGATGGCTTACCCAAAGTCACATAGCTGTCCAGGGAGTCTAGCCCTGGCCTCTGGCCATCCAGGGTCAGTGCTGTCCACCTGGTGGATTGAGGCAAGGCTGAGGCAGGGGCCAGGGCGGGGAGCCTTGGTGGAGGTGGTCTGCGGGCACTGACGTGGCTTCTCTCTTCTCCTCCGCTCAGGACCCCGGCTTTGCCAACCAAGCTCTGATCAGCAAGAAGCTTAATGATTATCGGAAAGTGAGGTAAGGCCTGTTCTCTAGGAGCAGCCTGTGGTAGGGAAGGAGTCCTGCAAGCTTGGGCGTTCCCAGGCAGACAGCCCTGGGGAATTGTCTCTAGCTGGAGGGGATAGAGGCCAGTGAGAATGGCATGCTGGGTCACCCCAGATGAAGACACCTCCTCCTTCTTTTTCCCTCTGCAGCCATAGCTCTGGGCCCAAAGCCGATTCCTCCCCTAAAGGCTCTCGGAGCCTGGGAGGCCTCAAGTCTGAATTCCTCAAGCAGACTGCAGTCCGCGGCCTCAGAACTCAGGACCAGCCTGCAGGAAGCAAGGGTAGGAGGACTGGGCCCACTGTGTGTGCTTGTGCTGGGCAGTGTGTGTCCAGGGTGACTGCGCACATCTGCCCTAAGTGTGAGCCTGTGAGGGTCTGGATCCTCAAGGCTTCAGGCTGGAAGTTCCTGGAGCCCAGCTGACTTCCACAACATTCTGTTGGATGGTCCTCTGCCCTCTGCTTGTGTCCTTTGGGAATGGGAGGGTTACTCTGCCGGAAGTGCCCATCTTTATGCTCTGGGCTATTAGGAAGCACTTCCCAGGCAGGAGAGATGGCTCAGTGGCCAAAAGCACTTTCTGCCCCTCCAGAGGACCCTAGTTGGGTTCCCAGAGCTCACAACTACCTGTAGCTCCAGCTTCGGGAGACCCAACACCTCTGACATCTCTGGGTACCTACACTCGTGCACACCCACACAACCCTTGCATACACACATACATTTTTAAATGTCAGCCATGGTGGTATGTTTTTGTAATTTTTTTTCCTGTTTTTGTATTTTTAAAGATGTATTTATTTGTCGGGCGGTGGTGGCACACGCCTGTAATCCCAGCACTCGGGAGGCAGAGGCAGGTGGATCTCTGTGAGTTCGAGGCCAGCCTAGTTTACATAGCTAGTCCAGGACAGGCTCCAAAGCTACAGAGAAACCCTGTCTCGAAAAAAAAGAAAAAGAAAAAAAAAAAAGATGTATTTATTTATTATGTATACAGTGTTCTGTCTGCATATCCACCTGCAGGCCAGAAGAGGGCACTAGATCTCATTATGGATGGTTGAGAGCCAACATGTGTGTGCTGGGAATTGAACTCAGGACCTCTGGAAGAACAGCCAGTGCTCTTAACCTCTGAGCCATCTCTCCAGCCCTTTTTCCTGTTTTTTCGAGAGGGTTTCTCTGAATAACAGTCTTAGCTACCCTGGAACTCACTTTGTGGATCAGACCGGCCTCGATCTCATAGAGAATTTTTTTTTTAACTTTTTTTTTTTAAAGAAAGCATTTCTTTTGGTCATGACAAAATGTACAACACATTGCCACTTCACAGGTCGGTCCTTGAGGCCACCAACAACCATTATGGAGCCGTGGTCTCCTTCCTGGGGGCTAAGCACCTCATCTTTTAAACCCTCTCTCAGTGGGTGTCATTTTTAACACCGTAGTTTTTTGGTGAAGCCTGTGTCCTAGTGTGTGGCTGTGGCATTGAATGGTGAGACCCTTTGGGCTCCTCCAGCTGACCTAGTTCTTTTACCACTGTTCATCCCAGAAGACAGTGCTGCAGCTCCCAAAACCCCCTGGGGTATCAACATCATCAAGAAGAACAAGAAGGCTGCCCCAAGGGCATTTGGGATCCGGTTGGAAGAGTGCCAGCCTGCCACTGAGAACCAGGTAGGTCCCCGCGTTGCTTGAAGCGGGCAGTGCATGGAAGGTCCAGGCAGGGAACCAGAGCTGTAGGAATGTGGCACTAGCCTGTTCCTCCTATACACAGCCTCGTGGCCAACTCAAAGAGGGGATCCCCGAGTCCTGCAGGGGCCCTCCTGAACTGAGGCCCACCCTCTCTTGACCCTTCTAGGTCAGTGGTGAAATGCTCGTGTTAGTTCTGACCCTCAGAAGGGAGGCAGTCAGAGCTTCATCGAAGTCCTTGGGTGTCCTGCAGCAGCTCTGGGCTGTGTGCTCTCCTCACATCAGCCTTCTGCGACTTCCAGCCACATCCCTAACCCCTCTCCTCTGTCTGCGCCCCCAGCGTGTCCCCCTGATTGTGGCTGCCTGTTGTCGTATTGTGGAGGCGCGGGGGCTAGAGTCCACTGGCATCTACCGGGTACCTGGCAACAATGCAGTGGTGTCTAGCCTGCAGGAGCAGCTCAACCGTGGGCCCAGCGACATCAACCTGCAGGATGAGGTGGGTGTGGCACGGCTGCTTGTAGAGTCCTGTGGCCTGTCCCGTGGCCCTCACTGTGGCCACTCTAGATATCCTCATTGTTGGGCCCGAGTGTCCAGGGGGCGGGAGAAAGCCTGCCCAGTCAGAATGTAGCAGAATACAGGGGCTCTGGACCACCGGGAGTCAAAGGGAGGAGAAGCAGTGACTTGCACCAGAGCACCATGGAGGATGTGGCCTTGGTCCCTGCTCCATTTCCTACACCATCTGTGTCCCCTGACCCAAGGGCCTGCGGGTGTTGGAGCCCAGACCTCCTGACACCTGTGTGCCCAGTTCTGCCGGCCACCTCTACTGGAACAAGCTCCTGGGGACCCTCTGCAGCCAGTCCCCACTATCCCTGCTCCTCCATGACTCCGATTCCACCCCTGTTCCTCTGCTAAGGACTTGGACGCATTGCTGTTTTGCCTTGACAGTAGCCTGTCACTGCTGAAGGCCATGCATCCCCCAGCAGTATCTTCTTAGGCTGCTGCTGCAAGCATCCTGGGGCACCCAGGCTGGGCAGGAGCAGAGCCTGGCCCTGGGCACCAGGCTACAAACACACAGTGGACACTTACATGCTGGATCAGTGTCTCCACGATCTTGTAGCGGTCTGGCATGTGGGTCACCATGTCTGTCATGTTGTCTTCAGATGTCCTTACCAACGTTGGCCCGAAGACCAGAGCCAGGTTCCGGGGCTCCATCTGGGTTGAGGAGGGAAAAATCCCAGGATCATTGCTTTGAGCACGACCATTGGTACCTTTCACTCCAGGTCACTGAGACTCCCATCCCCAACCCTGATATGTCCTGAGATTAGGGGCTGAACATCCCACATGGGCATGGAAAGGTTTGCCAAGTGAAGTACAAGCCAGATGTTTAGCCTCTCTCATTTCCAGGCCTGGCAGCCACGATCAGTGCCCACCTCACACACCCATCCAGGGTAGCCCTCGTGGTTAGTGACAGTATGGGGATTCTGGTGTGGGAGACATGTTGGAGATTCTAGTGTAGTTTAGAACAAGGAGGAATCCCTTTATTCCTCTCCTATTCTCA